>NW_006399767.1:28111506-28244188 GCF_000299155.1 Elephantulus edwardii | reverse complement strand
TAGGTTGTTTCCAACTCCTTGCTATGGTGAACAAAGCCATGATAAACATGGGTGTGCATATATCTGCTTGGGTGTCAGTTATGGTCTCTTTGGGGTATGTTTCCAGTAGTGGAATTGCTGGGTCAAATGGTATCTCTATTTGCAACTTTTTGAGAAAGCGCCATACCGCTTTTCACAGGGGTTGTGAATAAGGGTTTCAGTTTCTCCACAACCTCGCCAACATTTGTTGCTTGCTGTTCTATTAAATTTTGCTATTCTTACTGAGGTGAGAAGATATCTCATAGTTGTTTTAATTTGCATCTCTGTTAGAGCTAGGGATTTTGAACATTTCTTCATGTGCTTTTAAACCACCTGAATGTCGTCTTCGGTGAAGTACCTGTTCATATCCTGTGCCCATTTTTCTATTGGATTATTTACCTTTATCTTGCTGTGGTTGTACTTGTCTTTAAAATGTTATCCTTGCTCTTCAGCACTTTGGAGAGGTCCCTGACTACAGATTTTCCCCACATGTCTTTTGATTTCCTGACTGCTGGTACCAAGGTTGTTGATTGTGAATCCAAGGAAGATGAAATTATAGACAATATCTTTTCTCTGTCTCTCATGATGTTGCCTACTGGCCCAGTGGTGAGGATTTTTGTTTTCCTGATGTTAAAATGTCATTCATACTGAAGGGTATATAGTCTTTGATCTTCCATGTCCTCCTAGATTTTAACAAAGCAAATTGTATCATATGCATAACACAGGTTGTTAAAGAATCTTCCTCTGATCCTAATGTCAGATATACAGATTGAATAGGTATAAATAAAGCATACAGCTCTGACACACACGTTTTTAAATTTGAAAACACACAATCCTCCTTTGCTCTGTTCAGACAACAACTTCTTGTACTAGGTATAGATTTTACACAAGTGCAATTAAGTGTTCTGGGATTCCTAGTCTTCTCAATGTTATCCACAATTTGTTATTATCTCCACAGTGAAATGCCTTTGCATAGTCAATAAAACACAAATAGACATCCTTCTGATATTCTCTGCTTTCATCCAAGATCCATCTCCACACCCATTGGTTTTGCATTATTTCTCCCAAATCGTCTCAGTTCCACTTGGGTGTACTCCCAGGTGCTGATCCCACTGGAGACACTCAATTTGTACTTAGTTGTTGTACCAGGTAATGAGTCAACCAGGGCAGGGCTACATGCTTAAGGGATGGCTCGTGTATTTAAAGAGCCACAACAGGACACGGGACACAGATTCTTCTACAAATATGGTTTCATATATTTGCTGACTTCTGGTAGGAGTCAGGGAAGGTTGGGGGCTGTTGGTTGGCCAGTTCATAGTGGTGGTGGTTTCTGGGCTAGACCATGATGGCTAAGTAAATCCACAACCACAGAGGAGGAAGAGGTCAAGGCACTGTGGGAACCAAACTATGACACAAGTACCCTCCTCGTCTAAGATGGGCCTCAACTCACCCTGCCTACCTGGAGGAGGAGATATTCTATCCCCACCTTCTACTCACATTGCCAATGCTGCCCAACAAAGAACTTTCCCTTACACAAATAGAAAGGGAAATTGTCTATTTGCAGGTGGGATACAGAAAAGCACAGCCATTCAGTTTTCTTTCCCCCAAGAAAGTCATGTAACTATTATGAGCCATGGGGCCAAGGTTGGGTCTTCAGCAGACCCCCAAGTTTGGGTGGGGAGAGTTAATATTAGTTAATAGGCCTGGTCATCCAAAAAGGAGGTTGGGGGGCACGCCTCAGTTTTCATTCTTGGGGCCATGTGGTAGAGCTGAGTGGGAAAATTAGGGCTGTGCAATTCCTGCATCAGAAGTCTTGGCTTGCCGAAGAGATGACCAATTTAGGGGACTTTATGTGGATCCTGCAGCTCATATAAAATTACTAGTCTGGGCTGAAGGACCCTGAGGTGAAGTATGATCCTGAAAGGGAAGGCTTCAAGGGAGTGGAATGGGCTCATGCCTGATGAAAGTGGCCAGGCCATTACTTAACCATCCTGATGGGCTTTACATTCCCAGTGGGTTCATTTTTGCTGAGATTGCTTAAAAACACAGTAGCAGCACCTCCCCTGGTCATTTTTCTACTTATTTTCTGCAAATGAAAAGGCAGGACTTCTCCCAGAAGGGCTGCAGCTACAATCTCATTTCTCCCAAGTGCCTCAGAGCTTGAGCCGAGTTGAGAGGTGCGGCCGCCTCTTCAGCCTGCATCCTGCTTTCCCTGCAGCTTTCCATCAGGCCCCCCCTCAGAGCCCCAGTCCTCACCTCTCCCTCACACTCTCTTCCTAGATGCTGTCTTTAAGCTGTCGACTCTCTCTCTTTGCCCTCAAAGCTCCTTGACTGCCTCTTTCACTCTGTCTTTGCTTCCTTCCCCCAATCCTCCACTTTTATTTAGAGTGTTCCCCACGCCACTTCCCTGTACTTTGTGGTTGTTTTTGGTTGCCATGAAGTTGACTGTGACTCCTAGCCACCTTATGAACAACAGATCTGAACTTTGCCTTTTGCTGAGTCATCCTTACAATTTCCAGTATTTCTGAGCCCATACTGAGGGTCTTCCCCTCTTTCTCTGACCTTCCACAGTTAAAAACTAGGCCCTCCTCCCAACATGCCCCAAGTATGTGAGACAAAATTTCACTGTCTTTACCTCTAAGGAGCACCCTGGCTGCACTTTTCTTGAGACATATGTGTTTGTTCTTTTGGCAGGCCAGGGGATATTCATGTACTTGTTTTTTCAACACCATGGTTCAAAAGCATCAATTCTTCTTCTGTCATCTTTATTCATTGTCCCTATACTATGTTCCTCCAAAATCTCTCTCCCTGCACCCTTCCTTCTCCTTCCACTCTCCAGACTGCTGCTTACTTCACAGATGAACAAAGACCCTTCATTGCAGATGAGCAATGAAGGGACACATCCAAGGTCACACAGCTCACCTGCCTGGGTTGGCCAGCTCCAGAGGCCAGCTTCGAACTTTGACTTTATAGGAGCTCACTATGCTTTGGTCACTGAGTCTCAAGTGTTTCTGCCGGGGGGTGGAAACTCAAGAGGCTTCCACCAGGCTGTCTGTGCTGCAGTCCCTGAGGGCATTCACCTGCAGACCACAGGCTGGCCTGGATTAGACCCTGGCTGTGCGGATACAGCACTGGCATCTCTTGGGAACTGGATAGACATGCAGAAGTTTGGGCTCCCTTCCAGACTTGGAGTCAGATCCAGTACGGTAACAGCATCTTCCAGGTGATTCTTGGGCAACCAGAGAGCTTGTGTTGCGTTGTCTTCAAGGGACCATGGTCTACATCTTGTCTCCAGTAGGGGGCACTGTTTTCTTCCACACTCAATCCAACTTGCATGTCCTGGGCTATGGGTCAGCCTGGGCATCTGCACACTCACACACACACTCACAGCCCCCAGGCTCAGTCCCTTTCTTGCCCCATCTCCTCCCTGTCAGAGTAGGCAGCTGGGTCCCCCTAACTCTTTCACTCAGGCTGTCTGGCACAGCAGTACTCCTCAGTACTCAGGGTAGCAGCAGGCAGGGACTTGGGAGATGCTTAGCTGTTCCCTGATAAATAAGGGCTTGGAAACTTCCAGAAACATAACCTGGCCTTAGTGGGCTGGGCTATCTGCCTTTTTCTGGACTGCAGGCCATCATTCCTGGCCTGCTGCCAGCCCCCTGAGGGAAGGGAGGGGAGGGTAGCATCTGAGCCCAGCCAGAGTCAGAGGCCGGGAGGAGGACAGCTGGAAGAGGCTGGGTCCATGTTTGGGGTGTTTCTGTGTACTGCTGCCCTCACTCCAGTCTCAAGCTCCTGTTCAAAATCCTGAGAGTGGTCCCTGGGAGGAGAGGGGCATTTGTTTTCTGGAAAGGGAAGATTCCTCCTGGCCTTGTGGCTGGTAGAGTCAGCAGACCTGCAATCTAGACCCTTTATTTGACAGACAGAAACAGTTCCAGCAAGATGGAGAAGAGACTTGGACAAGGTCACAAAGCTTTGTTTCTAGAGGATAAGATAATTGGGGTATAAATGATAACACCAATATAAATGTAAGTGGCTTAGGCTAAAAGCCCCAGAGACACTCTTGACTGGCCTCATTCCTTCACATCCTGTGGCAGGTTAATGGTGGCAGAAAACTCTGCTTCTTCTCCCACTGAAAGGCCATGGTGCAATCTAATTTCCCTTCCAGGAATCTGGACGAGCTTTGGTAATTCACCTGATCAATAGAAGACAGTGGAGGTGTTGCCCTAGGAAAGATTTCTGAGCCAGATAAAGAATCTTTGCAGCATCCACTTTGGATTCTCAGGACAACTGGAGCCCAGCTGCCAAGCCCAGACAGCTCGGTGGGAGCTTTGTGTGTGAAGGGACCCAGACCTCTGGCCAATAGCCAAGCCGAGCTTCCAACCAATACCAGCCCACACTTGCCATCCATCTGAAAGGACCATCTTGAAGAGGATCTTCCAGCTCCTGTTGAACAGCCCAGCTGATGGCTCATGGAACAGAGATGTGCCTTCCTATTGAGTCCTGCCCAAACTGCAGATTCATTAGCAGAATAAATGATTGCGGTTGTTTTAAGGCACCAGGTTTTGGAGGTGGTTTGTTATGAGGCAACAGATAACTGGAATACACCCCGCATCCAATCTGTCAGCAAATCTTGTCAGCACTGCCTTCTAAATATATCCAGAATCTAACTACCATCATCTCTTGCTTGGAATATTACAGCAGTCTCCTAGCTGGCCTGCCTGCCTGTTTTCCTGCTGTAACCAAAATCAAATCATACCCTTCCTCTCCTCAAATCCTCTGCCCCCAACTCATGATGACTTTATGCACGGTGGAGCACGACTCTGCCCGCTACTGCACCATCCCCGCCATGATCAAGTCATTGTCCTCTAGGGGGTTTTTTATTGGCTGACTTTCAGAAACAGATTACCCTGTCTTCCTTCCTAGTCTTAGTCTGGAAGCTCCACTGAAACCTTTTTAGCACTGTAGCAACACATGGATTGTGGTTGTGTGCGTTGGTCAGGAATCCTACTGAAGTACCATTAACTGTTTCAACTCTCTGCTGTTGTTGTTAGGTGCCATTGGGTCGGCGTCATCGATTCAAGGTAAACTTACTAGCAACAGAGCGGAACCTTGCCCTGTCCTGTGCCGTCATCGTCACAATTTCTGCCATACCTTCTATAGGCTCCCAATTGACTTAAAGCAAAAGCCACAGGCCTTCTCACAGCTCCCTGAGCCCTGAGGAAGCCACTTACCTCCTGCCCCTCAGCCCCTCCTCTTCTCTCCTGAGCTCCGTCCATTCCAGCCACGCTCCTGTCCCTGGGCCTTTGTGTATGAAGCACGTTTGCTGCAGACATCCTCATGCCTCATTCTCTCATTTCTTTCTGGTCTCTGTCCGAATCTGTCCAGCACTGCCACCTGCTTGCATCCCTTCTCCGTGCTGTATTTTCCTTGAAGGCTCTTAGTATCTCTGATGTTGTATATGTGTATTTTGCTCACTGTCTGCTCCTCCCAGTGTCTGCAGTCGTTCTTGGTGTCTATTTGTGAGGAGGGGAAATGAGTGGGAGCTGACCCCACGGTCAGAAGGCCAGAAGCCCTGCAGGCGCAGTGTGCTCTTCTTGTGCTCTTCGAGCCCTCCTGCCTCCCTCCTCTGATTGTACTTTTCAGCCTCTGGCTGGCGGGTTTTGGCTCCAGCTGGAGGACAAGGAGGGAACACAGTCCAGTGTCCAGTCCTGTGGGGGCTTAGTCCACACCAAGGTCCTCTGGCCTCCCTAGCACCTAGGGGCTACTTCTGGGTCACACCACCCTTCTCCTGAGGAGGCTTCCTGACTCTGCTGCTCATCAAAATTCTCACCTTGTTATCAAGGGTCACATCTCAAAGTCATCCTCCTGCCACCTCTCCTCCAGGAGTCTGCTCAGACTCCAGACTTGTAGGGTGATAGCCAGAGGAGGCCTGGGGACTGCAGCTGGGGCGAGGAGCTTTCCTAAGGGAGCCTGGTTAGGGGTTCCTCCTGTGGGCTCTGCCTGATCTCCCCAACTTTGGCTTCTCCTCCAGTGAGGTATTTTCTTTCTAAATTCCCAGGCTTTTAACATCTGCTCACCCCAGTGGGCTGATTCTCTAACCCTGAGGCAGCACTAAGCCCATTAACACTTTAAAAAGGCCCCAAGGCTCCGCAACCCCCACCCAGTGAGTCCTGCACCCACATTTACATCCCCCATCCTCTCTCCGTAGCTGCAGGGCCACCACCTTGCAGTCCCTTTCATTTCAGTTTCAGAGGGAAGACTGCGGCTGCCGCCAGAGGGTCTTGCGGTGCTGCTAGTGAACCGAGTGAGGGCTGCAGGGCACAGGAGGTAAACTTCTGCCCTCATTCTCCAAAAATAACTTTGTTTGGCTCCAGAACACGCTTCTGTTCTTCGTCTGCCCGCGGGGGGCCCTGAGATGCCTAGCCACTGAAGTTACACCCTGAAAACCTGATGTGAGAAGTAGAAAAGCTCCCCGGCTGGGGGGGCCTCCCCCCACCTCTCTGACCTTGCAGGTTTGCTGCAAAGTGCAAGATGGACCAAAGTCCAAGATACCATTGATTTTACAAAGGGCCATTGTTTTAGGTCCACAAAGGAAAAATTGCTGCTGGTTAAACCCAATACAGGATTGATTTTAGACATATCCCAAGTTCAAGGGTATTAAAATGTGGAGGGGAAATGTGCATTTTAGAATAGATGTAATATGGTTGTAGTCTCTCTCACACTTTCCCTGGAAAGGGAGAGATAAAAGGTTTGTTTGGGATCTAAAGGCTTTCAGCTCCTCCTCTCACGGAGGCTGCCTGCCTGTGTGAGAGCAAACAGAGATGGTGGTGATACCAACAGAGGTTTTCAGAGGAGGGGATCCTGTCAGCAAAAAAGCAGGAAGCCCTTTGCCACCCACAGAGCTGACGGTCACAAAGTCCAAAGTCCAGGCCATGTCTCCTCACCTCAGAGCAGAATGGATGACTCCAGCCCCTTCCCCTCTGATCTGAGTCACAATAGAACAAACATTGCCCTAACATGAGATTATTCAACTCCATGTGTCCAGAGATGACCTCAGTCCTCCAGAGAGGAGGAGGCTTGCCTGCTGGCTTTCTGAAAGGAAAAGGGAAGCCCAAGGAGATGGTATGGCGTGGAGGGAACAAAGGAGCAAGGCCCAGAAAACAGAGTGAGAGCAGAGTGTCCAACTCAAGGAAGAAGGACTGGAGTGAGAGCTGGACATCCTAGTGTTTGGAGGCCACAGTGGACTCTGAGGTGTGTCACCCCCACAGCCCCCCTTCAGGACTCCAATTCTCTCAGCTGTGGGGCATGTTGAAAATTGGCAGTGCCATGTGGAGTCCCTGCGCCCTGGGAATACTTAGGGCTGAAGAAAGCCTACTGGTTCAAGTTTACGCCACTTTCTGAAGGTAGCCTCCACCCAATGGCTGGTAAATGCCTGGCCTGATGCAGGCAGCTCTGCAAAGCCAGCCCCACAACTCCTGTGGGCAACTGGGGTCTTTGCTGAGACTGTATCATGAAATGACTTCTCTCTTCATCTCACCTCCCCTACAAATGATGTTCCTAAGAGATCTTTCCAGGAAGCCCCCTGCACAAATCATTGCCTAAAGTCCATCTGACCCACCACAGAGACTCCTGGGAATGTCCTCCAGGCCAGCCATCAGCTCCCTGCCTGCCTGCCTGCAATGCCGAGGAGAAGCAGCTCACATGTCTGGAACTGGACCATGGGGCAGGGGTTGCTGAGGGAGCCCTGGCAGGGGATTCAGGGGTTTGACAGGTGTCACAGCTCCTGGCAAACTTCACGTACAACAGAGACAGGTCACCTACTTTTGTATAGAGCAGATGTGAGTTACACACAAAGTCGAGATTTGGCAGTGTGTCAGTCTGCAATTATACGTACAGGTCTATGTGCACATATTCATGTGTCTGTGTTGACACGGAGATAGGAGGAAACTGTGCACTTGCTTGTACATAGCATGTTAGCACGTGGTTATGAGTATTTTCGGATGAGTGTGTGGTGTACGTAGACATGCATGTGTGCACACAGACTTGTGTGAGTTGCTGATGTGTAAGTGCAGACAACTCAGAGATTCACCCTGGGCCCCACCACACTCACCCACATCAGCCTCCTTCATTCTCTCTCCCCCCTTTGTCTTTCACTTCCCCTCCCCCTCCTCGAATTTCAGCCTCCTCTTGGAAACCTTCATTGAAATTAATACAAACCCAAAGCTACCCTTTCTTGTCATGGTAGGTTCTTAGCCAAAACAATCTTGTTCTGGGCTATATCTGACCTGTGTCCACATCAGGCTGGGAGTTCCCTGGGAGCAGGGTTGTGTCTCCAACCTCAGACAGAGAGGTCCTCAACCTCGTGAATTGCCTCTCTCATCAAGCCAGAATTTTCCAAAGGTGGAGACTGACACTCCTGCTAACTCTGTCCCGAGATTAAGCTCCATATACCCCACTGATCAGGCTCTCAGAGAAGGTGGAGTGCAGGGACCACACTTCACTTCAATCTCAGTTCCCTTCCTGGGCTGATACTGAGTAGTGGGGACCATTAGGGACCATCATAATGGGAGAGTTGAGTTTTAATTTTGAATGTGACCTGGGGAACTTTTTATCCTGGCCTCCAGGCATCTCTTCTGTAATGTAAAAGGCTAGACAGATATTGATATTTCTGCCCTGCTCTGTGCCCCCACACCCTGCCTCCAGCTCTAATAGTGTCCAATCTCCAGGCCCGACATGGCCCCTTGCCCTTCCTCCAACTAGCTCACCTGCCCATCTCATTTCCCGCCTGTCAGCACCCTCTCCTCAGTCGTGCAGGGTGGAGGGAAACGAGGAGGGTCAGTGGGCCATGTGTCCTGGGTTATTACATTAAATAAGCTGACACAAGCCATCAGAAGATAGATAGTTTAATGAGAGATTAAAAACCAACAAGAGTGGCTGGAGTTCTGACCTGGAGTCTCGCGTTTTTAATTTAATTTCTTTTGCGGCTCGAATCACAACATTCTAAAGTGATAAAAGTGGCTGTGTTTGTTCAAGGGTTTTATCAATTTTGGCATTGCTGCTCCAGCACGGGGAAGAGGCGTCTCTGCAACCTCCAGTCCAGAGAGTCAGAGGCTGAGGTCTCCCTGACGCTGGGCTGCTGGAGTCTCGGGGGCGTGTGCAGATGGCTGGCAGCCTTTGGTCGATGTGGGGCAGTTTTGTGGCCAGGACTTTTCTCTTAATTTTATGTATTCCTGTGGTTCAGTCAGAGCCTCCTTCTGGACCCCACTTAACAAATAGACTTCACTTCCTTCTGTCCTTCCTACTCCTATCTTGGCTATGACCCTTCCCTGCAAAGGAACCCACAAAGGTCTTTTAATCCCAACAACCCCAATAGTACTGTGAGACTCCCACCTCAGGCTCGTTCACTTACTGTCATCATTTCCCACAATGCTCTAGGGCAGCCTATGCTGCATCAACAGCAGCTGGTCAGGGTCTCTGAAGAAAAGCTTTCACGGAAAGGGCCATCTAACCTTGAAATCTGGGTTAGTGTTTTTAAAGCAATAATAATATTTATTTGTTCCCATTCCAAAGAAAGATGACCCAATAGAGTGTGGAATTTATCGAACAATATAAATTAATATTACATACAAGCAAGATTCTGTTGAAAATTATCCAAAAACAACTGGAACATCACACCAACAGAGAACTGTCAGATGTGCAGGCTGGGTTTAGATGGGGCTGTGGCACGGAATATCATGGCTAAGGTTAGATGGATCTTGGCTGAAAGCAAAGAGTACCAGAGGAATGTCTATCTGTGATTCATTGACTATGCAAAGGCATTTGACTATGTGGATCACAACATACTGACTCTGAGAAGAATGGGAATCTCAGTTGGACTGGGAGGAATTCATCAGAACAGAACAAGGAAACACTGCATGGTGCAATATGAGGAAAGGTGTACTCCAGGGATGTATTCTGTCTCCATACCTTTTCAATCTACATGCCGAACAGATCGTCTGTGAGGCTGGTCTGTATGAGGAGGAATGCGGCATCAGGATTGGAGGAAGACTCATCAATAACCTGCATTATGCAGATAACACAGCCTTGCATGCTGAAACTGAGGATGACCTGAAGCACTTGCTGCATAAAGTCAAGGATTGCAGCCTTCAATATGGTTTGAAGCTCAACATCAAGAAAACAAGGATTCTCACCACTGACCTACTTGTAGCATCATGATAGATGGTGAAGAGATTGAGATTGTTAACAGCTTTCGTTTGCTTGGCTCTACAATCAGCACTCTTGGTACCAGCATCCAGGAAATCAAAAGACAAATTGCATTGGGAAAGTCTGCTGTCAGAGACCTCTCCAAAGTACTGAAGAGCACCAATGTCAGTCGGGAGACTAAGGTGCATCTGATCCAGGCCATGACCTTTTCAATTATGTGCTATGCATCAGAAAGCTAGACCATGACTAGGGATGATAGTAGAGGAATTTATGCCTTTGAGCTGTGATGCTGGAGAAGAGTGTTGAGTGTACTATGAACTACTAAGAGAACAAACAAATTTGTCCTGGAGATAGTGAAACCAGGCAGCTTCTTGGAGGCAAGGATTTTAAAGCTCCATTTCACCTATTTTGGGCATGTTACAAGGAGGGACCAGTCCTTGGAGAGGGACATCATGCTTAGGAGGGTGGAGGACATCACAAGAGAGGAAGACCCTGAATGAGATGGACTTACTCAGTGACTGGGGTAATGAGGATAGGTGCGTCAGAAACAGTAAGGTTGGCTCAAGATAGAGCAGGGTTCAGAACTGTTGTGCATTGGGTCACTATGAGTCACAGGTGACTTGACGGCACATAACAACAACAATATTTATTTAATTTTTCTAATTTCAAATGTGTGTGTATATATATAGTATATATAGTGTGTATATATAGTGTATATAGTGTGTACATATAGTATATATATATGTTGTTGTTATGTGCCGTCGAGTTGCTTGCAACTCATAGTGACCCTATGTACAACAGCCCTAAACTCTGCTTTGTCCTGTGCCAATCTCACTGTCTCCTACACACCTACCCCCATTACCCTAGTCACTGAATTAATCCATCTCATCGAAGGTCTTCCTCTCTTGCTCTGTCTTTCTCCACCCTCCCAAGCATGACGTCCCTCTCCAAGGGCTAGTCAGGATAACTAGTTAGCTATATATAGATAGATATATAGATAGAGATATAGAGATAGAGATGATAGAGATATAGTGTGTATATAGTATGTATATATAGTGTATACTCTCTATTTAGTATATTTTATATATATTAGAAGTATTAAATTGCTGTCTCATACCTCTTTTTAAAATTTTTTTTAGGGAGCTCTGGTGGCCTAGTGGCAAGATGCTGCACTCAATCTCAGAGGTATGTGGTTCAAATCCACCAGATGCTCTGCTGGAGAAGGAGGAGGCAATATCCTCCTGTACCAGTCAGATCTGATTTGACGGTACATGTAAAAATAATACAATAAAAACAATTTTTTTTAAGTAAAATTTTTATTTTGTATTGGTTTACTTACAAAGTTCATATACATTGTTTTTCACACTTTGGACCTCTTTAAAGTGTTAAAGAGCAAAGATATCAGTGTAAAGGCTAAGGTGCACCTGGTCACCACAGCATTGTCAGTTGTTGTCACAGCATTGTCAGTTGTCAGTTGTGAAAATTGGGCAATGAATGAGGAAGACCAAACAAAAAGTGGATAGCTTTGAACTGCGGTGCTGGTGGAGAGTACTGAATATCCCATGATCAGACAAACGAACAGACAAATCTGTCTTGGAGGACATGTAACCAGGGTGCTCCTTGGAGGCAAGAATGATGAAACTTCATCTCACACAGTTTGAGCATGTTGTAAGTTCTTGGAAAAAGACATCATGCTTATAAAATTGAAGGGTTAGCAAATGAAAGGAAGCCCCTCTACGAGATGGATTGACACAGTGACGGCGACAGTGGACTTAACCATGCCAGATTGGGAGGATGGCACAGGCCATGGCAGGGTTTAAATCTATTGTTTGTCATGTTGCTATGAGAGCTAGTTGACTTGGTGGCATCTACCACACTAATAACATTGTAGATAACATGAAAAATGCAGGCCATTAGCGTTCAGGTCCCCGTATGACACAAACTATTTACGTTTATCTACTAAGCTGACAGTGAGCTCTGGTGGCCTAAACTATAAAGAGTTGTACTACTAACCCCAAAGCGATGCCTCTGTGGCAGTTCAAATCCACCAGGAGCTACGTGGGAGCAAGGTGGGCAATCTCCTCCTGTGATATTTACCATGTTGGGAAACCCACTGGAGGATCAGCTAGGAATTGACTAGTTTGCAAGAGGTTCAAAGGTCTCTCTCTCTTTTTAAAAATATTAACCTAACAATTGGAGTACGCTCAGATGCCCTTCTGAATAAAGGACTGGCAATTTGCTTCCATAAATATCACAGTCAAGAAAACCCTATGGAGCAGTTGTACTTTCTAACACATGGGGTCTTCATGAGTTAGAAGCAACTTGATAGCAGCAGCGTTTTTCTGTGTGTGAGCTAAACCCCCTTTTGGTTTCATGTGAGAGGAACCAAATCTGTCGGGGTAAAAGGGGAGTCGACTTGGTTGTGCACGAACCTCTCGACTCTCACTCCCTCCTTCTCTCCCTCAGGTTGTGTGTTTCTTGAGTCCAGGGTGCTGGTCTCTATGAGACTTGACTATTAGCCTCTCTCCTCACGTCTTCATGATCAAGAGAGAAAGAACTGTTTTCTTCGAGCTCCAGTCCAAGGAAGGACTCTGGTTGGCTTGACTTGGATCCCATGCCCACCCTTAGGCCAATCTCTATGGCTGGTGTGCTGGTCTGGTAAGAAGCTAGCAGCTTCCATATGAACTGTGTGCCTCAAGGACAGGATGGGTGGATGGGTGGGCTGTGTTTTCCAAAGCAGGGAAGGCAGACAAGGCCAACTCCTCTAATAAGGTGCTCTATCTATTATTCTAAGGAAGAATATAAAAATTACTTATTAAGACATTGTGACCATTTGGGTGGAGTTCATGCTTATATATAGTCGGTTTAATAGGCAAATTACTTACTAGAAAAGCAGAAAAAGGCATGTAACAGAAGAGGAAACTGAGTGGCATATAATCATATGGGAGATAATAGACAGCAGAGTAAATAAGACAACATATCAGAATCATACAAGATATGAGGTTCTGCCTCTGGATTAGGGAGTGTGGGCTTGTCTCCTATCAGGATGTAGCAGTGGAAGATCTCCACTCACTCTGCAGAGCATTTCAGTGGCAGCTCCTAAGGATCTACACATTCACATTCCCTGGGCCCAATGACTACACTTTGGGGCACAGCTCTCCAGAGATAATCTCACACGTACGCACAAGGAAACAGGAGCGTTTCGGCACTTTATAATAAAAAAATAGTGGTGGTAATCTCCGTGTTCATTAACCAGAGAAAGGAAAAATAAAATGCAGAGGTATTCAGAAATGGAATATTCGACAGAAGTAAAAATTAATGAGTTAGAGTTATGTTATCAAGATGGATTAAATTCGCAGACACATGTTGAAAACAAAGCACAATGAAGAAAACCTATTTATTAAAGTATAAAAACGTGCTTCTGGGGACACTGTGTAGAGGCATTCAAAATGCCTACCGTCGTACATAGGCTGTGCTACAATACAGCCTCTAGCAAAACTAAGCTGTCCCAAACCCCAGGTCATAGAATTGTTTACCTTTATACCAAGAAGGATGGCAAAGCACCAAAATCTGCATGTGGTGTGTGCCTAGGCGGACTTGGAGGGGTTCATGCTGTGAGACCTCAAGTTTTCATGAGGATGTGAAAAAAAAACCCCACAAAAACCAAAACAACATGTCAGCAGAGCTTATGGTGGTCCCATGAGAGCTAGGTGTGTCCGTGAAAGGGTTAAGCGTGGTTTCCTTATTGAGGAGCAGAAAATTTTTGTGAAAGTACTGAAGGCACAAGTGTAAAGTCATACAAATAGTTATAAAAAAGTCATATAAATAAAAAAGGTGCCTTTTTAATAAAATAATTATTTGTTCTGTTAAAAATATGCAATTACAACATACTGTATATGTAAACATGCACAAATAGCAAACCTTTAAAATCATGTAGAGGAGTGATACCAACACAGAGATGTCATGTTTAGAGAGAAATGGGGCTGTAGTTGTTGGTGTTATGTGTCGTCAAGTCGCCTGCGACCATAGCAATTCTGAAGCCTGCGCTGTCCAGGGTTAGTCTGACTCCAATATACTTGCCCCCAGTACCCCATTTACTGTGTCATTCCATCTCATCTGGGGTTTTCCACTCCTGCACTGTCCCTCTACCCTTCTAAGCATAATGTCCTTCTCCAAGGACAAGTCCCTCCTGGTCACGTGTCTAAAGCATGTGAGATGAAGCTTCAAAATCCTTGTCTTCAAGAAGCAGTTTGGTTTCACCCTCTTCAAAACAGACCTGTTTGTTCTCTTGGCAGTCCATGGTATGTTCAACACTCTTCTCCAGCACCAAAACTCAAAGGCATTGATTCTTCTTCTGTCATTCCTAGTCATTGTCCAGCTCTCTGATGCATAGCAAGTAATTGTGAAGACCATGGCCTGGATCAAGTGCACCTTAGGCATCATTGCATCTTAATACTATGGAGAGATCCTTGATAGCAATTTGTGTTTTGATTTCTTGACTGCTGGGCTAAAAGTGTTGATTGTGGAGCCAAGCAAGCTGAAGCTGTCTGTAAATTAGGGTGCAGTATTCCTTGCCATGTATATAGGGAGCTCTGGTGATCTAGTGGTAAGAGGCTGTGTTGCAATGCCAAAGGGGTGCACTTCAAATCCACCAGTTACTCTGTAGGGAAAGATGGACAATCTCGCCCCATGAGATTTATTGCCTCTGAAAACTCCATGCAGAGTCAGCTGTGAGCTGGTTCTGACTTGACTGTACACAATAACAAAGCCATTTTTGTGTGTATATGTACACATACACCCCACCCCCACCCCCGCACACACACACGTTCCTTTTCTCACTTATGTTGTTGTATGTCCTTGAGTCAGAACCGGACCCTCGAGTGGGTTTTCAGAGACTGTAAATAGCACAGGAAAAGATTGTCCATCTTTCTCCCATGGATCATCTAGTGGATTGATCTTACATGTCTTTGGATTGGCAGTGCAGTTCCTTACCACCAGGACCCCAGGGCTCACCATATCATTTTATAATAAACATGAAAACACAGGTTTTTAATAGCTGCAGAATATTGTCCCGCATGACTGTACTGTAATTTATGACCCCTTTTCCTGTGGTTACATGTCCTGGTGGTTTTCATCTTCCCCCCCCACACACACACACTGCTGATTGTCTTTACACAGATTATTTTCTTGGGTGCAAAGCTAAGGTTATTGCGCCAACAATTAGATCTATTTATCAGACTTGATTACTGGGTGAAGGTATTAGAATGCTTTGGGATGCAAATGACAGAAGAAAACTGGGTCAAACTGGCTTAAGAAAGAAATGTATAGACGGACATTGCTTACTGTCCTCAGTAGCCCCTGCCCCACTCCAGTCCACTCTGCTGGCATGTGCCTAGGTAGACTTTCATCATGCAGCATGTGGTCACCTTAGCCATTCCAGGCGATTAATCAGCTGTCTGGCCAATGTTTTGGAAGAGGTCCATGTTTGTTCCCATTCCCAAGAATGATGATCCAACAGAATGTGTAAAATATCCTACAACACCATTAATATCACACGCAAGCAAAATCCTGCTGAAGAACATTTAAAACAGTGCATAGATAGGGAACTTCCAGAAGTTCAAGCAGGATTTAGAAGAGGACATGGCACCAGCGATATCCTTCCTGATGACAGATGGATCCTGGTTGAAAGTAGAGAACACCAGAAGAATGTCTATTTATGCTTTATTGACTATGCAAAGGCATTTGACTGTGTGGATCATAACAAGTTATAGCTAACATCAAGAGGAATGGGAACTCCAAAACTTAATTGTGCTTCTGCGAAACCTATACCTAGACCAAGAGGTTGTTGTGCAAACAGAGTAAGGTAACATTTCATGATTTAAAATTAAGAAGGAAGTATGTCAGGGCTGTATTCTCTCTCCATACCCATTCAATCCGTATCCTGAGCAAATTATTAAAGAATCTGGTCTCTATGAAGAAGAGTGTAGCATCCAGATTAAGGAAGACTCATTAATATCCTGCATTATACAGATGATACAACCTTGCTTGCTCACAGTGTGAACTTGAAGTACTTGTTGCAGAAGATCAAAGAAAATAGCCTTCAATATGGATTGTGTCTCACTATCAAAACAAAAATTCTTACCACTGGACTAATAGGTAACATCATGACAGATGGAGAAAAGACTGAAACTGTCAATAACTTCATCTTGATTGATTATACAATCAACATCTTTGGTACTATAAGAGTAAAAAATCAGGAGACACAGGGCACTGGGAAAGTCTGAAATTAGGGACATCTCCAAATTACTGAGGAGCCATGATGTCAGTTTAAGGCCTAAGGTGCATCTGATTCAGGCCATGTTATTTCTGATCACTTGCTATGCATCTGAGGGCTGGACAGTGAATAAGGATGAAGAATTGACACCTTTGAGCTGTGGTGTTGGGGAAGAGAGCTGAATATCCCATGGATGATTCAAAAGAACAAACAGATATGTCTTGGAGAGGGTACAGCCAGAGAGTTCCTTGGAAGCAAAGATGTTAAAGCTTTGCCCTATATATGTCGAGCATGTTTCTAGGAGGGGCTATTCCTGGGAGATGAACATCATGCTTGGAAATGTGGAGTGTCAGTGACGGTAAGAAGACACTCAACCAGGTGGACTGACACAGTGCCTGCCGCAGTGACTGCCACATGAAGTGTGAAGATGGCACAGGATAGGTCAGGGTTCAGATCTGTTGTTCATAGGATTGCTATGAGTCATACTTGACTTGATGGCACCTAACAACAACAATCTTTTGTATTGCTGTGACAACCACAACTGGGTACATTAAAAATAACCAATTTATTATTTTAGTTTTGAAGCCAGAAGTCCAAAGTCAGGATGTGGATTAAGCCCTCGTTCTCTGCTTTTTTAGTTTCTGGTGACTGTTGGCCTGCCTTGGCGTGTGACCTCACTCTCTTTGCTCTGTCTTCACACTATCTTCTCCTCTGTGTGTCTCTGATCTCTGCCTCCTTTCTTGGGGGAGAAGCAGCTGTGGAAGCTCAATGAAAAAAAAAATATATATTTTGCATTCAGTGAATATTTACATAGAAAATTAGTTTCCTAGCAAGTCATCATACCCAATGTTAGATGATGGATTTTAGCTGAAAGCAGAGTACCAGAGAAAGGTCTGTTTCATTGACTATGCTAAGACTGCATGGATCACAACAAATTGTGGCTAACCTTGAGAAGAATGGGAATCCTAGAACACTTGATTATGCTCATCCAAAACCTATATTTGGACTAGGAAGCAGTCACCAGAACAGAGCAGGGAAACACTGCATGTTTCAAAATCAGGAAAGAATGTGTCAGAGATGCATCTTGTCTCCACACCTTTTCAATCTTTATGCAAAACAGATTACTCTGGAGGCTGGGTTATATGAAGAGCAATGTGGCATCAGAATTGAAGGAAGACTCATCAACAACCTGCATTATGAAGATGACACAACCTTGTTTGGTGAAACTGAGGAGGACCTGAAGCATTTGCTGCAGAATATCAAGGACTGTAGTCTTCAATAGAAATTGAAGCTTAACATCAAGAAAACAAAGATTCTCATCACTGGACAAATTGGCAGCTTCATGACAGAGATAGATGGATAACTTTAGTTTGCTTAATAACTTTAGTTAATAATTTTAGTTTGCTTGGTTCCACAATCAACACTCTTGGCACCAGCAGACAGGAAACCAAAAGATGAATTGCATTGGGAAAGTCAGCTGCTAGGGACTGAAGAACAATGATGTCAGTCTGGAGACTAAGGTGTGCCTGATCCAGGCAAAGGTCTTCACAATTACTTGCTATTAATCAAGGAGCTGGAAAATAACTAAGGATAACTGCAATCCCTAAGGCTCACAGTTCAAATCCACCAGACTACGCTTGAGAAGGAGGGACAATCTTCTCCTGTGCCAGTTGGATCTATTAGATGGTATACAAAAACAAAACAACCATTAAAAAACCCCCACCAAAACAAAACAAACACTGCAGCCAACTAAGGATGATAGAAGAAGAATTGATGCCTTTGGTTTGTGGTGCTGGAGAAGAGTGTTGAACATACCATAGACTGCCAGGAGAACATATAGGTCTGTCCTGGAGAGGGTGAAACCAGGCTGCTCCCTGGAGGCAAGGATTTTGAAGCTCCTTGTCACATACTTTGGGCACATGGCCAGGAGGACCCAGTCCTTGGAGAAAGACATTATGCTTGGAAGGGTGGAGGGGCAAAGCAGGAGAGGAAGACCCCAGATAAGATGGATTGACTCAGTGACAGGAGAAATAGGAATAGGTCTGTCAGAGATGAGAGTAGCTCAGGATAGGGCAGGGTTGAGAGCTAATGTATATAGGGTCTCTGTGAGTTGCAGGCAACCCGATGGCACATAGTAACAACAGTCAAAAGTTCATACACAATTTTCCCAGGACATTGGTTTCAGAGTTTGCAAAATTCCTTCATATTTCTTCCCTGGCTTCTCTTCCCTTCCCTCTCATCTTTAGTTTGGGTAGATGTTGCCATGTTGGTCTTGTACAATTGATTGTTCTGAGAAGCATATTCTTCACATTTTGAAGAAATGAATTTTCATTTCAAATTTCATATATACTTTAGAACTGTAAATACAATTGTACAAATCTGCCTTTGTCTTATAAGAGCTCTCCCTCCCTCTTTCCCTAATATTCCTATTTAATCATATCATTTGCCATGTGAGATTTACAGTCACTAGAGTCTTGTTTTTAAAAATTTAATTTCTTAATAGTATAAAAGTTGCTAACCCAAAGTCATGTGATTTGAATCCACTAGTTGCTCTGTGGGAGAAAGACGGGAAGTCTCCTTTTGTGTGATTTACTGTCTCTGAAAACCTACTGGAGGATGAGTAGTGAGTTAGTTGTGACTCAATGCAATTGAGATTAGGAAGTGAATACGTTGCTAGGAGGCCATATTTTTCGGCCTGCTACACGATTCTTACAGAGCAGAATCTCCGAGGACTAACTCAGAAAAAATTCTCAGAGGCTAACTTGAGTCATATGCCCATTCCTCAACGAACCACCGTGACCAGGCCATAGCCTTGCAGCTAGTGTGTGCGGTTAACCCCACTTAATTACGTGGACTGGATAGTGTTACTGTGGGGTGAGGAGGGGTCACTTTTTAAAGAATGAAATGTTGAGCAAGCAAAGTGCATGCCCCTTAATAATTGAAGGGGATTTGATGGGTATTTCAGATAGAAGATACAACATTGAGAGACTTCTTAGAATTGGGAACATGAGGGTATAAAAAGAACCATTCACTTATTATTGATTACTTACCTTTCCCAGAATTTTGCACATACTCAGCCGTCTATTTCTTATAATACCCTATGAAAGAGATGCACTATTGATATCCCATAGATCTTTCAGATAAGAAAATGAGGTACAGGGAGATTAAGCAACTTCTTATAACTAAGAAGAGGCAGAGATAAGATTTGAAACCAGGAGATTGGAACTAGAGTCTTGTTTTTTTTAAAAAAAATTTTAATTCTAATTTGAGTAAAAGTTTACAAAACAAATTGGTTTTTCATGTAACCATTCATATCTGTTTTCTGTTGTAACATCACAATGTAATCACAGCTCCCCACTTCTTCCCTGTGATTCTCATTTCCATTAATCCTCTCTTCTACCTCTTCCTGCCTTCTGAGTCTTTCCATCTGGGCAGGTGCTACTCTTTTAGTCTTTGTGGTTGATTGCCCTAGAGAGTGAGTACCTTCCTGTTATTCACCTTAAAACCTTCTCTATTATTTGGCTGAACATGAGTAAGGGCCATAGCCTTGGGAGTTCCACCTAGAGTCTGTTCTCTTGACCACTATTTCTTGAAACAGTAGGTAATACAGCTTGGCAAGCACATCAGAGGATGTGTGGGAGAGAGGCTGGGTTGTTTGGTGTTGGCTGTGGAAAGCCATGGAGATCTGGCCAGGCACTGGTGCTCCACTTGGGAGATCACAGGGAGCCCCACAGGGTTAGAGAAGGGATCCATGTGACCCTGTGACCAAGGTCTGACTTTCAGCTTAGTCTGGGACCTAGAGAGAAGGGAGGCTACTGGGAGGGGGTGAACAGAGAGGCCAGGTGCTGACTGGGGCAAACTTGTAGCTTTGAAAACTAAAGACTTCATGCTGGCGGCAGAGTCTTTTATAAGTCCTGGGCCCATTTTTTGTGAGACTCTGTGCCAGGAGCAGGAGACCTGGGGACAAACAAACAAAACAAAACAGCCCTGCCCGTGGTAGGTCATGGGTCATCCCTGAAGTCAAGGGGCTGGAGCAGCACCATCAGGAGTAGGAAGAAGAGACGGTGTCTTGTCTTCCTGCTACCCTCCGCAAGGGGGCAGGCCCTTTCTTATGTCTCTCGGTGGGCCCCCTCCCTGATCACCAGTGTCCTAGGACCCACAGCTTGGCCCTAGACCATTCCTTCCTGTTTCTGCCTCCCCCTCCCTCACTGGAGACTCTCGAGTTCTTTTGTGAGAGGTAAGCACAGGTAGGAGGACTATTTAATAAGAGAGGAGGTCATCTGGGCCTTCAGCATCTCTTTGCCAAGGCAGGGCTTCTCCTGGCCCTGGCATCAGTCAGCTTTTAGCCCTCTTGATCTGCAGACGGGCCTTGGCACAATCAAGCAGTCTAAGCCCCACTGCCTCATGCCTTGTCCCAGTAAGTCCCCTCAGGGAGCCAGCTATGCTCTTTGTGTCAGAACTATAGTCTGAAGAGAGGCACACCTGCCTACTCTGGTGAGTGAAGAGTCCAGATGTTGAGACTGCCCCAAAAGTGGGACTCCTGGACAGATGAAGACTTGTGGGACTTCCTGGAGAGTGTGTTGGGAGGAAGGCCGAGGAGCTCGTGCAGGCCCGTTTTTGTCTCTGACTCTTCCAGTCCAGGGTGTCTCTTCAGCTGGAGCTGTAATCAGAGGCCCAGTGAGAAAGTGAGTAGAGCTGAACTTTGTCTCTTCATGAGAGAACCACTCTATAGCTCTTCCCTAGATAGACATGAGTGTGCACGTGTGCACACACACTTAGGAGCACTCACTCACACTCACCCATATACTCACAAGCACACTCTCTCATACACACACATTCACACTCACATGCACACTCATTCATGCACACACTCTCACACTCATGCACATGCATGGGCACACCCTTGCTCATTCATACCTGCCCTCTGTAAACCACCCCCCCCACACACACACACCTTAAGTCTCTAACCCACTTGACTCTCCCCAGCTAACTAAGCCCTCCTGCACTCATTCAGCTTCCCCCAGGTCCAGCCTCAAGAGGGGCCAAGTCTGGGCTCTTGAGGGTCTGGAACTGACTTCTTAGCTGCACCCTTGGACTCAGCATCCACTTCATTCCTTCTGAAGCAACAGAGGTTGAACTAAAAACTACCAGCCTTACTGCCGTGCGCTTAGGGCCCTAGATCACGAGTTGTTGTGGTTAGGTGCTGCCCAGTGGACTGTGACTCATAGTGACCCTAGGAACACAGATCTGAATGCTGCCCTGTCCTGGGCAGTCCTCACCATCTCCAATAAGCTTGAGCTGACTGTTACCACCACTGTGTCAATCCACCTCATTGAGGGTTTTCCCAACTTATGCTAACCCTCAACCTCTCCAAGCATGATGTCCTTCTCCAAAAGACTGACCCCTACTAACAACATGCCCAACATAAGTGAAATGAAGTTTCACCATCCTTACCTCCAAGGATCACTCTGGCAGTGCTTTCTCCAAGACGTATTTGTTTGTTCTTTTGTCAGTCCGTGGGGTAGTCAGTAATCTTCTTCACCACTACTACATGAAAACATCAATTCTTCTTCTTTCATCCTTAGTCATTGTCCAATTTCCAGATGAATAACAAGCAATCGAGAAGACCATTGCTTGGATCAAGCACACCCTAGTCTTTAAACAGACAGCATTTCTTGAGCTGAAATAACTGAAGAACAAAATCAAGCCTCAAGTTGCAACTTTGATGGAGGCGATAGGCAAGATATGGAAATTATCTAGGAAGCATCAAAAGAAAATGGAACGAATACACAGAATCACTGTACCAAAAGAATTGGTTGTTGTGCAATCATTTCAGGAAGTAGCACATGATCCACTTCCAATGGTAATAAAGGAAGAAATTCAAGCTGCACTGAAGGCATCAGAAAAAAGAACAAGGGCCCCAGTTGACATATTCCAATACTGATACACATTCCAACATAATACTGACATGGTCACCAGACTGTGCCAAGAAAGCTGGAAAATATTCCACAGAGACAAGACCAGAGGTCTTCATCCAAGCTTGCGAAAAGGACTGAGCGAAGACACCATGACTGGTGAGACAAAGGCAACTTTGTGAATCTGGGTCTAAGTCATGAGGCTGAAGGTCAAAGACCTCTAAAACAATCATGCTTCAGAAGCTGTCTGGACTTAGGCATTGCAATCCTGCTGCCAACTTAAATCTAACTTCCCCAGTAAGCCCTGTAACTATGAAAAAAATAAATAAATCTGGAAGTCAGCTGCCTGGCCAGCTGACTAGAAGAGATCCCTATTTGTTCCCATTCCCCAAAAGGTGAGCCAAAAGGATGTGGAAATGAGGGAACAATATCCTTAATGTGACGTGCAAGTAAAATCTTGCTAAAGATTATCCAAAAATGGCTAGAACAGAGAACTGCCAGAAATACAGCCTGGATTTAGAAGAGGACATGAGTTAGGTTTGGCTAAATGAAAGCATTCATATGCTATTTGGAAGCAGAGGTGAAGCCGAGGCCAGCTTTCTAGTTCTGCTGGCTGGCTGGTTGGGTGAGGAGCACAAGGCTCATCTTGCACAGTGTTCCCATGCCCAGTCCCCAACTCTGTGGGTTCCAGAATCAGGTGTGATGCTGATAGTGGCTTCCGAGGGCCTGGACTGTAGTTACTGTGTGCAGCAGGGGGTCCTCATTCTCCACCCTGCTGATGAAGTTTGGTGGAACTTATCCTGGATAGTCAGTTCAGTAAATGTCGTTCCTGGAGTCATTCCTACAGGCCTGGCAGAGGGTCGACGCCTATGGCATTTTTGGTGACTTTGTGAGCACCTAATACCTGATATTAGTTCTCTCTCTGCTGAAAGCCCTCATTTGGCTTCTAGTTTTTTGCACTGGACCGTGATTGAAACAGACACAAATGCACCTTGTGCTTCAAGCCTAGACTTTGAGCACTAAGCTAGCAGGTCACGGGGGATTTCAGGATTATATATATGTGAGGTCAGGAGGCCAGAGACGAGCAGAGAGGAGATGGGCTCAGGTACATCCATTTTGCACCCTGGGAGGAGGCAGAGAGGGGCCTTCTCTCTTTCTGAGTCCATGTTTTGTGTCCCTGGGTATGAGACTGGTGTGTTTGAAACATTCATTCATATCTCCAGCTTTGGCCATTTCCCTATTCCATAGTCAGCAAGCTAGCTCTCATCTTGGGGAAAGGAATGACTCAGCACAAGAGGGAAACAAGCAGTGGTTGCCTGGCTTCTGAGTGCCAAAATCCCAGCCTTCAAGGGGAAACGGAAATGACTCACATGGATCAACAACTATGTGGGAAGTTAGGGGTTTGTGGGATGACCTAAGAGTAAGCTTCTGGCCAGCTACTCCAACCCTCTCCTGTTCCACATAAGTGAATTTTCCTGAACTCCGAGTTGGGAACAGTTGGTGGGAAAGCAAGCTGGGCATTGGTAGTTTGGGATCCTGGGAACGGCAAGCTCTGTGGTCTCCACAGAACTTTTCAGCTTGACTCACTCTGCCACCAGATTGGATTGCTCAAAGGCCCACTTCCAGATCCCTCTAATATGCGCGGCTTGGTTCTGCTTTGTCAGCCAGGCCTCACGTCAGAGGTTAGGAGGGAAGATCCTGTAGGTGTTTGGCCCCAGTGACAGTGATTGGCTCAATCAGTCATGGCCAGAACTAGGTCACATATTTTAAAACACAAGGATTTTCTTTTCTTTTCTTTTTTTTTTTTTTTTTACAAGGACTTTCTGAGGGGATTGCTTTAGCCAGGCAGGGGGGACACTTCTAGAATGAAAAGAGCCCATCTTTCTCACCAGACTCACCTTGAATCCCTCAAGATAAGGCATGCAGGTCATAGGGATTTGCTTGGCTGTTATACCTCATTGGTCTGTAATGGAATCACCACTGGGGTACCAACTCCTCGGAAACTAGGACTATTTCTCTACCAGGCGGACTATATCCTATTAAATTCTTCCGTGTTACAGGAAATCATTGCTTTATTAAGAGTTTCAGACATTCCAGCAGAAAATTTTGTGCCCCAGTTTCCCCTAATGCCATGAAAGCCTGGATCTGTCACCTGAGTGCTCTGTGCCCTCATTTCCTGGTTTTCAAATAGACACACCTCTTAGGAGGCTTAAGTGAAAGTCATCAGCATAAAAATGTCATAGAAGTGCAGAGCACACCCTGTAAAGACCGTGAGGAATGCTGGTTCCTGTTTTTCAGACCACTGGGTTCTCAGCCCACCAGGCCTCTACCGTCTCAGCTTCCCAGACCCTGGATGGAGAAAGAAGAAGACATCCCTTCCTACTCCCCCAGTTC
The DNA here is from genome assembly GCF_000299155.1 of Elephantulus edwardii. NCBI lineage: Eukaryota > Metazoa > Chordata > Mammalia > Macroscelidea > Macroscelididae > Elephantulus > Elephantulus edwardii. Next base: position 28,219,387 of record NW_006399767.1, on the reverse strand, counting down.
CAAGCAGGCACAGTGAGGGGGCTGGGCCAGGGCCCAGGAAGTGAGGTGCTGACGGTGCCTTTCCTCCCATGATGGATGGCCAGCAGGCTGGAGCTGCAGTTCCAATTTGCTCCCCATTTGGACAGCGCTTTACCCACAATTCATCTTGTCAGGACCACAAATCATGCAGTATAATCAGACCAAGTTGCTGGTAGGGACAGGGGATGTGGGCAGGAACAGGGCACAGGTATCATGGGAAACTAAGGAGGTTGTTGTTACCTCTCGGAGTCGGGCTGGGGATTCTACAAGATTTGGTTGTCTCCATCCTGGGCCCCTCTTTTCCTTTAAGCCTATTTCCAGCATGATCTAAGCATTCCCATGGTGCCAGATGACCCAACAGTCCTAATCCCCTCTCCCAGTTCTCTGCCTTGTGTCCCACCAACCTATGTTCATTGCTCTGTTGCCCAAACTGTCCTTGGGCTCAACCAACTCTAAAGGCCCTCCTTCTGCTATTTCCTGTCCCACAGCCCAACCCCAAAGAACTTCTTCCAGACCCTCCCCACGATTGGTCCACTTCCATCTCTACATCTTCAGGTGAAAGTTCAGGATAGTTACCCATTCAACAAAAACTTCTGAAGCATTTATTACATCAGGTTAAGTAAAACTGTGGAGTCTACTGTCTTGCGAGGATGACAGACTCTATAATAAACAATTAGAGAAATACACAACCTCAAACTGAGACAACCAATGACTGACGAGCAACAAGGATGTGAGGCCTGCCAGCTCTGTTGTTTCTCCCTTCCTTAGGCTCACATCCTCTAGGAAGTCTTCTGTGATTGCCTCACCTATACGTGGATTTCCTAGAGGTATCTTGTCTTTTCACTTAGAGCAAGGACTTCTAAAGGATAGGCAATATCTTCTCATAGTTTAGTAGGCCCCCCAAGGGGAAAACTCTCCAAAAAGTGGAGATCTACTTTGCTAAAGTGTGGTACAGGACCTCACCTCCCATGCCCCCCAACTTATGCTGCTTCTGTCCTTCCTCAGGAATCCTGAAGAAATGTCCCTCGCATGGGCTTTGAGCCTGGAGACCACCCTCTGACCACCACACCCTGGCCTCAGAGAGTGTGAGAGCCACTACCCCCTCCCCACCAGGTGGTCTGGAGCACTCTGCATTTCAGCAGAGCCCCTGCCATTTTCCAAAGAGCTCTCCCCCAGGCCTGCTCCTGTCCCCTGGTCTCCCCCGCCCCCACTTCTGCTCTCTGCTAAAGATGATACAGAGGCAGAGAACACGGCCCTTTGATCTACAGCAGCTGCCTTTCTCCGTGATAGATTTCCTCAACTCCAAGATCACTTTCCCTGGCTTGGTGGCTTAAAGGAGCTGGTGCTGCTGCCACTTGGAATGAACTGGTAAGGGTGATTGGGGCAGGGAGCTGGTATGTGGCTGGTGATGGGGGAGTTAGGCCTTCTGTCGTGCAATGTTGGGGAGGAAGGGAGTGCCTCTGGCCAGGATGCGTCGCCTGAGCTCCAGACAGGTTTAAGCTGGGAGTGATCTGCATGAGGCTGAGGTTCCCCTGACCAATCCACATGTCCCACTTCTGTAAGCCCACCCTATCCTGTTTTCCTATGTATGTAAGTGCAGTGCTTATCCCAACAAAGTTGAGCTGGATTGACTCTCTGATCCTCTCTCGGAGTGGTGTATTTCCATCGTGCTTACTCCCATAAGGGTGTTGCTGTTAAGTTGCCAATGAACTGACAGTGACAACCATCCTCATGGTGGGGGAGACACTGGGGTTAGATAAAGGGAGATGCGAGGTTTCAGTGAACCTTACCCAAAGCATTTGGTCTTTGTCCTGGGTTCCTGAGAGTTAACCTTTAAAACCTCAGAATTTCCCCAGTGATTGAAGTGAATCTGGAGAGGGCTCCAGATGACACCTAACCTAATAGTTTATTCTAATGAGATGGTTCTTGGCTGTGGGGGAGGGCTAGAGGTTGAGTTCAAGCACAAGAAATGATTCTGGCATTTCATGCTGAAAAGAATCCAATTTAAAAGCCCTGGACAGTTAAGCTCCACAGTCTTCCTGGCTCCTCAAAAGGGATGCTCTCCTCGCTCCCCCTATGCATCTATGTTTGTCACCAAGCAGGGCTGGGAGTGTTCTCAGCCTTTGCTCTGTGTCCTGTTTCCATTTTGCTGTAATACAGAGGTAATTGTAACTTTCCTGAGTTCTAAGAGGTGTTCTAGCGAATTATCCAACCCAGAAAGTAGGAGAAACCTGCAGGCCAGGAGTAAGGCAGCCCTGGAGCCTGTAAACTTATGCCTGGTGCCCTGCAGGGAAGCGGATGGAAGAACACCCCCTTCCAAGTTTGTAGCCAGCAGGTCAGAAGGCAAGGGAGGTGCCTGTGAGAACCCCAAAATGTATAGCCCACAAGTCTGAAGTGTGGGTGTTGTGGAGATCCCAAGCCTGTGGCTGATGTCTGAAGTCTCAGGCAAACTCGACCCTCTGGAGGACTGTGCCCTTTCATTTGTCAATCTGACCTAGCTCTGGAAGTTAGGGTCAGAGGAAGTGGCAGTTGGTGTCACACATCATTGGTGACATTGAAATTAATTAGATCAGGCTGATGCAACTCAGAGGGGGCTGGGTGACTGACAGACTCCAGTCTTCTGTGAGATCCATCAGTATACCTCTGGGCAGAATGGGTACCTTCCCTCCTCTGAGTGAACCTAGAAGGCTGAAGGGGAGGTGTGAAGCAAGGAGGAAATCTTGGCAACCCTGGGGTTCTTGTGATCCTCTGTGGCTAAGCCCCCATTTTCCTCTGTGAATTCTGTATGAAATGTTATTCCATCCAGAGCAGCCCTGTCTCAAACACTTCAGTATGTGAACATCTGCTTGAAACAAAACCCAAAACCAGGCAGCGGGGTGGTGGAAGTGAGGTAACTGCTGTTGTTGGAAAGAAATTCACTCTATAGGATGCTGGGCAATGCATCCACCTGGTGAATTTCAAGAAGGACTCCTTTGCCTGGCATTGATTTATGCTCCCAACCTTTCAGGCACTGGCGGCTTTTATAAAGGGAGGACCAAGCACATCAGAAGCAGGTCTGTGTAGCTGATTTCAGAGGAGATTCACCTGCCCACCAGAGAGGCGGAGGCAGGCAGGAGGGGTTTTGGGGACCAACTCCCGCTTCTCCACAGAGGCTGGGGGAGTTGGACCTTGGCAATAAGCCCATGCTTCTTGAAGAGGCGGAGTAAAGCTGCTTCCACCCACTGCTCCTTGCCTCTTTTTGCTGGCTTTTCTCAAGGCCCTCCCTTTTGGTGGACCTGTGTTTTCAGCTTGGCACTGTCCACTCTTTGCCTTTCTCCCCACCTGCTCTCCTTTTGAGCCTTCTCTTAATCCTCCCTTCTTTATCCTGCTCAGAGTGGGGCTGGGTCGGCTATTCTGGGCTCCTTTGGTTTCTGAGTGGTTTGGATTTATGAAAGGTACTGGAAGGCGATCTGAAAGTTGGAGTACAACATAGCTCAGTGGTAGCCTCTCAAACCGGCTCAGTTGGGCTGACATCACCAACAGCAGGGCCAGTGCTGGGCGGCCTCCTCAGCAGCCACCCTCTTGGCTCCACCTTCTTCCTTACATTTTCAAACCTAGAGGTAGTTAGGCATAGGGTGTCAACTCCCAGCAGTGCTTCCAGTCTTGGGACCCAGAGTCCTTTGCACGTTCTAGTAAGCACTTCCCCCACTAACCACACCTCCCTATGTGGGACCTTAACCTATGTGAGGGGCTGGCTGCTTTCTGACTGACCCTCATTGTCTTAGTCCACCCCCCCCTCCCTATTCTTAAATCCTCTCCCATTTCTCATTTATCTTTTCTTCCCAGGTTCTCTCCTCTTCTGTTACCCCCCCTTCTCAGGACTCATTGTTGTTGGAAGGGGGTTAGTTAGTTAGAACAATGGCCTCTGGCAATAAAAATTGGGAGTGAACCCCCTCTCAAACAAAAACCAAGCAACCAACCAACCCCAATGCTGAGTGATTTTGGGAACTTTAAGGCCCAAGTGCTGCTTGAGGGTCAAGAACCAGGAGAAAAGTGGCATCCTGGACAGTGTCCCTCTCCACCCCTCATTTCTGCCTCTATGCATCTGCTTCTGCTGTCTTCTTCAAGCCAGCTGTGTTTATGGGTCCCAGGAGTGCGGGGCTAGATGTACCCACTCTCCTCCTGAGTTCCAGTCACTTTCTTGCTGTAGCCTGGAATGAGACTAATAGCCATGAGAACAAATCCCACACCCCGTGACCGGGGCACCAGGGGGATATACTGACATGGCCACCAGGAGCAGTTTTCAGTAAACACAGTAGAGAATCTACTGTGTGATGCAAGTGGACAAGTGCCCAAGAGCAAAGCCACCCCTTGAAAAGAGTAGCCCTTGTGATTAAAGGGATTCTGCATCTTTGGCTGAGAAGAAAGCGGCTGTCATAATAACAAGAACTGTTACCTATCTGGAACTCTCCATTCTCATTCCTCAAATCACCAGTTCTCAAATTTCCTTGTGCTTAAAAGCACCTAGACACAGGAAACAAAGCCATGTTATCTTGCTGCACTGGCTCAGCTGATCCCGTGCAATGCTTGGCATTCTAGTTGGACTGCTCAAAGATTCTTGGCATAAAAGTCATACCCTGCAGAGAACAGCATTTAAGACAGTCTGCGACACAGCTACTGTCCCTGTGCCATATCTGGTCACCAAGGGACGTGTTTGCTTACGTCATCAGCGTGGCTGCTCAATCCTGATGCTAAAAGCTCTTCTTGGAATTCTAAGCCCAGACTCTTGGGTACAGCTCGGCAAGTAGCAGTGCAAGTTCAAATGATCACATCAGAGTCACAGGTGACCATTCTTAATGCTATTGACACATTCCTTAGGGAATTTGACCCAAACTGTATCTTAAAGCCTGAAGTCACAGAGAGATACCAAACTTTAGGAAAGCATAGAAGTTGTTAGTTGCTGGCGAGTCAATGATGACTCACAGTGACCCTGTGTATAACAGCACAAAACCCTGGCAGATCCTGGGTCATCTTCACAAGCTCGGCTGTGCTGAAGCCCTATTGTTACAGTCCTGGTTATGTTGTTGAAGGTCTTCCTCCTTTCTGCTGACCCTCTACTTTTTAAGCATAAAGTCATCCTTCAGGAACTGTTTCCTCCTGATAACATGCCCAAAAGTGTGTGACACAAATGCTCACCATTCTTGTTTCTAAGTAGCATCCTTGTCGCACTTCTTTGGAGATAGATGCGTTTATTCTTTTGACTGTCTATAGTATATGCAATCTTTGTTGCCTACACCACAATTCAAAGGCATCAGTTCTCTTTCCATCTTCCTTATTCATTGTCCAACTTTCACGTGGACGGGAAGCAATTGAAAATACTCAAAGCCAGGAAATGATTTCTTTGCACCAAAGCAGTTAAACACCCTGCAATTCTGACAGTGGCTCCCAACAGCCTTTCTCAAGTTGGGTTGTCAGCTCTGCCTTATACAGTAAAAGCACCGCTGACTATGTGGAATGCTGGAGCAGGCAAGCCTGTTGCTGGAGGTCTCCCTGGAAGCACACCCAGGGCGACTTGAAGTGCAAACTTCGGAACCGACCCATAGCTGACCCTCCAGTGGGTTTTCAGAGGCAGTCAATCATACAAGAGGAGAGTGTTCATCCTTCTCCTGGGCCTGAAATCCATTGCAGTGACTGTCACACAGATATCATAGAACTATGCTCAGTTAGGGGTTTACTAGGAAAGTTAACAGCTTACAATTCAGGCTGGCAACAGGATACAACTCCACAGTTTGGACAGCTTCTCAAATGTGGACATTTACCCTCTGACCTTATGGCTTAGGTCAGTGTTACAAAGCTCTTAATTGTGACGGCTAGGCAAGCTGTTTTGAACAATAAACTCAGGACAGCACAGCATTAATACTGAGGCAACTAACCAGGTCTCACAAAGGGCTTGCAAGAGAAGATGGTCATAAATGTTTATATTTATATATACCACTCAGTCACCCATGGCTGTCTAGTCACAACCAAGTCATAGCTGACTCTCCAGCAGGTTTTCAAAGACTGTAAGTTGCACAAGAGGAGACTAGAGTTGAACCACTTGACTCTCTGTAGGCAGAATAGCTCCTTATCCACTAGGACACAAAATTGTGTGTGTGTGTGAATATATATTTAAAATATATACAACAAAGAAGAAAAATCATCTATACAGGATTAAGTGGTATATCTTTCTTTAAAAAACATGTAATAATTTGTAATATCTATCATATTCTTATTGTTATTATTTACTGTTGAGTCAGAAATGACTCATAGACCATCCAGGGAATTTTCAGAGGCAGTAAATCACATAGGGGACTGTTCGTCTCTCTTCTTGGTGAGTTCTAACCTTGTGCCTTTGAATTGAGTGCAGTTCCTTACCACTAAGCCACCAGAGTTCCCTTTGTCGTTCATATATATTTATATATAATTATGTGCCGTTGAGTCACTTGTCACTCATAGCGACCCTATGTACAACAGCTCTGGACTCTGCTCTATCCTGAGCCAACCTTACCATCTCTGATACACCTACCCCTATGACCCCAGTCACTGAGTCAATCCATCTCATTGAGGGTCTTCCTTTCTTGCACTGTCCCTTCACCCCCCTCAAGCATGTTGTCCCTCTCCAAGGATTGGTCCCTCCTTATATATAATATGTGTAATATTCACTCATTCTCATTATTGTCAAATCAGAACCAACTCATACTGTCCCTCCCCCCTCCAGTGGGCTTTTAGAGGTTGTAAATCTTATGGAAGGGGATTGCCCACCTCCCTCCTTGTCCGCCACCCTCACCAGGAGCTGGTGAATTTGAACCAACCGCGAGGCAACACTTTGGGTTAGCAGTGCAGCTCTCTACACACCAGACCACCAGAGCCCAAAGAGCCTGATAAGGAAAAGACAGACTGTCTAATAAGAATAAAAAGTGGCAAAGGATCTGAAGGTACTTCACAAAAGATAATGTCTTAACGGTCAATAAACATAGTAAAATGTGTCCAATGTCTTTAGTGATCAGGAAAATTCAGATTGAAGCAGAAAATTATCCCATTTCACACACCCAGAGTGGCTCAAATGAAAAGAGAGATGTGCCAAGTACTCGTGAGGATGTGCATTAAACTGGAGTTTTGGCCATTGTCGGTAGAAGTCTAGATCAATACAGTTATCTTGGAAAAATCATTTGTATTTATTAAAGGGGGACAATCACAAATCCCAAAATGTTACAATCCTGCTTCTATAGACCCATCAGAAGTGTGTGAAAACATTCAGAGAGACCTGTGTGATAGAACTCTCACAGCAGCCCGACACTGATATTCCAAAGCTTGAAAGTCTATTGCCTGTGGACAATAGAAGGAATGTATACACTGTGGTACAATCCTAGATGGGAATAGTGCTTACTTAGAACAAATAGAGAACAACTACACATAAAAAAACCTTGAATACACCTCACAAGCAATGTTGGACAAGAGAAGTCATCCCCCAGAGTGTCTGTAAAAAACCATCTACACATCCAGTTCAAAAGTAGGTAGCACCGACTTGATGTGTTGGAAGTCAGAACAGTGCTGCCCTCTGAGGACGCTGGTGATGACAAGGGAATTGAGGGGGCTTCTGAGGGGCTCTAGAGGGTTTGGTTTCTTGGTCTGGGTAGGACTTACACAGGTGTCTAGTTTTTTAAGAATGTCATGATCAATTTACATAGGGCTTGTACACTTTTCTGTGTATTATCCACTAAAAAAAAAGTATGGAAACAATCTGGAGAACTTACTTTAAAATACAGGTTTAAAAAGACAAGCCCCATCCCTAAAATTCTGATTCCTCTAGTTATGGCTGGGACCTGGAAATTGGCATGTTAGCAAGCTCTCTGGGTGATTCTGATTCAGGTTGTTGGGAGAATCAGGCTTTAAATGCCTGGAACTGGCTAGTGTTGGGAGGGCAGGAGCTTGGCTATCCCTCTTGTTGCTGATGGTTTTGAGCAGAGGATGGGAAGGTGGAAGCGGCAGGCAGGGCTGGGAAGGGAAGCCACTACTCTCCAGAACTCTCAGTGACAAAGTGGATGTAAACTCACTGGCCCCTCTGAAGGCCAGCCTTTCTTGAGTGAGCAGGTAGGCAGGTGAGCCCCCATTCATGTTCCCAATTCTGTGGCTGTCCGAGACTTGGTTTGCCTCATTCTGTGTGAAAAGAATACTCTTTCTAGTCTCAGAGATGAGTTCTAGCCTGGCTCCTGACTCTGGTCCTGTTCTCAAACTACTGTGTGTCTTTGGGCTAGTTAATTGCCCTCTCTGGGCCTTAGATAGTTCATATTATATATATATTATATATTGTTTATCTTACATATATATTCTGGACTCTGTTCCCCTGGTCATCTCATGCTTGTATTTCAATATTCCACACAGCCCTTCCTCACCCTTTTCAAGGGTGCTGATATTAAGAGCACTGACCACTGACTGCTCTGTTGATGGTTAGTTGCATCTCTTTCTTCTCACACGACCCCCCACTCCACCTGACCATGAGCACCTGGAGGCCAAGGCTGGGGTCTTCTCTGACTTTGTCCCCAGAATTCACACTGTGCCCCACACAATAAATGTTGACACGACCCTGCTGAAGCCTCTCAGACCTGACAACTGAGAACTGGGTGGTTTTTTTTTTCTTTTCTGAGACTGGTTTAGGATACTTGAGTCCCCAGGGGCAAGTGAGGCATCAAGAGGCCACCATGCCATCACGCCTCCAGCTGGCTCATTAAGGGGATCTGAGGACACGCTTTGCACCTCCCAATTGCTCAGAGCCTTGGCAAATGGACAAGTGGGTGGTGCTGGCTGTGTCTCTGCTGGGTTCATTGTTGTTGTCAGGTGCTGTTGAGAATCAAGTTCTTAGTGACCCTATGAACAATAGATCTGAATCCTGTCCTGTCCCTAATCACACTTTCTGACACACAAAAGGTCACTGCAGCAGTCACAGTGCCAATCTACCTGGTCTTGAGTCTTTCTCTCCATTGCCACCCTCCACCTTTCTGAGCATCATGTCCCTCTCCAAGGAATAGCCCCCCTCCCCCCAGCAATAAGCTTGAAGTATGTGAGGTGAAGCCTCATCTTTACCCCCAAAGACATGTTTGGTTTTTTGGTCGTCCATGAGCCATTCAGAGCTCTTCTCTAACACTGCAGCTCAAAGCCATCAATTTATTTTTTTCCCCCTATCACCCTTATTCATTGGCCAGCTCTCAGGTGCATAGCAAGTGACTCGAAAGATCATGGCCTGAATCAGATGATAAGAATTTTTGTCCTCTTGACATTGATATGCAATCCATCTGGGTTCATTAGTGGGTGAGTTATTAAGGCTTGACCTGGGCAGGGCAGCCAGAGCCCTGGACACCCTTTGGAGCCAGCACGGGCAGGCCTGTGCTAATTGAAAACTTAATTAATTTTCCCAGTGGAGGCTGTAGCCAGTGCCTTCCTCCCACCATCTGGCCACTTGTCTCCTCCTGGGGCGATCACCCTCTGCCTGCTTGGGAACTCTGGCTGGTCCTCTGTCTGGGCTCCAAGTGCTGATTGGCTTCTAACCTGAACTTTAATCATCCCCCCCACCCCCCAGGAGTCTTCTCCCTGGCCTCTCTGCCTGGTCCCTGTGTTCCAGGACACTCCTTATCCCTTGGCCTTCCAAGTTACTACAAGACTTAGGTGCTTTCACATAGACCCTTGGTGCTGTGCCATGTATACTCAAGTGCTCAACAGAATGGGCTGGGGGGGCCAGGGGTGAACACTTCTGTCCTACTGAGTATCCCTGAGGATCACGGTTATTCATCACCACATCTCACCCCCTGTTGGTGTGAATAACACTCCTCAGATCAGATTCCAGAACTGAGTGGGGTGGTCCTGAGGGATCTGCTGGCTATAAATCTAAGCAGCTTTGGGAGAGACGTGGCTGCCCAAAGGTGACATTTCCCGGAGATGGGGCAACGTGGACAGAGAAAGGGCTCAAAGGTCGGTGAGCCCTAACCGTGAACCAGACATTGAGTCAGGGGCCACACAGCCATGTTGGATTTTAACACTCAGCTACGATTTGAGGTGGCTGCTCTGAAATTTTGACCAGATGGGAAGATGGGTGTGCTGGGCAGTTGGCACACGATCTCACCATTGATAAGAGAGGCCTTCCAGGCTGGCTGCTCTAAAATCCGCACTGCCTCTTGAGTAAAGGAACGTGTGAGTTTGTATTGAGTCATGATCTCAAACCAGCAGCTACTTCCAGCACTTCTTCCTGAATAAATAGTGCCTAGAAGTCATGTCCTCCTGGTCTGTGACCTTGTGCAAGTTCTTATTTTTCTTCTTTTTCCTACACTCCAATGCCCAGCCCCTCTCAGCATATGAGGAGGGCAAGGGTGAGTAGAAGTGAGGGTGAGATCCTGGGGGGGGGGCTGTCAGGAGAGCAAGGTCTCCTCATCAGGAAAGTGGGGACTGACAATCACTGGGGTGATGACTCCCACGGGGTCACATGCTGTCAGAGGAGGGCATGCAGGGGCTGTCGGTATTACGGAGCCCTTTATGGCACCTGTTGGTACCATGTCCTTTCTTTTCAGGGCTTCCTTGGCCCCATCCACGCCAGAAACCCCCACAGCCTCAGTGATCTGGGCTTAAGTCTCATCTTGATTAGTCTCTGTAGAGTAGGCCACTATCTGTGATGTTATAAATTCCCTTGTGTCACCTTTATGCCCTGGAATTTTTACAAAAGGAACAAAACAACAACTTTTGGGATTTCTTGAGTCTTTGTCCACCTCGGAGGTGCTGGTCTGGCTAGTTAAGCTCATCTAGTCATTGACAAAGTAGCTTGTGTACTGGCTAATCGAGGCCCTGGGACATGGGAAGGTCGGAGATATCCAGAATGTGAGATCCAGGAAGTAAGGTGTGTCCTTTGATAACGTGGAAGCCCTGAGTTGCAAACTCTCCAGGACCAGGCTGAGAGATGAGGCTGTTGAGAGTGATCCTGGTTAGGAGCTGTGCCAACCGAGGAGTGATAGCCAGCCTAGATGGCAATGGCCACTGGCTGATAGCAGACCAGTGAGTGACCACCTCTTAGTTGGTGAACGTGAGCTCCTATTCTCACAAAGGTAAGTGTGTCCTCATCAGACACTCCTCTTGCACCTTACCCAAAGCACACCTTCAGGTCTACGTTTTTCTTATATTAAAATTATTATTGCAGGTGTGGTGTTTTCTGGGCCAGAGCTGGGATTGGTGAGGGCTGCTGAAGATTTAAATTAGGGCTGTTTTAGGGGTTGAAATCTCACTTGGGGTTGAGTGTTGTTGTTGTTTGATGCCGTTGAGTCGACTCATAGCGACCCTTATGAACGAACAGCCTGAGCACTGTTTGTACATAGAGTTTCCAGAGGCAAGCCATTTCGGAAGTGGATGCTGCTCCTGCTTCCAGGCTTGATTTAGTTGGGAAGCTCCAGCCAATACTGTCCACCATGGGTACCCATTATCACGATTGGCACATCACTGTCACAGTCTTCAGCATCACAGCAACCACGAGTTACCTCTGTACAGCAACACACAGACCAGTGCTATACCACCTAGAAGAATGTTCTGTGGGGTTGAGTAGTCCTGTTAAATTTGAGGTGAGAAACAAAGCTTCAGATCAAGGCTGGGATTTTATGTTTTGATGCTGCTTGGTAATTAACCTGGGATGGGGCTCAGGGCTGGGTTGGAGGCTAGTTTAAGGATTGTTGTGTTCAAGTCCAAGGTTAGAGCCAGGGCAGCATAGGGTGGATGGAAAGTGGGGGTCGGGAGTGGGAACCCCGGTCCCAACTCTTCCCTGACCCCCATCTCTGGTCAGGGGAACCCAGTCACTGGTGGGATCCTGAGCAGATCACCTGACTTCTCACACAGCAAAACTGGCCATCATGCTCTCAAGTGGTTTCTATCCATTAGGCATATTGTGCTTGCTATCCACGCACTAGCTTTTTAAATGATGACAAGCAAAGGGGAGGAACTGGCACAAAATTACCATGAAAAGTTACAAGTGACTATAAACTAGAAATATGAGGTCAATGTGAGGTCTATGTGTCAGGCACTAGATTTCTCTGTGGGATTGGTCCCTTCCAGTCATATTATAGGCCAAAAAAATGTGGATGTTTACCCTTAAGATTTGGCTGTCGGCCCTCCACCTCCTTCTATCCGTTGAACCTTGAAGCTTGAGAGAATAAGGAAAGGGGTTCTCCCAAGGCTCTATAGGAAGGATGCCTCTAAGATGGTTAACCTCTGACCTCTGTAGAGGTGATATAGCCATCATCTTTCCGCTGCCTCTCTACTCTCACTGGGCCTCTGGAGATGCTCCCTCCTCTTCTGGAGGTGTGTTCGACTGGGTGTCAAACACACAGCTACATAGCACGGTGGTCCCAGGGTGTGGAGGAGGAGAGCTGGGCCCGCTGCTCAGCACCCACTGAGTGTGTTCATGACGGCGGCGTCATGAGCTCCAGTTAGAGTTTATGTTTAGGAACAATAGTCAAAGTTGTCTGTGTAAAGCTCTTTAAGTAGATTGCTTAAAACCATGCAAGGCAACAATGAATGAATGGAAATCCAAAGTCTCTGTAAATTTTCATTGAAATGAATGATAAATTAAAAAAAAAAAACCTGAAAAAAACATGACTTAAAATGAAAAGGAGGAAAGAGTGAAACCACTAGGAGAGCAGAATTTGGGGGGTTGATGGGGAAGCTGAAGGAATAAGAAAGATTCAATGAAGACTCGAGAAGATGAGGTTATAACAGGCATAGATCAACAGTAGATAATTATATGGAATACAATATGAATGGCTGTATGATACTCAATGTAAATGGAAGATTATATAAAGTATAGTGTACATGAATGAAACATGATGTATAGGAATTATAGTGCGCGAACTAACAATAAAAAAATGATTACCCCCCCAAAGAACCCCAACAAACCAAAAAACCATACAAGGTTTTTTAACCTGATTATTCAGACACAGTTGCTCAAATTTAGGACGAAAGTGAAAGGTCCTCCAACTTAATTGATTAGCTCACTGTGAGACTATGATTCTAGGAACTACAAATTTGTAATCAAGTCTCCTTGACAACAAAACAACAACAACCCCCTAAGAAATTATCCAAAGAATGTTCCATCAGCAAAGAAAGCTGCTGACAACCCACCTTCAAATAAAGCACAGGACATCGGACAGCCATCATGGGAAGAGACATCGTGGAACAAAAGAGCCCTATCGGATCCCTGGACACTTCCCTCCAGAACCCTTCCTCCCATTTCTTTCTCTTCAATACTCCCTCTGGCCACCTCATTAAAAAACTTGACTTGATTCTGAGATAGCATCCATGCAGGCACCCATGCTGCTGCTTTCTCTCAGGTTGTCAACATTTGAATAAAGCACATTTAAAAGATCCAGTCCATGGCTCTCTACTCAATCGGCTTGTAGTTAATTGAGCTGGACCTGGTTTTTTCCCAGTTAAAATAACACATGTATATTAGGAGGCCTGTTGAGCTGTATCTGAAGCTATCTGGGCTCTGAGAGCCACTCTTGAGGCAGGTGATCTGGGGTCCCATTGACTGAAGCTACAGAGAGGGACAGGGCCACTTATTATCACAGAGGGAGCCCTTAGGCTGAAGTCTCACTCCTCTTCTTTGCATGGGGTTTTAGACCAGTCTCTCCCCTCGCCTGGAACTCTGGTGGCCTAAGGGTAGGAACCTGTGCTGTAATTCTAAAAGCATATAGTTCCAATCTACAAGCTGCTCTGTGGGAGAAGAATGGTGGACAATCTCCTCCTGTGTGAGTTACTGTCTCTGAAAACCCACTGGAGGGTTGATTCCAACTTGATGGTATACAACAACTCCCCTTCCCTGGCAGAGACAGACGCCAGTGAATGAGATCCCACTTGAGGTCCATATGGGAATAGCGTTCTCTCTCTTCCCTTGTCTGGAAGTCCCCATGATGTTCCATCAGCTTGGAGTACCCTTCAGTACTGTTGCTTATATGGAGACTTCTAAGAGCACACCTCAGTACCCAGCACATCACACCCAGTCAGAGGCCTCCCTGTGCTTTCTTGATCATGTCCCTCTGCCCACCTCAGGGCCTTTGCACCTACAACTCCTCCACCTGGAATGCCAATTCTCTGAGTGTGTGTCCACTCCTAAGTCCACTCTCAGTGGCCCCTGCAGACAGAAGCAGACCTCCCAAGCTCCGCTGCAGCCCCATAGCCTGTGTATGTATGCATCTGATGGGGGCCTAGAGTCTGAACAAAGGGAAGCCTGGCATATCTGGGGCTGGTCTCTGTGACACAGAAGCTGGCTTTCTTGGCTGTCACGTGCCCTGTCTCCACAGTCTTTTTACATTTGTGAGGACAGTGGGTCCTGGGGCCCCTTCGGACCCTGAAGTTAGGAATTAAGATCAACTTCAATCTGACAAGAGAAACTGAGGCACAAGAAGGAATCAATCATAGAGAAGGGAAGATTTGGAGCCCAAAGGAAAGGAAATTCAGAAGAGGGCAGCATGAAGCCTCTTGCCTCACCCCTGGTGATAGGCCCCATAGGAAGTCTCCTTCCCCCACATACATGGGGGGGAGCTTGGATGCGCCCTGAAAAGACACTAGGGGGCACTGGTCTCCTGACCATGCCTTAATTTACACTCTGAGGAGGGGTAGCTGAGGACTGTGGGGCCAGGCAGCCTGCACTAGCTCCTACCACCAGCAGGGAACTCCTCACCCCTATCTCTGGGAAGTGTCATGTCAGCTGCTGGAGTTCATCACCCTCAGACTACCTGGGGTGCCCATATGGGACCCTGAGGCTCCAGGGGACATAGACAAGGAGAGGGAGGGGAGACATAGGGGGACCAGGCTGGGGTCAAAGCTACCATCTTGGCCAGATGGTACCTTGCACTTCCTCTTTGCTGTTGGGGTGCCAGTGCCACTTTCTCACCCCACCCTGCATCACTGAGAGATTTTTGACAGAGCCTTTGAGAAGCCACAGTGATTCCAGTCTAATGCTGGCATCCTTGCTCCCAATCGGGGACGTTTCAGGCACACATGGATCTCCAGAACTAGAAAGGGACTCTTGTTCTGCTCCTGCAGAGTGAAGGAGATGGGGAGAAAGCACCAGGGTGTCCAGCACTGGCATTCCCAGGGTATCTCAAGGGTTGTGGGGAAACCAGGGACATCACTCTCTCTTTGAAGATACAGCATCAAATCTGCTGACCCCTTGCTGTTATCTGCACAGAGAGGCCCTCACTGCTGGGGCTGGAGCCTTTGCTCTCAAGGGATGGGTGGAAGGGTGGTTTGGGACCACTCCTTGGTATCAGGGACACGCTGGGGACGTGCAGGCCTCCCTGAGGGAGCCCTTGGCTGGACTGAGCTGGTCCCAGGCCTCTGTTTGCACCAGAGTCCAGCATAGTTGGCAAGGGTCCTGCCAGGGGTGGGGAGTGGAGCCTGGAGGCCATAGGGACCCCTCAGTCTTCTTGCAGAGCACTCTGCTGACTCAAGTATGATATAAGCATCTACCTTGAGTTCTTCTCTTAAAATTCATCTCTTCTTCCAAGACAGAGCCCGACCGTCCCTGTGCTTCCCTCAGTTCTGGCAGGTACTATCTTCAAGCCTTCAACACCAAGCCTCTGACTCTGGGGGCTCTGGGCACAGGTCAAGTATTGACCAGAGTCAGACTGCTTGGGTGTAAGCCCTAGCACTGCTCCTTGCAGCTGAGGGTTTGAGGGCCTCAGTTTCCTCATCTGTAAAATGGAGAGAATAAGAGCACCAAAGACCTCCTAAAGCATTGTTGTAAGGCCTAAAGGAGAAAAAGGCAAGAAAGGCTCTTAGCAGAGTGGCACATGTGTCCTCAAGTGCCCAGGAAGTTTGGCTCTTAATTTTAGCAGACTAAGAGTGGAGAAGAAAAAGTGTAGACTTCACAGTCAGATCAATTTGGGTTCAATTTCTGGCTCTGACACTCCGTGGCTGTGTGAACTTGGTCAGGCCCGTTAGCCCCAGTTTATGCATCTGGAAAGTGGACTTTTGAAAAAAAGCATTTGCCTCTCTGGTTCTTGAGGAATCTGAGGGCTTCATCAGAGTACCCCTGGGTTCAAGGACCTAATTGCCCATTCCAACTCTGTAATCTGAACATGGCCTTGGCCTGGTCTCCGGCCCCTGTGCTCCAGTGTCCACCTTGTCAGAGGCCCCAGTCTGGCCACTGCATCCTATTGCCATCTCCTCAGTGGCAGATGGAGCCCTGTAGGCCACCACTGGGCATTGCAACACTCATTTCTGGTGCCAGTCTCCCCAGCCTGCTTTGGAAACAAATGAGACAACAAGTGGCAAAGCATTTTTGGCAACCGTAGAAGGAAGGCTCTGCACGTGTGCGGAGTGACAGCACTGCCCACAGCTGACACACAAAGTGCCCAAGAGGCTTTACGCAAGCAGACTGTCCTTGTCCCTCACCCCCTGCTAGGCTGGCCTGAAGGCCTCTCCCAGGCAGCGTTCTTGCCTCTGCATCCTAAATGCCACTCCCCCACCCCGATTCTAAATGCCATTTCCTCTGTCTGGGCCGGAGCCGCTGCCTGCTGTCTGGTGCGGCTGGAAATTTCTCAAATGTCTCTTTGATTTATGGCTCTAGTTAATTCTCGAGGAGGCCCGTGAGATGCCCTGAGCTCAGGAACTTCAATGGGATAAATCATTTAACAGGTGGTTAAATATTCGTTAAGGTCTGGGGAGCACAGGCAGGGTACAGGACCAGAGGAGGGGACCCTGCCTGGGGGAGACTTGGATAAATTTCTAAACAAAAAAAAGGGAAATATGCAGACACCTGAGAGCTCACGGGAGCCATCTATCATCACAGACCATGGCTGGAGGCAGCACTTGTGGGTCCCTCTACTTCCAGGCCCAGGAGCTGGGTGTGGTGACTGGCTGGGGTTGCACAAGAGGCCAGAGTGGCCTGCTGGGCGCTAGGGGCAGTTTAGGCTCCCTGACAGTCATTATTTTCCAGATGAGCACCTACTGTGTGGTCTCTCACAAGGCTCTAATATTAGCCAGCTGGGAGTGAGAACCCTGATGAAACCATAGTCAGGGCCAAGCACAGGGGCAGGTCTATAACACAGCTGCTAGCTTGTGAGAGCAAGTAGTGAAAGGCCCGGAGAAAACCATGGCACAGGCCCTGCCCAGTGTCATTTGGACATCAATCTGCACAGAGTGGCAATGTCGAAACTCCAGAATTATCCCTGCATAATCCCTTTGCCTCACACCTGCAGTCTTCATGGCTTTAAGGCATAGCCCCGTCGTTAGCAACTTTCAAGCCTCACTGCAGCCTCCAAGGACAGAGGGAAAGGAGTACTGAGTACTGTTTTATTGCTTTGAAAGGATGCAGCTAACCAAGGAAGGCCCAGGGGTATCAGAGGTGGGTCTGAGAGGGCATCAAGGCTAAAACATCCATTTAACAGATGAGGAGACCAAGGTAATGGTATGGGACATAGAGATATGCCCAACAGTAGTGTCAGTGTTGGGCTGGACTGGGACAGGGACTCCTTATCGTATTTTCTACCTACCCCGTGAAACTTCTGAGTGCGTTGGGGGTGGAGTTGGTGGTCTGGCTCACGTCACATTGCAGTGTCCACATTAACCTCTCCCTACTATGGTCACGCTTGGCAGCCGCCTGCCTATCAGCTGTCTGGGGGTTAGTGGTTATTGAATCTATTTAACTAGATGAGGCAGGACGTGAGGGGCTCCTTGCTACAGTCTTGATCCCTGTAACCCCTCTGGGTTGTAGGTGGAGGACCTGGACTAGTCCTGGACTAGGTGAGGTAGACAGGACCACAGATCCTCAACGTGTCACCTAGCCCCGAAGTGTGAAGGAAGGGCCCACATGGAATTTCTCCCGCGCCCAGGATGAGGTTGGCAATGAGATGACCTGGCTGTTTTTTTTAAGTATGCCTTATGAGGCAGTGCCTGGAGGCCCCTCCCACACCCACCAGGGCACCTCAGTCCTCTGAGCCATCCCATCTTTCTCACTCTTAAAACAAATGGAGGATGAATAATTCACAGGCAGCTCTGGCTTTATAGAGTTTTCATCCTCTGAGCCTCTGGAGTAATTAACTCTCCCGCGGGCACCATGGAGCATCAACAGCCCATTAGCAGTGTCCTGCCCCTGGCACAGCTGTCAAAAAATGCCCTGTCAGGGTGGTTTGTCCTGAGAGGGCTCGTGGTAGGTGGCATAGGAGGTGCCCAGAGTACATGGCAGCAGAGCTTGAGTTCTCAGCCAAGGGTGTAGAGCGTGTTGCCCACGAATTCTGCAGGTAACTAGCTTGCCCGGGAGACAATTAGAAGGACCTACAGAGAAGAGTGTCTTTGGTTTCCAGGGCTGGCGAGGACTTTAGAGACCTCTCTTCATGCCAAGCTGAGGGGCACGGGGTCCAGATCCAGCAGGTTGCTGACTCTAAATCACACAGCTAGTCAGTGGAAAACTGGGAACCCTCGGCCCAGTGCTCTTTGTATCCACTGGGGCTCCAGCCCATCCCCTGCCTTGCCTCAAGCCCAGAAATGTCTCCAAGGGGGTGGACCTAAGGGACAGCAGAAGCTATCCTCATTGGTGGGATGGGTACTGAGAGGACACAGTCTATCTCACTCCTTAGTGTTTCTGGTCTCCAGCAGGTTAGTATCTTCTCCTGATCTCTTACTGTACCCCTGCCCCGCCATAAGTCTGTATGAACTGTGCTTTTTTATTTCCAAAAGACTCTTCTCTACTCAGTGAAACAAATGCTCATTGTCCATGTGGGTCAAGAAATCCCTTCTAGGAATGCTTTCCTTATCCTTTCGCTTCCCCATTCCCAGGCTTCCACTCAAGTTAGGCCATGTGTCTGTCTGTTCGCTTGACTCCCAGCACTTCTCTTGTATTAACCCACTCACTCATTGCCTTTGAGTCAAAATCGGCACAAAGCTGACCCTCCAGCAGGTTTCCAAGGTTCTCAAGTCGCAGGGGACGAGATTGCCCACCTTTCTTCCACCCCCCAGAGGGGCTGCCTTTGGGTGAACAGCACACCTCCCAATTGACTATGTTACTCGAGCTTCCCCCTCACTTTAAATTGGTGGATGTGTTGTCACTGACAGGACTCATCTTTCAACAAACCAGTCCTGATCCCAGAATTAAGACTGTGCTTCAAAATCAGTAGGTGGGCTGGGAGTCGAAAGGTCTCATTTCCACATCCTCACCCTCAAAGAGGTTTGCTGTTTGACCTTGGCAGATCACCATTGCTCCTCCAGTCAGGGGCTACTATTTGTAAAACTCCCCTCCCCCCAGTGCATTTGAGTTTAGGACATAATACACATTGTATGTGTCTTTGTAAAACCTAAAACTGAAGAGACATTTTTGTGAACAGACACTTTACTATGTGTATTCTACTCTGTCAATTTTCTTTTCAAAAAAGAAGGGAGTGGGAGGGTAGGAGGCTGTGGCAATCCATAAACTGACTCCTCAGTTCACTCCTGGGCAGCAATCTGCTGTCTGTAAAGACTGCTGCTCGAGCTGGTCTCTAAGCTTTTCTGCTCCTCAGCACTCCTGTGATGTCCCTTCTGAAGTCTTCCCAATGCCTCTAGCAAAGCTGTAGCTTCTGCCACTGGTGATCCCAACGCAGCATTGTGTTATGCCACTGATTACCCTCTGTCCTTCCTTTTGCCCTGTTCTGAGACATCCAAGCTCACCTGACTCCCGTACTCCTGGGCCAACCTGATGGCTGGCACTGTGTCCTTACCTACCCCCATCCCCCCACCACCCCTACTTGTCTTCCCCCACCCATCCAACCCTCAGGAATGAGGCTTCAGGGAGGTGTTGCCCAGTCTCCAGACTTCTGGTCGGGCTGCACCTGAGGGCTTCTGTGTGAAACAGGGGTGCTTCAGAGCAGGGTCAGGAACCAAATTCAGGTCCGTGTGTCCCTGCCTTCAACCTTGGAGCCTGGCGGAGAGGCCTCTGGGAAGCTCCAGCAGCAGTTCTTTTTTGTCCTGAATTCTGACTTAGAGGTTTTTCCCCAGTCCTTTTAGGCTCTAGGGTTGTAGACTTCTTTGTAACTTCCTACATCCACCCTCCTACTCACTCCTAGTTAGTCTAAGGCTTCACATTGTTGTTGTCAGGTACCATCAAGTCTACTGTGACTCACAACAATCCTATGAACAGCTCTGCCCTACCCTGAGCTACCTTCCCAATCTCTCATGTTCATGCCCATTGTGATAATCACTGTGTCAATCCAACTTGTGGAGGGTCTTCTTTGTCTTTTCCCCCCTTGTTTTCCTCTAACCCTCCACTTTCCCCAGCATTATGCATGATTTATCTTCCCAGGGAGGGAAAGGAAGATAGTTTCATCAGAAACCACACCAAGATAGTAGAGTGTCCCCGCCAGCCAGCCAGGCTGAATGTTGGTCCTACTTGGGCTACTTCTCTCTCCAAGCCCCAGGCTTTGAAGTAGGAATGTGCTTCAACTTCTTGGTACAAGCCTGAGGTAGCACATAGATGCTCTCCAGTCAATCCTTACCTCTCCCCTATGGTGAGATATATTACTTTCAGGAGTGTCCTATCTTTCCCCTGAAGGACCTTGTTTGTCCATTATCCTCTTCTTCAGGGCAGACCAATCTCTACTATTTGGTGACCATTCATGTGCCAGCCCCAGAGGTGAATTGTGTGATTGGCCGAGGGATGGCCATGTGACCCAGGCCTGGCTGATGGAATGTGTGGAAGATTGGGTGGGGGGTGTGGGGAAGGTTTCTTTCTGATAAGTGAAGCCCTCCAAGTAGGAAAGCTTGGACGAGAAGCTCAGCACTTCAGCAGCCATGAGGAATACAAAGGACAATAGAGTGACTGAGTCTTGATGACATGAATTCTAAGGGAAGAAATCTCCATCTTTCTCAGGGAGAATCAATTGGTCCATGGATTTGAGCCACTTTAAGCCACCTTTAAAGTTAGCTTCCTAGATCCTCCTAGTCACTGTGACTGGTTCAGGGGTGAACATGTGACCTAGTAGGACCAATGGGCTCAGCTGTAGGACTTCAGCTAGGACTTGTGGAGAAGAAAGTTTCTCCCTCTGTGGGAGCTGGTCTCTCTGGCATCTGGAGCTACTGATAACAGTTTTGGCACCTCAAGCTGAACCTGAGCTACAGTGGTACAGAAGAAAAAGTCCAACTGCTGGTCAGTACATTTGGGCATCTCACAGGCAGCTCTCAGCCTGCATGACCCAGCGGTGTGAACCATTGAATGTCACACATTCACTTTGAGAGGGCGGGTTTAAGTAAGTAGTGTACTATAAACATCTAACAACATTTCTTGCCACCTCCCCCAATTCCTGTAGTGTGAATACTCCTACTGTGGCTGCTTCAAGCTACCAAACTCAACAAAATTGAATATAGAATTGGGAAGAAGTGTGTACAAAAGTGCTCCACAAGCCAGCTTCTGCACATTGATGAGTTTAAGAAACTCTGGCTGGGTTTTCTGCCATTTACAAGCAGAATAATCTGACCTCAACATCCATTAACACCAGATTGTGCAATGACCCTATTCATTGTTATCCGATTCATTGTTATCCAATATTAAGGGAGCATCTGGTTTCCTTGGGCTGTGCTCTGTGGCTGAAGAGGTCTAGGACAGGCCCTGAGTCTTCCACAGCCCCATCTCAGCACTATCAGGCACTAGCTCATCTTATGGAGCTCAGACTCTGACAAAGGTCAGAACAAGCCAGTGTTTAACCAGCGTTTAATCTCTGCCTCCACTACCCAAGGCCGGGCTATCCCTGGCATTTCCCCCCTTCCCGTCCCCACTTTATCTTTTCATTTGTCCACTTCTGCATTGGTTTGTTTTTGTTTTCGGTGTTTTTTTTTTCATGGGCAAGGAAAGGGAAACAAGAACAGATATTAAAGAATGCAGTTGTTTGGCCATAAAGAATGATGCTATTATTTCCCTCACCTGGCTGTTGGGAAGATTAAATGAGATAATGCATGCAACATGTTCAACCCAGGGCTGACAGCCTCCTGGGATTATGGTGCGGGCCACTTTCCTAACTGTGTAGCTGCTGTGTGGCTCCAGCCCCAGAGAAACTACTACTACATTGACATTTTCCCCTGTCTCACACAGTGGCGACGCCATCCTTTTAGCTGCTCAGACCCAATCAGTGGCGGTGCTCTTGATGTCCTCTCCCTCACCCCCTATTATCCAATCCAACAACTGGGTCCACCAGCTCTGCTTTTGATAGAAGCCAGACCTGGTCACACCTCATCACTTCCACTGGCCCTAGCTCTGGGCTACCCTGACGCTGTCTCTGGAGGACATCAGCAGAACTTGCTATTTTCAGCCTGTTGATGAGACCATCGCATGCTCAGATCAGGTCACGGCACTCCTGCAAGGGCTTCCATCTTCACTCAGATCTCCTCTTGGATCTGATTCACCTTCTACCAGACTTCTCTCCCTGCCCCTTTGCTCACTGCGTTCCAGCCATACCCAAGTCCTAGTCCTTCAGATATACCACATGACCTCCCGCTCCTGGGCCTTTGAAGCTGCTGCTCCCTCTGTCTGGAACATTCTCTCCCCAGATAGCCCCAAGGTTTACTTCCTTTAGGAGGCTTTTTCAGGAAGACTTTTCCTAATGCACCCCAGTCCTGTCTCCCTCACCCTCCTTACTTTTCTTTGTGGCACTGACCATCTCTTTTGACATTTCATCTCTTTCCCAGAGACCCATGCAAGTACAAAGTCCAGTGTTGTTAAGACACTCAATTCAGGGTCGCCTCTAACCGATATGACCCTATTCCTGACAGCTGAGGAGGTCCTGACCTGAGACTTTATCGGTCTCCTTCATTGCTATCTCCTTAGTGCTTAAGACAGTGGCCGGCATATCAGAGGTGCTCAGTCCAGCTGACTGACCAAAATATTTTCCTCTTTCTGTTGAGAAAGACTTACTGCTGGTGCACTGTCTGCAGCTGTTCCTCAGCTGATTAATAAGTGGAGTGGGCCTGCTGTGTGCCAGGAGTTCCATGCCGAGCAGAGAATTCAGACCATCAGGGAATGACACACACTCTACCTCGTGCATCACCTCACACTCAGTAGCCAGAGGAGACTTGTTGAGCCTCGTGTCATGTTCATGGTGCCTTATGTCAATGCTAATGGAGAAAGTAGGGCACTATTGGCCTGGCAAAGGGGTGTGAGCTGCCAGGTCCTCCTGATTGAAGCTTTCATACATTGCCCCAGTTTGGATCCATCTTCTTGTCCCGGTCTCTACAGTCCCAGACCTTGTCTTTATTATCTTCCATCTGGAGTCCCTCAGCATCTTCACAGCTGCCAGACAGGTCCTTTTAATTAAGTATTCCCACTGATGCCAGAGGCCTCTTTATGAAACACAGGTGCAAACACCTCCACACCCGCACCCATCCCTATCCCTCAGCAGCCTCAAATTGGTGGTCCAGAGATCACACACAGCCCACAGCCATAATGAGTAAGGCCCTCTTAGCGCTGGCCAGCACAATTGTTGCTATGTGCTGTTGAGTCATTGCTACTCAGAGTGACCTTATGTACAATATCTGACACACCTACCCCCATTGCCCGAGTTACTGTCTCAATTCGTCTCATTTGGGGTCTTCCTCTTCCGTGCTGTCCCTCCACCCTTCTGAACATGAAGTCCTTCTTCAAGGACTGGTCCCTCTTGGCCATGTGCCCAAAGTTATGTGAGCTTAAAAATCCTAGCCTCCAAGGAGAAACTTGGTTTCACCCTCTCCGAGACAGACTTATTTGTTTTCTTGGCAGTCCATGGTATGTTTAAGACTCTCCTCCAGCACCACAACTCAAAGGCACTGATTCTTCTTCTTTCATCCTTAGTCATTGTTCAGCCCTCTGATGCATAGCAAGTAATTGCAAAGACCATGGCTTGGATCAGGTGCACCTTAATCTCAAGACTGACATCATTGCTCCTCAGTACTCTGGAGAGGTCCCTGACAGCAGATTTTCCCAGTGCAATTCATCTTTTGATTTCCTGATTGCTGGTGCTAGAACAGGGCAGGCTTCAAAGCTGTTGTGCATAGAGTTGGTATGATTGCAGGCACATAACAACCGTAGTGGTAGCCTGGATGTTGGGAGCTGGAGGTTATTGAGTGGAAAAGTCAGGAGGGAGGCTTTCTGGGATGATGGAAATGTGTCTCTATCTAGACTGAGGTCATGGTTACACATGTCAAAATTCATTCAACTGTTTCTTCAAAACAAGTTCATTTTATTACTGATAAACTCTATCCCAATAAGGTAAATTTTAGGAAGCATTCAGCCTCCTTTTAAGAAGACTTCACCTCCATGGAGCTACCCTGGCTGCCCAGACCAGGCTAAATGTCAGTTCCAAGAAGACCAGGACCACACTTGTGTCATGTTCACCATCCTGAATTGTAAGTAACTGGGGTGGCTTTGTCTCAGAGAGCAAGGCAAAGTCTTTGTTCTTTCCAGTTTTCAGGACAGTGCTAGACATATAAGGCAGGTTGTAAAAGGAATGCACTTGTGTTCCTGTGTTCAGAAAACACACTTAAGCTTGAGTGCAGTTTACAGAAACATCTTTTTTCCCTGGGCTTCATCAAAGTTAAGCCTCTCTAGAGTCAGATAAAACTTGAGTTCACGTCCCGGGACTGCCTTCACCAGCTCTGTGAACACAGGCAAGTGACTTCCCCTCAACTGAATGTCAAGGATGGAGGCTAATGATGGATGTTACCTCAACGACAGTAGTGAGACCTGAATGATAAAATGCATCCAGGCAGCCTGAATGTGAGTACACAGAAGGCGCTGCCCCACAGTTGCCACCTTCTCAGTGCCAGGCCTAGACCAAGGGCTTTTCTTATGTTAGCATTCCACACACTGCATTAAGATGTCTTCCTGTTTTAAAGATAAGGAAGTAGAGGAGCAGAACAGTGAGGCCACTTGCTGAGGCCGAGTCGGAAGTAGAGGTGGAACATGGACACAGGCAGCCTGATGACACAGGTAGCCACTGCTGAGGCATCATCTGCTGCCTACCAGCTGGTATTAATATTATGCTAATACTTTTTGCTAGCATCCTACCCTGACCACCAGAACCATTTAAGGTCATGGTAACAGCTATAGGGGAGCTTGCACAGTTTCTAGTGGGAGAACAAATGGAACCTTCATTGCCACACAAATGGCCACATTGTGTTGACGGAAGTCAGGCAGGTTAACAATGCAAGAGGGTCGGCTTAGTTCACAAACAGGAGCCTGCCACTCATGAGGTGTCAGGCAGTATGCTGGGAGCAGGAGGAGGCTGGGAAGATGCTGAGGGATGCAGACAAACCTTTGTACAGAGGGACAGAAGAGTAAGCGGACCAGGGACCAGGGTGACGCAGAAGCAGCAGACCCCATCCTACACCTCTTGAGACAAAGCTTTTGTTGTTAACTCTTACTCGGTCTAGCTGTGGTGGTCTTGTGACTAGAAGATGCACTGCAATCCTGAAGGCACATGGTCTGAGGCCACCAGCTGCTGTGTGGGAAAAGGATGGGCAATTTCCTTTCATGTGATTAACTGCTTCTGAAAACCCGTTGGAGGGTCAGCTATGGGTTGATTTCAACTTGACAGTAAGTACACAGCAACAACAACTTGGTCTAAGCTTTGGGCATTTGGAGGTAGCATTTGCAATTCTCTTTGGCCACCCGAGCCCTATGAATGTTGGGGGCATCCCCTTCCTGTTAGAATCTCCCACTGAGAAGTCCCAATAGTTGCTTCCCCAGACTCCCTTAAAGCCAGGACATAGGGGTGTGACCCAGGTTCCACCAACAGGTAGCTATGACCCAAGAGTGGAGGTGAGAGTGGCTCTGCACATTGCAGTTTCCCAGACCTGCCTTATGGGCATCTGAGTGCCATGCCCTTGGGAGTTGTGGGGAGTCACGTGACCCCTAAACTGGACACAGGGGCAGCTGGTTTGTGATCTCATGTTTTAGTGTGCTTGTCAATGGTTGATGATGCTGGTTGTGTAAATGCCAAGCCTGGGTCCCGGCTCCCCAAGCAAATTTGTCGTTTATGAAATCTTCCCTAATTTTCCTTTTCCTGTGTAAAATACTTGGAAATGCTGAAGGAGCTTGTAGGCCACAAGCCAGGCTGATGGATTTGGTCTGCATGGTCTCATTCCGTGACTGACTGACACAGGGTTCCTGTTCACATTGTGAGGAACTGGAGAACCCTAGACTGCCCCCTACCCCAGCGACTCATGAGAACCCTCGCAGGACTCCAGAAGAAGGGAGAGGGGAAGGGATGTGTAGTGGCTGCAGTGAGTTGGCTTGTTCTCCCACCTCCATTTGTCCACTGCTCTTAGGTGCCATCGGGGTGGACTTGATTCACAGCTGACCCTCCAGCAGGTTTTTAGTGACATCAGCTTAGGTCCAATATAAAAGACAAACATGGAATCCCTGCCAGATCAGAGCTGCAGAGTGTGAAAGCAAGAGTCTCAAGCCAGCCTCTTCCCAAACCTGCAGACGTACATGAGAGACCACCGTGGTACTAACAAAGGGCCTGGGCCTCGACTCAAGAGCTCTGATGAAGCAAGAATGGGGCTGAGCAAGTGGGACTCCAGGAAGATGGTGTTGTCCACGTGGGAAGAGCTAGCTCTCTGCGGGGCAGTCGGCTACCAGCTGCAGAGGAATCTCCAGTCCCCCAACGTGGACACAGGCTAGCAGTAGATAGAATGAGGGGTGTGAAATCTCCATACCAGCTTTAGGTTCTTCCTTAGGGCTGTGTAGACACCTGGTTAGATGGGACGGGACAGAGATGGGGCAGGTGAGGGGAGAAGGTTGGAATAGGGCTGTTCTGTGGACCATCTTCTCCAGCAGCATCACGTAAACAATATTCTGAAGCGCACTATTAACACCAACTTAATGAAAACTGTGATGAAGACGTGCAAGAAAATGAAGACGTGAGAGAGGGTATGGTCAAAGGGTGGATGCATAGGCTCTGACTCTGCCCAGGCTCTTGTCCTCTGAGCTTAAGACCTGGCCATGCCCAAGGGTCAACTGTATGACCGTGAACCACTTAGTCATCTGTTCCGCATCTCAGTGTCCTTATATTTCTGCCTTCCATGGAGCTTGCTGTGAAGTTGGTAGTGTGAGTTAATCCCTCCCCCACTCCTCACTTATTGATATAGTTAGGTTCCAAAGATGAGGTCATCATACAAACTTTGTATTATGTGAGAGGAACACAGAGGTGGCCCCTGGCGCCTAAACCCTTAGGATTGCTGTGCCTCATGGCTGGATCCCAAAGCCCTACCACTGGAGAAAGACAACCGACCTGAGGACCACTGGCTGGATTAGAAGGTCTGGAGCTTGGGGAAACTGTAGGGCCGGAGATCAAGATAGTAGTAGGGTCTGCTTACCTATGCCACAGCCACCACAGGCCCTTACAGCTGCCCTTGCTGCAGCCTAAGCCATCTGTCGCTGCCCTGGAGAGCACAGAAGACCCCTCAGAAATGAGCGACCCAAGGCCTGTCTCAGGAGACTTTCAATATGAGGCCTAGGCCTAGAACCTAGAGACTTACAGCTGATTGGATAAGGATCTCAGCAGTTTGGGCTTTGTGGGAGGAGGGCAGGCCAGCTCCAGCTGCACATTACCCCTAGTACCCTTCCTGCTGCAAGTCCCTCCAGGGCCCTTGAGTGGCAGCATTGCACCTCCCCACACCTTGCCCCTGCCTCCTCCTGGGCCCCTCCAGCCTCTTGAGGGCCCTTTTCAAAAGAGCTTCCTCAGATTTTGGCCCAGTCAGTTCTTTTATGCAGAGCTTCAGCAGTGGCTCTGGCGGTGGAAATTGGATCGACAAGAGGTCTTCATGGAGAATTGGCTGTCCCAGCTTGAGCCTGACAGACCTAGGTGACTCTGCAGGCCAGGAGGAGGAAACCCAGGCTAACGAGGAAAATTGTCAAGAGAGTAGAGTAGGTTTTCACTATTGTCATAAAGGAGAAATACTAGATAACAAGAATGTCATTAAGTGAAGAGAAGGTACATATTAATGTGCTCAGCATAGGGCTTGACACAGGCTAGGGGCTCAATAACTGGTACCTGCTATCATTGCATTAGCTAGCAGACAGGACAAGCTAGAAGAGGCTGAACTCTTCTCTCATTATCTATTACTCTTCCGTTTAGTATTCTAACATTATCAATACCTTTTCTATGTTATACTCCCCCCTCCCTTCAACAAATGGACCATGAAATGTCTGGTGGACCAGAACCATGTCTCCATCCTTTGACTTTTCACTCCTTCTCCTCTTCCTTTGGTATCCCACTGAACTCTTCATATTAAAGACTTTGAGTCCTAGGTACAAAATACTGAGGCCATATACTGTTTACTTCCCATTACAAGTAACAGAAAATCCATCATTAACCCGTTACTGTTCATACTGACTCATGGTGATCCTATAGGACAGAGTCAAATGGCCCACAGTGTTTTCAAGACTTTGTGTCTTGGTGAAAGCAAGCTGCCTCATCTTCCTCACAGAGTGGGGCTGATGGGTTCAAATGATGGCCTTTTAGTTAGCAGTTGAGTGCATACCCACTGTGCCACCAGGGCTCACTAAACTCCACCCTAGACTGACTTAAATGACAAAGAGAAATGTCTCTGACTGAATATTAGAAAAGCCCTGACATGGCCTTCAGACAAGACTAGATCCAGGAGCTCAACAATGTCCTCAAGGTCCTAGTTTCTTTCAGCTTCCCTGTTCTGTTTTACTCTAGGGTAGGTACACTGTGATGACTATTAGCAAAAATTATACGCCTCAGTCAACAGAAATATGACCATCATTGTGCTTCTGCAAACTGAGATTATATGACCTCCTCTAAACCAGTTACAGGGGTCAAACCTGTTGACTCGATGAACTTGGCCCTTAGTGCTTCCCTGAAGCTAGAGTTGTCCAGTCCAGGGTCCACCACCTAGAACAATGAATTCCTTCACTTAGAACTCTTCCATGTAGAGCAATGGACAAATGGATGACAGAAGTAACTGTATCACTGCCACTCATCTTTACTTCTTTTGTTTAATAGCAGTGGAATAGACAGAATTCTTATCCAGGGCTTTCCGAGGAGCACTATAGTCCTAAGAGTTATTCCTTAAAAGAAAGAAAGAAAGATGTTCTATGATAAAAAAAATAAAAAATAAAATGCTGTATGTTCTGTCTTCCACCTTCAAATTCACCTGCACTGTACTTCATACAAATATGAAGCATCATCATACTTCAAAGTTACAAAGCTGTCTAACATAAATCTAGTATTCCCCAAATGAATTTGAGTGCAGAATCCTTTTCCACAAAGCCTTAATCAACATCACCCAGGATATGACTGTAAAAAAACAGTAGACCTAGTCTCCATGTCCTTTCCTGACCAGTTGAGGGGGAAGGGACTTACATAAGACCATGCTGAGTTAACGGCAAAGCCAGACTAGACCCCAGGCTGTGACCCTCAGTGCAGGGCTCTCCCATCCCTTTGATAAGGAATATTTCCAGGTTTCTGCAGGGAGGTTGGGGCATCAGTGGTCATTTCCCTGTCTTACTGTAGTTCACTATTAGCAGCTGCATGCCCCATTGCCACATTTTCCAGGCCTTAGCCACCAGATGACCCTCTAGACTGTAGGGATATCTGTGGTTCAGCATCTTTGGACTTTCCTCCTGCTCCTACCATGCTCAACTAGGCACATCTTTCCCTTGTGGTGTTTTCAGAGTTGGGCTGGCAGAAGCTAGGGGAGCACACTGGGCTACCCTCCTCGCCCTGCCACCATCCTAGAAGCAAGACTGAAGGTGAGGGAGGTGGTCAATGAACAATGTCCATGGTCCTAAAACAGGTCATGGCCTATAGCCTGGGTCTAGAGTAATGGAAAGGAGATGACTAGAAGGTAGAAGGATCAACCTCCCTGGACTCAGAAAGGCCCCACATGCAGGTTTATTTCTATGAACCATCCTTAGCTTCCGTCAGTGACACTCTGCGGCACTTCCTCTCTCCTCCTATCTGCCCTGCCTTTTGACCACTCAGGAGGTTTTCAGTCCTACTGAGGTCTCCTCTTTCAATAACCCTCTTTCCACACTGTGATCCTAGCTAGCTTTTCTCAAAAGTCTACCCCTTCATATTGACATGTACTGTGTTCCACCTGTCCTCTCCTCCTCCTGTGTGCCCCCAGCTAGGACCTGTGCTTCCTCTTTCACTGAGGACCCTGCATCCTTATGCATGCCTGACCTCACTCTCTATACCTGTCCCCTCCCCGCACCCCGGACAGTTTGGATCCCCCAAATCCTTAGCCCTAGATGCAAAACAGGGGAGCCGGGAGGCACTTCAGGAAGATTTGGTGAATGAATGAATGAATCAATCCAGTGCGGGTGCATTCTCTCTCCAAAAGTCATGTGGTGACCCTGGCAGCCATGAGATTAGATGACGCTCCTGGGATAGCAACATGGAGCAGGACCCCCTACTTCAGGAGAAGAAATAATCAGAACTGATTTACATAGTTGGCCTCTTGCTGCTGAGCACCCAGTTGAGCACACGTCCCTGCCCGGAAGTGTCTGGCGTTTTTTTCCCGCAGAGATTGTCCAGGCTCGCGGGTGCACATCAAGAACACATGGACGAAAGCATGCAGTCTGAGTCTCTGTTGGCTGTGTGTGTGTGTGTGTGTGTGTGTGCGCGCGCGCGCCCACAAACACACTTTACCCTGGTTCCAAACCTTCTCCCTCACCCTGTCCTGGCCCTCAAAAACATGTCTGGAATTAAACTGGAAATTAACAAGCAGGACGACCCAGGGTGACTATACGCATTTACACTCCGCCCCCCCCAAACTGACGTGGAAGAGCAAAAACCTACAATTTAAAGCCACAGACAGGACATTAAATTGTTTGGAAAAATATTCCATTAGGATCAATACACTCATGTATTTAACTTACACAAAGTTTCACAAGACTTTACCCTACACTGTTTCCTGTACACTTGGATGTATTATAATTTTATTTTATAAAATGCTGATTGCAGCCCATGAAATTGATTTCAGTACCCACCAATGTGCCGCCGTCTTGCTGTTTGAAAATCATCATCTTAATGTTCCCCTTGCCATCCCCCACCCCCAAAGTTTTGTAAAAGAGTAAGAAACAAGCCAGCTGTCCTGTGTGCTCCTGGGAAAATGAGGACAGAAGAAAGAAAAGGATGGTTTTGACAGATAAGATAGGGCGGACTCTCTTAGAGAAGACAGCTGACTCATAAAGCCATCAACAAAAGCAGACATTAAGATCCCTAGTTGCCTTAAGAGAAAGAGACTGGGGTTCAAGGCTAGCCTGGGTCTCAACTTTGCAGCCACTTTAAGCGCAGGGAATTCCTCTTTGAGGGAGATGTCTGCCTTCTCCATACCCTCCTGTCTTCTCTGTTTACCTCCCACCCCTCCCATTTCTTTCTTTTCTCACTCACTCTAGCTTCCTTCCCTACTGCTCTTCTTTCTCCTTTTCCCTTTCCTTCCAGATCTTTCTCTCTGTTCTGGTGAGGCTTCCAGGCCAGCAGGAACTCAGCAGCAAGGTCACTGCCCTAGGACCTGACTGAGTTTCCTTACTTCCTGTCTGGACCTGCCCTCCCCTCCCCAGCTCTTGGCCCTGGCTATGCCCCAGGGCACAGGTCCTTGTTGTCCCTGTCACCCTGTCAGCTCTGAGTCCCCAGGGTGACTGCTAGTCAGAGGCTAAGCAGTGAGGCATATCTCAGAGGCTGGCCCATTGACTGCTGGGTAATTAATAACGGAGGATGGTGGTGTAGAGAGATGTGTACATACTGGTGTTTGTTTTAATGCTTTCTAGAGCACAAGCCCATCCCAAGCATGTAATTTTCATGAAATGATATCAACATTTAGCTTCAGCAATGGAAATGTCAACTTTAAT
This sequence comes from Elephantulus edwardii, assembly GCF_000299155.1. NCBI lineage: Eukaryota > Metazoa > Chordata > Mammalia > Macroscelidea > Macroscelididae > Elephantulus > Elephantulus edwardii. The sequence goes on along the minus strand of NW_006399767.1, from coordinate 28,187,499 downwards.
TATTTTCAAGGAGTCTTGATGGCTCTGGGAATAAATCAATATAAATAATGTTTTCATAAACTCTGAATCATGCTCCTAATAGCATTATATCTATAATTTTAATATTCAAAACAATTTTTCTTCACATCTTAGCAATTAATTGTTGCCAAGCACTCATTTTTTTTATGCTTCACATTCCTGTCAGCCTGAGCCAGAGGCTGAGAGGTGACACATGGACATAGGTGCCATGTGCCCAACCAGGACCATTCTCAGCTCCACTGCCCAAAGGGTTAGACTCCTCCCTAGAAAAAACACCTTTTCTTTCCCACTTAATGATTATTCCCCACCTTTAGACCTACCATCTCCTGCTGTGGCCACTACTGCTGGAGTGTTGAGTCCTTCTTATAAACTCATGTCATGATCACCAGTTCTCATCCAAGTCTCCTCAAGTTTGCCAGGAGCAGCACTATGAGCTTGGGACTTGTCCAAGGCATGGCAGGTGTGTCACTTAACAACTGTGCAAGCCTCGACTGTTGATAAGTGACAGTGCCAAGAGGTCACCTATCACACTGCAAAAGGCCCAGACCAATGCAGCCTAGAGGCAGCCAGCAAGAAACAGAACCTGCAATCCCGCTGGCTCTGAGAGGGCTCCCAGGCACCCAAAGGCACCCCTGCAGTTTCCACAGCAGATAAAAGAAGTCTGGGGTCTTGGGAAATTGGACATGACTACTGGCTTTCTCATTGCTAGAATGGGTCTTGCCTCCTATTGGGATTTATTTGGGGTGCTTTGCTCCACTCGTGCAGCCTGGGCTCGCTCACCCCAGGATCAAACTGCAAAGGAGCATGGAAAAGTGAGTATCTGGTATTTTGCTTTTCTGCAAAAGGACTGCTTAACAAGGAGTCGGAAGTCACCAGTCATAAGAAAATGACTTACATGTTGTGTGGCCAAAAAGAAGGCCAAACAGCCCACCCTAATGTCTCTACCTAATGGCTGACAACCCCATCATTTCATATGGACAATTTCTGTTTTCTCACCTAAACAGTGCACCTCCAATCAATCCAATGTCTGCCCAAGTGTCTGTCTTTGAACAATTCGCCTTCTCATATGTAGACTTATCTACAGGAAGATTTGACTGAGGAATCAAACGTGAAAGCTCTGGTCCCCTGACTGTTACATTACTCAGTGTAAGCAAACCACTGGCCAGTTTTTGAAATGAGGGTTGTAGCTTATGAAAATGTCCTGCCCTTCAAACTGGTCCCTTCTGAGCTACCAGCCAGTTAATTCCCTTTTCTTAAGACCAGCTCCTGGTAGCCCACAAGAGTGCCAATGTCCCTCAGGGGAGGGACTGCTTGGCTGGTCCCCAGCCCTGTTCTTGACCTGACCTGACAGTGCCTTTCCATTCACATGATGACTGTCCTACTGCAGCCATCGCCATTCTAAGAAACTGCAGTCGGAACTTGTGGCCTTTGTGAATTCATTCTCTCAAGAGGGTTTTTGTGGGTTCTCCTCCACTTTTGTTTTTAGAGCCCTCTAGGGAATTAATTAAAACCTCATTTCTTTGAAATGTTAATATGCTGAATGCTAACACCCAGTCCTGTCCTGCTATAAGGCAGATGGATGGATGGATAGATACAAGGTTAGATAGATGAATTGGGTGGATGAATAGATGGAGGAAGGTCCCTCCCAGACCACTTCACTTCAGAGACTTGGGGTGCATGGGGAGAGGGTGTCTAGTACTCTGCAGGAAGGGAGGACTAAGAGTTAAGTAAATCTCAGCTATGGACATTAAGCACAAGATTTTTCCTTTTTTTCTGATTTGACTGGAAATCAGAGGCCTTGCCAGAGGCGAATGATGGAGAAACTGTACCCTGGGCCCCTTTCTGGGAGTCTTCCCTGCAAATGCCTACAGAATCGGGGTGGGATGAAAAACAATGGGAGAACTGGGGTGACAGTTCTATTATCCCCTGAACACATTGTTTAAAGGGCTCTACCAGAGGCATCAAATTATTTTCTCTTTATGCATGAAGAGAACAATTTGAAAGCTCTTTTTTCAAACTTGACTCCTTCTAACAAAGGAAAGATAGAAGTATATACACTGTAGAGCTGGCCATCGGGAGTGCTATACCCAGGGCAGCCAGTATTACTAAGCAAGATCTTTGGAGATTAACGCTCCATCCCTTGGGACGTTAATCTCTGACTTCCGGGGCTCCTACTGAGTCTACTTGCTATGCCCACAAACATTTTTAATATCCCGCTTTATCCAGGCAACACATCTCAATGGCTGTGTTGTTTAAAATTCCATCTCCTTTACTCTGTTCCCATCCTTCTCCCCACTCCTCTTACCTTGCCTGGTTTTCTATTAAAGGCAGCTAGGCCTCACTAAAGGCTGGGGGGTGGGGGGTGGGGCCGGAAGGATTGCACTACAGCAGGGCATGTTCCATTCTGCTTCACGAAGGAGAAGAGGAGGGAGTGCAGCAGGAGGACAAAGGAGGAGGAAGGCTGTGCCCAGTAGGTAACAGGAGCCTCCAGGAACAGTAGGGTTGCAAGTGTGTGTTCTGGAGCTGGAATGAGAGAGGAGCTCCCCAGAGGCGGAAATGGAAGGAGGGAGGCTGGTCCTGGGCTCAGGACAAGGCCACCTCCTCTGCCTTCATGTGGATCTTTCCACGGGAGAGGAAAGTCTGTAAGACACCCAGGTGGGCCTGCCGGGGATAATATTCCCCTTTCCCTCAGAGTTTTGGTTTGGGAGGATCATCTAGCCACATGAGAGTATGGGCGGAGTGAAGAGCCTGATGGGTGGCCTAAACTAGCTGGAAGGTGATCCAAAGGGCAAAGGGCTTCATCTTTTCTGGCTATGTTAGAGCAGCCCCAAGGAGAGGTGCTCACGTGTGGTGAAGCACCCCCCCAAAAAAAGCTGCACCTGTGGTAGAGGGTGCAGACGTGAAGGCTAGCTCCTTGTGGTGTTTTGCTTAGAATGGAATTCTGGCCTTTAGGCCTCCTGTGACCATCCTGTCTGCTGAGGGCTCCAACTCTGACTCAGTTCCATCTCCCACACCTGGGTGCACCCCGAGGAGGATGCGGTGCCGTGAACACATGGTCTGAGTCTGCGCCTGAACCTCACTCTTCAGATTCTCCTCTCCTGCCTTCATTTCCCGCCCCAGCCCATGCCAGGTCTCGATTCTCTCTTTTTTTCTGCAAGACATTGCTGTTTGACAGCAACCCAATATATCCGAAAGGCGCTCTGGACCTGAGCAACAGAAGCCATCCCGTTCTTAGAAAACCAGTGGCCAGTTATCTGTGCCTGGAGACAGCCTTTTCTATCTTGGCCCCTTTGGGGAAGGATGTTCTGAATGATCATCAAACTCTTTCCAAAGCAAGCTGGTCCTCCTTATCTTGCTAGGTTCTCATGGAAGCCATCTTTCTCCATCTGGCTGGCGTTCATAGAATCAGATCTTATTGTTTGCTGTTCTATGTGGGGTGCTGGATAGCCTAGAGTGTGGCCGTAAGTGGTGGCTTGGGGGCCATAGGGGGGTGTTGTGTTGCTTGGCTCCTCCACAGGCAGGGTTCCTGGAGCATCTCTGTGACTCTTTGCATCTTCAGAATCTCTGTTTTGGGTATGAAGTTGGAGGTCACATAGCCCCAGCTCCCTTTGTGAATAACATAAAAACCCATTGCATCTGAGTCCATTTCGACACACGCTGACTCCATGTGTTACAGAATAGAACTGTTCCTTAGGGTTTTCTTGATTGTAATCTTTGTGGAAGCAGGTGGCCAGACTTTTCTTCCATGGCACCACTGAGGTGGGGTCAACCAGACAGCCTTTCACGTTGGCAGTTCATGGGAAAGCACTCATGCTGCTCGGGGCCTTTGATAACATGTCAAAGTAAGTGAGCTAGACCATATATTGAGGAATGTTCCCTCTGTCTTTTCTAAATACTGCCATCTACACTCAGAGGGGAGTACTTAGACCAGCATATGGTGCTCATGTGTGACAGATAGTTCAAGGAAGGGCAGAACCGGTTCAGGCCAAGAAAGACAGTTAATTGAGGAGAAACTGCCGAACTGGCTCTAAAGTAGAGACTGGTCGCTGCTTAGAGTGGAGTTTTATATTGTCTTACAAGGAAATTGGGAGTTAGGATGTTTTCAGCTGTTTGGAACAAGAAAAGGGAGCAGGTCGGGGCTCGTGGGAAAGGGAGGTAAAATAGTTTTGCAGCTCTAACAGAGATAAATCAGAGTTTCAGCTGCTGTTTTGATCATTACTATGGCTGTTCTGGAGAAAGGGAGGGAGTGCAGCACTGCGGCCCTGACAGTTTCCTAAACCTCAGGAATCCAGTGTCTGGTGGTCAGAGCCCACCTCCTGTGTCCCACTGTTTCACCTCATGCTTCTCTTCCCAACCAGACTGTTGAGAGTGGGAAGTGAGATGACCCCTCTTGTATATACAGTGTGGACACAAACACCTCATCCAGATACTTGGGCTATTTCAGGACACGTGATGACTGGGGCATGCCACTACTTTCTGGAGAGTCGATTTGGGTCTGTAGAATTCCCCCTGATGGGATGGGAACATAATTGTAATGCAGAGAAAGGCTGGAGTGGGACAGCCTGACTGTGTGTGTTTGGGGTGGGAACTGAGCCCTTAAGGAAGCGGCAATGTTCTGCTGAGGGAGGACAGAGCCAAGTGAACCCCCATGAGGAGCCATGGAGGGGGGTTGGGGGATGACACGTGGGGTGGGAGGTGAGGGGCACCAAGAGGAAAACAATACATGCCCCCTCTTGACCTACTAGGGAGTCTGTGGCATATGTTGAGAATTTACTCTGTGAGTGTGATGAGTAATCCCTGTCCAGAAGCAAAAGGCTGTGGTCCTGGTGCAAGCTGGACAAGAGCAGTTCTGAGCTGGGATCCACAATGGAAGAGACAGGAGAAGGTCAAGGCTACTAGGTACACAGGCCACCACTTTGTACTCTATGACCCTATCAGCCTGACCACACGGTCAGGGCCAGCAAGAGTTTGTCTGTCTCAGAAGCTGGAGCCTGAGAGAGATTCGGAAACAGAGAATAGAGTTTGTCTGTAGAAGACCTGGAACCTGAAAAGGCCAAAATGATTGTGAACCAGGAAAGAGGACCGAGAGGGAGATCTAGGTAGAAGGCTGAGGACACTGGTGGGAGCCTGAAAATGCTGCATCTTCCTCCCCCTCAGCCCCTGCTGTACCCTCATGCCCACTTCCAGGAGGCCACTTCATCTGCTGAGCCACAATGGCCCCATCTCCCAGGTAGCCCTCCCCTCTTCCAGGCACCCCAGTTTCCACAGAGTCACTTATGTCCAGTTCTTAGAACAGGAGCTACAAAACTGGGAAGACTAGACTCAGATGCTGCCTGGAGCTCTGGGCTCCTTCCACTGGACAACCCCCTCTCCCATCTCAACAAAAAAGTTCCTCCCCTCCTTTTCCCCTCACGTCAACTAGCCAAGGGGCCAAAGATTGAGCCTGTCCTTTTGGGCTTGCCAAGTGCGCAGCCTGAACGTAGGCTGGGGCTGAGTATCCACAGTTCTTGTTACTAACAACAATTCCATACGTATGTAAGAGTTGCTATGAGTTGGAATCAACTCAACAGCAACGCATTTTGGTTTTTGTTAAGTTTTGCTAAACTAACACACTTTTTAACATGCCTCTTCTACCACCTCATTTGTACGGTCAGTAGCTTCTGGCTGGCTCTGGGTACTGGGCACAGGCCTCTGTATGTAGCGTTAGCTTCTGCTAGCCTTCTACTGCCCAATGAGTTCCACAGCCTCAGCCACCTTCTTGGGTTATGGGGACCTCTATCTTAGGGTAATGGGCACATCCTGGATTTGTGTTCTTTTCACAAAATAACACAACAGCACTTTCTGCCCTGGTGTACTGTATACATATGAATTTACAAACCCTCTACTGTATGATTTGGGGAGGAAACGATAAGAAAGTGAAACAGTCCAGCCCACAAAAAAACCACCCGAGACTTGATTTGCCACAGTGACAGCCTCACTTCATGAAGCAGTACAGCCTGGGAAGGTATTTGGGTAATATTTGTTATTTAGAAAACATGTGCTTTTTTTTAAGGTTGTCTCACCATGCCGTAGTGTTATCAAACTTGGCTGTTTGCAAAGGTACACCATTTATCTCCATTTTACAATTGAAAAAGGAGGTTTGAAGAGGCAAAGGACCATTGAGACCTTCAGCTCTGATGGCAGAATGGTGAGCAATGGGATTGTCATTTGAGAAACCTGGGGACCATCAACAGCCTCCTCAGTTTCATTTTCTCAGAATCTGCTCATTGGTTGCTTCTTGATTTTTTGCACACCCAGAAGGGTACATTTAAGAAAACGTGCTGATCTTCAAGTGTCATTAAGGAACTGTCTCAGACAAATTAGCCAACTAAAGGCTCACACTCTTCAGTGGTATAAGGCGTATAAACAAAGTGTTTGGGGGGAGGTGGCGCTGTGGCAGTGACAGAGGCGCCAAACCACTCGGCTTTTCTGACATTCTTTCATCTTCCCACAGAGCCATCAACTCATTTTCTGCACGAAATGAAGATAAATCGCTCTGCTCTGGAAAAGCACATTTTGCATCTTATTCTTTCTGTGGGGCAGGGAAGTTTTCAATGAAAAAGCGTTTGTATTGCAGATGGCTTGCCATATGCCACATTTCCCTCACGCTATCACCTTGTAAGCAGATCCTGTCAGGTTTTAGGAGTAAAAGCTTAATTAACGAATGGTGTGTACAATTACGTACTTAATTGTCTACTGCTTTTATTTCTTTGTTGTTTCTTGGTTTTCAAAAGTTTGGTAACAATTACAGGCAACTGTTCCCTAAAACAATTTCTCTCCACACAGTAGCTCTGTGTGTGTGTGTGTGAGATTCAGAGATTGGCAGTAATGAGAGACTGCCTCATTCTTGTTGAGTCAGAACAGACTTCTAGCTAACCTCCCATGGGGTTTCTGAGGCCCTAAATCACATTGGAGGAGATGGCCCATTTTTTTGTCTGCTGAGCCATTGGTAGATTCGAACTGCCAGAGGGTTGCATTTTGGGGACGTAGCAGTGTAACACCCAAAGTCCAAAGTATGTCAGATGAAGTTTCAGAATCTTTGCCTCCAAGGAGCAGACCAGTTCCACCCTCTCTGCAGTGCAACTCCCCTTGAACTTGGCCACCAGTGCTTCCTACTGAGAGAATCAACTTCAACTCCTAGCTGACCCTCCAGCCGGTTTTCAGAGGCTATAAGTTGCACAGGAGTAGACTGCCTATCTTTCTTCAGTAGGACCACTGGATTCGAACTACCTTTGGGTTAATGGTGCAACTCCCTTGGGACTATGCCACCAGCCCTCCCTGTGGAGAGACCAGGGCTTCTCTTCTCCTCTCTTAAGAGTCCTTCATTTAGGATAAACACTCTCAGCATAGGTCTCACTTTACACTCACTAACCAAAATCTCTTGGGGGAGAAGATAGTGGCTGGGTCGTGGGTATTTTTGAAGAATTTCCTATAAAGGTGGCCTGTGGGTCTGGCAAGGAACTCAGGTCTGGGCCTCTACATTGTGGGGTGAGCAGCCTTCTCTCTCTCCACCTTGCCTGTTAGTCCATCTGGGAGGCGGGTGGGTAGCTTGACTAGGGTGATGAAGAAGACAGATAAATGGGGCACACAGAACTCATATGGTGAATCAGAACCAACCCATAGCTGACCCTCTGGTGAGTTTTCAGAGGCAGTTATCTTATAGGAGGAGATCACTCATCCTTCTCCGTGGAGCAGCTGGTGGACTCAAACTGCAAGCCTTTGGGATTGCAGTGCAGCTTCTTGCCACTAGGCCACCAGAGCTCCCTCCTTGTAATGGTGGTCTATCAAAATTGTTCCCAAGTGGCTGCATCTATACCGAGCTTGTTGAGTTCTTATTAGACTTGTTTTGTTTTCTAGTTTCTTGTCTCAGTGAATAAAAGCTCAAGGCAGATGGACCATTGCCCTTCTTGTTTTTAGCCATACTTGTAGAACTTGTAGATAAAGGTCAAGCAAATGATCATTTCTCCATAAGCTTTTCATTCTATCAGCCTATGCATTCCTTAACTAATCATGCATTGGGGGGTTGTTTGTATAAGGTTGTATAATAGTTGGTTACTTCCCACCCCCCCACACCCCCATCCATACCCTGAAGCCTTCTTAGCGAAATCTTCCATCTGAGCCACAGTCAGATCTCTGCTTTCCCTAGCCAGTAAGTTTTCCTTTGCAAATAAACTGTCTGGAACAGTTTTTGGGTCGGTCTGCAAAATGAACCTTCGAGGGCTTTCCCTCTGGAGCACAGACAGACACCAACAGACGCACACACAGACCAGACACACAAAGACACTCATAAACAGAGGCACAGACAGACACCAACAGTCTTATAGCAAAGTTAAGGACAAAAGCAGTTCAGGTGGGCTGAGCATCAGAAGTTAGACATGAACAACACAAAAATCAGGAAAGTAGATGGATTCCTGGGACTTTTGACAAACCCATGATTTGAGGCTCAGAGAAAAGTGATTCTCCCATTCTCCTGGGAGCCAATTCTGTTCTCCTATCTTATGACCTAAGAGCAGGAAGTCCCTGTCACCAAGGCAATCATTTTGTGTATGCTTCCTTTAGGAAGCCTCCCTCAAAATTTTCTCAACATGTGATGACAGACGTGTCCCTATGGCTGACAGTGGAGTTTGAAGCATTGGGAGTCAGTCCTCTTGGCTTCTCACAGGGACCTGGGGCAGGTTATGGGATACTCAGTTGATGAGTGGGACTTCCAGTGGCCCCTGGTTCTCAAGCAGCACTGCTTGTCACACTCCGAAGGTGTTGAGGCTGATACTGCCTTGGGAGAGACCTGGGGAGGATGCATCAGGGGAAGGGACAAGATGCAAGGGCAGAAGAATTGCAGAATCAGAAGAGTGAGACTGCCCTTTCTCCCCCAGAGAAGCTGGATGGCCTCTTCCTTCAAATGAAGAAACATCAAGGCCCAGCATTTCTCAGGCACCACAAAGCCGAAGTTAATGCTGCCAACATAGGACCCAGCCAGTGCTCCTAATAGAGTAGCCCTTGGCCACATCACTTCTCTGTGCATCAGTTTTCTTGTCTGTCATCCCTGGCAGGGACTTGCATGAGTTTTTTGGATTCTGTGGGGTCTGCAATCAATTCTGTGTTTCTATAGACACCTAATTTCTTAAGACAAAAATCTATCAGACTTGAGAGGATTGTGTTCCGCAGAAAGAATGGCTATAGCAGAGGCTGAGCCTGTTCTTTCCTTCATGGCAAATCCTGGTGTGTATGTAAGGACTCAACAGGTATCTAGGGACTTAATCCGATTTGACTAGGCATATCATTGGCACCTTGACTGTGGCTCAGGTTTCTCGCTAAAGACAGCTGGTCTGCTCCAGGTGGAGAGAGTCGTAGTGTCCACTTGCTGTGCCTGGTCACAGCTGGCCAAAGGCAGCCCACAGGGGCAAGTCAGCTTGAGAGGTGGCCTCAGGTGGAGTGATGGTGCAGGACAAATGGATTCTGCTTCTCCAGAGCATGAACTGGTAACTGCTCAAAGCATGAAGCAATAAGCCAACAAAGTGGAAGGTGAATGGAAAGTTGTTGTAAGAGGTAATGGGAGTAATGAGAGCTGGGACTCAACACAAGAAGCCCCGAGGTGGGCAGGAGCAGGGGCTGGCCCGACCAAGAAGACCCTCTTCTCCAATTTTGATGCATCTCAAAATCACATGTTATTGAGTAGTAACTCTGCCCCTGGCTCAATCTTCCCTATTAATTTCTATAAGCTTCAGGGAAAACCTGGAGAAAAACAGATTTGAAAGGATAAGGGGCCTTCCCTCCGTTGGGGACTTAGCAACCAGAATCTGACCAGCTTCAAAGGCCCAACAATCATTTAGGATAAGTGAGAAGATCATTCTTTTGAACTGAGGCTAAGAGAGATGCTCAACGCATTATTTGGAGTGACCAAGTAGGAAGAATAAAAAGCTATCCACAGATACACTGCTGGAGGAAGAGTTGGACTGGATGAGGAGACAAAGAGTGAAAAAGTATTGATGGCTGGGACCTGGATTCTTGAGGAGTGCAAGAGTGTCATTTGCATGGGCAGGATGGAATGACTTTGTGATACCTGACGGAGGCAGGAGGAGGCCGTTTTAAACTTAAGGACCTCAAATCTTGGTGGGATCCTGATGGAATCAGGCCACATCTGAGAAAAAGACTCTTCGACCCTGGGGTCAGGGAGGCTGAAGAGAATGGAAAATGAAACCAAACATGTGCTGGGCTGTGAATGAGGAATCAGGAACGTGGGCTTCCTATGCCTGGTGCCTCTGCTTCAGGGACCTAGGCCCTCTCTCTAATTGACTCTTGATTACAAATACAGGCTCTGTCACCACATCTATTGCTAATCCCCTATCACACCATCACGTCTTCTTCCCCAGGGAGGAACACAGCACAAAGAAGTGTTTACAACTGCCTTCCTGAGTAAGCAAGGGCAGTTCCCTTGTGGGTCTCCCCTGCCCCTTTCCCCACCTTGAGGATTTACAGAGCCGGGTGACAGGAGGCCTAGCCTGCACTGCACCCTGGCTACAGTTCAGGGTCACATCAGATCGCATAGCAGCCTTTTTCCTTCTTCCCCCCATCGTTCCTCAGAAGAACTTCTCACAAGAAGGCCCACAATATATTGTTGCTTGTATAAGCTATGGATGGCACTGACTGGGAGTAAGAGGGAGGTGGTGTGGGGCTTCTGGGAAGACCAGGATGAAATATTAGCGAAAGAAGTAGTTGGTGACAATTTGAAGACTGCTAGAAAGTATTTGGAACTTATAGAGGTAAATGGGAAGTAGGTAGACTACAACTACCTCTGCCTGTGGGGGAAACTGCCTGCCTATGGGAGCCAGAGGGGGTTCCAGTCTGTGAGTCTTGTTCTTGGGACCACCAAGGTGTCCTCAGCCGTGACATCACAATGAGTACTTGGAAGAGAGGAGGGAGAAGGAAGCCCATTTCTTATTAACACTTGAAGGTGTTTATCATTTCTAGTCCCAAGCTAGACCTTCTCTTCAGTGTCTGTCCCCAGTCCAGTTCTTCACCTCTTTCCTCCAAAGGTCTGCTGCCATCCCTCAACAGCCCCCAGGGTTCTCCCTAAATACCCACTCTACCCGGACTTTGTGGCCCTGGTGACATCAAGGAGAAAAGGGAAGAAAGAAGTGGCTCCAGAGGTATAGTATAGTCACTTGACCATCAATCACATCACCCCACACTCTGCTTTTCTACCACTCTGTGCTAGACCCGCTTTGCCCATGCTTATAGTCAGGACCCAGCTCTATACAGCCTCTGGTGAACTTTCTCCCACTTCCTCAAGGAGAAGCAAGACTCTGTCACTGATAATCTCCTATAGAACCTTCACAGCCTCGGTACTGCCACATATCACAATGCACTGAGCTGCAAGGACATGCCCACCTCGCCTTTAGTCCCAGCCTATTTCTTTCTTTAACCTTCTCTGGTCCTCTCACCTTCACCCAGGTGTTTTGTTTAGGAGTTCCTAGAAAGTTCCTACTTTGCAGAGTCAGTATAAAGTCAGTACAGTCATGTCCCCCCACCCCCAAAGTCCCCATAGCTCTGCCCAGCTGAAACGGCAGCTAGTCCACGAATTCTTCACGAAACCCTTCTTGACTCTTCTGTTGTTCTGAAACATAGCCCTCCTTTAAAGAAACTATTATCGTAGGCTATCGTTTTGTTGTTCACACGTCCACAGACTTAACCTTACTCATCTCCATGTTCATGCTCAATAAGGACTTTCCTTGAAAAAGATGGAGAGAGTGGGGGAAAGAAGGCCCAGATGTGTTTCTGAAGCCAGGCCAGGAAGGTGGGGCCTGGGGAAGAAGTTCCAAAGCCTAGGACTTAGGTGGGGCAGGCATGGAACGTGTGGTGGGGAAACACTAGGCTGAGCAATGAGATGACTGACTTTCTCTACTCCTTTGCTGGCTGCCTTGGGGCTTGGAGCATCCAGCTTTAAAAAGTAAACCTACTGCAAAGAATCCAAAGAAAAAGTGTACCTGGAAGCTGGGGCTTAGAATAATGCCCCGTGAGGAGCTGTTCTTAGGTGGCTCAAGGAGTATCCTCTAGGGGCATTTGCCATTGAGGGGTGGGAAATGGAATAGGGCTCAGTATACAAAGATGCTCCTAGTATATGCCAGTGTGGAGGAGAGCCTCGTTAATTCTGAAAAGCTTGAGTGATGGCCACAGGAGGTAGGTCCTCAATATGTGGAGAGAACTGATAGTGGACCCATTTCTTGGTAAGGGAGATGTGTCTCAGGGAGACACTATAAACAGGACTCTGATAAAGAGAAGCAGCAAGTCAGGGTAAATGAAAACTTTTCTATTTCAGACTCTGCTAATCTTCACTTCCTTTCACCGCTTAACTCTTGAAGCCCAGCCTCAAGTTTCCCTTTGATCTGTTGTCCCCTGCCTCCCAAGCAAATACAAGTCTCTGCTTCTCTCACTTAGTCATTACTCTAACAATTGGTTCTGGCTTAGTCTTTACCCTAACATGAGTAAAGGGGTTCCAGATTAAGTTCTTCTGAGGAGGCCCCACACTCAAGAGCTGGGTAAGCTGGAGCCTCAGCTGGTGTAGACCATGATGATTATTCTGACCAGATTCTGCAAAGAGTGGACTTGAAATAAGGTGAATGAATGAGCTCCCAAGTATTCTGAAAGCCTAGAGTATTAAGAGCCAAAGAAAGGGACTCTGAGAATGGTCTGGAATGCAGCTGTGGAGGAAAGAAAATTTTTGAAATATTAAGTCATGGCTTGCCCACTCAATGATGGCAGAACCAGACCCAAGACTAGGGCCAGTGCCTTCACATCCTAAAAAGATGAGAGCGTGCATGTCCTAATTTGCTAGTGTCTAGCAGGCTTGTGTGCAGGAGTGTGTCAGGGCTACTACATGTTGTTAAATGTAGGGGGCTGGGAAATGTAGTGTCTCATTGCATTTTGTGTAGTGAGGAGGTAACTCCTCAGAATTCCATTAAAGGCCTACTAAGGCTCTCTTTTGTGGAAAGACTACAGAGCAGTCTTGGGGGTGGGGTGGGGGGGTGGGGGGGTGCCGCATAGTAGGTGCTTGCAGCCTAAAAGAGAAACATTTAAAGGAGGAAAGACAAGTTGGAGACAAAGACAATGGCCCCTTTTGTTTTTCCTATCTGCAGCATTCATTCTGAATGTTGCCTTTGATGAAATACCTGCTCACATTTGGCAAACAAAAAGTAAGAGATTTGCCAGGATTGCTCCAAATTCCATCAGGTGGAGGGTAGGAGGAAACCCTGACTGGAGAGAGTGGCCATAGAGCTCATTTGTGAACTGCAGAGCAGAGATGAGCGTGGGAAGCCAAAGGGTCCATGTTTTAGGAACCTGTCACTGCTGACTGTCCAGGGCCCCGTTGCTAAGAAGAAGAAGACTCAGTTTCTAAGGCCACATTTAGCTAACTATTTGCCAAATCCTTGGGTGGTGTAACCTTAGCTTACACATCTTCCTTTTGTGGTGTTAAAGCTCATATCCATTATTCCTGTGAACCATACTGAAGAGGGTGGAAGAAAAGACCATACTGTGTATTTAGGGAGTTGAGACCATTGTTGCTCAGTGCTGGAGAAAAAAAAAGGCTCCAGGTTCTCTGTGTCTCTTTCACACTGTTACTGCCACATCTGTCTCAGTGGGGCAACCACAGGAGACTCCAGCCAGGGGATCAAAATAGTCTACCTTGCCCACTTTTGCCCCCTACAAAGAATCAGTATTCTATTTTCCATCAGTATCTTCACCCAGCCTAGCCCCAGACTTAGGTCACTGTCCCCAGCACAGCCCCAGACTTAGGTCACTGTCCCCAGCACAGCAAGATCACCAGAGCCTGCCCCTGGGGCCCTGACCCTTCAGGAGCTTGTCAGCCATGCCTCCTGGCCACCAGACTGAATATGTTCAGCAGAAAGATGCCTCAGGTAGCAGAAATCAATACGTCGATAGACATGCCAGGCCCAACACAAACAAAGAGAGGCTGAAGGAGGCCAGGGCAGGGTTCTACGTGGGTTCTGGAAGGAAAAGAGCCAGACAGCCCTGTCTGGACAACAGCTGGCCTCCAGGAGCTCTTACCAGCGCTGTCAAAGAAGGGAAAAGAACTAATTCACTCAGGTCCTACTAATTAAGAAACCACCACCATTCAGACCTGGCATAGCATAAGTTTGCCTTTATTCTGGGACTGATGAGAAGGGTGTGCAGAGCCTTACAGGTACATTGTGGCCTTGGTTTCTACTCATTCCTTTTTCACATCCTCCTTCTGTCTTGTGTCCCTTACTAGATTGTAAGCTCCAAGAGGATAGAGACTAGGAATGGGAGGCCCAGAGCCAATCACACTGTGCTTTTGTGCCATGAGCCCCCAATACAGATCAAAGCCAACTGTTTGGGCTTAATGCAGCAGCTCAGCCACACCGCAGTCAAAACCCCAACAGAAGCTGGAAGCTCTTTCACTTTGAGAGAAGAACAGAAGCCCTCTGAGGGCTGGCCAATAGTCCAAATCTTCAGGTTGAGACTGGTGGTGGGAACTAACTCTGGTGGGTTGAATAAACCATCATAAATAGATCCCCAAAGGCATTTGTTCAGGGGGGAGGGCATAGGTCTAGTGCCCACGGCCAAGTGAGGGGTGCATCTGGATGAGCCTGGATGGCCTGTTGGCAGAATGTGAGGAAGCCAAGTAAAGAATGGGCCCCTTATCAGGATACCAAGTAAACAGATGGTTGGAAAACTCTAGGAAGCCATTTCTAGACTTTGCTCTTTGTCATGCTCCTTGGAGAACTTGTAAAAATACACCCAAAACTAGCGGAAAGATTTTTTTTGGGGGCTGTTCTTGATGGCACAGGTCCTCTGAAGAAGTACACATAATTGGGGTTGGGGTGGTTCCCTTCACACATGCCGTGTGGTTTTAGGAAAGAGGAGAAAGTGGCCAGGCCTGGCAAGAATCCTTGCACCCTCCACTGAAGTCTCCTGAGGAGGCCTCCTGCACTGCTGATTTTTTTTTTTTAAATTGATATTTTAACAAAAGTTTACAGAAAACTTTCTGGTCACCAGAAAGTGGCCCAACATGTCTATCGACGGATTGATTTCTGCTGCCTTAGGTGCTTTTCTGCTGAACATATTCACTGCTTAGTCTGGTGGCCAGAAAGTTTACAGAAAACTTAGATTTCCATTCATTTATTATTGTTGCATATTTTCTTCCAAATTGCCTCCCCAGCCCAGTTTGCTTTTCTCTTTAAAAATTTAGATTCTTTCATTATTGCACAATTTCCTGCCCACTTCTCCCTCCCCCTGAACTGCTGATTTTTATCTTCTGGAAAGTTCCTTTAGTCCTCAAATTTCCTGTGCACTGAGTTGAAAACTTAGTTATTTTCAGTAACTAAGCTTTAACCAAGTTTAGCCTCTAATTTGGCTGATGTTAAACCAGTGAAGGAATAGGAGCTTTGTTGCAGTATAAAGTATTGAGGAGAAAAGAAAGATAAGAACTTCTTGGAGATTTGTAGGATTCGACAGGAGAGTTGGTCTGGGTGGCCAGGATCAAGAAAGACTTCTTATGTCCCTAGTAGTGGCATCCACCACCCTGAAAAAAAAAAAAACCAAAAAAAAAAACCACCCCACAAAAACCAAAAAACAAACAACTTTTGAAATTGTGTACTGTTGTGCTTTGAGTTGAAGAAGAACTTCCCTCTGTAAGTGTCAACTCATCCAAGAGGTTCACTGGACTAAAAAAACCAGACTAGCCAGGCAGTAAAATCCAAGATTCTTGGGACAAATGAAGATATTATCCCTGAAGAGGGACAAGCCAGGAATGAGGACTCTCAGGCAGGTCTCTGCCCAACTGCTAGACCAAGCAGTTTCACTAGGCAAAACAGGTCCCAGGCTCTTGTCCCAATCTTTGCAGACACCTGTTCTTGAGAGTGAGTTAGAGGTCAGGGCAGTGAGCTTGAGATACAGAAGAAAGTCAGCGGTCTAGACTCTGAGCCAGACAGCCATCCTCTCCTCTGCGTGATCACTGGAGATGAAAGAGGAGGAAAAGGGAAGGGGGACTGAGGGAGCAGGGGCGCCAGGCTAGAGAGGAAATCCCAGATCAACCTTCAGAGATGCTCCACCTTGTCCTGACATGAGGAAAGCATTAGCTTTCCTCAAGTTTTAGACTTGAAACATGTGGGAGAGGCCAAAGGTCTATGACGTAGTGGGGACACGACGGCAGCAGCCATTGACCCTACATCCCCCAACTGGTAATGACTAGGATGGGACAATTGGTGACCTCTTAGCTCAGCCATGTGCTAATCACAGAACCCTATAACTCAAGGACACTTGATGGTATCCCAAAGTTCTGTCTCATCTCTGTTTCATTAACATTTAAAGAGACGTGCAGGAGGACAGGCGACTGAGTTTCAGAGGAGTGACTTTTCCAAGGGCATATAATAAATAAATGTCACCAGTAGCCCTAGATTCAAACTCCTAAGCGCATGTCTCAAGTCTCTTTGCTGTCCATTAAATGCCAAATTGTGGAGAGATTGTCCCCATAAACGATCTCCTAAGTCAATCAAAAGAATGACTGGAATGTGAGAGAATCCAAAGCCATCCATGCTTCAGGCTCCTCCCTCCAACTTGGACTCTACAAGTATCTCTAGGATCTCTAAGCAGAAAGTGACACAGAACATATTGCCCCAGTTTGACCTGCTGTCACCTTCTAAGAATTTTTGTGGTTAAGGAGAGAGAAGGGTGTACCATCCTCTTGCAGATACATCATCCCCCTGCAGAGGGCAGATCCCAAGAGCAATTCACCTTCATCAGTAAGTGGAGAAAGGCTTGCCTCAGTTCCTCGGCTTACCCGACCAGGCCTTATGGAGGCTTGGTCAAGCTCTACACAGTAGGGGAAGCCCATCAGCCCAACACACTCAGTGACTTGTGGGGTGACCTGTATTGGCGGGGTGGGGGAGGGACAGCAGGAGCCATAGGATCTGGTAACAGGAAGGTTCAGTGGCCTCCCTTTGAAATATTCAGGTTTGTGCACTCCTTAAGGGGGAACCTCCTCTAGCCTAGGTTCTAGCCCTTAAAGTCCCCCTGATGGGGATGAGGTTGGAAGTGGCCAAATAGCCTTCACTTGATATCTTTACTTTTTAAAATCTTCCGTTCCCATCAAGAATAATGGGGTGAGTTTGAGAAAGACTTTGATCTTGAAATAGGTAATCCTGGATCTAGGTCTTGGATTTGCCACTGACTAGCTGTGTGACCTTGAGCCAGTCCCGTCCTATCTCCACAGAAGGCCCTCTCAGAGTGTCTGTAAGGAATGAGCCAGGGTAGTGTTTTGTGAGCTGTCCAGTCTTGGAGAATGGGAATGGGTTTTATCATAAGGCCTTTAAAGCCCTCGACTGGGAGAAGGCAGGTGTCTACAGAGAATTGGCTGCCTAAAGATTTCCTTCCCTTGCTTCCTTATCTTGATGTGATCATCAGGGAGTGCTCAGAAAAATGGGAGCTGCCATGGTGGGCAGGCAACTGCTCAGGCTGCCCAGAGACCCACTGAGCACGGGGAAATGAATGTCCACTGGCTGCTGCAGGGCATACACAGGTCTTTTTGCTGCGCACCGTAAATTACCGTCCTGCTTTAGCTTCATTTCATCGTCTCCTTCAGACCAATTCTGGCTCTTTACTGTCTGCTCTGGACCAACTCTGTTTGGAATGATTTCCAACCTCATCTCTATCTTTTCTCTATTGAGACCTCTGATTCCTGCTAACAGGCCTAGGAGCTGTGAAGGTGGAGGCTCCAGTGACCACCCACTGGCCAAGAAAAGCTGGGAGCTGAGGGGTGATACCAAATGGCTGGGATGCTAGTGTCTGTTCCCTCCCCCAGGTTGTTTGGATAAAAGGAGGAAGCACTCGGGTGCCTAGAAGTTTGCCCAGGCACAGTGAACTTGTTCCTGCATTTAGAACGGGTCCTTGGATTCAGGGATCTGTCAGGAGGTGGTAAATTTGTCAATGATCTAAATGGTCAAGGCTTTTGATACTGAGGATGACAAAATATTAAGATTCCTGAGATCCTTTATATTGAGAACACCATTGGCTCTACAATTTTGTGGAGGCAGTGGGCAGGGTAGGAGTTCTGTGGGTACCCCTTGCATGCTAGCCTCAGTTGCGTTACTAATAAGTGACCCTAAGCAAGTGTCTTCCTGTCACTGTTGTCAGTGTATCAAGGGGGTTAAAGCAGAATACATCTAATGTCCCTTCCACTGTTGTCAGATTGTAGCAGAAACTTCTCACAGGTGAAATAGCCAATTATTTGTTTGAAAAAGGAACAGTCACGTGGCAACCATATCATCAAGTGTCATGCACACCTGTGCCATTTGGGTTGGTTGGTTTGTTTGATTTACTCACATGCGTGCTTTTCAAATGAAGGCAGAAGTCCAGGAAGAATTTGAATGATATATGTGACTCTTTTTTTTCCCTTTTTCTATTAGTATACTTGTTTATTTACAAAATTCTAACACATTGTTTTTCAGACCAGATTCTTCCAATTTCTCTCACCCACAATATATGTCTTTGGTGTGTAATTTTTGCTGAGTTTTTTTTTAAAATCCTGATTTAAAGAACAAGCAGAACAATGGCAAAATTATCTCTTCTGTTAGAAGAAGAGTTTTTAGAAGGTTTTTGCTTGATAAAAGTTTTCATGGTGCGTTGTTAATGCCCACTTTCCCCGTTCTATTTTTGTGGCATGGCCTTGGATTCAGGGCTTAGCTACACTGAGTTGAGGCCAATGTGAGGCCAAACAGAAGGACTCAGGGAGGACTGGGAGGAGAAACAATGCTGTTACAGGCCCCACAGCGGTGAGGCAGAAGGCAGGGGAAGAGGTCTGCCTTTGCCATGCCACCTATTTAAAAACATTTCTGAAAACAGTACTGGCAGAGTATAGTGCTAGGAGAGGGTGAATGTAGTTTATTCTGGAAGGTTTCAGAAGTTCAGGCAGAAAGAAAAGCGTGTGGAGGATGCAGAACAGGTGAGGAAGAGTCAACCCTCTCTGGCCCTCAGTTTCCTCACCTGTAAAATAAGGTTAGGCTAGACAGTAACTATACCATACCCCGTTGACTAACTTGCTTGGAGTGGAGAGGAGGATGAGGCTGGCAGGGATATCAGGAGCTCATGAGAACAGGCCCTTCTCAGCCAGCTCTATCACAACTTGGAGAGAACCCCCGACATTAGACATTTGGGTACATTCTGCACTCAAAAACATTGTTGTCTGGGCTTTTTTAAAAATAAAAATGAACTTCCAGAAAAAGAGAAATGCAACTCTCAAGGGAGCCACGGGGTCAGTGAGGGGCCTCCACTGGATGTGTCAGGCAGAGGCCAGTCAAATGTCAGGCTATACATTAAAGGACAGGACCCTAAGTCTACCTGAAGCAATGTAGATTTCCATTTCAAGGGTAAGCCTCAAAGCCACATGGCAATTTGTGATCGCTTACGATTCTACTCCCCTGGGAAAAATGACACCATACATATAATTGTATGTCACTGTGTGTGTAACATCAGAGAATATCGATTAAGCTTTTTCTTTTTTGTTCCCTTTTTTTTTTTTTTTTGAGATTGCAATGGTAGAAAGAAAACAAGAGGTGGTACGAGACAGTGACATGGGGAAGGTAGTTTGTAATTTATCAAAATAGTAGCCTGGGCCTTTTATTTAAACCCCCAAAGTCCTCTACTTTGAGTTCCTTAAACTAGGAAACTATCTTAATGGTCACCCTCAGGCAAGTATCCAGGGGAGCAAGTTGAATGTTAGCATCAAATCATACTGCTGGTGGTTTAGTGTTGGAGGGTGGAGGCTGAAGTTTGGACAACCATAGGTGTGTAGCTCTATAAATTGAAAGCATCTCTTGGGTGGGCTGGAGCTGGGGAGGGAGGTGGAGGGTGGACTTTCCGAAGAGGCCTACCTTGGCAGAGCCTCAGCCTAGGAAAGTATCTCGACATTTCAACTCAGTGGGCCCTCTGTCCCTTAAAAGAGGACCGAGTTGTCCTGCCTTCTCTTCCCCTTTGCAAAGTTTTACCTTCTGGTAAAACTCTGGTTCTGCTATGTAGACTCCTTCCCTTTTGAAACCCTCCCTTGATGTAGCCCTTCTGGATTTTGGCAGAGAGTAACTTATTGCATTATGTGAAAATACTATCTTGCATTTGTATAGCACTTTACCCAGTCTGAAAATAGATTCGTATAAATTCTCTTATTAGACAATGTTGATTTAAAATTAAATTGCCTAACCTATTAAGCCAACAAGACCCATTTCCTAATAATACTAGAAGACAGGTCCAAGGGCAGTGAAGTCAATTTCCTCTGTCAGCTAAGGTTCTGACAGAGTACCTTAAAATGACCAGAAGGAAAAAAAAATAAACAGAACCAAGGAAGGATATATTTATAAATATGTCATTTAAGGCAAATTAAATGTTTCCATAAAATTTATTCATATAATGTACACTACGGATCAGAGAATTAAGATGAAGCACCAGGCACCAAGGGACATTCAATCCAGCCAAATAGTTTGTAAGCTATTTACAAGTAGAAAGGTTAAACTGACCATCCTCTATCACAGTCCAGCTTCTCTCTTACAGAGCCCTCACATTCTTACCCATGTGCCTCGTTACACCCTGAAGACTATGCAAGACCTTATGTCCCTAGGTTTTTCCTGCCCTCCTTCCCCTGAGCCATGATATCTACAGGAAATTTCTCAGTTTGAAAGCCCAGATTCCTTCTCTTTGCTCACACTTATCCAGCAAACCATTCTGTGTGGAACAAGCCCTAAGGATTTATAGTCTTTCTCATTTTCTTTGGGAGGGATGCAGCTCCCTCAAGATTAACTGTTGGGGAAAAAGAATTTTCCTGCTTTCTGACTTGCTGTTTTAGCTACAACGAAATACAGGAACTGACCAAAATTGAAAAAGAAAGGAGTATACAGAGTCATTGTACCAAGAGGAATTGCTGACACAAAAGAATTTCATGAAATAACATATAAGCCTGTGGTGATGGAGGAAGAAGATGTTAAAGCTGCTCTGAAAGAATTGGTAAAAACAAGGCCCCAGGAATTGATGGTACATCAACTGATATATTTCAACAAATAGACACTGCCCTGGATGTGCTCACCAAGTTGTGCCAGAAAATCTGGAGAACAACCACCTGGCCAATTGACTGGAAGAGATCCATATTTGTTCTCATTCCAAAGAAAGGTGACCTAATAAAAGTGTTGAAATTATCAAACAATATAATTAATATCACATGCAAGCAATATTCTGCTGAAAATTATCCAAAAGCAACTGCAACAGCACATCTTTAGGGAACTATCAGATATGTAGACTAGATTTAGAAGAGGCCGTGGTAGGTACTAGGGATATTATAGCTAATGCTAGAAAATCTTGACTGAAAGCAGAGAGTACCAGAGGAATGTCTGTGTTTCATTGACTATGCAAAGTCATTTGACTGTATGGATTACAACAAACTGGCTGACTCTGAGAAGAACGGGAATTACAGAACATTTGATTGTGCTCATGTGAAACCTGTACTTGGTCCAGGACACAATCGTCAGAATAGCAAGGAAACACTGCATGGTTCAAAATCGGGAAGGGTGAACGTTAGGGATATGTCCTATCTCCATACATTTTCAATCTATATGCAGAATAGATCATCCAGGAGGCTGGACTCTAAGAGGAGGAGTGTGGCATCAGGATTGGAGGAAGACTCATCAGCAATCTGTGTTATGCAGATGACACACCCTGCTTGCTGAAACTGAGGAGGATCCGAAGTGCTTGCTGCAGAAGGACAAGGACTGCAGCCTTCAATAGGGATTGAAGCTCAACATTAAGAAAACAAAGATTTGCACCTCTGGGCCGATTAGCAGCATCATGACGGTTGGTGAAGAGATTGAGATTGTTAATAGCTTTAGTTTGCTCGGCTCCACAACCAACACTCTTGGTACCAGCAACCAGGAAATAAAAAGATGAATTGCACTGGCAAAGTCTGCTACCAGGAACCTCTCCAGAGTACTGAAGAGCAATGATGTCAGTCTGGAGACTAAGGTGCGCCTGATCCAGGCCATAGTCTTTGCAGTTACTTGCTATGCATCAGAAAGCTGGACAATGACTAGGGATGATAGAAAGAGAATTGACGTCTTTGAGCTGTGGTGCTGAAGAAGAGTATTGAATATATAGTGGACTGTTAAGAGAACAAACAGGTTCATCCTGGAGAGGGTTAAACCAGACTGTTCCTTGGAGGCAAAGGATTCTGAAGCTTCTTCATCTGACACACTTTGAGCATGTTGCAAGGAATGACCAGTCCTTGGAGAAAGACATCATGCTTGGGAGTGTGAAGGGACAGTTCAGGAGAGGGAGGACACTTGATGAGACAGATTGACTCAGTGACTGGGATAATGAGGGTAGGTGTGTCAGAGACAATAAGATTAACACAGGGTAGAGCAGGGTATAGGGCTATAGTACTTAGAGTTGCTATGAGTCCCTAGCAACTGGGCACATAACAAACGACAGCATTTCAAAGTTTTTACTGGCTCTACTTCCCTAAATTTATAGCTCTGACTTCCTTCTGGAGGCTCCACTGGAGTTTGGACCTACCTTAGCTTTTAATGCCAGGTGAGAGCTAACCAAACCCACCAGCTATGCCAATATGGAGGTTCTCTTGACTCCTTAACTCTAGGAGGAATTCTTTGACACAAACTCATGGTGAATTTCAAGTGTTCCCTGGATTTTTATATTCTCCTGGTGGAGCCAATAGTATCCCCATTCTTAAAACCTTGTCATCTCTATGCTCCTAAGTCTCGTTATCCAGTACTGATGCTTGGCCAGACCTTTCCTACAACCATCAAGGTTTCCAAGGCCACTTTTTGGGAATGTGACATGAAGGAAGAACCTAGCTTTAGAGTTCATCTTCAGGTGATGTGAATCAGCTCTTCTGAGAAAAAATACTGGAAAGATTTTCTCTTTCAAACCCAAGCCTTTTCTGTCAGCTCCCCCATTGCAATTTGCTTCACGCACACCCTACCGTGAAAGAACAGAGCATAACTGTGGGACACAACAGAAAGCTCTCAACTCATGCTGTCCCTCTGGAGTCATCATTCTTTCTAGTTATCTACCAAACAAACTACAGTTCATTCTAGAGGGATAGCGCCTCTCTTTTTTTGTGGAGCTCCAGTTCTCTGGGTTCTGGAACCGTGTTAATCTGTTATATCATCTTCACATGCCTCACTCAGTGACCCTAGAGAAGACTTATCTACATTGTTCTCTGGACTATCTTTGAATCTCTCCTTCCCCCACTTCAGATCATCACAGTACACATCTGCATTTTAAAGGTAAGTCTCATTTGTATTCCTTGAAAAGTCCAAGGGTACGCTGAAAAGATTTCTTTCTTTCCCTACCCTCTCTCTGGCTGCCATTTCCTTTTTATTTACCATGACTTTTTTGTGAGAGGAATAATTGTCATAGATAGATTTGAGGAGTGAGGTGGGGAGGAGCAGAGCTACAGCTGGTAGTACAACTGGGGTTGTCAGTGAGAGAGCAGATGGTTAAAAGCATTCTGTTTTAATGGATTTACACTAACCTAAGTGGTATAATTTCAGAGCCACCTTTTTTTGCCCCCAAGAAATAGCCATTTTGCTTCACATTTTAAAAAAAAGGTCTTCAGTTAAAAAGGAATGATTTAGGGAGGAGGAGGTTAAAGTGTGGCAGAGATGGGTTGTAGCTACTTTCAGCTTATTAGCTATCACTTTGTTTTGGATTACATCAGGAGCATCAGAAAGAAATTATTTTTTAGTGGTTTTTTTTTTTCTTTTTCTTTTCCTTTTTTTTCACTTCATTGTTCTGAACCCTCAGCTAGAGTTTGACCTGAATGGGGAGAAAGATCACAGTGGCCAGGCAAGGGCTCCATAAGTGAAGAATTAGTGGCCACTTCCATAATGGAGGGAGAGGCCGATTACCCACGGCTTTGTCTGGAACAGTGTATATGAAAGAGAGAAGTACATCCCACCCATTCCTTAGGTGCCATTAGAGAAAATGCCCAAGACCCTATTTTACGAAAATAGAAACGAGGACATAGAAGAAAGCCCCTAAATAGTCTTCGCCTAACTCAACTCATTACAGTAGAGTCAAACCATACATAGCTGGCCCTCTGGGAGGTTGGTTTTCAGAGGCTGCTTATCACAGGCATCTTTATCACACTCATCTTTCTCCTGCAGAGCAGCAGGTGTATTCAAACCACCTTACTTTCAGTTGGCAGTACAGCTCCCTACCACTAGGCCACCAAAGAGTTCCCTAAAATAATCTAGTCTAATCAAGTTGAAGTGAAAATAGCAGTTCTTGTGTCCATCCAACACACAGTTGTCCTCTTTGGCCAGCTGTAGTTTGTTGTCCAAGTGCAAAGGCTTTGGAAAGTAAAATCTGCACAGACTCCTCCAAAAAGATATTTCTGACTCCAGGGTCACCCTGGTGAATCAAGGTATCTGAGTTAACCTGACCTTCCACAATAAACCTTAGTCCTTTCTATTCAATTCAATTGGAGGCCCTTTAGAAAATACACCACCAACACAGAAAAAAAGGCCACTCAGGCTGACAATAGGACAGGATATTTGAAATCAGAGGTGTCTCAGAAAATCCCAGAAATCAAGTGTTCGCCTTCTCCCCGGCCTAAGAGTCTGAAGAGTGAAGTGTACAGGCACTCCTGGGATCTCAGTGAGTGACCAGCACTGGGGACCGTTAGAGCAGGACGAGGAGGCGGGAAGTTGGGGGGCGCTGAGGGGGAGGAGAGCGCGTGCTGCCGACCATTGGAGCAGGACACGGGGGCGGGGCGAGGGGCGGGGCGTTGCAGGGCAGCCTCCTCCCCTGGGAGAGTAACTGACTTTGCTGAACTGTCAGGTCTACGGACCATGTTCTCTTAAGAGAGACCTTAGGTAGCCTAAGGTCTGTAGATGGGGACAGAAGAAGGAGAAGCTGGGCAGAAAGCGCCCTTTTCTTGAGGCAGGAAAATCTTTGGCGGTCTGTTTCTGCTCTCTTACTTCTGGAGCTGCCAGTAAACAAACCTTCCTTAGTTGCTCCCAGTTACCAAAGCAAGCAGAAAGTGGATCTTTGAACAAAATACAGGGCCTGAGGCCAACTGAGTATAAAGGTGTCCTTGGGGAGGTGGGGGTGAGGCGTCAACGTAGATTGAGTATGTTGGGGTGGAAGCTGTTTACCTCAGGGATACGGAATTTGGGATTTGAGTAGAAGGTCCACAGCTGTGCGCTAACCCAAAAAGGCCTTTAATATTGTTGAGTACAAATTATACCTTTAAAAACTGTAGCTCAACCTGCAGTTTGGTTCCTGTGATTTGAGCTTACTGTTACTGCCTCTTCAGGGGCAAATGTGGACTTAAAAAAAAAATCTGGTCGTAAAAGAAAATATTTATTGAAGCCTATACTAATCAAAAGACAGACAAATTGCATTGAGAAAGTCTTCTGTCAGAGATATATCCAGAGTACTGAAGAGCAGCAATGTCAGTCTGGGGACTAAGGTGCACCTGATCCAGCCCATAGTCTTCACAATTAGTTGCTATGCATCAGAAAGCTGGACAATGACTAGGAGTGTTAGAAGCAGAATTGATGCTTTTCAGCTGTGATGCTGTAGATGAGTATGGAGTATACCGTGGACTGTTAATAGAACAAACAGGTTCGTCCTGGAGAGGGTGAAATCAGGCTGCTCCTTGGAGGCAAAGATTTTAAAGCTCCATCTCACATATTTTGGGCATGTTGCAAGGAGGGGACCAGTCCTTGGAGAGGGGCATTATGCTTGGGAGGGTGGAGGAACAGTGCAGGAGGGAAAGATTCTCGATGAGATGGATTGATTCTGTGACTGGAGTAATGGGAGTAGGTGTGTCGGAGATAGTGAGACTGGTTGAAGATAGAGCAGGGTTCAGAGTACATAGGGTTGCTATGAGTTGCAGGCACCTCAATGGCACATAACAACAGCATACTAACATTGCAGTAAAAGATCTGCAAAAAAAATTGATATTTTAATGGAAGTTTACAGAGAACTTGGCATTTTGAAATGTTAGCATGAAGGGAACATAAAAGATGCATGTGTAATAGTGGGGATGAGTCCGGCGTACACCCTGACAGAGAACTCAAGACAACTGTCAGAGTGGGATTTCTTAAAATTGAATGGACTTCAATCAGCAACAGTGTCTCATTTCAGGACTGGGCAGATGTCAGATGTTGTTGTGTACCACCGAGTCAAGAAGTGACCAATAGTTGACCTTTCTGAGGGTTATCAGAGGCAGTAAATCACACAGAAGAAGATTGCTCATCTTTTTCTCCCCGCAAAGCAGTTGATGGATCCTAAGTGCTTGCCTTTGTGGTTGCAGCGCAGCTTCTTCAGGAATGCAGCACAGTTCTTAAATGAGAACTAGATGGGGTCTCAAAGGCTAAAAGGATGGGAGAAGCGTTTGCAGAGAAGAAAGGTGGAGATGTGCTTCAAGAAGCCATCCAGCACCAACTATCTTCATCAGCTTTTTGCTATCCCAGTTCTCAGTGCTTTTTGGGGAACGTTTCCAGAACCATAGAATCTATGGCAGCAGGATGGAAATGTGAAAAGAGGGAGCTTTCTTGGTTCTCTAGTAAGACACTAAAAATAATGATAAAATCTTTGCTTCACAGGTGAATCTGCAGTGTGGGAAACTCTTTGAGTCTGACTTTGAGTTCCAAAGGTTCTGGGTATCCAGAGCTTGAAGTCAGCAGGCATGACTTACTTTGCCATAGCATAAGCATCTAAGAAGATGCTCTTTTTGCATCACAAGACTGATTCTTCTGGCTTGAGTGGTTACCTAACATATTTAAGGAACAGGGTCATCCTCTAAAGTAATTCAGGCAAAGAGGGTTGGCATTCAGTTATGGCCATTGTGAGGAAAGAACCATGTTACCAATCAACCAAGGACAGAAAGTCCAGGGCCTCTCCCACTGTTGCAAATTAGCATCCTGGCAAGTGCTACGTTACTTAATAATTGCTTAATTACTTAAGGACGTTAGCTGGTAACTGACACATGGTTGTCATTGGTAACACACACATTGATTGGATCTTAAGGAAGGCCAAATTTGTTGATTAGATTAAGCACATAAGATCCATATCAGCAGTAGGTAGGGAAGGCCTGAGAAATGGAATGAAATTCAGGATGCATCAGGGGGGTAAATCAGGAAAATTTGAACTAGTGGTTCAGGGAGCCTGAGTAGGCCTCATTAGATCACGTACAACTTTGATCTAAGATGTAGGTGTCTTCTAGAAATGTAAGAGCTGGTAGGAAATTCCTTTCCTACATACTGCTGAGAATTTCAAGGTAGGTCTTGATTATATTTGTTTTACGAGTAGCTCCATCTTCACCTAGAGGCCTTATTACTCCTTAAAAAGGAGAATGGGTACTATATATTCTTAGTGCCTGCCTGACCAGCCTGGGGAAAGGGGCCAACGAAACCATGAGGCTGGCTTCTTGGTCCAAAGAGCTTAGAATTGAAAGTAGCCCTACACCAAATCTTTACGTTTAGACAGGAATGAAATCTCTGCCCTTTGGTGGGAGTTTGGGGCTCCTGGCTTCAGTGCCTGCCTTCCTGGTGCTCCTGGGAGGTGCTCCTTCCCCAGAGTGGTGGGATTTTTGTTGGCCTCCCAACCTCTACCCTTCCGTGGAAGCTATGTCTGTCTACATTGATCTTGTTTTCACTGGCTGTGGCAGGGCCTGTGGTCATTCAAGATGTAGGACACAGGTCCCCCACAAGAACATGCGTATAAAGGGACCCGAAACAGCTTAATGCTCTACGATGTTAGGGAGCTCATGTGTGCTTTGAGGGATCTAAGAGCTGTGAAATGGGAAAGGTCCTGGAAATCTGAGTGCTTTCTAAACCCTTTTTTTTTGGTAGGCAAACACCCTTGTTGCTTCTTCACATTCATTGTGCAGATGTGAGGACTGGGGAAGCACTGGCCTAGCTAGCTCAGGGCCTCAGTGTGTAGACAACTGCTCTTTGCTTTGCCCATAAGGGTGAGCACGCATGTAAGAACAAGAGTCAAAAGAAAGCACGGCATGAGGCCTCCAGAAAACTCCAGAATAGAGAGACTTCTGGACAGTGGTCCCCATCATGGTCATAGGAGTTTGTATCCGTCTCACAGACACCTCTCCACATACTGAATGACATGTACTACTGTCCAGTATTGGTTCAAAGCCAGGGGAGACTGTCAGGTCTGAATTCATAGTCATCATTTTCCTATACTTGAGCCAGAAGCAGAACTTCTGATTCCCTCTCGGCCTCATTGTAAGTAAGGCAGCTTCTCACTTCTACTTCAGGATCATTAATGAGTTACACCTTTGGAAGACAAAAGAAAGTGCATGGATGGCTCCTTCCTTGACTGTTGAGGGAGGAACTTGGAGTAAACTTACTTGAAATGTTTTACCCTTTGTTTATATGGTCCTCGTATGACTCTTCAGGTCCAGGATGCCTATTCCTGCACAGAAACCCTCCTTGGCCTCATGCCTTGGGAGGCCAAATCCACATCTCTGCTTTTCTTCCTTGAATAAATATCTTCAATAGAAAACTTACAGTAAATGAACTTTTATAAACAAAGACCAGACAGAAAATCGCCTAAAAGTGATCTGGGGAGAATGATAACGCTGTGAGAGGGGGATCTAGGCAGAAGCAAGCAAATCCTTCTCCAGAGAGGTTTGTTCCACTCGTCCTGAGGCTACAAAGCTATCAGAGAATTCTGAGTAAGGTCCTGTGACGATTTTGGAATTTAGTTTTATAGAGACAGATTAACAATGGAGCAAGGAGGCAGATTCCTCTTCCATGACTTAGCTTTCCTTGAGCCCCCTGCTCTTTAGATGCTCTTACCTGCTGTGGCAGGTCCACAGAGTTCAGAAAACATTTCTTCAGGCTGTTGAAACTAAGCCACAGTGGGCACGGGGATCCCTGTGGACTTACCAAAATGCCTCAGTTTCTCCCTGCTGGGGCTGGCTCAGGGACCTAGGACAATTTTGAGATGGGGACCAGCAGAGGACAGGAAAGAAGAGTTCCTGAGACAGAGCTCACCTTTTCCTTTGTCATTCTGGGGGAAAAGCCCAATGATTGGGGTGTGGTCCCCTTCTAGATGGTAAATTCTGTAAGGAATACGGTCTTTGCCTCTTCGTATCATTCTTGGTATCTTTGAAATGGCCTTCTAGACCTTAGCAGACCCACTACCGAGTTCATGTTCATAGTGGATTTAAAAGTGGAGTTCCAAGAGCTCCATTAAGCCAGTGGGGAGAAAGAGAAGATGGGAGAATTGAGTGCAGCAGCCTTTGTTTATGCCCACTTGCTGGGCTGACTACTCCCTGGCTCCAGGAATGTTTTAATGGCCTGGCCTGGGTACACTGGGTTGAGCAAGCATTCGGGCCTGACCAGAACTCACCGAGTGACCATTTAGCCACCCCAAGGACTGATGTCTTTTCTGGTTGGCACAGGAAGGATGGATAAGAATTCTTTCCCCCTCAAGTTAGAATTGTAACAGGAAAACTCTTGGCCAGCACGGCAACAAGGCCAAAAGCACAGCCAGCAGGCTGGGGGCAAAGGGAGCTCAGTCTTCCAGTGCCTAGGAAATCTCCAATTTGGTTCATAGTAAATACGCCATAGTAAACCCATTAAAAGAAATTGATTAGCAAAGGATGGCTGCTCAATGCTCTTTAATCCCTTACATCTGTTGCCAATAAATAACTCACATAGTAGATATTAATTAGAAGTATTGGGAGGAAGGGATGGCAGCTTAAAAAGTGCACCAAGGGGCTTCTTTGTCCAAGAAAGAAGACACTCTGCAAACCCATGTCTGGATGTGCTGGAAAACATGTTGTGACAACGCTGCCTTCCTCTTCTTCCTCAGTCAGGGGCTGC
This sequence comes from Elephantulus edwardii, assembly GCF_000299155.1. Taxonomy (NCBI): domain Eukaryota; kingdom Metazoa; phylum Chordata; class Mammalia; order Macroscelidea; family Macroscelididae; genus Elephantulus; species Elephantulus edwardii. The sequence continues at coordinate 28,157,545 of NW_006399767.1, read as the reverse complement.
ACACTTATCTCTGCCTCTGTCCTCAGCAAGCAGGCTGCAGGACAACACTGCTTCCTACCCATAGGGACCACTGCCTTAGCACAGCCCAACAGCAGGGCCCAAGGGAGATAGCTGCTATGCCTCCACGGGACCCTGGATGACTATTAGGCAGGCTTGGAGTTTTCTGCTAGAGCCTTCCTGATCTGAGCCCTCTCACAGGGACATACACACCCCTTTGGTAATGGGCAAAGAAGTCAGGTGTCAGTGATGGGGTAGTAAGGTCTTGGGCCAACTCTTAGGCTATATCTCTTTTCTCCTGTTGTAGGCAATCCCTCTCCCACTGTGGGGGTCTCGTCTCCTCACCCCCTTGCCTCCTCCTAGCAGCTTTCTGTGGAGGGTAGGCTTCCTTAACAGCATCATCCTTGCTTTCAACTTTGGAAGGAGCAGGACTTCTGGGACTCCACCAAAGGGACCTTGTCCTCGTATTCCTGGACAGAGCTGGAGGAGGAGGGTACCGTCTCCAGGTCGCGAAGTCCGGTTCTGGTTTGCAGTGGAGTAGGCAAGGAGCCATCACCACTGGGCCTAGTTAGGCATTGGAGAGAAACTAATTCATCCCATCTGCTCTGGGTGAACAGTTTGCCAACTCAGTAAGGCTGAGAAAAGAGAAGTAGAGAAAGTCCTTTATACTTTTAGATGTCTACTCCCCATCAGATATTGGAAGAGTCTGTAGAGGACTGGATTTAAAAGAGCTGCTAGCAGTGACCTGGGCCCTGTACCTATCACTAGATACTTCTTAGCTTCCCTCTGGAAGCAGAGGGAGTTTCAAGATTCTTGTGAACTGAGGTCACCAAGTACGAGCTCCACTGGTAAATTAGCATATCTGGGCCTGGGCCAGGAATCAGTGCTCTCTGGGACATAGACGCCAGGCTAGAGAGCATTGGTACAAAGCCAGGTGGTTGTCCAAGTAAAAACTCCAGAAATGCCCACATAACACCTTCTCCACGAATGAACTCTTTAAATTCCTGACAGCTTTGATCTCCTCGACCCACCTGGCTAGAGTTTTTGTTTCAAAATCTCCCGGTGCTCTCTTGTTTGCCACAACTATTTTCTTCTGATGTGGAAGGGAAGGAGGGGTAAGGTGATGGGTGGGAGGTGTCTCCAAAATGGAATAGAATTATGTGGAGGTCTCTCAAGTTGAAAAAGAGAAAGAGCAAACAAGGTCATGTTTCACACTTTCAGAACAAAATACAGAAAGAAGAGTCAGCATCCCAAACAAGTGTTTCCTTCTGGAGGTTCTCTTTCTTACAAGTGCCTGCCACATTAAAGACCCAGCCTTGGGAGGCTTTCTCGGACTCTTTCAGACAAGGCTTAGTGGTTGGTATTCAGTGTGGATGGACTTGTGGCGGGGTGGACTTCACCACCAAAGGCGGGAGGCGATGTTTGATGGGCTGCCAGTGAGATGGAGATGAATGCTGGCTGGCTTCATGGTTTTGAGCAAGATGGGCGAATGTGCTGGGAATTGACATTTCTTGGGTTAGTTGAAAGGGTGAGGCTGTAGGAAGCTGGACACAGTGTTGACCAGGTGCCGGGAAGAGGAGTTGACTTGTTTCGTATTGTATTTCCAGCTTCTGATGGGGTAGTGATGCTCCTTGGGGAGGAAGGGTAGACTATACCTCCTGGAAAGGCAAGGAGAAGGAGGAGGCCTTTGTTTAGAGCGGTTTGTGGTCTCTATAGATATAGAGCAAAGTGAGTGTAGGCTGAGAGGCTGACAGTGGTCGGAGTGGAACACCTGTGCTGTGGCTTAGAATGGTGCCTCTGAATCCTCCTGAGATAAGTCAGTAGTCCAACATTTGGAGGGATGCAAAGTAGATGATGGGACCAGCGTGCACGGCTCAGTTAAGCGGCTTTGTTTCATCCACAGGAGTGTTTCTTAACCTCTATTGAAAGGTGCCCAAACTCCAAGAGCCAAAAGACCCTAGTGGATGGGGAGGGGGAACACCCCAACCTCAAATCCCCAAATTGAACCCAATGAGAAAGCACTGTCTGGCACACACCCACGAGAGGTAGGAGGGGCAGACGTCTTAGAAGCTGGGAAAGGCTTGGCTGTGCAGAAAAGATTTATGGCTCAGAAGCCAAGTCTCCTTGCCATTGTGGTGGCCCAGATGCTGCTGATTTTTTCAGAGTGCTGAGTTGCAGACAGATTCTGCGTGTCCAGTGGAGTGAATTGTTGCACCTCCAGAGGGCAGATCATAGGGAGGTAACCTGGATTGTAAATGAAAATGAGATTAGAGGCCTCTGCTTCCAGGTTTTCCCTCCTCTATCTATCCTATCACTGAGCTCTGGTCTGAGAGGGGTAGCAGTTGGGAGCAAGTGAGCATTTTTCTTTTGTTTTCCTGTGGCTAGAGATACAGACACAGTGTCAAGAGCTGAAATCTCACAAAACACAAATCCTCTCACTTCTACTTCTTGCCTGTTCCCCAAGGCTTCCCAAGCCCTCAACTTAAATGTCAAACTTTCTTTCCTTCTAGAAGTTCCTAGAACATGCCTTGCTGTCCTCTGACCAGGCCCTTCAGTTCCAATGTGGAGAGATCTCCCCCCAGCCTGCTTCATCTGGTCAAAGCCTACCCACCTTCCAGGTCTTCATTCCAACATCATTTCTTGGGGGATGGAGGTGCCCAACCTGAGTGCTTATGCAGAGGTTGGAGAGATCTCAGTAAATCGCTCCCTTGTGGCAGTTGGCACTGTTTGAACTCATACGTGTATTTGTGTGATTATTTGATTAATGTCTTTCTCCCCTCTAAGAGTGACCTTGCCAAGTGCAAGGTAAGTGTCTCACAACTTATTGGTGCTTAATAGGTCCTCAATAAATATTTGTAGAATGTATGAATGAAGGGGCCACTATGAGTTCTCCTTTTCCTCACTGCCGCCTGTGCAACCCTCATTCATCGGGCAGTTACCTTGAACTGCTTGGCAGCCCCTCTCACAGGGCTCAAAGCAGAGGGAGCTGTAGCTATAGAGAGGGCACTGAGCTGCAAAACCCACCCGGGATTCTTGTAGAATAATAGACAATGGCTTAAAAAGCCAAAGTGGAGAAGCTTAGAAAACATTCCAGAGAGGTGGGCAGAGCAAGAGGGGCCAGAGTTGAGGGCTGGTGGGAAGTTTGAGGAAATAAAAGATGTAAGAAGTAATCCAAAAGAGAAGCATTTGGTCTGTGTGATCAAAATGCAGCAGAGTTTGAAGGTAGATGTGATAGGCAGAGCATGACTGCAGGTGCCAGGTGTTCTCTGGGAGTCTCTGCAATAAGAAATGCTCAACTTTGTAGGAATATAATAGAGCACAAGGCCAGCTGGCTCAGTGTCAGTGTTGGCAATTTAGGAAATGGGAAACAACCTAAGCGCTCATTGAGAAGAGGCCTAACTCTTCGGATACCCATATAATGGGATACAGCGCAGCATTATTACAAAGAATAAGTGGAATGTGTGTACTGATGTGGTCTATGTGGGTAAAGTGATTGAAATATAAAGCAAGCTACAGAAACAATATTATGAGAGGTTCCTATTTGTGTTTTAAAAACAAATGCATGCATATATAATTATGTATGTTTGCACTGGTTTTTATTTTTTAAAAGGTTAGAAGGATACCTGTTCTTCTTTGATACTATTTCCTCTGGAGAATGGGATTTAGAGTGGGCTGAGGGGGAAATAGTTTTTAACTTAACTCTCTTTAGAATTTCTCTAATAAGCAGGTATTTCTTCTAATAAAAAGGAAAAGGAAAGGTTGTAGGATGTGACCATATAATGTGAGTCTTGCTCTCTGAGAGTTCATTCATTAGACTGGGGGAGCCAGAGAGCAACTGTACTGGACAGAATGGCTGAGAGGGCTGTGCAAATTGTCCTTGGGACTTGAAATTTTCCAGTGAATGATAATTACAAAAGAGGATGTGAGCTTAAGGGAGTTGCAGGCAGAGATTGACCCAAGGTGGCAGGCTGGGAAGGCAAGCCCAGCATAAAGAGAAAGGAATCACGGGCTTTCAGTGGGTTGGCCAAGAACTAGAGATGCAAATCTGCATAGGACCAGAGATTTCCAAGTTAGGAGGAACAGTCCTGGGAACATTTCCAGAGAAGAGAATTTTGGGGCACTTAGATTACATCCTCCAACATAAACTGTTAGCTTTAGGATCAGGCTGTAGAAGTGGAGAGAACCGATGAGGTTCCTTGGTGGTTAAACTGTCTTGGTGGAGGCAGAGAGAAAAATTTGTGAATCCGAGGGCAGAGCTCTCAATTCGTTCATTCAACAAATATTTATTGAGCACCTACTATGTGCCAGGCACTCTTCTAAGTCCTTGTGGGAAGTTAGATGCAGGACTCCACTGAGTTGTTGATAGATGAAGATGGGAAGAAGAGGTTAGGACCAGGGAGAGTGGGGACTCCAAGAAGAAGAGGGAAGGATCAGAGAAGGAGTTAGAATGGTCAGGGGGATGAGACAAGAAACCAAAAGGACCCTGATTTTGTGCCCTGGATTTTGGTTGTCTTGGCTAAACAAGAAAAAGGCTCTCATAGAAGAGTTGTAAGAGGGGCCAATGTAAGGGAGAGGCAGAGTTTGGAGGAGGTGCCGAGTTGGTAGTGGAACAGGCATCTTGCATAGCTGTCTCCCCTCTCACCCCCTTGGAACCTCCCCATACCTTGGTTCTCTTCAGGGAGAGGGCAACTCTCTCCTCAGGAATCACTCCCAGGATTGGGTTGCTGGCCTCTGTGACTTCAGGGCAGACCTGGGGCTTGACTGTACAAAAGAGGAGAGAAATGAGAGGGGACACAGAGGAATAAGACTCAAAGTAATGGTATGAAGGGGCTCTAGGAGGAGACAGACAATGATCTCCCCCTCTCATTATGCCACTTTGAGGATGAGCTCCCCTTCCTAGGGTCACTTCTTCTCTCTGTCCCTTTGCCTACACTACTGATCTTGTCCTTTGACTTGAGCATCCTGGTCTCATTCCCCCTTCCATGGGGAGAAGTCCTGAGGTACTCATGAGCTGGCCACAATTTGAAGGTCAAATTGTGTGTGCTCTTTTAGATTCCAAGCCAATCTATTCCAAGAAAGGCCTAAAAAGGCTTGACTGTATAAAAGAGGAGAGAAATGAGAGGGGACATAGAGGAATAAGACTCAAAGTAATGGTATGAAGGGGCTCTAGGAAGAGACAGACAATGATGCTACAGAGTATTGGAGAAGCCAAAAGACAGTCCTGAGATAAAGGGGATAAATACATGCAGAGGGGTCAGGCTTGGGACAGGGATGCCCAGAGGGAAATGGGACCAAAAGAGAAGACAGGGCTGTGAGAGGGAGACCATTAGACTGGGTTGGTTCTTTTATCATGTTCAGAAGCATCTCTGATAGCTTCTTCCTGTCCTCAGGCCACCTTGACGCCACTGGGCAGGGAGAGGGCCAAGAGCCAGTGACAGGGCCAGTGGTGTAGAGAAGGCCTGGAGGAGGGTAGATGCCAACAGCTTAACGGCCCAAGTTTACACAAGTGGCTCTCAGGAAGGACACCATTTCTTCCACCTCTGATCTCCCCCTCTCATTATGCCACTTTGCGGATGAGCTCCCCTTCCTAGGGTCACTTCTCTCTGTCCCTTTGCCTATACTACTGATATTGTCCTTTGACTTGAGCATCCTGGTCTCGTTCCCTCTTTTGTGGGGAGAAGTCCTGAGGTACTCATGAGCTGGCCACAATTTGAAGGTCAAATTGTGTGTGCTCTTTTAGATTCCAAGCCAAACTATTCCAAGGGAGGCCTAAAAAGCTTGGCCCCTAAGGAGACAGTTCACTTTCGCTCTGAATCTGGAATGGTCTTTCTAAGATGGCTGGAGGCATTCACCTGAGGGGTGAGGAACAAAGCACCCCCTGATGAGTGTCTTCGCCGCCCCCCACCCCCCACCCCCCTTCCTTGGTTCCCAGAAGTCATTGAGATTCTGGCCCAGCAGAGGCAGGTAGGTGCTCAGATGGTGTTTATGGCTCCAGTCTCAGCAGCTGCTACTTCTGGAGAAAGGAAAAACCAGCTGAGATTGCCTGGGGGAGAGGGAAGGGCAGAAAGGAAAGGAGCAGGGCTGAAAGCCCCTTGGGAGAGGCACCACTGGCCCTGGATGAAGAGAGAAAGACACACCAGTGTCTGGAAGGAAAACCTACCCATCTGGTGTGTAGGTAGCTCACTGAGTAGCGGAGATAATTAGGGGTCAGTGTAACAAGAGGGGACAGAAAGTGTGAAGCTTCTTAGAAGGGGACCCAGGACGGAAGAGAGAGAACATAAAGCCCTGGGAAAGGATCTGCTTCCAGGAGCACTTGGTGTCATGTAGATAGTATGCACCACTCCATCTTGCAGTGAAAGTGTGACAGAGGCTTCCCTGGGGGAGGAGGAACAGGGAGTTGGTGTCAGGCAAGCCCGCTTATATTCTTCTATCCTCACTCTCTTCAATTTACTCTTCTAGGATGGGCACATTGGTGGTGTCTATGCAGTTACAACTCTCAGAGAAGTTTCATGAACAAGCAGCCAGAGGACTGGCTGGGCCCTGTGTTGAACATGTAGTGCCATTGGGATTCACTTGGTGTTTCTCGCCTGACCCCTCCCTCTCCAGATTTGGCCTTGGTCAAGGCCAACAAATTGTTTAAGCCTTGCACCTAGGTCAAGACTTATCTCCGCTTTCTGCCAAAATTATCCCGGAGTGATGGTGACTTGGAAACCATTCTGTGTTCTCCCAGGCCTCTTCATATGGATTTTGTTCATCACACACAGGAAAAGCTCACAGGCGTATACAAAACTCTGCTCTCCAGAGTGGCCTAGAATGGGTGAGGTGCCCGGGGGCTGGGCCTTCTGCCAAGGGCAGGGCTGTGCTGGCTGGTGCAGCATGGGAAGACGTGTCTTTTCTGTGTCAGATGCCACATGGAAGGAAGTCTCTGTCCAGCTCGGTCCAGTGTTCAACATTCTCATTGCATTTAATCTAGACTTTCAATTTCTTTTCAGTTTAGAAACCTGTCTGGAGAAATTGATGTGAAAAGAGTTTTTGGTTTGTGTGTTTTTTGGTGAGTTTTTTTTTTTTTTTTGAAAGCCTAAAGCAGCTTTATTAAGAGAGCTCCCAGGCAGGTTCCTTGGTTTCAAAATGGAGAACAAGGAAGTCACAAAAAAGAAATTTCTTAAACAGATCCTTAGAGTTCAAAGAGGGTGAGGGAGAAGATGGAGAAAGGTGTGTCCAAGCTCTGACATTGTAGGATTCCATGCACTAATTCCTGATTTCTGTGGAGAGGTGTCACACACAGCCTCGCTAAGCCCTCTTCTTTCTAGAACCTCTGGAGCGTCCCAGCCCCCTTCTCCAAGCCTCTTTCTTGAGAGGTAGAGTGAACAGATGACTTTAGCTCCATCTCCAGGGTGAGCATCAGTGTCAGGCTTGGCTCTCCTTACCTTTCAATGGTGCTGCCACCTGTCCCTGGCCTGAGCCTTGCCCTGATCTCAAACACAGGTTCTTCCTGGACATCTTATGGTTGTCGACCCCAAAGTCTGCACCTGTCATTGAATTTCCTATATCCAGACTGTGGCTTTTGGGCTACCTTCCCCAACCCTCCACACCAGTGGCTAGGAATTTACCCAGAGTTGAGTGTTGATGTATTATTTTCTTATGTACCACCTTCCTCCCATTTAAAAAACTTTTTTTTAAAAAAAAAAGTGTCAAAAATGGCAGGTCCCCAGCACAGTTCCTTAGACCAACTTCCCTGGCAATAATAGCTCCCTGTTCAAAAAATGTCATCGTGCTCCGCTCAGCTTTTGGGCTTTACTTTGTATGATATATTTCTTTTACCTCCAAGAAGATTTAAGAGATCTTCTTTCTGGCTTGGATTTCTTCTTCCTCAAAGCCCAAATCTCTGCGAGCTTCCCCTGCCATCTCTTCCTGCCTGCCCTCCCTGTTTGCTCACCTAGATGGCACCTTTCACATGCAGGTGGAAAGAAGGAACACAGTCCAGTCTCACTCTGCCTCTCCCATCTTGCCCGTAGTTTTCTCTCCCTCACCACAGGCTCATAGATGCTCTCTTTTGAGGGTGTTGATTGGTAAGCATACTAGCGCTACTAAAGAAGGATGGATAAGGAAGAAAGTACACAGATTTCAGGAAAGTCACCAAGTTTTACTTCCTGCCCTCTGGCAGTAGCAATGACAAACCTCTGCCTTCCTTTTCTGTAAAGGGGGGAGCTGGCACAGTCACCCTGTTTGCCTGATCTCACATTCTTCTTCAGGACCCTGTAAGGCCTTATATGCCTGGCATTTTCCACTGGCCTTTTCTGATCTACCCTCCAGTCCCCTCCACAGAGCTGGACCCAAGGAGACTGATCTGAAATGGCGATCAATGTCAGTGTCTGTTGGTTGAAAGGCACTGGCTTTGCTCAAGAAGGACAGATGTTGGAGAGGTATCCTGAGGTGTGAGAGGAGGGAAGAATGTGTCTCTCTGCTGGGTCATGTGACCAGCCATGGGAAGAATGTGTCTCTCTGCTGGGTCATGTGACCAGCCATGTCTCTCAGTGCTAGGCCAGAGCTCTGGCCTGGACAGCCTATCTTTAGAGCTGCCCTCTCTGAGTCAAAAGTTCTATGTTCCGTCTGCTTTTAGGTCTTCTATTTCTTACTGCAGCACAACCTAAGCTGGCCATTGTGAATAGTCAGGCCTTTGCTCAAACTGCCCTGTGGAATGGCTGCTTCTCAATTGATCGTGCCCTCCATGGTGGCTCAATGTTTTACATCCCCTATGTCCTTTGGACAAGCCCCCAAATCTCATCACGCTCCACCAAAACATCTTCTGATGCACCTGCTGGCTGGTGTGGGAGGCATCCCCCCCACGCCCCCCCAGATCTAGGCACTAGTACCTAGGTATCATGGTTACTACCTATTATGCAATCCACCTACCAAGGTTTTGCTGAGCTTGTTTGTATGGTGAAAACATTTGTTGGTTTGCTTTCTATAAATGTTACAGTGTACTTTTATTTGCAGGTTTTGTTTCTGGGGTTCAGAGACTCTGGGGATCTCCAGATGGGATCACCAGATAGGAAACCTGAATCTGGGGAATGGTGGGACATGTCCCAATATTTGGAGTTATTGAGAGGAGGGGAGGGAGAAAAGAACTCTTTAACCCAGAGGTATGGGGAAGTCATCATTTAAGGGGTTGACAGAGGGGAGAGTTTGGGGGAATTTCCCAGGGAAGGAAGACAAAGTGAGGGCGAAGATCTCACCCTTCTGGAAGTCAAGGGAAGAGTCTCAAAGGGGAGAGCAAATGGGTGACAATGACAGACATCGCTCAGAGGTTAAATTTTAAAAGGCCTAAACAGTGTTTTGTGAATTTAGCAAGGCTGGTGGGGAGCCTGGCAAGGTGCCACTTCCGGGCATGTGGCTCAAAGGGTGGTACCAGGGTGGGTGGGGGACCGCACTTGCTTAAGGGGGGTGCTTATTAGCAGTCTGAGGGAGATTCCTGGAGAGAGGGAGAGGACTGAAGGGGCTACGTCTTGGAGAGGTGGAAAAGGGGGACTTGGGGTGCCTTGGTGATGAGCTCGGTGCACGGCTCCCAGACACCTTGGGAGGGAGACCAACAAGCAAGGGGTATAGAGCAGGAGGGGTTCAGGAGAGGTAGACAGAGACTGAGGAGCTCCTGGTCTTTCCTTTATCAGTGAACAAGCAGCAAAAGATATTTTCAAATTTTCTGGCTAAGAGTCTGTGAGACGTCCAGTAAAGGCTTGCCAAGGGATGAGGCTCTGGTAAATCAATGTCCAGTGGAATGGGTGGGCCTGGAGCACCATGCCAGGAAGAAATGCAGGGTTCCAGGTGGTGCTGCCACGTGAATGATTCAGAAACCTACTATCTGAGATTGAAAGGCAGTTTGAGGGACTATTTATGGGCAGAAGGTGTGTAAGGAAACTGAACTGCATAATGCAGACAAGGAGGCCAATGGATATTAAGTAATGAGAAGGGAAACGAATCCTGGCCATTGAGAACAACTCTCTAGGGGCTGGAGTTCTCAAAAGAGGTGTTTTGGTTTGGGGTTTTTTGGTTTGGTTTTGTCTTTGTACAGTGATTCCTTATGTTTAAAATTTGTAATTGGAAAAAAAAATTTAAAAAGTTAAAACAACCCAAATTCTCATCAAGATTATAATAGATGAATAAATGGTGATATATTTCTACAGTAAAATTATCTGCAATTCTACACAATAATATGGATACTTTCATCTCAAAAACATTTCTGTATTAGACAAAAATAGGAACCCTTATAGCCTAGGAGTAAGAATCTGTACTGCAATCCTGAAAGCATGCAGTTCGAATCCACCAGCTGCTTCACAGCCGAAGGATGGGCACTCCCCTCTTGTGTTGTAAGTAACTACCTCTGAAAACCCATTGGAGGGCCAACTATAGGTTACTACCGACTCTATGGTACGCAGCAACCACAACATTAGTAAAAAAAAAAAGACTAGATGCAATTTGAAATCACTTATACATATATTTTAATACCCTCAAACAAAACAAAAACCCCATCAAAACCCAACATGCAGAAGCAATCCATGGGGCTGGATTTCAGGATAGTGATTACTCTTCTGGAGGAGGACATGCCAGAGCCTTGAGTGGCTCTTGTCAAGTCCATGTGGATCTGGGTGTTAGTGACCAAAGTCTGTTCAGTTGATGAAATGCATTGACCTGCACATTTAGGATACGGATTTTTCTATGTGTTTATTCTACTTTAATTAAAATGTACTTGATACAGACAAATAACAACAACAAAAGATTTAACCAGAAGCACTTCCATAAGGATTCAGCCAGATGCCTCCACACAGATGTTGGACTGCTTTCCGGCCACCAGAGGTTTTTTCCAGTTCTCTGGTCCAGGTGATGAAGCCTTTATTTCTGACCTTCTCCCCAGATCCCACTGGTTATGGCAACGAATCCTAGATGATCAACTTCATCATATATACTAATGATGAAATACAGAGCCCCTAACCCCAAATCCTTCAGGCCCTTGCATCCTACTCTTCCAGTGGCAAAGTCGATGCATATGGTCCTGCAAGTTGAGCCCTGCACAGGGGTGCCCACCCAAAGAGCAGGGCTGAGTAGGCCAAGCAAGGCACCAACTGCCCTGGATCCATCCAGAAAGGAATGACTTTTGCTAATTTGCCCAAAGATGACCAATGGATTAATTGCAGCCCTCCAAGGGAGTTGTCAAGTCAGAATCCACTCACATGTGACACTCCAGTGGGTTTTCAGAGCCTGTAAATTGCATGGGAGGAGAGGAGATTGGCCATCTTTCTCCATCAGAGCCTCTGGTGGGTTTGAACTGTTCCCCTTTGGGCTGGCAGTGCAGCTCCTTACCCACTACACCATCGAAGCTCCCTTACAACATCTTGGTAATAGAAAGGATCCCAGAATTTAACAACAGGGTTACACAAACAACAGTGATTGCACTTCTGATTGGTAGAGCACATCTTCTTTTTCAAAGCACTTGGGTGTACGCTACCTATGACCAGGGCTTTGCCCAAGTTCTGGCAAGAAAGGCAGAAGAATCTTTTCTGACCACAAACAATTCTTACAATTGCTTGGGAGCCTCTCCGGACAGCCAAGTACCAGTACCAGTTTAGACAAGTAGCCCACAGTCCTTCTCTCTTGCTTCAAAGTGTCAATGGCAGACGACTGGGTGGGTAACTTGCAAAATATGCATGATAGTATACCATGTGCCCACTCAGTTCTATCAACCCTGGGATCCTTTTGCAGTCTTAAGGACTCTTTTGATGTTTATCAAGGGCCACTTGATGCATATAAATAACTAAGGCTTCCGGGTTCCCATCCCTCATTGCCAGGCAGCCTTTCTGCTCACAGTAGCTTCTGCACTTTTACCTTTAGCTGCCAGTGGCAGCTGGTCATGGGATTTGTCTTTTTGCTCTGTAGGACATGCTGGCCCCTAGCTGTAAATATTCTCTTAAGGCTTTCTGTGGGCTCTGTAGCCAACCTCCTTAGATTCTTCTCCTAACTAACGGCCATATTTCATCATCATTCCTCTGCCTGTGATTGAATAGTTGAGAGAGAGAGCTTGGGGCAAGGGGCTTCCTCTGCTAACAGGGCATTAAATGTAACCATTGGCAGTGTGGGCATTATAGATTTCCAGTGTGGCTGACCCCCCTGGTTCCTCCCACCCCAGTGAGTGTTCATTTTTGAGCCCATGCCCAACTTAATGTCTCTCTAGACTAGAAAATGGTGTGTTTGATGGATTAGTTATCTTAACCTGGAGCTGTGTCTCTGTGCCTTGTCCTGATGAGACTTGTTCAGCAGACTGAGTGCAAAGAAGAGAAGGGGAGAGGGGTTCCCCCCCCTAAGTTGTGAAGTGGCAAGCTGACAGGGACGACATATTGAGCTCAATCAGAGAAGTGGTTCAACTGGAAAAGAGAAAGTTCTAGAAGGCTTTGGGGCCATTTCAGGGCAATTAGCAAAATGGGATTCAGTTACTGAAAACAAGTCCAGGCAATTATGTGATGACGGCTTATTTCCCTGTGTGGTAGAAGGGTTCCGGTAAGCGGGACACGGATGGCAGTCGTCTATTTCACTCCTTCCTGTAGAAATTCTAGTCTAGCACCGCTGTCTGCCATTGGCTGATGTTGCACCCTGAATCTAGCCCGCTCTTTACCGACCCTTCCAAATCTCTCCTTTGATCTTCTCCACTTGTGGCATGCCTGCAGCTACCAACACAGATATCGACTTTGTTTTTCTGCCATGTTCCCAGCCTACCAGGTGTCAGATTAGGTGGCTCCATTTCCTTGTCACCCCTGTTTTCTTCAGCCTCCTTCACATTTGCTCTTGACCCACTCCAGCAGGGCTGGTGCCAACCAGAATCACGCAGTTTGATGCTAAGTGGGTACTTTTCTCACCACTTAGATGAAGAACCCCTGCGATTTCATTTGCCTCGCTCCCAGCAACCTCAAGTCATTCATCCACGCCAAGCGTGAAGTCTCAGAGGCACTGCTGTGTCTTGCGTCCTGTTCTACAGAATCGAGGATTTGAGCAGAGCAGGGGAGTTAAATGAGAAAAAGGCTGACATTGAAGAAATGAAACTGTCACGCATCTGTGGGGCACCATTGGGAGCAGCCTGAGGCATGGAGGGAGGGCAACAGCATCAACTCAGTCCCGGCGGATTAGTCTAGAGGGTGATGATTCTAGAACCTAAAAATGAGTTAATAATGGGTCTGGGGAAATGGTGAAAGAGGACACCATAGTAGGCTGCCAGTGGAAATCCAAGTGGTAGAGCGAGATGGGTGAGTGTGTTGAGACGATGCTGGGAAAGTATATTCAGTTGAAGTGCAGGTCAGTTCCAGAAGGCTGAAGGGAAGGCATTCTGGGGACCAGGACCAGCAAAGAACATCTGGGAAACAGAGGCCAATCTTTTGGATCTTGCAGGAGCAAGCAGTTGCAATCTGAGTGGAGCCTGTCTTTTGTTGCTCTGTGCGCTGCCTCCTACCTGCTTTGGAGGCTTGTCGCTGACCTCATCTGCACCTGCAGCTCTCCCCCCAGCCCCCAACCCCATCTCCACTAAAGAGTCCATCACCAACATGCCAATAACTACCCCCCTCCCCCCAAAAGTCTCTTCCTTTGGGAACTGAGGTAGGTGAGGACTGTCTCTCCCTCCCCCACACTTCCCAACTCCAAAGGGCCTGCTAGAGCCTCATCTCCCATTTGTTTCCTTATCTCTAGCAGGCAGACCCATCTCCCTATCTAGTCAGTTCTCAGCTGCTTTGTTTTACAGGCCAAAGGGAAGAGATAGCTTTTCAAGCCACTCTAGCTTAACTCTCTGCATGTCTCCAGAATGGCCACAGGGGCCTCTCTCCCGGCCAGGTATCCTATGCAGATCCAGGTATCCTATACAGAGGAGCTACCCAGGAGGGCTTGGCTATCAGCCGCTTTTCCTGGGGTGGGGTCAAGCCTCTGCTCCACTCCTTGAGTTGGTGTCCTGGATGGTAGTAGTTTCTATCCCTCTCCCCACAAGGTCTTATGTGCCTCAACCCCAGCAGATTTGTAGGCTGGTTTGCTAAATAGAAGCCCTCTGGTCTCATTGGAAACACTTACCTCTTCATTGGAAACACTTACCTCTTCTGTCCTCTGCTAGCTCATTATATATGTCTCTATCTCAACACAAACATGCCCTCAAAACAGCCCTCTCTGAGACTCCTCAGCTCTAGGGGACTCTCTCCTCCCCAGCTTGATCCTAACACCATATCTCTTCTTTTTTTGGATCATAACGCTTCTCATCGACTAGGTTTTTCCTGTCCATTTCTGTTTCCTTGTTGGCTGTCTCTTCCCTGGAATGGGGAGCGCTGTGTAAGCAGAGGTTATGGTCTTTCTTAACAGCAGCTGTATCCTCAGCTTGGAGAACTGGGCCTGAACTGATGGACACTCATTAAGTATTTGTTGAATGGATGAATGAGTGGATGACAGCCAACAGAAAACACCTATCAAACAGGATGGGGCTTGTGTCAAACCCCCTTGATTCTCATTCTGGCTGTGGGGAGGATCTGCTGGGCTCTGCTAATTCACGCGTCTGGGTCTGGGCTCAGCTAATCCTTGTCCCTAGTGATGGGTTGCTCAGAGATTTGTGGAACAGGATACAACCTTCCTTTTGAGAGTAGAGGCAAAGGGAAGGCAGAGGATATACAGTCCTGCCACTCTAGGCAGACTTGAGGTCGCCTCTCGGGGTCTTGCTCTTGTGGCCAAGCCACAGCAGAAGTCTGTGAGGATGGAAAGATGATACTGCATGGTCATGGTACTCTGACAATCCGAGAGGTTTGAGCCTGTGCCCGGTGAGCCCAAGTAGTGGAGCCAGACTGTTTTTGGAGACAGTGGGCAGGCCAGTGATGGGCCCCTGGGACAGCTAGAATCTCAACGACAAGGCCTTGTGCCAGGTGCCAGGAAGGGAAACTGAGGGCAGATTTGATCCAAATGCTTTTCCAACTTGAGGACATTGGTTCACCAGCAGCCTGAGCTGCCCCAGTCTCATTTTCTTTGCTAGCTAACTGCCCCGTTGCCACCACATCAATGTCCCCAGACCAGACTACACAGTGAGAAGTCAAAGGGAGAGAAGACGCCTTCCAATTCTCCCATGACTCTCAAGACTCCACCCCTTCAGACATTTAGGACATGGTGGAAAGTAGGGGCAGAGGCAGAGAGGTTCAGCTCAGAGAACTTACAAACTTTACCCTGATTTCTAGGGTAGGCTAAGGATGCCCTTTCTCTGTAAGGGATATCTTCTCTCTATACTTGCTTGGAAGTTTGGATATTGGTTTTTTTAAGAGGAAAATATATCCAGAAGAGGAGGCCCTCCTCCCCCCGCAAAAAAAATCTGAATGGAGGACCCAAAACTAGCACTGATCTAAGTGAAAGAATTTTTTTTAGGACTAGAACCCTTCTCATAAAAATGCACCTATCAGGCACCTCTGGACAGAATTCCACAAAGAAGAAAAAAACATAGGAGCAAGGGGGTGGGCACATGGCCTTTGCAGTCCCAACCCATTCCTTTGCCCAGCCTTGTCCAGGCCCCAATGTCTAATGGAAGGCTGATCAGTATCTTATTGCATTTCCAAAGAACCATCAGATCTGAGACTTAGAGAATCTCCAGGGCTTAGTGTCTTAGAAATGAAGTGAGAGACATGGATTTTGAACTCTCCACATTGACCTGCCAGGGGTCGATCTGGTGCATTTGAGCAGCCTCCACACCATCCCATGGAGCAAGATGCCCATTGGGCCTTTTCCTCCTACATGTATCTAATGATGTCAAAACCTGTCCTGTCACTCCCAACCCTCATTGCCTACCCTTTGTTGTTCTTGTTCTCGCTCTCCGTTCCCCCCACCCCCGCCCGGTCTCTCTCTCTCCCGCTCTCTGTGATGGGGCTCATTGTCAATTATGCCTTACCTAGTCTTGCTTCCTGGTCTTGAGCTGAATCCCATGCATCTGTTTCTTCCTTAGGACCCCAGGGGTCAATCCAACTTCCTCTTCCCTTCACAGCTGCAACCACCTACCCTACTTTCTGAGGCTCTTCTCCTTGTCCCTCAGCAGTGGCTTTGAAGGGGAGCTCCAGTTCCCCACTTCTTTCTCACCTCCCACTCAAGTATAGAGTCCTCGTCCATTTTAAATGCTTTTCTGCTAAGAATAATAAGATGACAGAGAGTGTAGGACATTGAAGAGGTCTAAAGAATCTTCAGAAGCACTCCTGAGGCACTTGTCCCTGGCCAACAAGAGCAGTCACTGGGTTGGAAAGGCTGCTTCCTCTAGTTGAATTCTTCTTGAGTCCTCAGGTTGTGTTGACTTTCACATCTCTTTGGGTTTTCTTGAGTCTCTTACTGAGATGTGGTTTTCGCTGGATATTGAGGGTTGACTCCGAAGCTGCCAGAAAGAAGGGCAGAATCAACCAATTTAAGAAGCATAGGAGGACTGTGAAAAGTCAGGCAAACTCTTCCAGATGGTAAAAATTTAGGCATCAAGGTCTATGGACCAGTCTCTGAGCCTCCCTCCAGTCACTGCAGTGCCAAAACCACCACAGATCTTGGCAGATCTGTGAAGGGTTCTTAGGCAACCCTCAGTGGGTGGCAGAGGGGTCATCTAGGCAGGAGTGTGCCTACACTGGAGGCCTTTAAAAGGAAAGACTTCCCTTGGGGCTGATCCTTTCTGGTGATCTGGTTTGTGGGGACCCCTGTGCAAGGGTAGTGAAGTGTATAAGCTGGGGTTGTCTGGCTGCAAAAACTTAGGAGCATACTATTCTTATCAGGATTAGTGGTTATGTTCTGTGAAGTGTGACGTTAAGGCTGTTGAGGTTTCTGGAGACACATAGACTTGGGAAGTTAAAAAGTGAAGGGGAGGCTAAAGTTTAGTTCAAAATAGCCAGCAAAGCAGAAACCGTGGACACTTGGGACCCTGACAATGGGAACTTGTGAGGAAAGTGGTACAGCAGAGAGAATTGCTTCCCAAGAGAAGACCAGGTTGGAACATAATGAGTCACAAAAGCACTGCGCCTGGTTGAAAAGCTGGGAGGTGCGGAGCTCTGCATAGGCCAGGCCAGACTGGATCATGTGGTCTGGCCTGGACTTGGCCTCTAAGGAAACCAATTTACTAAGCTCAATTTCTTAGGAAGACAAGATATAAAAGAGCAGGGATAGGTCATCATGGCATCAGGTGATATCAACAATCATGTTGGCCTAGCCACTTTCTATATTGAAAATCCCATTCAAGAATAAAGGGGCAAATCTACATAGAGAAGAGACCTAACATTAATGCAAAGGTTAGAAGATGAGAAAATTCAGATTTGTTTTAGAAGTTATGAATGAGGCAATGAAGGCAATTGGCAGTTTCTGATTATGGAGTCAAGCATTAGCCACAATTTCAGAAATGTAGCCAAGTTGGCTGTTGTTTTGAAAGAAGAGTGTGCAAATTCCTTAAGTTTCTTTGTAGGATGTTGAAGGCCAAGTTTAGTGAGCTGGACTATGAGATTTTTTTTAAAACTCCCATTAGTTTTTATTCGTGGGTTCCCCATCTGGAAATAGGGGCACACAGACTTTCTGGATGCTTTATGCTAAACAGGGGCATTGAGATGAAAGGGAATGGGAACCCACTTTAACATTTTACTGGTGGTCTTGAGGTGAATGAAGCTGCATGCCTTCTTGTTCAGCTAGAAGATTTTCATGACATTTTCTGCCCTCTGGACTGCAAGGTGTTTGCATGGATGAGTCCAGTGGGAATGGCTGATTGAACTTTGAGGCTCTATCCACCTTTGCTTCCTGAGCTGGCAGTGATATTTCCCTTTTGTCTCTGGGGCTGGGCTCAGGGTTCAGGTTCTGGAACATGACTCAGCGTTAAGGTAACTTAAACACTGAGGAAAGGGAGTAAAACTAGAGAGAAAGTCAAGAGTAAAAAAAAAAAAACCACTAGAGAGAAGAAACATGTGAGTTACAAAGAAAAGGGATTTGGAGGTGTTGCTTACAGGTCTACTGGAGGAGGGAGGAGATGGAGGAAAGTGGCTTAGATAAAGTTCTTCATACACACCAGGTGGCTCTCCCCAGGGGCCAGGTGGCTCTCCCTAGAAGCTAGGTGGTTTTCGCCTGCCAGAGTGCTCTCCCCAGGTGCTGGGCAGCTCTCCCTAGAGGCCAGGTGGCTTTCCCCTGCCAGGTGGCTCTCTCCAGATACCAGGTGGCTCTCCCTAGAGGCTAGATGGCTTTCCCCAGGTGTCACGTGGCTCTCCCTAGAGACCGAGTTGTTTCTCCTGGCAGGTAACTCTCCCCAGGTACCAGATAGCACTCCCTAGAGGCTAGGCAGCACTCCCCAGGTGCCAGGTGGCTTTCCCAAGAGGCCAGGTGGTTTTCTCCTGCCAGGCACCTCTCCCTAGGTGTCAGGTGGCTCTCCATAGAGGCCAGGTTGTTTTCCCCTGCCAGGCAGCTCTCCTCAGGTACCAGGTAGCACTCCCTAGAGGCTAGGCAGTTTTCCCTTGCCAGGCACCTCTCCCTAGGTGTAGGGTGGCTCCCCCTAGAGGCCAGGTGGCTTTCCCCTGCCAGGCGGCTCTCACCAGGTGTCTGGTGGCTCTCCCTAGAGGCCAGGTGGTTTTCCTCTGCCAGACAGCTCTCCCCAGGTGCCAGATGGCTTTCCCCAGAGGTTAGGTGGCTCTCCCCAGGTGCCCAGTGCCTCTCTCTATTGGTTAGGGGGTTTTCCTCTGCCAGGCACCTCTCCCTAGGTGTCAGGTGGCTCTCCCTAGAAGCTAGGTTGTTTCCCCCTGCCAGGCAGCTCTTCTCAGGTGCCCGGTGACTCTCCCTAGAGGCTAGACGGTTTTTGCCTGCCTGGCACCTCTCCCCAGGTGTCAGGTTGCTCTTCCTAGAGACTAGGCAGCTCTCCCCACATGCCATATTGTTTCCCCTAGAGGCC
The DNA here is from genome assembly GCF_000299155.1 of Elephantulus edwardii. Classification (NCBI taxonomy): domain Eukaryota; kingdom Metazoa; phylum Chordata; class Mammalia; order Macroscelidea; family Macroscelididae; genus Elephantulus; species Elephantulus edwardii. The sequence goes on along the minus strand of NW_006399767.1, from coordinate 28,138,620 downwards.
AGGTGGTTTTCTCCTGCCAGGCGACTCTCCCCAGGTGCTGGGCAGCTCTCCCTAGAGGTCAGGTGGTAGTCCCCTTCCAGGTGGCTCTCCCTAGAGGCTAGGCAGTTTCCCCCTGCCAGGTGGCCCTCCCCAGGTGTCAGGCAGTTCTCCCTAGAGGTTATATGGTATTCCCCTGCCAGGCAGTTCTCCCCAGGTGCCAGGTGGCACTCCCTAGAGGCTAGAGAGCCCTCCCTAGGTGCCTCTCTCTAGAGGTTAGGCGATTTTCCCCTGCCAGATGACTCTCCCCAGGGGTCAGGTGGCTTTCCCCTGCCAGGTGGCTCTCCCCAGGAGGCTGGGCAGCTCTCCCTAAGAGGTCAGGCAGCTCTTCCCAGGTGGCTCTCCCCAGAGGCTAGGTGGCTTTCCCCAGGTGCCAGGTGATTTTCCTAGAGGCAGGTTGTTTTCCCCTGCTAGGTGGTTCTCCCCAGGTTCCTGATGGCTCTCCCTAGAGGCTAGGAGGCTCTCCCCAGGTGCCAGGCAGCTCTCCCTAGAGGCTTGGTGGCTTTCCCCTGCCAGGCACCTCTTGCTAGGTGTCAGGAGGCTCTCCTCAGGGGCTGGGCAGCTCCCCTCTGCCAGGCGGCTCTCCCTAGAGGCCAGGCGGTTTTCCCCTGCCAGGCTGCTCTCCCCAGGTGCTGAGCGGCTCTCCCTAGAGGCCAGGTGGTATTCTCCTGCCAGGCGGCTCTCCCCAGGTGCTAGGTGGCACTCCCTAGAGGCTAGAGACCTCTCCCCGGGTGCCAGGCGGCTCTCTCTAGAGGGTAGGCAATTTCCCCCTGACAGATGGCTCTCCCCAGGGGTCAAGTGTCTCTCCCTAGAGGCCAGGTGGCTTTCTCCTGCCAGGAGGTTCTCCCCAGTGCTGGGCAGCTCTCTCCAGAGGCCAGGTGGTTTTCCCTTGCCAGATGGCTCTCCCCAGGTGCCCAGTGGCTTTCCCTAGAGGCTAGGCAGTTTTCTCCTACTAGGTGGCTCTCCCCAGGTGTAAGACGGTTCTCCCTAGAGGCCAGGTGGCTTTCCCCTGCCAGGCAGCTCTCCCCAGGGGCTGAGCCGCTCTCCCCTGATAGGCGGCTCTCCCTAGAGGCTAGGTGGCTCTCCCCAGGTGCCGGGTGGCTTTTGCTAGAGGCCAGGTGGCTTTCCCATGCCAGGCAGCTCTCCCTAGAGGCTAGGTAGCTTTCTCCTTCCAGGCAGCTCTCTCCAGGGGCTGAGAAGCTCTCCTCTGCCAGGCGGCTCTCCCTAGAGGCTAGATGGCTTTCCCCTGCAAGGTAGTTCTCCCCAGGGACTGGGCAGCTCTCTCCTGTCAGGTGACTCTCCATAGGGACTGGGTGGCTTTCTCCTGCCAGGTGGCTCTCCCCAGGAGTCAGATGGCTCTCCCCTGCCAGGCACCTCTCCCCAGGGGCCACGTGGCTTTCTCTTGCCAGGCAGCTCTCCCCAGGTGCCAGGTGGCTCTCTCCAGGGATCAGGCAGCTCTCCCAAGGAATCAAGCAGCTCTCTCCTGCCTGGTGGCTCTACCCAGGGGTCAGGTAGCTCTCCTCAGGGGCCTAGTGGCTCTCCCCAGGAGTCAGATGGATCTCCTCAGGGGACTGGTGGCTCTCCCCTGCCAGATGGCTCTCCCCAGTGGCTGGGCAGCTCTACTCTATCAGGCAGCTCTCCTCAGGGGATAGGCAGCTTTTCCCTGCCAAGCAGCTCTCCCCAGGAGCAAGGCAGCTCTCCCCAGGGGCTGGGCAATTCTCTCCAAGGAGCTAGGCAGCTTTCCCCAGTGGCCAGGTGGCTTTACCCTGCTAGGTGGCTCTTCCTAGGAGATAGGCGGCTCCCTACTGCCAGGTAGCTCTCCCCAGGTGCCAGGCTGCTTTCTCCTGCCAGGCAGTTCTCCTCAGGGGCCAAGTGGCTCTCTCCTGCCAGTTCTCCCCAGGTGCTGGGCAGTTTTCCCAGGGACCAGGTGGCTCTCCGCAGGGGCCAGGCAGCTTTCCCCTGCCAGGTGGCTCTTCCCATGGGGCAGGTGGCTCTCCCCATGGGCCAGGTGGCTTTATCCTTCCAGGTGGCCCTTACCAGGGGCTGGGTGGCTCTCCCCCACCAGGGGGATTTCCCCAGGGGCCAAACAGCTCTCCTCACCCCTTTAAGGCCCTTTTGAGGTATGGACCTTGCACCTTACTGGGTACCACAGTCAGGGCAGACTACGAGATTTTTTACACAAATGAGATCCAAGTTTAAAAAGAAGAGGCATAATCCAGGCATGTCTGGGACAGTGGGGAAGAGCTAAAAGGAAAAACCTCATTCTTGGGTTGCCACTCCACAGCAAAGAGGGTCAAACTGAGGAGGAGCTGAGATATGGACACCTAGGAAAGACCTGCTCCTGGTCACCCAGCTGAGCAGACAGACACAGTGGTGGAGTCTTTGTTTCCCTGACTCGCCCCAGTTTGAACATACTATTTAGCAAGATCCAGAGGAGGCCCAGCATTTGACTATGGAGCTGCCCAGTGAGGGGCTGCGGGGCAGTAGATGGATGTTACATTGCACCTGAGGGTCAGCAAGAGTCATGTGTAGGCCAAAGAAAGACCCTGACCCACTTGGGCCAAGATTCCTACACTACAGGCAGAAGACAGCCACATTGAGGACCTAGGAGTTATCAAATGAGATGGATCTTTCAGCCAGACAGGCATTCAAGCTGGCAGGTTTTGATTTTCTGCCTAATTGTTATGTTGGTTAAATGTTGCAGCCCTGCCCCTGCAGCCACCATTGTTAGCAAGGCTTCACACTCTTGAGAGGCCTTCTGGGCCAACAGCAACCTCTGGCCCTACAAACTGTCACCAGACACTGTGTGTTCGTGAAGGGCAAGAATCAATAGCAACACAAAGCTGGTTCCTATTGAGGGAATTTTTTAAGAACCCAGCACACCTCAAATTCATCTCTCTCAAGTCAGAACCAACTCATAGCTGACCTTCCTGTGAGTTTTCAGAGGCTGTAAAAAAGCAAAGAAGGACACTGATCATTTTTTCTTCCAAAAAGCCATTGGTGGATTCAAGTTTACAGAGAAGCTTAGCTTTAGAGTTAACAGCACATCTCCCTACAGACTACAGCACGAGAGCTCCCTCCATTCCTAGAATATACTTCTACTCCAAGGTTCACCAGGATAGGACAGGGTTCAGATCTGTTGGTCAAAGGATTGCTATGGGTCACACTCGACTCAATGGCACCTAACAACAACAAGGTGCAAGTGACCCAAAGTGTGGTGTTTTTAATTGCTTTATATGCATATGAAAGTTGGACAATGAATAAGGAGGATGAGAGACTTGATGGCCTTGAATTTTGGTATTGGCAAAGAATACTGAATATTCCATGGGTCCAAAAGAGCAAGCCTATCTGTTTTGGAGGAAATGCAGCCAGAGTGCTCTTCAGAAGCAAGGATAGAAAACCTTTGTCTCATATACTTTGGGAATGTTGTCAGGAGGGGCCAGTCTTTGGAAAAAGGACCTGCTGACAAAGGTGAATGAGAGGAAGACATTAAAAAAAGACAACTGACTATAACACCCATCTGCAACAATGGACTTGGGCACAATAGAGATTGTGGGAATGGCCCAGGGTCAGACAGGGTTTTATTCTGTTATATGAGTCACTATGAGTTGGAGCTGACTCAAAACCTTATAGCAACAAACCCAACTCTTTTGGCATTTCTAACACTAACATCTCCTCCAGCCCCCATGACATACCTTACTACTGGACTGGGTTTGAGAATTTGTTGCAATAGCTGCACAGAAATCACAGATCCTAATTAGGGGGTGGTTTATTAGGAAAGTAACTGACAACAACTTGGAATCAGGATCAACTTAGAAGTAATGTGAACAACTGAGATAAGGATCAATTTGGAAGTAACAGGATACAACTCAGAACTCGGGACAGGATAAACATCATCAATTGGTACATCCTTCAATGGTGACCGTACTTTCAGGTGCTTTGAGTGATTCCTATAGATGCTTCTCAGCCATGCACACCGCCCCCTTTAGCTATGCCAGCCCCCCTGCCTTTGGCCTCCCTAATATGGGCATTCTCAATGTTAAGTTGTCTGGTAGCTTTCTACAATTCCTGCTGACTCTGCCACCAGATTGCCTTTCCAAGCTTCCCCCTTCTAGGGACCCCAGTTCCAAGCCTCTCACTGTTTTCAGCGATATAATTCTTGACTCATTACAACTCTTTTAAGAGATTTCTGTCACAGGAAACGTGGTTCATTCAAAGCTTTTAAAACATTTTGTTGTTGTTGTTACTGCCTTTCACCTCTTTTAAAAACAAACAAAAAAGCCCATACAAAATGACCCAACTAAAAGACCTCTGTGGGGTTGACCACTTGTATAGGCTAATTCCTTGTCAATATCAAGGCATAGCCATCCCAGCAGGACCACAAATTGACCAATCCCTTTGGTGGGCCACAAATCGTTGAATTCTATTGGGTGAATTTTCAAGCCACTGTTTAAATAGCAAATTAATTAATATGCCCATCTCAGGGCAGGCTGCAGCCTAGGGCCAGCTCCACCCTGCTCCCTGGGAAAAAAAGTTTAAAAGTTGTTCAAAGCTTACTCAGTAAGTATCAATCAACCTGGTGCATTTTTTTTTTCACAAACTCTCTGGGATAGAAATATATTGGGAGTATTAAGATGTGAGGAGGCACTCACTAACCCAGTTGTTTCTCCTGAGGGCAAAGGTCCCAAACAACTCTCAAAATGTTTTTCCAAAGAACTAAGTCAAAAGGCTACACATAAAGGAACTCATTATACACCAGACTCTTTCCTAGCTGGTTCTAGAAGTCATTAGTGCTTTAAAGCCATCTGTTAATTCTGACGAATGGCACAAACAGTGGCAGGTGCCCACCTGGCATTGACCTAGAAGTTCTGCATCCCACAAGACAATGCTGGTCCACAAAGTCAACAGCAAATTAGTCAAACATGTTGAGCTGGATGTGGACTCCAGGGTGCTGGATGTGGTTGCCCCTTCCCTAGGTGCCCCACACCCCTGAGATCCAGATGAGTCTGGGTAGGGAGAATGCCTTCTCCTGGGCCTCCTAATCCACTGTCTCTGGTCGTGAAGGTGATGAGCCATGTAAGTAGGGGCACCTACATCTGGTTTCCATGGCAACTATAACTGAGGGAGTCAGAGTTGGAGATTATACCAGCATATTAATCCCTCCTCCAGAATCATGGAGAGGCTAAGAGAGCCTCAGTTTAGAGGGTTAAAAAAAAAAAAGGCCAAAAGGCTGTAAGAGCCTGAGGCCATACCTGGAGTGGGGCCTGAGCAGGATGATGGGACAAGTGGATGTCTGTCTCATCAGGTGATGTCTCAGATCCCTGCCCCAACCTGGCCCCTTATAAGTACATCTGAGGAAGATGTGGGAGTCTCTCTGTCAGTCTTGCCCAGTGGCCTCGGCTTAGTGGCCATGTCCGCAGGGAGATGAAGGAAGGGAGGGAGTGAGGGAGGGAAGGAAGGAAGGAAAGTAGGTAGGTAGGTAGGCAGGCAAGTAGGTAGGTAGGTAGGTAGACAGACAATCTGGTATTGGGGTCCAGGCCATTAGGACCTGGATCTTATATACCTTTCTATGACCCTTAGCATATCACACTCATTCTTGTGGTCATAAGACGCTGATGAGCATGTCGAAGGGGCAGAAAACCTGAGGGAACAGAAGGGCCCCTTTTAGATCTCACAGTTTCTGCTTAATTCTCATTAGCCAGATCACAAGCCCTCAGGATGTGCAGTCAGCTGAAGGGGCCAGGGAGAAGGGAGACCTTTGTGAGGCCCAATTCTAACACAACTGCCTCCATCATCCATCTCCTCACAGCCTCCTGTTTGTTTTTTTCACCTCCTAATAAAGATCCCTGACATTGAGAACAGAACATGCCTTTACCAACCTTCCTGCTCCTACCTGAACTAATCAATAGGCTCCCATTGGGGATCTAGCAGTTTCTGGCCTCATGTAGTGAGCAGTTACAGTGTGAGAAGTTTAGGTTGTGGGAGCAATGGGGTATTGGGGACCATATAGGAAAGACATGAAACCTGGTCTGAAGCAGGGGGTACAGGCAGTATGGGCTTCTGAGAAGTAGAACAGAACCTAAAGGATGACCAGGAACAAGTCAGAGTAGGAGTTGTGGGTTGGCAGAAGGCAGGCGTAAGGAAATGAGAGGAATTCAGTGGAGTGTTGTGTGGGAAGTGAGTGTCACGAATGTCGGCTAAACACACACACACACACACACACACACACACACACACACACACACACACACACAACTTCAGCTGAAGAGAGAAGCAGGAGCTGGGCCCAGCCATGCAAGTCCTTCAGGCCATGGGCAGAGGAGCAGGCAGAGGTGGATCTGATTGGGTTTGAGAAAGGTCTTGGCCACCACGGCAGCTAGAGGGCAGAGGGCCAGTTAGGAAACTACTGCAGTTTAAAGACAGGGAAGACAGAGGCCTGAGCTCAATGAGCTACAGCAGAGATGAAGAGAGACTTAGGAGCCAGAGGACCGTGGGAACCTTAAAAAAGTGAGGGAACCACCAGGGAGTAGGAGGTCTCGGGCCGAGGCTGTGTCTGATGGAAAGGATGGACTCAAGGGGCTGGGAGAACACCGAAGGAGAGATGTTCGATAATCGGGCATCTGCTCCAAAAGCACTGAAGAGGTTTGCCTGATAGATTCAGTGCCTTCCAGATGTGTCATGAGCAGCAGGGACAAAGCAATCCTGCAATCCCAGCACCTGGGAAAACAGGTGAAGGAGGACAAAGGATGATTTTGCTTTTCCTTGAGGCCACCTTTCAGTCTTGATATAGATAGCGTTGGGGTTGGGGAGCAAGTGGGAGTCCCTTCACTCAATCCCTCTCTGTCCTCCAACCTTCTTGATGTCTTGGCCCTGGCTCTGCTGGAGTCCTGGCTTCCCTGGTGGAGAGACCTTCGTGATCTCAGGGTTCAAGGGTAGCAGAATTGGCAGGCATGGCAGGATCCCTGAGCCTTTCCAACTCTTCTTTGAGGACACGGTGAAGGGCAGTCTGCTCTCCACCTCCTGGTCACAGTGCTGGGCTTTGCTGCAGGCGACATTGAGGTTCCCGTCTCCCACACAAAGGATGATAGATACTTCCTGCTATTACAAATCCAGGTGTCCCAAAGGTGAACCCACAAGACTGCCATCCCCAGGTGCCTTTAGGACTGAGTAGATATGAATGGATTTTCCTCTCTCAGAAGTACTACTGGAAGGCTGTCTAGAAAATTCCATTTTCAGCATAGTTTGGGGTCCAGCCTCCACACCTGGCCACAGGCCTATCCTGAGAAGGTGTAATTAATACCCAGGCATCTTGTAATAAATCCCATTTCCTCTTCAACCAGCCTGAATAGCTGTTCCTAAAAAACTTGGCCTCCGATAGCAAGGGAATGTCAGCAGTAAAAACCCTCAGCTAGCCCCATGACTGGAGGGGTCCCAGGGGGTCAGGAAAGGTCAGAGTGGGCAGGACCTCCTTGGCCAGAAGGAAGCATGGAGGGAGGGCTAGACAGCAAAGGAGTGAGCACCTGCTGGAAGCTGGGAGGCTTAAGAAGCCAAATGACACTCATTCATTCACTCACTCATTCATTCATTGAACAAACATTTTTCCTGAGCCACAGTTATGTATCTGAGGTCTTGGGAGCTTGTCTCTGGACAAGATAGACAATCAATAGCCTTCTTGGAGTTGTTGTGCTAGCTGGGTGGGGAGGGCACGGGGTGGGGAGCAACCAAACAAAGGGCATGACCCCTCAAGGGCTTTAGGCACAGCAAAAGGCATAAAGCCCAAGGGTGATATGGAAGAGCTGCTAGGAGGAGGCAGGCAGGATGGGGAGGTACCTCCAGGAGTCCCCCAACATATGGAGCAGTAGGTGCTGGCCTAGTTTAACTAAGTCACTGTGGGCTTTGGGGGAGTTTGGAAGGAAATGGCCAGGCAGAACCTGGCTCTAGTTCCCAGGGGAGACTGGATTTGATACTCTCATTGTGGAGAGGAAGACCTCAGAGTATTTAAGCAGTGGTGGTTAGAGGGCCATTGGGGAAGGGAGGGGGAGGAAGATGGGGCAAATGGAGGGAGATGGTAGTGCCTAGGGAGGCTAGAGAACCTTGAACTAGGAGATTCTGTCTCTGGAAAGGCCTCAGGGGCTCTGAGGATGAGGAGGACTGGCAAGGCTAACTTTAGAGCCAATTTAGCAGAAAGAGAAGACTGGCCCGCCCACCAGCCAGAATGTAGGACTCCGCTGCAGTGCTCAGCAGCTTAGTTTGAGCCCTCGAGGTGACTCTGTTGGCCACTGGAGGGTTGGGACATTGATAATACTGATTGAATGGGTGTGGGGATACGGCTGCAGGGCTGAAGGATGAGGCAGATGCTGAGGCCCAAAGGGACCCAATGAGGTTAGGAAGACCTTGGAGACAAAGTGAAGAGATCCAGGGGTGAGGGTTGAATAGTGACTCGGATGTGTAGCAGAATAGGTGAGAGTGTGGTCCATGGCAGCGCTGGCAGAAGCGCGCTGAAGTGGAAAGCTGACAGGGGGACTAGGCCCAGCAGGTAATGGAATAGCAGGTCCCGAATCCCAAGCCTCTAGTTATGTCATTGTCATGGGTGCCAAAATCCTTTCTCGGCTCACAGCTCGCTATGTATATAAACAAGGTTTCTGCTTGCACTTGAAAAGGAAATGTGAGGAAGAAAATGACTTTTCCCCCAGCCTCCTTCATTTCAACTGTCATGAGAGTCTTGTGGTAAAAATTTTTGTGAGTATCTAGGATTTTTCACAAAGCACTTTGGGTTATGATGGGGAAGAGAAAGATGGGAAGAATAAATAAAATAACACTTCGTGCCTACTATGTGCTCCTCTCTACTCAGCGGGCACCAAACAGTCCCTCCCTCGCCGAGACAAACAGGATGTGTGCTCAGACCTCAAGGGACCATGTGGATAGCTCAGCACGGTGATAGCTCACCTTTTCCTTTTTCATTCTGGGGGGAAAGCCCCCTGATTAGGATGTGGTCCCTTCCTAGACTGTAAATTCTGTAAGGAATAAGTGTGGACAGCTCAGCATAGTGCTAGCTGGGCCGCAGCTGAGATCAGAGTCCAGGTAGGACTGGGCGCCCTCTGCAAAGAGCCTCCCATCAGAGAGGATACAGTGCCTGAACTTTGAAATCATTCTGCTCTTAGTTTAAAAATGCTTACCCATTGTTATGTTGGCAACACTTACATATAAGGAAAATACAGCCTCCCAAGATAGGATTTTTTTTTTTTATTGTGAGTTTAACACCAAATAAAAACCATGAGAAAGTCTAGGAAGACACTTCACAGTGCTAAGCTGTGGAGACCTCTGCCTGGCCTTTTCTCTTTTTCAGAATTTATTCCTCATATCCCCGTTTTCAGTTAACAACAGGTCCCCTTCTGTCGCCTAAGTCAGGCGAGTGGGCAGGTGAGAAGGCAGCTGGGCAAGGGGAACAAGGGACATTTAATTTTCAAGGAAGACAGGAGCAGGCAGAAAGGGAATCAAGCCAGGCCTGAAGTCACTCCCAGAGCCCACACTTCCATCTCTGCCCTGCCCACCATGCATAATTCATGGATACCTGTAAAGGCAGATGGCTGCTTGAGAGGGAAAGGGCCAGGAAGGGAAGCCAGGTGCCCAGGGGGAAGCAGGGGAGGAAGGAGCCTGGAGAAAAATTACACTGTGAGGGGAAAACTTGGGTGTCCTGAGGCAGTGGGCGGGAGGGAAAATGGTGAGCCTGGGCACAGACCATGGGCTGCTCTCAGGGCAGTTTGACACCCCACCTTCTGTAACTGTCCACCACTGCTTCCCACCACAAGTCCCACCTGGGTTAAATGAACCTTCTAGTTAGTTGGACAATGACCAAGGAGGATAGAAGGAGAATTGATGTCTTTGAGCTGTGGTGCTGGAGAAGAGTATTGAGAACACCATGGACAGCTAGGGAAACAAACAGATTTGTCCTGGAGAGGGTTAAACTGGGTGGGGCTCCTTGGAGGCAAGGATTCTGAGGCTCCGTCTAACATACTTTGAACATGTTGTGAGGAGAGACCGGTCCTTAGAGAGGGACATCATGCTTGGGAGGGTGGAGGGACGGCGCAGGAGAGGAAGGCCCTCTATGAGGTGGATTGATTCAGTGACTGGGATAATTGGGATGGGAGTGTCAGAGACAGTGCGATTGGCACAGGACAGAGCGGAGTTTAGGGCTGTTGTACATAGGGTCGCTATGAGCCGCAGGCGACTCGACGGCACATAACAACAACAACAAGTTTAGTAGATGACTCAGCAGGCAGCCTCTTGACTCGCATCTAAGGCCTCTCTGAGCCTCGTAGACACCCCTTTGAAACGGGGGTAGTGATGTGTCTTTCATGACTTATCTGGAGGGTTGGCTACTGTCTCAGGGAAAAATATAACCAAACATTTCAGATGAGCATGATGCCTGATGCAAGTGCTCAATAAAAATGGGACAATTACAATCAGACTTAGAGTGAATTCAACATGAGGACCCAAAGCTGTCACTCCACCCCAACCCCTCCCACACAATGAGTCCCCTACTTCTGGTCCTACCAAAATGTTCTTCTCCCTCCTAACACCTGCCCCCTCCATGGTCTCTGCTTGTGCAAGGTGCCAGTCTCAATTCCACAAGCCTAGAATGTCCTTGTCCTCTCTTCATATCACCTTCCTGCCCACCACCTGTTCTCTGCGTGAAGCCCATCATTATCAGCGCTCTCACCTACGAGGAGCACCTCAAGGGAGGGTCACCATTTCCTTACGTCACCTTCAATCTTTGTGCAGCTCTGAGGTAGATTAGGCCAGAGTACTGAGTCCCTAACCCCAGGGAGGTGGGGAAGAGTCTTGGTGTCCTGTCAGGAGGTCATGTCTGCCCTGACTCCCAAGTCCTAAATTCCGAGATTTCTAATCTCAGCCCCTTGTCCTTTTTGGGCTTCAGCTAAGAAATACCAGTTTCCTGAAGTAAGGTTACAGCAGAAGGGGGAGTAACTGGCATCAGATCCAACCCACACAATGGCAAACGGTCTTTTGTCACCCCTGCCCTGGTCAGGCTGTCATCCCAGTGCTCTCGGCATCTTGACCCAGTGCGCCACCAAAGATGCCCTACCACTCCCCCCTTTGCTTTCAGACTCACAGCGTTCTCCTCACGTGGGGCTTCCTGCCTTCAAACTCACAGAGTGTCCTTGTCAGGTGGGGCTTCCCAAGCCACTGGCACGAAGGAAAATCCCTAGAGAGCATTCCCTGGCCTCCTTATACCAGGATCACTGGGGTACCCTGCTGGGGTGGGGAGGGTTGCTGTCTTCTAGGAATCATTTCAAGTCTAGGGGCCAGAGGACATTCCCTTGGGTACAGAAAGTGGGATCCAGACATTAGCTGGGCAAGCTTATGCTTCCAGCTTCCTAAAACAAGGGCTGTGGCAGTGACCATTGGCAGCATGGAGTGAATCTTCCCATGACTGGGAGTCCGTTCACCCTCCCTAGGATGGGTCATCTCATCCAGGACCCACCCACATGACGGACTTGCCACCCTGTGACAGGCTTCCCCCATTCCCTTCAGAATGGGACTTCTCTTTCTTAGCAACCACCTGGCTTTTGAGGTAGACACAATTCCACACACTCCCTGGCAATCAAATGACTATCCATGCAAATAATTGTCATGAGTGGATTCCAGGAAGTGCTTCAAAGAAATGGATGTGTTCCTCTTCTAGCCTTTTCCTCCTCTTCCCGGCCAAAAGGCAGGTGGCAGTGATAGCCACCATCTTGACCCATGCAAGAAGTCGAAGCCACGTGTTGAGACTGACAGAGCCACCCAGAGATCCTCAGCTCCACCAAGGACCAGCCCAGCTTTCCTACATTAAGGTGAGCAAGAGTCTTCTCTCTTGTTTTAGCCACTATCGTTTTCATGCTGCTGAACCCGACCTTGGTGGTATGCAGCACCCTAGTCTCTTCCTCCTCCTCTCTTCAAAACTCCCTCCACTGATGCTGATGAAGAATCCACCCTGTGAAGAGATAGAGGAGGGATTTAGAAGCTGCTAGAAGAGACTTTATGGAGGGGGAGAAAAAGGATGGGGGGACCACGGAACAAAGCAATGGAGGTGGTACGGCAAAAGACAAAGGACAGAGCCTAGGGAGGGAGGATTTGTCAGTGCAGGATAGAAGCTTCTGGAAGCACAGGCGGCAAGAGGACCCATGGGCTTCTGGCCGCCATGTCTGTACGTCTCTGCCTTGTGGGTCCGGGGCCTGCCCTCATTTATCAGCTCTCCAGAGCCCACTTGTCTATCAAGCTGACTCCATTCACTCTCCCTCCATAAAACAACAGGTGAGGATAGAGTGCTGGTCTAGAGAAGGGGCGCTTTGGAGGCTGGAGCCAGGGGAAACAGTGTCTCCTCCAGACGTGCAGGTTCTGCCCAGATAAAGACCCCGGCCACACTGTGGGCACAGCCTCATTCTTGTGCCCCCCCCCATGCTCTCTGTAGGAACTGCTTCTTGAAGTGGGTGTCCTCTTGGTCTCCAGGAAACTTGGCTCGGTAAGCATATGCTGAGCTCCTCTTGTGTAGACCACCTGTTTATGTGCTGAGTACTGAAGAATGTACCTCAGAGACGGCCCTACACTGTATCCCCCCAGCTATCCTGCTTGGCTGCTACCCCAGGACAGGGGTGTGCTAGTTAATGTGCTTCTTTGTTTTAAATCCTTGCACTGCAGCCAAGTCGCAGATAGAACAGAAGTCACCGAAAGCCAAGTTGGGGATGGGCAACCATCTCCCAGGAACTGGCTCCTGGCAGCGCACTGTTTCTTAGGACTAGACACAGACCCCAACCCCGCACCATGACGTCTTGGTCCAGTGTCCCACAGAGTATCCTACACACTGGCTCCATCCTGCTTGGCCCCTGGGTGTGACCCTGGGCCCCAGAGTCATGAGCCAAGACCTTTGTCATGACATCAGCCAGCCTGTCTACTAAATGGAGAAGGGAATTTGGTGGACAGTCCCAAGAGCATCCTCTCCCCCTTGTCCTGAAGTCCTTCCCCCTCTAAAGGAAGTGCTGCTCACTGTGAGGAGCCTGGCCTCCGCACAACCCCAAAGTGACCTTGCATCCTTGCCTACGCCAGACTCGGGCACCCCTCATTCCCCCCACCCCACCGTGTCTGCTTTGGCAGGTGTCTCCCCTCTGTACTCACATTCATTCCCTCAGGCTTGTGTCCCTGCTGTCAGCTCCTATCTGTCCCAAGGTGGCCACCATAATGCTTCTAGAGCGAGGCTGCGGCTTCCTCATCAGCTCTCTGGTGGCTGCCACAAACGGTTGTCTTCAGGAAAGGGAGGGATGCCCCCCAGTTCTATGCCTGCTTCTCTGATCTCAGCCTTGCACTATCCTGTCTGTCATCATTGGCTCCACCTCCAAGTAGCTCAGAGACAGGCTCCCCATCTGCCCGGCAGCATGGGGTCCCAAGTTTTTATGGCATCCTGGTCTGACACAGACCTGGGCTCCCAGGCCCCAGCCTCCAGGTGCCAAGGTGCCCACCTTGCAGGGGAGTTGCTTAATGACCTTCGTGAGCAGTAATTACACCCCAGGGCCCGCTCTTAATAACCACGTATTCTCCTTGTCAATGTGCCTTAATTGAAAATGAGTAGGCGATACAAGTTGCTGTGAAGTTGGCTGGCAAGCCCTTAACGTGATATTAATTGTAGTAATTAGTAGTCACTTTGTGTTGGAGTCATCTATAAATAGGGGGTCCATTAGTTTAGCAAAAGAGCGTGATTTAAAATGCAAATAAAAGCCCAATTAGACAGATAAATCACTTGTCTTTCCCAGCAAATTGTCATCACTGGGATGCCGCAGCCACTTTGGGGATGGTTGGTCAGTTCAGTGGCTCTGCATTCAGATATCCCCTGAGTGGACCATCTGTGACATTGTCCCTTTAAACAGCCTTGCCCCAAGTTTCCCCTCTCCTCAGTCTTTGGGCTTAGCCAAAGACTCTTACTCTTTATTGACACAACTGGTGGTCAGGGCCTCAGTAGATAGTGCCTTTGAAAGCTGATTCGTTCCCTCTGGTGACATAAGAGCCTTTTTTAAAGGAATAGTAGCATAGAATATATGTAGGCTTCAAGAAAAATAAGTGGAGGTATGGGAGTGGAAGGACCCCCTCTTTGAATTCAACTCTTCACAGTCCACACAGATCTGTGACCAAAAAGAGATTTTTAAAAATAGGCTTATAACAGTGTTTGGGGGTTGAACAGTTTCTTCTCTTATTTCATCCCACAAAAACCACCTATGGAGGTTACTGGAATATATCTCATTCTGTCTGTCTGTCTGTCTCTCTCTCTCTCTCTCTCTCACACACACACACACACACACACAGAGAGAATTTCTCACAGGCTTTCAGGAAGCATTTGAAGTGGATGTGACTGGAAGTAGGAAGTGTTAGCTGTGGAGGTGCTAAGAAGGCTTGGCTTTGAAAATGTTTAGCTCAGCGTCATCCAGTGAGAAGAGCTTTACTAGCTACCAAATACTTTTCCCCAAGCCCCAGTTCCTACACCTCACAAACCGCAGTTCCTAACTTCACAACTGGGGAGATGATAGGAATACATTAGGGGTTATAGGCACTGATTATTCCCTCTGGGGTTATGTTATGCTACAGCCCTGGCCAGCCAGGCACTTGGTTGTTCACAGTCTGTTGTTATTGTTGTTATGTGCTGTCTAGTCACAAGCTGTCTGCGACACATAATCTCTCTGTGTATAACAGCTCTGATGCCTGCCCTGTCCTGAGCCAGTTTCTCTTACTCCAACACACCTACCCCTATTGCCCCAGATATTGTATCTGTCCACCTCATCCAGTGTTTTCCTTTCCTGAACTGTCCCTCCATCCTTCCAAGCATGATGTCCCTCTCCAAAGATTGGTCCATCCTGGCCGCATGCCCAAAGTATGTGAGACAGAGCTTCAAAATCCTAGCTTCCAAGGAGGAACTTGCTTTCACCCTTTCCAAAACAGACCTACTTGTTTTCTTGGTAGTCCATGGTATGTTCAAGACTGTTGTCCAGGACCACAGCTCAAAGGCACTGGTTCTTCTTGTTACCCTTAGTTATTGTCACTCTCTGATGGATAGCAAGTAAGTTGCAAAGACCACGGCCTGGATCAGGCATACCTCAGTCTTTAGAGTGACATTGTTGCTTCTTAGTAGTACTGAGTACTTAGTAGAGTACGACTCATAGCAACACTATGACATCTGAACTCTATCCTAGATATCCTGTTCCGTGCTCATTTCTGACATATTGAGCCCATTGCAGCAGTCATTGGGTCAATCCATCTGGTTAAGTTTCTTCCTCTCTTTTGCCAGCCCTCCACTTTTCTAAGTACAATATCTCTCTCCAAGGAATAGCTTCTCCTAACAAAATTCCCAAAGTATGAGAGATGAATCTTTGTCATCTTTGCCTCCAAGGAGCACTCTGGCCTCATCTTCTCCAAGACATATGTTTGTTCTTTTAGTAGTCCATGGTATATTCAATACTCTTATCCAACACCATAGTTTAAAGGCATCAGTTATTATTCTGTCATTCATTGTCAAACTCTCAGATGTATAGCAAGTGACTGAAAAGACCATATCCCGAATCAGGTGCACCTTCATCTTCAAACTGATATCACTGCTCCTCAATAATTTGGAGAGGTCCCTAATGGCAGACTTTCCTAGTGCAACACGTCTCCTAATCTGCTGACTGCTGGTACTAAGGGTATTGATTGTGGATCTAAGTATGATGAAAGGTGAAGTCTTTCACAGGTCTCAGTTTAAAATAGGGAGATAGGACAAGATAGTATCTGAACTTCCTTCCAGTTCTTTAATCCATTTGCTAGCTGCTACCTCTGAGCAATTCTTGCTCCTGCTGCTTCTCCTAAATGACCCTACACCCCTCAACTTGGAGGCCATACCCCCATCATAAATATTGAAGGCTGGCTGCCTCACAGTCTTTGCCACTTATTAAAGACTCAAATCCAAGGGAGCTCTGGTGGCCTAGTGGCAAGAAGCTGTGCTGCAATCGGAGAGGTATGTGATTTGAATCCACCAGATGCTTTGCTGGAAAAGGAAGGTCAGTCTCTTCCTGTACCAGTTCAATCCAATTTGATGGTACACATACAAAAAGTAATGAAATAAATGTTTTTAAAAAGACTCAAATCCATATGATAAAATGATCATTCCTAAACAATTGTAAGAACAGCAACTATCCATTCCAGAGGGCATTTTTACTAAGAATTTATTTTATATGTATATGAAGGAGGACACAGGAAGGTATTAGTCATTATTGTGTTATCCTTCCTTTTATGAAGTTGTGCTTGTAGCAAGTGGTAGTGCTTACTATTTTTTATGCCTTATTTGTTGCTGTTATATGCCATTGAGTCTCATACCAATCTTATGTAAAATAGCTCTGAAACCTGCTCTATCCTGTGCCAACCTTATTGTTTCTGATACTTCTACTCTCATTAGCCCAGTCACTGAATCCATCCATCTCATTGACGTTCTTCCTCTCTTGTGCTGTCCCTCCACTTTTTCAAGATTGACATCTCTCTCCAAGGACGAGTCTCCCCTTGCAACATGCCCAAAATATGTCACACAGAGCTTGCCTCCAAGGAGCAGCCTGGTTTTACCCTCTCTAGGACATTAACATGTTTGTTCTCCTGGCAGTCCATGGTATATTCAATACTCTTCTCCAGCACCACAACTCAAAGGCATCAATTATCTTTCTCTCATCCCTAGTCATTGTCCAGCTTTCTGACACATAGAAAGCAATTGTGAAAACTATAGCCTGGATCAGATGTATCTTAGTCTCCAGACTGATGCCATTGCTCTTTAGTACTCTGGAGAGGTCTCTGACAATCGACTTTCCCAATGCATTTTGTCTTTTGATTTCCTGGCTGCAAGTACAAAGAGTGTTAATTGTGGAGCCAAGCAAACTAAAGCTATTAATAATCTCAATCTCATCACCTTCTGTCATACCAGCATAAATATTGACATACTAGGTATTGGTGAAATGATGAGATGACTTGGCATGGGACATTTTGAATCAGATAATCATATGCTCTACTACATCTGAGATGAAAAGCTGAGGAAAAATGGAGTTCCTTTCAAAATTTAAAAAGTCATTTCTAGATCCATCTTGAAATATAATGTGGTAAGTGACAGAATAATATCCATACATATACAAGGAAGTCCAGTGAATAACCACTATCATTCAAATATATACACCAACAACTAGAGTCAAAGAGGAGGAAATAGAAGATTTCTACCAACTTTTGCAGTCAGAAATTGATCGAACATGCAATCAAGACACATTAATAAGAATAGGTGACTGGAATGCAAAAGTTGGGAACAGGGAAGAAGGATCAGTAGTTGGAAAACATGGACTTGGTGACAGAAATGAAGCTGGAGATAGAAGGATAGAATTCTATATATCTAATGCCTTATTTAACAAAATTAAATATTGGCAACTCTATGTTGGCTCCAAAACTGTTTTTTGGAAACTTTTTTATAGGGTACGAAATTAAAGTGTCTGGAAACAGCTGAATCAGAGACTTCAGGCCAGTGAATCAGCTGAGGGAAGGAGAGTGTGTTATGTGTGAATCTGGATAGTGGGAGGTGGATGAAATGTGAGGATGCTTAATCAGTAGTCTCTGTCACGCTCAAGACCACTGGGGTGGTCACTGCACTAACCCATGACAGAGACCTTGAGGATGGGGTTCAAATCTGTCGTTCAAAGGGTTTCTATGAATCGTATGGATTCAATGACACCTAACAATAATAATCAGCAGTGGTTTAATCTCTCACCTCAAACACAGCTCTGCCATGTACTAAAAAACTGGGAGAAAGTTCAGACACTCTCCTGTCCCCATCTTGCTATTTTAGAGAGGAAGACACTGAGACTCGTGGAAGGGAAACGGCTGGCCACGGCAGAGTGGTAGTTTTAACAGTCTAGGTTCAGGCTACTGCATACTGCCCATGCCTCTTTCCCCTACCATCTTCCATCCATGCGTTGTTCCCTAAAATGAGCATCCAACTGGATATCAATAGGATAGGTGGGGTCAGCTTTGGTCTACTGAACCTCCAGTTCCCCTAAAGAAAGGCATTTGTTAATTCTCAAGGTAAAATGCATGCCTCCTTGCAAGCAGACCAGGAAGTTCCTACTGGCACAGAGACCATGCCCTGGACAGCACATAAAGCTATGCCAAGACCTCAAAATGGTTTGAGTGACCAGAGCAGCTTGGTCAATGGTAACTCTAGCCCCGTGTTAATCCTTCAGCCTCCTAGATAAAACCAGGAGTCATGTCGGAGTGGCAGCAGCTTAACAGCAACCACTAAATTAACACTACCTCTTGGTAGCACCCAATACCAGATTTCTCTTTCCTAAACTGTCTGTGGAAACATGTAGCACCAATCCACACTCTCTAGGAGACCCAGCTCATACTTTTCTTTTTAAAAACATTCTCGAGATTCTCTGAGGAGTGTTCCCCCCCCTCCCCTTGCTACAGGGAGCTCTGGTGGCTTAGTGGCAAGAAGCTGTGCTGCAATCCCGAAGGCACACAGTTTGAGGCCACCAGCCTCTGTGGGAGGAGGATGCGCAGTCTGCTCCTGTGTGATTAACTGCCTCTGAAAACCTGCTACAGGTCAGTTCCAACTCTGTGGCGCACAACAACAACAACAGTGAACTTAATACATTTAATGTATTTTTTTTTTCTTAACAAGTCATTGGGCTTCAAACATCCAATAAATACCTGAACCATGGCATTCTAAGCAATACAATGGTGAAGAAAAGCAATGGTAGTTATGACAATGTGATACTGGCATAAATGCAGAAGGTCTCGCTCCATAGCCCAGTGCTGTAGAATTGAGAGTTCAGACATCAAGTCATAAAACGTTGGCCAATTGATTTAAATAAATGGGGGACAAAGAGTCTCTTTAACAAATGGTCTTGGGACATATGAATGTGTTCATGCAAAAGAATATAAAAGATTAGTTCAAGATAGATCCACGACCTAAATGCAAGGAGCTGAAATTGTTATTGTTGTTATATGCCCTTGAGTTGCCTGCAACTTATAGTGACCCTATGTACAACAACTCTGAAGCCTGCCCTGTCCTAAGGTAATATCACTGGCTCTGACACACCTGCCCCCAGTGCCCCAGTTATTGTATTAATTCATCTCATTTGGGGTCTTCCTCTCCTGCGCTGTCCCTCCACTCTTGCAAGCATGATGTCCTTCTCCAAGGACCTCCTGGCCACATGCCCAAAGTATGTGAGATGGAGCTTCAAAATCCTAGCCTCCAAGGAGAAACTTGGTTTCACCCTCTCCAAGACAGACCTGTTTGTTTTCTTGGGGGGTCTCAAAACTATTAAAAGAAAGCACGGGCACAAATGCTCATGACCTTGGATTATTAGATACAGCCTTGGTTACCTAGCGCTGTCCTAACAGAAATGCCACAAGCCACTGGCTATAAAGAACAGAAATTTCTTCACACTCTAGAGACTAAAATGCAACTAAACCCAGCCCTGTGAGTTCCTTCTGTGAGTCTCTCAGTTTCTGGCGTCTGCCAGTAATCTCTGCTCCTGGTGTCTGCCTTCCCTCCTGTGAGAGTCATGGTGTGTCTCTTAGGCTATCATGATTTTTCTGTAATTCAGAAGTGATTAAGTTTAGGATATGCCTTACACTGTAATGATCCAATTATCATAACAAAAACAAATCTATCTTTCTAAACTGGATCCCATTCACAGAAGAGCCAGAAATCCAACACATTCTTATAGGAGGCCCAATTCAATCCACAGCAGACACAAAATCAAAAGCACAAGCAACAAAATGAAAAACAAATTGACTTCATGAAAATGAAAAGGTTTTGTGCTTCAAATATTTGTGCATCATCTGGTTGATAAGGGACTTTTATCTAGAACTATACAAAGAAGCCTTACAACCCCACCCGCATGTAAACCTAACAAATAGTACAGAGTCTTAAAATCATCACAGGATCTAGACATTGCTGCCAGAAAGATCTATAAATGACCAATAAGTCCATGAAAAGATGTTTATCATAAGTCATCAGAGAAAAGCAAATCAAATCACAACGTGATACCCCTTAACATTAAAACAAAGAATACTGGAGCAAAAGTTTTGGCCAAAATGTGGAGAAATTAGAATGCTCATACCCTGCTAGTGAGGAATATAAAGAGGTACAGTCACAGGGAAACAGTCTGATCGTTCCCCAAGCAATTAAACTCAGCAATTCCAGCGCAGGTAGTTACCCAAGAGAAAACGCAACGTCCACAGAAAAAACCTGTACAGATTTATAGCAACATTTTCTCGTGTAGTTCAACCCCAAAACCCCTCAGTTAATGAACGGACAAATATATCCATGTTGTTGTGATGTACCATCAAATCAGAACTAATCTTCAGCATGTTTTCAGAGACAAGAAGTCACATCAGAGGGATTGTGCATCTTTCTCCCATGAGGTAGCTGGTGGATTCGAACCATGTGCCTCTGGGTTGGCAGTGCAACTCCTTACCATTAAGCCACCAGAGCTATTATCCACATAAAGAAATGAAGTACTTACTGACACATGCTATGACATGGATGAATCTCAAAAAACTTACTGAACAAGTCTGGGACTAGCAGTTTGTCGTTGACAGCCACTCTTAAGAATAACAGATCTGAAGTTTGCCCTATCTTGTGCCATCCTCGCCATCTCTGACACAGTCGAGCCTATTGTTAGTCTTTTCCAGGAAGTCAGGCAGGCAGCTGTCCTCCTGATTTCCTAGCATAGACTGGTGAGCATGTCCAGATCTGCATCTGTTAGCTGAAACATGTCTATTGGTATCCCACCAGTTCATGGGGCCTTATATTTTGCTAATGCCTTCAGAGTAGCTTGAACTTTTTGCCATTGGCTCTTGAGCATATGGTACTTCTGGAAATATTTCAGTGCCAGCCAATTCTTTTTGGTACAGTGATGCTTTGTATTCCCTCCACCTTCTTTTGAGGCTTCTTGGATCATTCAGG
Source organism: Elephantulus edwardii (assembly GCF_000299155.1). Lineage (NCBI taxonomy): Eukaryota > Metazoa > Chordata > Mammalia > Macroscelidea > Macroscelididae > Elephantulus > Elephantulus edwardii. Next base: position 28,117,565 of record NW_006399767.1, on the reverse strand, counting down.
ATTTCCCCCATAGCATCTCTTAGTATTGCAACTCAAGGCTTGATTTTTTTTTTTCCATTCCTTCAGCTTGAGAAATTCTGAGAATTCTTTTATTCCCTCCAATTCCATCTCTCTGCACCTTCCATTATAATACCTTGTCTTCTCAAGCAGCCCTTTGAAATCTTCTATTCACTCTTGTCAGCACCTTTGTTTTGGCTTCTCAGCACTCTAGTACAATTTTCAGAGCCTCTTCTCACATCCACTTTGGTTTTTCTTCTCTGTCTTTGTAATGACCTTTTACTCTCTTCATAGACGATATCCTAGATGTGATACCGCAATTTATCTGGTCTTCAGTAATTGGTGTTCAGTGCTACAAACTTATTCTTAAATTAATGAGAGAGACACTTAAGATCATATTTTGGTTCTCATGGACTTATTTTTGTTTTCTTAAGCCACAGTTGGAACCTGCACGAGTAATTGATGGTCTATTCCACAGTCAGCACTTGGCCTGGTTTTGACTGCTAATAATGAGCTTCTCCACCAATTCCTTCCACAGATGTATGTATGTGTAGTCAATCTGATGCCTATGCAGTCCATCAGGTGAGGTCCATTTGTAAAGTTGCTGCTTGTGGTTTTTTTTTTTTTAAAAGATATTTATAATTAAAAAATCATTGTACAAAATTAAGTCATTCTATTTTCAGATCCTGGCTAAAACTAAGAATACTAGAAGAATGCTTGTGCTTTATTGACTATGCAAAGGCATTTGACTGTGTGGATCATAGCGTATTAAGGCTAATGGGAATCTTTGAACACTTGTGTTCTTACAAAATGTACACCTAGACCACGAGGCTGTTGTGTGAACAGAGCAAGGGAATGCTGCATAGCTTAAAATTAAGGTGTACATCAGGATTATATCCTCTCTCCATACCTATTAAATCTATATGCTAAGCAAATTATCTGAGAAGCTGGACTCTATAAAGAAGAATGTAGCATCAGGCTAGAAGGGAGACTCATCAAGAAACCTTTGTTACAGAGATGAGACAAGGTTGCTTGCTTAAAGTGAGGAGGAATTGAAATGCTTGCTGCAGAATATTAAAGAGCACAACCTTGAATACAGCTTCCATCTCAATGTCAAGAAAACAAAAATTCTCGCCATTGAACCAACATACAACATCATGATAGATGGAGAACAGATTGGAACTGTCAACAACTTCATCTTACCTGGATCCACAATTAACACCTTGGTACCAACAGTAAGGAGATCAAGAAACATATTGCACCAGGAAAAGTCTGCAGTCAGGGACCTCTCCAAATTATTGAGGAGCAATGATGTTAGTTTGAGGACTAAGGTGAGCCTGATGCAGGCCATAGTCTCTTCTATAACTTGCTATGCAACTGAGAGCTGAACAATTAATAAGGATGGAAGAAGAATTGATGTCTGAGCAGTGGTATTGGAGAAGAGTTTTGAATATCCTATGGGTTGTTAAGAGCACAAACAGATATATCTTGGAGAGGTGCAGTGCAGCCAGAGTGCTCCTTGGAGGCAAAGATGGCAGAGCTTCATCCCACATACTTTGGGTATGTTGCTAGGAAAGGCTATTCCTTGGAGAGGGACATTGTTCTTGGAAAGGTGGAGGGTTGGCAAAAGAGAGAAGATCCCAACCAGATGATTGACTGACCCACTGACTGTAGCAATGGGCTCAAGAATGTCAGAAATGACGAGGATGGTACAGGATAGGATAGAGCTAAGATCTGTTGTTCACAGAGTCACTGTGAGTCGTACTCAACTTGGCAGCACCTATCACTACCAGCATTGTTACACAACCACTGTGTCACTCTTATCTTGGTGTGAGGATTTTTCCTTCCTTTCTCTGACCTTCCACCTTTCCCAGCCTGATCTCTTTTCAAGAACTGACCTCTCCTGACAACATACCCAGGATTTAATGGTTGTTACAGACAGAACAGGGGAAGGAGGAAGGGACCAAGGGCCGAACGCTAGAGGCTGAAACCAAAACTTGTCGCTGTTGAAATGAAACCAATTTACAGTTGATCTCCCAGTGGGTTTTGGAGGCTGTAAACCACATGGGAGGAGATGGCCCATCTTTCTCCCCAAGAGCTGCTTGCTGGTGGATTCGAAGCAGCAGAGGTGTGGCCTTTACAGGGCTGCTTTTCATGGTGATGGAACTGTTTTACGATTGACTAGGATGGTGATTAAATGGATTACCTCACAAATGGACAGTTTCAAAGTATCCTTCATGCTTTGATGGGAAAGTACAGAAGCCCATGAAAGGGTAGTGGAGGACGGCTTCAGTTCAGGGTCTGGCAAGGGGTTCCATGGAGGCTGAGGAACTGACTGCTTTTTAAGAAATATTTTTACAGCTTTGTTGATGTATACTTTATGTATCAAGAAATAATTCATTTCAAATCTAACGATGATAGAAACTGAATTTATGAAATTGCACAGCCATCACCGTAATCCTGTTTGAGAACATTTCTCCCAATAAGACCCAGTATGTCCACAGGTGGTCCGTCCTCCTTCCCACACCCAGTGCTGTGCAGTCACTAATCCTGCTCTGTTTCTGAGCATTTTTGAGGAATGAGATTGTACAGTCTTGAGTTTCTTTGAACACTTTCATTTAGCACCTGTGTGGGGTCTGTGTTAAAGTATATGCTGACACTTCATTCCTTTTTATTCCTGACTTCATAGTTTTTAGTTTACTACTGTTGAGTCACATTTGACTCCTAGCTGACCCTCCAGGGGGTTTTCAGAGACTGTAAACCACATAGATGATGGTCCATCTTTCTCCACTGGAGCGGCTGGTGGGTCAGAACGGCTTACCTTTGGGATGGTCGCACAACTCTTTATCTACCAGGCCTTCATGTCATTGCTGAGTTTACAGTTTTGTTTATTTATTCACCAGTAGATAAGATGCTGGTGTTGTTTCCAACTTTTGACAATTACAAATAATGCTATGAGCATTTGGAGGCTGGTCTTTGTATAAGAGGTCGCCTTCACTTCCCTGCTATAGCTTCCTAGAGGTAGAAATCCTGGGTCATATGGTTCATTTATGTTTAACTTTTTAAAGAAACTGCCAAGTTGTTTTCCAAAGTCTCATTTACATACTGGCTGGGGCTGTGACATTTCAACAGAGACCTTCCATACGAGAAGGAGCCAGCCAGCCAGTGAGTAGGCAAGAGAGTCGGCTGAACAGAGAGGCAACAATAGTCCAATGTGAAGGCCCTGAGGCTGGGAAGGGTAAAGCTTAGTTGGTTTGAAAGAGGTGATTCTGTTAGAAGAAATTACTATTTCTTTATATTTAGCCACCTGCAAGACTATGAAAATGAGTCTGTCAAAGAGAATGGGTTTGGAACAGCACATGTCCTGGGAAGTATGTGATGGTGTGCCTGAAGGAACAGGCTGTGTAGGACCAGAGGAAGGGAGGTTGGCCCCTCAGAGCACAGCCAAGTGCAAGGCCTGACTCTGCTCTTGGGATTTGGTACAAGTTTCTTAGCCTTTCTGAGCCTGATGGCACCCTTGCCATAAGAGGGTCTGAGGACTAGTAAGAACCTCTATCAGGAACCTGAGCTGAAAGGAGCAGAAGCAGCAGATACCATGGACACAGCTCCGCCAGCAATTCAGCCAGGCTGGGGAGATGGACAGGCCACTGGGACTGTGTCGTGGGGGCTCAGGCCAGAGCTGGGGAGGAACACTGAGGAACTCTTGAGTTGATCAGGGGCCTGATCGGAGATAAATTCAGAACGAGAAGCCTGGCGACTGTGGAGAATGGTTTAGAGCAGGGCAAGTCCACGGGAGGGGACACGAGCCTGGGGCAGGGGGATCCTGGGAGGCAGAGGAAGAAGACAATGCTGCGATGAGAAACGCTGAGAGCTGGAGTCTGAGTAGGTCCCGAGGGTCTGGCTGAAGCTCTTGTGGGACCAGCTGACCACCCTGGAGAAGACTTGAGGCTGCAATTTAGAGTGGAGAGAGGAAAGTAGAGGGGCATTATGTTCTGCATGACTGTTGAGAGAACCTGTGGTTTATGTGGGAGATGCCAGGAGACTGTTGCTTTGAATTCCCTGTTTCTATGAGAATCAAGATATTAGCTCCCTGGCCTGTTGCTAATCCTAAAGGGATCGCCATCCTCCCTCATCTGTCTTGTTCCTAGCATGGAACAGATTCTAGTTCTCACATTCCTACAAAGTCCAAACAATGGCTTTCAACACACCCCTGAAGGTGTGTAAACATTTCTACAATACAACCACAACACAGGGTGGTCTCTTGAGGTCAGTTCCCTGCATTACTCTGAGCCTCACTTCTTGTTCTGGGCTTTCACAAAGCATGTACTATAGTGAAGGATTCAATATGGCCTTTCTAGCCACTGGCTTTGTTACTTTCACCACATGGCTGGTTGCGACCATGGGGATAAGCTGTGTAGTCCGGGTAGCACAGGGGCTGGTCAGTTTTGCCATCCCACTAGACTTAAATTGAGCTGGCCAAGAGGTGGGAAATAGGAGCCTCGTTGCCATCAAGAAGAACTAGAAGATTGCAGCGCTTTCTTTGAGGCAGAGGGTCCTGCACAAAACAGAGGCAGAGGGCATGAGATGGCACAGCAATGCCAGAGTGAAGTCCAGATGGACACGGCAGTGGCAGAGGTAGCAGGAGAGATTCAGAGACCAGTGGGAGACAAGAGTGGTGTATTCCTGGATGGTAGAGGAAGAAGGTTGAGTGCTCACTCACTGATAATAAAGTGGGTGCCTCTGGGAACTTGCTAGGGTCTAGGTTTGCTAACCCACTGGGCAGGAGCCAAGCCCCTTGAGGTCAAGTTTCACTGCCAAAAATAAAAATGGTGCACAAGTGACAGAACTAAAGGAGTTTTGCCTGTGCAGATAGGGATCAAGAGTCAGAGAGAAACCTGCCTGTGAGTGAGCACCCCTGAGAAGAGTCTGTCCTGACTGAAGAATCTAAACTGTTATTATCCTAGTAAACCCCTGTCATTGTTGGTGTTCTCTGCAAGTTCTGTGTAGTCATTGCAATGAACTAATAGAGATGCAGTGAGGCCAGGGGAGGGATGGGTAGTGTTAAAATTGTTGGCGCCTGGGAGCACATCTGATCTCACTGGAATCCACTTTGTATTGTTGATGGGGATTCTTCCCTTTTGTAAATAAGTAGGAGTCAGATCCTGCTGCCCTCTGACTCTCACTGACCCACACTGTGTTTACACGACTATGCCTCCAACTCCTCACCTTTTCATATCTTGGTGTCTGGGCAAACCTGATCATACCACACAACGCACACTCTTTGTACCATAATCTTACCACACAATGCAGCATCTGCTGGCCCCAAAACCCAACATGTCCCCATAGGACAGCACAGAACTGCCCCATAGGGCTTCCAGGACTACTTGATAGAAGCAGACTGCCACATGTTCCTCCCACAGAGCCACTGGATGTGTTCAAACAGCCAACATTTTTGTTAGCCGCTTAACACTTAACCACTGTGCCACCGCTGTGCTTCAGACTCTGCTAGTATCCACCAAATCTACGTCTTACATGTTCTCTGGGTTTGCCCAAATAGGCAGGTCTCCATCCTTCTATCTCTTCTATGTAGTTTTGGTGGCTTCGTGGTAAGGAATTGCGCTGCCAATCCAAAGATACATGGTTTGAATCCACTAGCTGGCCCCCATACTCCTGCCATGCAATTTACTGCCTCTGAAAACTCATTGACCAGCTATGGGTTGATTCCAATTCTCTAGTGCAACAACAATTTTATATATATATACACACACACACATATATACATACACATATATACGTATACACACACATATTTGTACACATGTTGTTATGTGCCGTCGAGTCGTTTGCGACTCATAGCGACCCTATGCACAACAGCCCTAAACCCTGCTCTATCCTGCGCCAACCGCACTGCCTTGACACACCCATCCCGATTACCCCAGTCACCGAATCAATCCATCTCATAGAGGTTCTTCCCCTCCTGCGCTGTCCCTCCACCCTCCCAAGCATGATGTCCCTCTTCAAGGACCTGTCCCTCCTGGCAACATGTCCAAAGTATGTCAGAC
>NW_006399767.1:28094471-28105111 GCF_000299155.1 Elephantulus edwardii | reverse complement strand
TGCAGTCCTTGACACTCTGCAGCAGGTGCTTCAGGTCCTCTTCAGTTTCAGCAAGCAGGGTTGTGTCATCCGCATAACGCAGATTGTTGATAAATTGTCCACCAATTTTGACCCCACATTGAACCACTAGGTGCTCCCCACAAATCATCCTCAAGGCCCCGAGGACATCAGCATGCTCCAGAAGCCCAGGGCACCATCTCTATGAACCACTGGCCCCTTTTCAAAGAAGACGAGGTATAATTTAGCCAGTCCGAGGAAAAGTGGAAAGTCAACCAAAGAGAGGAAGACCCTCAATGAGATAGACTGACTGCAGCAATGGGCTCAAGTATGTCAGAGATGCTGCGTATGGTACAGGAGAGGACAGGATTCAGATTTGTTGTTCATAGGATCGCTATGAGTGGTACTCACCCAGATGGTACCTAACAACAAAAACATTCCACTCAATCATTTAATCCACCACTGGGCAAAGTTATGATGCTCAGATTAACCGCTGTCCCTGTGGCTGAGAGAAAGATATATATTCCTCTCCCTCCTTTTTCCTTTTTTTTTTCCATTTGCCAAATTGAATCAATTTATTAAAGTTGTTTGCAGTCGATTTGTTCTGATTCACCAACAGTGAAGAAGGGAAATGAGGCATCAGGCCCCAGGGCCAAATTTCACTCATTAAAGAGAGCCTATGCAGTCAGAGGGGCCTGGTCAGTTGGGTACCCCTACCCCATCGGCTACCCAGCCCACTTGCTGAAGGCCGGAAGCACCCACCCAGTGATACCTTTAAACCCAGTCAGGCTCTGAGATCCTCTCATTGACCCCAGACATTTAAAACCAAAGCTTAATTCCACCACCTTCCAGGATTAAGTTTCCTCACACCTCAGAGCACTGTGCTTGATAAGACTTTCCTCATCCTCAGTCCTTCGCCATTGTGCCTCAAATGCCACAATAAGAATCACTGCTTGTTCGAGTAAGAAAACAAGCATAATCATAGCTAGAGGGTTATGGCAGGAACTGATGTCTGACACCAGTTGTTGTTGTTAGTGCTGCGAAGTTGATTTCAGCTCAAAGTGACAAACAGTTTGTGCAACAGAACAAGACACTGCCCAGTCCTATACCATTCTCACAGTCATTGCCAAGCTGAAACCAATGTCATGGGAAAATCGTGTATGAACTTTTGACTGTTGTTATGTACCATCTAGTCATTTGCTACTCATAGCAACCCTATGTGCAGCAGCTCTGAATCCTGCTCTATCCTGAGCCAACCTCATTGTCTCTGGCACACCTGCCTCTCATAACCCCAAGTCAATAAGTCAGTCCATCTCACTGAGGGTCCATCCCCTCTTGTGCTGTCTGTCCCTCCATCCTCCCAAGCATGGTATCCAAGGCCCCTCCTTGCAACATGTCCAACGTATGTCAGAGGGACCTTCAAAATCCTTGCGTCTAAGGAGCAGCCTGATCTCACCCTCTCCAGGAGGAACTTGTTTGTTCTCCTAGCAGTCCATGTTATATTCAATACTCTTCTCCAGTACCACAACTCAAAGGCATCACTTCTCCTTCTATCATCATTAGTCATTGTCCAGCTCCCTGATGCATAGAAAGTAATTGTGAAGAAGATTAACGGTGTAGGCGATATTATTTCTCTACTTTGTAGATGGAGAAACTGAGTCTGGAGAGGTCAAGTAACTTTGCCCCAGTAACTCAGGTAGTAAGTGGTTGTGGGAGACACAGTGGATGCACCATTGTCAAGTTCTATTTCTCTTTTCTCCTTTTGTTTTATGGTCAGGAAACATAAATGCCCATCTTTCCCAAATTTCCTTGCTTCTAGGAGTAGTAGCCTGGTGGCATAATTTTGACTAATGAGCAAGAAGTGAAAATCCTTACAGCAAAAAGTTCCTTACCAATAAAAATGACAAAGCCAAGCTAGAAATGAACTTTTTACCCTTACTTTTCTTTGTTTCATTTTCTTTTTTATTCAAACATAGAACATAGATATGATGACCAGAGGTGCAGCAGCCACTTTGTGACCATGAGGAGGAAATCAATATAGATGATGGTGCAGAAAAAGAGAAGCCCAGATTCCCCGTGACATCTTTGAGCCACTGAACCAGCTCAGGACTGCCTCCTTCCAGACTCTTTCCTTATTTAAATGTCTCTGCTAGCATTTCTTGTTACTCACTGCCTAATGCCTTCCTAGCTCTTAAGATTCATGCACAGTCAATTTTTCTCCAGAACTCATTGGCCTTAGCAACGCTGTCATTCAGTCACGGAATCTGTAGAGGACACATTTGGTCTCTTCACATCACACTGTCTTTTTGGTGCTCTCTCAGCCTTAACTGAGGAGTTACTTTTTCAGTGTAACCTGACAGCTGCCTGATCACAGCTGATTTGCCATAGAATGGGCATTTAAATTAAGAGCAGAGCCCACTAGATTCTTAAGACTATGAACCAAGCTTGGGACTGTCCTTGGGCGTCGGAGACATAATGGAAAATCTGCCCAGATCATGCTTCCTCAGCTTTGGGAAGTTCTGCTTATGTGATATCCCTCAGTGGTTAGCCCATTGACTAAAGGGGAAGATGGAACTTAAATACATGATCTGCTCACTATCCCAGGCCCAGAGCTTCCCACAGGATCCGCTGATGCTATTTTGGAGACCTCATAGCCACTCAGCTTCTCCCTCTGTCCACACTTGCTTCCTTCTCTGTCCTTTCACAGACGCTGATCCAAAGAACACTTTCTAATAAACATCCTCCATCATTAACTCCACCTCAAAGTCAGCCTCCCAGGGACTTGATCTGTGACATGAAAGATAGAGAGACGTGAGACATGTGGGCTGAGGATATCATTAACAAAGAAGAGGAGGGAACTAGAGTATATAGTCAGAGGCAAGCAGGAGAAACCATCTGACACCAGGCAGGGATGAAGACGAAGCATGTGTCATAATGATTCCAGAACATTCTCTGACACCTAGGTTTAGTTCCTTATGAAACTTTTAGAGTCTATGAAACACCCCTAGTTCGTAAGACACCCCTCTCCTTGGTTGGGTTGGAGTTTCTAAATAATACAAAGAGCTAGTGTACTTGGACTCTAAAATAAGTTAGTGTTCCACATCTACCCAGAAACACCTTGGAAAACAGCCTTGTTGGTCTACTTCAGAAAAATCAGCCATTGAATATCTTCTGGAACACAGTGCTACTTCAACACACATAGGGCTATCACAAGTCAGAATCCATTCGGTGGCAGCTGCTTTGTTACACTAGCATGAGTTAATAACCCATTTATTCCTCTCAGACTGTGGGAACATTGTCCTGCCCTGTAAGAGCTCAAGAGCCCACATGGGGAAGGCCTTACCTATAACATCTCAGCAGGTTAACAGAAGAACAGAGTCTTTATCTTTTATTCATAAAGCAAGTCTGTATTGAAGATTTACAATCATGCATTGATTTGGACACTGTAACTGTAAACAAGGTAATCATAACATCTACTACCGTTGAGCTCATAATCCAATTAGAGAGAAAGATAATTATAGTAGGGTCTGGTGAGTACTATGCAGTCACTTAGGAGGGACACTGATCCTCAGCTTAGAATTTCCCTGGAAGAGGTGACAGCTAAGCCAAGGCTTGCAGGAGACCAGAACATTCCAGAAAGAAAGAGCCAACAGCAGAAAGCTTCAGAGTTCCGAGGGAATGGTATGTGACATGCGTACATTGGTTTTGCCGGCTCAACAATTTTTCTTTGGGAGGAGAGAGATCACAGCTTCCCCAGCCCTGTGATGCTTTGCTGGGACAATCACAGGTCCCGTTTTCCTCAAGGTACATTTAGGTCAATCAGACTCTTTCTTTCAGAAGTCTGAACTTTTGAAAGTGATCCACAGGAATGGAAGGCAGTACATCTCGGGGCAAAGCTTAGAATGCTTGTCTGTCTACTCCGCACCTTCGGGCCACCCTCCTTTCTGTCAGTTCTGAGCACTGCTGTCTGGCTTGTCTTTCCATCCTGTAACTTGTCCCTTTAATTCTTTAGTAAATCTATTGCTCTTTCCTAACTTTTTCAGAATCCACTTTTCATCTGTGCAATCAAAAATCCTGATTCAGAAAATAGGACCAGGAGAATGATGCACCTTTGCGGATATGCAGGCTACTTGGTATTGGTTTCCCATGCTGTTACCAGGAAAAGTGGTCACCAATGGAACACAGCGGTGACACAGCTAATCAAGTCAGAACCTATGGTCACCTGGGAGCACGTGCCAACCACAAGTGAAAGATGTAGCAGCTGCCATGGTCTAATTTATAAAAGCCCTGGAATGCTGGGACCAACCACAGGCTGGGATGCTTGTTTCCAACAATGCTGGATCATTTAAAGCAAGAAAATGATAGGCTCAAATAAAAATGTTCGCCTCAAGACACAGAACAAGACTGAGGGCCATTACATTGCCATGATGAAAGAGACTTTTATTGCATATAGCCATAGAGCTGAAATTGCTGAAGGGCGAGGTGGGAGATTGATTTGAAGTTACTGAATTACAGTGTCAGTTGAATTCCCCACTCACCAGGTCTCTCTGTGCAAGTGAGGGCACTGGTCAGGAAATGTTAGTGCAGGCAGCCCCCGCGTTATGAACGTCCAAACTACAGATGACTACTAGTTATACATAACAGTGGACTTCTACAAAACCTATTCTATTAAAAAACCTGAGTTCAGTACCATGGTTGGTAATAGTGCACACATGCACGACTTGATGACGGTCTTAAAAATTTTGTGTGATTTTGAGGGTTTTAAATGCCTGTTGTTGTTGTTGTTATGTGCCATCGAGTCACCTGAAGCCCCTAGTGACCCTACGTATAGCTGCTCTAAACCCTTCCCTGTCTTGAGCCAGTCTCAGTAATTCCAGCACACAAACTCCCATCACCCCAATTACTATATCAATCCATCTCATCCAGGGTCTTCCTCTTCTGTGCTATCCCTCCAACTCTCCAGAGCATGATGTCCTTCTCTAAGGACCGCCTCTCCTGGCATATCGTGCCCAAAGTATGTGAGATAGAGCTTCAAAATCCTAGCCTCCAAGGAGAGACTTGGTTTCACCCTCTCCAAGACAGACCTATTTGTTTCCTTAGTGGTCCATAGTATGTTCAAGATACTTCTCAAGCACCACAACTCAAAGGCATCGATTCTTCTTCAGTCATCCTTAGTCATTGTCTGGTTCTCTGATGCATAGTAAGTAATTGCAAAGACTATTGCCTGCAATAGGCACACCTTACTGTCTAGATTGAGATCTTTGTTTTTCAGTACGCTGGAGAGGTCTCTGACAGCAGATTTTCCCAATGCAATTCATCTTTTTATTTCCTGACTGCTGGTGTTAAAAGTGTTGATAGTGAAGCTGAGCAAGCTGTAATTGTTAACAACCTCAATTTCTTCTCCATTTATCATGATGCTGCCAATTGGCCCAGTGGTGAGAATCTTTGTCTTCATGATGTTGAGCTTCCATCCATATTAAAGACTATAGTCTTTGACCTTCTGTAGCAAGCACTTCAGGTCTTCTTAAGTAATGCGGCATCAAGATTGGAGGAAGACTCATCAACAACCTACGATATGCAGATGACACACCTTGCTTGCTGAAACTGAAAAAGGCAAGAATAGCGAGACATATTTTGGACATGTTGTAAGAATTGATGTTTTTATGTTGTGGTGTTGGAGGAGAGTCCCGAATATTCTATGGGCTGACAAAAGAATGGACAGGTATGTCTTGGAAAAGGTGCTGTCAGAGTGCTCCTTGGAGGCAAAGATGGTGAAGCTTCATCTGCCATACTTTGGACATGTTGCTAGGAGAGGATATTCCTTAGAGAGACATCATGCTTGGAAATGTGGAGGGTTGGTGAAAGAGAGGAAGAACTCCTTCCCCAACAAGATGGATTGACACTATGACTGTAGCAATGGGCTCAAGTGTATCAGAGATGGCGAGGATGCCATAGAATAGGGCAGGATTCAGATCTCTTGCTCATGGGGTTGCTATGAGTCATACTCTACTTGACAGCACCCAACAACGACAATATCAGGAAGAGCCAGTCTTTGGAAAAGGTATCATAATTGTAAAAATGGAGGGCCGGTGAAGGAGAGTAAGACCCTCAGGATGGGTTGACACAGGGACTGCAACGATGAGCAGAAGTGAGAAGAGATTGTGAGGCTGGAGCAGGATTTTCTGTTGTATGAGAGGCTGCTGGGAGTCAGAGCCAAGATGACAACATCTAACAGCAACAACCAGGTATGAAGAATGTGTGTAGAATGCTCTTAGGGAACTCTGGAGGCCTAGTGGCAAGAAGCTGCACTGCAATCTCAGAGGTATGTGGTTCGAACCCACCAGATGCTGTGCTGGAGAAGGAGGAGCAATCTCCTCCTGTACCAGTCAGATCCAATATGCCGGCACACACACACACAAATAATAAAATAAAATAAAAATTTAAAAAAAGAATGTGTATGGGATGGGTTTCTGAAGATTCTTGCTGAAGGCAGGAGAGATATTAGTATATAATCTGCCCCATAGGGCTTCCAAGGCAGTTCTGTTTTATGGAAGTAAATTGTCACACCTTTCTTCTGCAGAGTAGTTGGTGGTTTTGCACTTCTAATCTTTTGGTCAGCAGCTGAGTCCTTAACTACTAACCCACCAGGGCTCCACAGACAGACACAGTAGAGAAGAAATCCTTCGTTGATTGTGCTCTCCGGCAGCTGGCAGAAGTTCTGACATTTTGCATCAGTCACTAATGTGAAGCTAGACCAAGTGATGATCCGCATTAACTGGCGGAAGGGCGGGGGGAAAGGTCCAGAAAATCCTTGTCATAATTAGAGGAATGAAATAAAAGATAACTAGAGACGGGAATGCTGACTAGGATCTATCATTCTATTTCAATTCCTCCTTCCCCTGAGGATGGTATCAATGAGATGAGAACAAGAATATTTTCTCTTTTTTAAAAATAAAAAAACTCACAACATATTTTAGAAATACAAAAGGTATAAAGAATAATATTACAAACATCCATGAACCTATTATCCAACTTGAGAAATGAGATGTGTTTGGTGGTGTCTCTGAGAAGCAGACAGCAAAATGGGATTAGAAAATGCCTGGAAGGAACAGAGGGAGGGGGTGGGAGAGTGGGGAGAGCCAAGAGAGTACGTTGCAGGTCTGACCACTGCGAAGGATGGATGGATGGATGGATGGATGGATGGATGGATGGATGGATGGATGGATGGACGGATACATGGATGGATGGATGCATGGAGGAGAGGTGGGTGGGGATAAGGAGAGGGCCAGCTTATTTGCAGTTCTAAGAGAATCTCAGCAAAGCCAATGGGGAGCCATTGAGCTGAAGGTGAATGAGAGGAGTCCCAAGCCTTGTAAGAATGGCCCTGCCTGGGTGTCCCTGCCACACTCAGTCACTGGATGGGAGGAGTCTACGGAAGGTCAGCCTTAGCACAAACATGTCAGAGCACAGAGCTGGGGTCATGGGTCAACTATGTGCATGCCCAGTGGGCACGTTTCCATGACACCCATATGGAACATTGACAACATTTGTTAGATGCTGTGGAGTCCACTATGACTCGTAGTAACCCTGTGGGCAGCAAATCTGAATCTTGCCCCATCTTGCATGTGCTCATGCTCTCTGATATGCTCGAGCCCATAGTCACAGTGTCAAACTATCTTGCTGAGGGTCATCTTCTCCTTCTCTCGCCCTCCACCCTTCCCGCTATGATATCCTTTTCCAAGGATTGGTCCCTCCTTACATGCCCAAAGTACATCAGATGAGGTTTCACCATCCTTTCCTCTAACTAAGGGATAGCCTGAGTGTACTTCCTCCATTATTTGTCCTTTTGGCAGCCCTCTATGATATATTCAGTACTCTTCTCCAACACCACGATTCAAAGGCAACAATTCTTCTATCATCCTTATTCATTGTCCATCTTTTGACTGTCTAGTAAGCAACTGGAAATACCATCGTTTGGATCAGATGCACCTTAGTCTTTAAACAGACATCATTGCTCTTTAGCACTTTGGAGAGAGAGGTCCTTGACAGAAGATTTTCCAAACACATCATTTTTTTGTTAAGCTTTTTCTCTTCAGAAATTATTTTTTTTTATTTTAACGAAATTTTATGGAGACTTTGGGTTTCCATTCATTCATTGTTGTACACTTTCCTCCCTGCCCATCCCTCCCCCCTAGTTCACTTTTCTCTTTGAAAAGAAAAAAAATTATTTCATTGTCATACAATCCCCACCCCACCCCCAATGACCTGCCAGTCCACTTCACTATGCAGCTTTCATTCTGGACTCTTGTCATGACAATAATACCTAATCATAAATTCCTCCTAAACAGTTCTCTCCCTCATCTATTTCAAAGCAGTATACATTATTTATCCCCTCTTAATTACCCCCCAACTCCGATGTCAGTCCAACTTTACAACAGTGGTACTATGCAGTATTAGTCATTTTGTGACTGAGATATTTCACTCAGCATAATGTCCTCCAGAATCACCATTTTGTATAGTTCATGAGTTCCTTATTTTTCAATGCTACATAGCATTCCAGTGTGTAAATATACCAAAGCTTCTCTATCCATTCATTTGTTGATGGGCACTTGAGGTGTTTCCAACTCTTTGTTATTGTGAACAAAGCCACAATAAACATGGGTGAGCATATATCTGCTTGGGTGGCAGTTTCGGTATCTTTAGGGTACATTCCCAGTAGAATTGCTGGGCCAAATTATATTTCTATTTACAACATTTTGAGAAAGTGCCATACTGCCTTCCATAGTTGTACCATTTTACACTCCCACCAACAGTGAATAAGGGTTCCAGTTTCTCTGCAACCTCACCAGCATTTGTTGTTTGCCATTCTGTTAAATTTTGCTATTCTTACTGGGGTGAGATGATATATCATAGTTGTTTTGATTTGCATTTCTCTTAGAGCTAGGGATTTTGAACATTTCTTCATGTATTTGTTTGCCTTCTGAATGTCTTCTTTGGTGAAGTGTCTGCTCATATCCTGTACTCATTTTTCAGTTGGGTTGTTTATCTTGTTGTGGTGCTCAAATATTTTATAAATTCTAGATATAAGTTCCTTATCTGACATGTCATTATCAAATATTTTTCCCAGGCTGTGGCTTCCCTTTTTACCCTGTAGAAGTTTTTAGATGAGCATAGAAGGTCCCATTCATCTATTTATCCTCTCCTGGTTGTAGGGTTTTCAGGATGCTTGGAAGACTGTTTATGTTGTAGATTAGGACTTCTAGTGTTCTTCCAAACTTTTCTCTAATGATGTTTATAGTGCTTGGCTTTAGTCCTAGGTCCTTGATCCACTTTGAGCTCGTTTTTGTGTATGAAGTGAGGTGTGGATCTTCCTTGAGTTTTCTGCAGATAATTTTCCAATTTTGCCAACACCATTTGTTAAAAAGGCTGTCATTCCCCCACTTAACTGATTTCATCTCCTTGTAAAAAAATCAGTTGACCATAGGTAGATGGGCTGATTTCCAGGTTATCAATTCTTTTCCATTGATCTATGAGTCTGTCATTGTACCAGTACCACGCTGTCTTGACCACCACGGCAGTGTAGTAGGATTTGAAATCAGGGAGTGAGATGCATCCTACATTGTTTCTCTCTCTCTCTCTCTTTTTTTTTTACTTTTTTTGTTTGTTTTATTTGATTTTATTAATTTTAATGAGCATTTACAGAGATTTTGGATTTCCATTCATTCATTGTTGTACTTTTCTCCCTGCCCAGCCCTCCCCACCCCCAGTTTGCTCCTCTCTTTGAAAAGTAAAAGAAAAATTCCTTCATTGGTATGCAATCCTCCCACAAACTTCCCCCCTGAGTACACTCCACTATTCAACCTTAATTCTGGACTCTTGTGATAACCATAATACCCTATCATATATCACTTTTAAACTGTTCTCTCACTCATCTGTTTCAATGCAGTATACATTATTTATCCAGTTTTTCTCAGTCTTACCCCAACCCTGATGTCAGTCCCATTCTACAACAGGGGCACTATGCAGTATTTGTCCTTTTGTGACTGAGATATTTCACTCAGCATAATGTCCTCCAGGATCACCCATTTTGAATAATATTGCATGAGTTCCTTGTTTTTCAACGCAATGTAGTATTCAATTGTGTGAATATACCACAGCTTCTCTATCCACTTGTTTGTTGATGGGCACTGATGTTGTTTCCAATTCCTTGCTATTATGAACAAAGCCACGATAAACATGGGTGTGCATCTTGTTTCTCTTTTTAAGGAGTGCTTTTGCTTATTCAGGGCCTCTTTCCATTCCAAATGAAATTGGAGATTGCCTTTTCCATCTCATTTAAGAATGTTATTGGTATTTGTATTGGGATTGCATTGAATGTGTAGATTGCCTTTGGTAGAATTATCATTTCATAATACTGAGTCTTCCTATCCATGAGCAAGGTATATTCTTCCATTTATCCAGGTCTATTTTTGTTTCTTGTCATAATGTTTTGTAATTTTATTTGAATAGATCCTTTGTGCTTCTGGTTAGATTTACTCTCAAGTATTAAATCTTGTGACTAGCTATTGTGAAGGGTATTGTTTTTCTTAGCTCCAACTCTGTAGTCTCTTTATCACTGTAGAGAAATCCAATTGATTTTTGTA
>NW_006399767.1:28075045-28083790 GCF_000299155.1 Elephantulus edwardii | reverse complement strand
GGCGCAGGAGAGGAAGACCTTCAATGAGATGGATCGATTCTGTGACTGGAGTGGTGGGAATGAGTGCATTTGAGATGGCTAGGTTGGCACAGAATAGAACGGCATTTAGAGCTCTTGTACATAGGGTCGCTATGAGTTGCAAGCGACCTGATGGCACATAACAACACTTTATTTCTGCTTTAATTTTTATAATTTCATACTTTTTAGAGGGTTTTGGGTTTTCTTGCTGTTCTTTTTCAATTTGTTGGAGATGTTGGTGAAAGAGTCAATGGTCATTTTTTCCCCCTGTCTTTTGATGTGTTTGTTTATTGCTATAAATTGATCTCTGATTAGTGCTTTGGCTGTTTCCCAGAGGTTTTGGTAAGTGGTGTTTTCATTATCATTTGTTTCAAGAAACTTTTTAATTTCATTTTTTATTTCTTCTAGTACCCACTCATGTTCAAGGAAGGTGCTGTTCAGCTTCCAAAGGTATGCTTTTTTCTCCTTTATCCTCTTGTTATTATTTTCTAATTTTGTAGCATTGTGGTCTGAGAAGATGCTTTGTCTTATTTCTATGTTTTTTAATTTATCAATGCTTGCCTTATGGCCTAAAATGTGATCTTTTCTGAAGAATGTTCCATGCCCTTTGGAGAAGAAGGTATACTGTGTTTTCTTTGGGTGCATTAGCCTATAAATATCTATGAGGTCAAGTTGGTTTATTGTGTGGTTTAGTTCTCAAGTATCTTTGTTGAGTTTTTTTCTGGTAGTTCTATCTTTTCTTGAGAGTGGTGTATTGAAGTCTCCAGCTACTTTGTTAGTGTTGTCTATTTCCTTTTTTCATTTTGTTAATGTTTGTTTTATATATTTTGCAGGTCTTTCATTTGGTGCATAGATATTTATTATTGTTATGTTCTCTTGTTCTATTGACCCTTTAATCTTTATGAAGTGACCTTCCTTGTCCTTTGTGATGATTTTTGCTTTGAAATTTATTTTATCAGAGATTAATATTGCCACTCCTGCTTTTTTCTGGTTGCCATTTGCTTGGCATATTTTTCCCCACCCTTTTCTTTTTAGTCTTTCTTTATCTTCATTTTTCAGGTATGTCTCCTATAGACAGCATATTGATGGATTTTGTTTTTTTTAACCAGTCTGTCACTCTTTTTCTCTTCAGTGGTGCATTTAAACCATTCCCATTCAGTGTGATTATTGAGAGGCAAGGTTTTATTGCTATAATTTTGTTGAGTTCTTTTTGGTGTTTTTGCTAGTTACTTTAGTCCATCCTCTTTTCTGTGGTACCTCTCTAAGAAGGATATCTCTCAGTGTTTCCTGCAATGCTGGTCTTGTTTTTATAAACTCCCTTAGGTTATGTTTTTCTGGGAATATCTTGATCTCTCCTTCATATTTGATGGACAGTTTTGCTGGATACAGTATTCTTGGTTGATAGTTGTGTTCTTTGAGTGTTTGATATATGCCATTCCCCTGTCTTCTTGCTCTCATGGTTTCTGCTGAGAAATCAGCACTTAATCTGTTACTCTTTGTTTCTCCCTCACTGCTTTCAGAATTCTCTCATCTTTGGTTCTGGCAAATTTAACTATGATATGCCTTGATGTTTTTCTTTTGGGGTTTATTCTATAGGCTGTTCACTCAGCTTCTTGAATGTATAGTTTCTTATTCTTCATTATGCCTAGAAAGTTTTCTTCTAGTAATTTTTCCACAACTTTCTCAGTGCCTTTACTTGCTTCTTCTTGTTCTGGGATTTTTATGAAGAGCATGTTATTTCTCTTGATGATGCCCCGCAATATTTTTAGGTTTTTTTCTTTTTCCTTCCTTTTTGATTCTGCTTTTTGCTCTAGCTGACAATTCAGTGCTGACAATTCTATCTTCTATTTCACTGGTTCTGTGTTCCCTCTCTTCAACTCTGCTCATGTGTTCCTCCATCATGTTGACAGCATCTGAAATGCTGGACTTCATATTTAGCATCATAGCTTCTTGTTTTTCCAGTGCCTCTAATGCCTTGTTTGTTTTATCTTCCTCGTTTTGGATTTTTTTTTTTAAGCTCCACTTGGTTTTTGCTTGCAATGTCTTGTAATTCTTCAAGTTTATCTTTAACCCATTGTAAATATTCAATCAGGACGTTGCACATGCAAGGCCCGCCTACCGCCACTGCCAAAATGTGTTACATCACCTCCTATATCCTGGCTGCCCTTGAGGACAATTCCTCCCCCAGCACCAATGACATCAAGAAGATTCTGGACAGCATGAGAATAGAGGCCAATGATGACTGGCTCATCAAGGTCATCAGTGATCTAAGTGGGAAGAACATTGAAGATGCCATTGCCCAGGGTATTGGTAAACTTGCCAGCATGCCTGCTAGTGATGTTGTGGCCATCTCCACAGCCCTTGGTTCTGTAGCACCTGCTGCTGGCTCTGCCCGAGCTGCAGCAGAGGAGAAGAAAGAAGAGAAGAAGTAGGAGTCTGAGGAGTCAGATGACAACATGGGCTTCAGCTTGTTCAACTGAGCCCACTTCCCGCAAATAAAGCCCTTTTATGTATTTAAAAAAAAGGAAAATATTCAATCATTGTTCTTTTAAATTCTGTGTCAGAAAGTTTCATCAGACTTTCTGGCTTCAGGAAATCCATTGATATTGTGTCATTGGGGGTGGGGGGAGGTAATATCTTGCTTTGGGCTTGTGTAGGAAATGAGGTAGCCTGCTTCTTTCACAGCATAGTTGTGGTAGAGTTTTTCATGCCTGAGGTGATAGCCAGTCCTTGATCTGATGTCACTGCTCCAAAAGAGGGTTGGGCAGGCACGCACATGGATGCAGGTAGGGTGGGTGCACATGCCGATGCACATAGAGTGGGCACACCTGCAGATGCATACAGAGGCTGGGAGGGAATATGCATGCAGACCCACACGGGATGGGGGTGTGTGTGCAGGGGGGAACATGAATGGAAAACCAGGAAGCCTTAGTTTTCCCCTCGAGAACTGGATCTGCCACCTCAGTCGAGCTCCAGCTGTCTCACTCCCTCCTGCTTAAGGTGAAGGGGTCTCACAATTGGTCCAGCAGTGATTCCCCCCTAAGTACCTCACTCAAATTTCTGCTGTCCTACTTGCTCCTGATGGGTGGGTCTCACAGAGGGCTTGCTGCTCCCCACCAAGGCACTCTGCTCCTTGCAAAATTAATATTATTTATTTATTTATTTATTTATTTATTTATTTTTTACTTTAATAATAATTCTCACTCAAATTTTATTTGTGCTGCTCACTCTGTGCTCAGCTTTCTCTTTTGATTTCTTAACTGCTGTTATCATGAGTGTTGGTTGTGGATTTAAACACTGGCCTTTTATTAACTTCTCCTAAATCTTTAAAATAAACTCTGCTGTTTGTACACCAATGTTCACAGCAGTGTATTCACAATTGCAAGAACATGGAAACAGCCCAAATGTCCAACCACAATTGAATGGATTTAGAAATTGTGGTACTTTCACAGGATGGAAAACTATGCAGAATGCAGGAGTAATGATTTAAAAAATTACTTCATAACTTGGGAGAGACGAGAGAACATTATGCTAAGTGAACTAATTCAGTCCCATAAGGACAAATACTGTATAAGACTATTATTGTAGAAATAGGAAGATAACCAGTAAAATGTGTATGAGGATCCAAATGGGGGGGGAGGTAGGAACAGAGGGTTGAGAACGGGCAAAAGGGTAATTGTAGGGTAGTGCAATTTGATGGATAAAGGAAATGGGAAAGATTCAGTATGAAAAACAATGTACTTTGTAAGCAAACCAGTATAAAATAAAAATTTATCAAAACAAAACTCTGCTGGCTGCTCTCTGTGGTCTAGGAATTCTAGCTGGAGGGATGCTGTTGAAATGGGATTTCTAATCTTAGTGTGAGTAGGAGGCACTTTGATGGACCAGCCTAGGTAAGGTGGAAAAAAATGGGCAAGATCATTTCCTAATAAGCAGAGAGTGGGTGGGAAAGAAGGTCAAGGAAAGCGCAAATCCTTGACTGTGGATAATTGATCAGGAGGTCTCATGAGATGGACAGAGCTCTCGCAGCCTAGAAACAAGACCGTTATACTGCCAACCCAGAGGCAGGCAGCTTGAATCTGTCAGCTGTTCCATAGGAGAAAGAAGGGCAATCTCCTCCTGTGAGATTTACAGCCTCCAAAAAGGCACTGGAGGCACAGCTATAAGTCAATTCCAACTTGAAGCCACATAACAATATAGTTTGAGATGAAAGAATAGTTCGCTGAGGTTTTTATTTCTACAACCAAAGCCTTGTAAGTTTGAATAAAGATTTCACTGAGGCACACTGGCATAGACTCCTGGCCCTCCACCTCATTTCTGAGTTAAGATTGCTTCATTCCCCCAAAGCCTATCAAATAAACTCCAGGCAGCCAGTGCTTTCCATTTGTCACCATACCACACAGAGTCCTCAAGCAGTGGTCTATCTGCCCAGCATTCCCTGGGAACCTGCTGCCCTTTTTTCTGGGTCACTGAGCATGTGAGAAACAGAGAACTATTTATGATGATCTGATTCACCTCTAACCCCCAGGGAAAAGGATGCCACTGTGGTAGGTAGGTGGAAACGACACTTCAGAAGCTAAGAGGAAACTAAATGCTCCACCTAAACTCACCCAGAAAACAAAGCAAAACCAAAATTCAAACTCCGGGCCATCAAGTTCATCCTGACTCATGGTGAACCCATCCACATGTGGCAGTAGAATTGCCCCAGAGGGCTTCGTTGCCTATGATCTTTATAGGAGCAGATTGCCAGGTCTTTTGCATGCAGTACTACTGGGTAGATTTAAGCCACCACCCTTACAGCTAACAGTCAAGGGATGTGGATTCCATTTACAGCAGACCCGCAATGCCTATCCACCCAACAATCATTACTTACATTCCTGAGAGGAAATGGAAAATTTTTCAGGTGACAGAAAACCCACATCATTGGCTTCCTGACTAGAAGAGGAAGATTCACAGAGTCAGGAAAGGCCACAAGGAAGCCATCTGAGCTCCCACTACTTATAAATACAGTAAAACCAGAAGCAATCCTGGCATCCCAGGAAAAGGACACAAAGAAGGGAGGATTTTGGTTGGCTAAAGTAAACAGTAACTGGACCCCAGCCAATCACGATGGTGCACTGCAAACTTAATCAGCTGGTGACTCCATTTGCAGCTGCTTTTCCAAATGTAGTCTCCTTGATAGAGCAAATGAATTCAGTTTGGTGTTTGCTATTCAGTTGCTGATCTGGAAAATAAAGTGTACTTCCATTCTGATAAACATTAGAAACCATTTACTTGCACCTGACAGGGATGTTGTAGTTGTTGTTGTGTATCACAGAGTCAGAACTGACCCATAGCTGACCCTTCAGTGAGTTTTCAGAGGCAGTTAATCACACAGGAGGAGATGGCTCATCTTTATCTGTGGAGCAGCTGGTGGCCTCAAATTGCATGCTTTCAGGATTGCAGTGCAGCTTCTTGTCACTAGGCCACCAGAGCTCCTTCCTCACAGGGATAGTAGGAAAGGTTACCATTCTGCCTCAGGGGATGCTGCCTTTGTAGCTCCTCCCATCACCTTGTCATCATGTCACAGAGTAGCCCAGAAGGTAGAAAACTGGTATGCAGACATCAGGTCCGATGGGATTTCAGTACAAGGAGAGAGAATCAAGGTCAGCAGCAACTCACAGCCGATTCCCATGAGGTCAATGGAGGTCACACATAACCTCCACTCTCCAAAGTCTTTACAATCCTAACACAAGCTGCCCAACCCACAGGACTCTCTTCTTCTCTGCTGCATTCAATAATTCACTGCAACGGTCACACAGAATTCACAGACTCTATTCATAGTTGTCAGGGACCTCTCCAAAGTACTGAAGAGCAATAGTGTCTCTCTGGAGACTAAGGTGCATCTGATACAGGCCATGGTCTTCACAATCACTTGTTATGCATCAGAGAGTTGGACAATGACCAAGGAGGATAGAAGGAGAACTGATGCCTTTGAGCTGTGGTGCTGGAGAAGAGTATTGAGAGTACCATGGACTGCTAGGAAAACAAACAGATTCGTCCTGGAAAAGGGTTAAACCGGGTGGCTCCTTGGAGGCAAGGATTCTGAGGCTTCATCTAACATACTTTGGACATGTGAGGAGAGACTGGTCCTTGGAGAAGGACTTCATGTTTGGGAGGGTGGAGCGACAGCACAGGAGGGGAAGGCCCTCTATGAGGTGGATTGATTCAGTAACTGGGATAATCGGGATAGAGTGTCAGAGACAGTGCGATTGGCTCAGGACAGAGCAGAGTTTAGGGATGTTGTACATAGGTCATTATGAGTCGCAAGCCACTCAACGGCACATAACAAACAAAAAAAAACATTCATAGTTGTAGGGTTTATCAGGGAAGTAAAGGGTTGCAATTCAAGATCAGAAACAACTCAGGATACAATTCTTTGTTCAGTACAGCTGCTGGGCTGGTTCTGAAGGGAAGCCTCTCGTTTGAGTCCTTCAACCCCTTTGCCAAGTCTCTGTTCTGTTTGAGTAAGTGTTACAAAGAGATTTAGCTCCAACACCCAGAAATACCTCACTCCACTAGTTAAGTCTCAGCTCACTTAGTGAGCCTACTGCCACAGCTATTTCTCTACTACACTAACCAGCATTTGCTGCTGCTTCTCATAAGAGTGTCTGTCTCACATCTTTTCTGGTGTTATGTTGATGCAAGATATTCTCAGCACAGGTATCCCTGGACCCAAAGCCACACTCGACTCTTAGTTCTTATTGATGGTACTGACATCTCCCTTCTGGGATGGCTCATTTCAAGCCTAGTGGACTGGCAGAACTGTTCAATCCTCTTCTTAGAGTTCCATACACCTTATTTCATGGTCTCAGTCTCATAAAATTCCATGAATCTTATTTGCATTGTTGGCAAATTGTCTAAACTCCTTCATGGGCCAACACTTTATTTGCATAATCCCAGGAAATCATGGCTAGAAGGACCATATTATGTCATCCATGGAACCACAGAAAGAAGTCACAGGCTGTAGGTGCCCTACTTGTCTCAATAACATGCACACATGATAGAGAGCAGAAGTCTGAGGCATGCCTGAGTCTTCTCAAATGGAAGGAGAATTCACTGCAACTTGAACTCCCCATCTCCAAAAAGGAGGTGGACTTTTTGATAGGGGAAGCATTCTTAACACCAACTCTTCTGCTACTTCTTCTCCGTTACTTAGTTTTGTCCTGTGTGGGCCAGAGTAAGAGAAGGCTCTGCAGTGCCCCCGCCTGTGATACATGTTGCCCACGCTTACCTGGTGTGTTCTAAGTGTCCACAACACAGTGCAGTGCTGTGTGGAGCTAGTGGAGCCTCCAGAGCTTCTGAACAAGACAATCTTCTCCTTTGAGGAAACTTGGGTTCTCACCTGCTCCTGAGGGAGCAGTCTCCCTGAAGGCCTCAACAGCCAGGAACCCGAGATGTTGCTCATGAACCGGATGGTCTTGGTTTCCCCTTGCCTTGCACAAAGTGTCCTAGCAGTGCTCCATCTCCAGCAACCCTGCTTCACACCACAGGTCAGGGGCTCTTCTTTCTGTCCCATGTGGGAGTGACTCAATATTCTCTGGACTGCAGACCAGAAGTCTCAGGAAGGAATGTTTTAGCTACAAGGAGAGGGTGCAGCTGGAGTGCTCTTTGGAGGCCAGAATGATGAAGCTTCGCCTCATATTGGGCATGTTGCTAGGAGGGGCTATTCCTTGAAGAAGGACATGATGCTGGGAAGGCTGGAGGGTCAATGAAGGAGAAGACCCTCAACCAGGTGGATTGACACAATAACTTCTGCAATGGGCTCTAGTGTGTCAGGAAGTGCAAGGAAGGCTCCGGATAGCACAGAGTTCAGATCTTTGGTTCATAGGGTCGCTATGAGCCATACTCAACTCGACAGCACCTTACAACAAGAGAGAGACAACACACTTCAAACTAGTTTAAAGATGACTGGCTCAGGATAGGGTAGGGTTCAGAGCTATTGCACATAATGTCACTAGAAGTTGAAAGTCATTCGATGGCACATAACAATAACACAATTTTATAAAAATATAGTATATTAATTTCAGGTAAGGCTGGATCTAGCAGCTCAGTGATGCTACCAGAGAACTGGTTCCTATGTTGGGTTGCTTTTTTTTTATTATTAATCTTAATGAAAGTTTACAGAGGATGTCCATTCATTTGTTGTTGCACTTTTATCCCTCCCCCCGCCCCGCCCCAATTCACTCTTCTCTTTGAAAAGTAAAAGAAAAATTATGTCACTATTATACAATCCCTCCCCCCAAGTCCACTCCACTATGCAGCTTTTATTCTGGACTCCTGTCATGACAATAATACCTAATCATACATCCCTTTTAAACAGTTCTCTCCCTCATCTGTTTCAATGCAGTATACATAATTCATCACCTCTTTCTCAGTCTCCCCTCAATCCTGACATCAGTCCCATTTTACAACAGTGACACTATGCAATATTTGTCCTTATGTGACTGAGATATCAAGTTATCCTAATATCGCCCTCCCCAACAAGATGACTGTCAGTATTTCTGGTGTTACATGAATCCTTCTCTGGTGGTAGTGAGCAATGCTGCTTTGAAAATTCTTTGAAAAGCAAAGGGGTTCCTATCCTAGAAGCTCCCAGTGCCATTTTCCATATATTTCATAGGAATCAGATCAATTACATCTGAAGAAAGAACCATTGGAGAAGCTCAACATCAGCTGTGAAAAGTA
>NW_006399767.1:28034729-28074904 GCF_000299155.1 Elephantulus edwardii | reverse complement strand
GAACAGGTTTGAGGCCTTGAACACTAATGAGCGAAGACCAGATGAGTTGTGGGAGGCTATCAAGGGTATCATCCAGGAAGAGTGCAAATGGTCATTGCAAAGACAGAAGAGGAAGAAAAGACAAAAATGGATGTCAGAATAAACTCTAAATATTGCACTGGAGCATAGAAAAGCCAAAGCATAAGGAAGAATTCAAGATACTAAATTGCTGAACAGAAGATTTCAAAAGGCAGCACGGGATGACAAAGTCAAATATTACAATGAAATGTGCAAGGAGCTGGAGTCAGAAAATCAAAAGGGCCGAACTCGCTTAGCATTTCTTAAGCTCAAGGAACTGACGAACTAATTCTAACCTCAAATTGTTATAATCAAGGATGCTTTAGGCATAATATTAAATGATCCAGGAAATATTAAAAGGAGATGGAAAGAATATACTGAGTCACTGTATCGAAAGGAATAGGCAGACACAGAAGAATTTAATGAAACAACATATGAGTAAGAGCCTATGGTGATGAAGGAAGAAGTTCAAGCTGCTTTGAAGGAAATAGCAAAAAATAAGGACCCAAGAATAGATGGTATACCAATTCACATATTTCAGGTAACAGATGCTGCCCTGGATGTGCTCACCATGTTGTGCCAAGAAATCTGGAGAACAACCACTTGGCCAACTGACTGGAAGAGATCTATAGTTGTCCCTGTCCCAAAGAAGGGTGATCCAACAGAGTGTGGAAACTATACAGCAATATCATTGATTTCATATACAAGCAAGATTCTACTAAAGATTATCCAAAAACAACTGGAACAGCACATCAGCAGAGAACTGCCAGAAGTCCAGCCTGGGTTTAGAAGGGGTTGTGGTACTAGGGATATTGTAGCTAATGTTAGATGTATCTTAGCTGAAAGCAGAATACCAGAGGAATGTCTGTGTTTCATTGATTATGCAAAGGTGTTTGACTGTGTGAATCATAACAACCTGTGGCTGACTCTAAGAAGAATGAGAATCCCAGAACACTTGATTGTGCTAATGAGAAACCTATACGTGGACTAAGAGGCAGTCGTCAGAACAGAGCAAGGAAACACTGCATGGTTCAAAACTGGGAAGGGCATACACCAGGGATATGTCCTGTCTCCATACCTTTTCAACCTGTATGCAGAACAGATTATCTGGGAGGCTGGGCTCTAAGAGGAGAAATGTGGTGTCAGGATTCATGGAGGATCTATCAACAATCCGTGTTATGCAGATGACACAAACCTGCTTGCTGAAACTGAGGAGGACCCGAAGCACCTGCTACAGAGGGTCAAGGGCTGCAGCCTTCAATATGAATTGAGGCTCAATATCAAGAAGGCAAAGATTCTCACCACTGGACCAACTGGCAGCATCAGGATGGATGGTGAAGAGACTGAGATTGTTCACAGCTTTAGTTTGCTTGGCTCCACAGTCGACACTCTTGGCACCAGCAGCCAGGAAATTAAAAGATATATTGCAATGGGAAAGTCTGCTGTTAGGGACCTCTCTAAAGTACTGAAGAGCAATGGTGTCTCTCTGGAGACTAAGGTGTGTCTGATACAGATTATGGTCTTTGCAATCACTTGTTATGTGTCAGAGAGTTGGACAATGACTAGGGAGGATAGGAGGAGAATTGATGCCTTTGAGCTGTGGTGCTAGAGAAGAGTATTGTATGTACCATGGACTGCTAGGAAAACAAACAGATTCATCCTGGAGAGGGTTAAACAGACTGCTCCTTGGAGGCAAGGATTCTGAGGTTTCGTCTAACATACTTTGGACATGTTGTAAGGAGGGACCAGTCCTTGGAGAGGGACATCATGCTTGGGAGGGTGGAGGGACAGCACAGGAGGGGAAGGCCCCCTATGAGGTGGATTGATTCAGTGACTGGGGTAATCAGGAGGGGTGTGTCAGAGATAGTGCAAATGGCACAGGACAGAGCTGTTGTACATCACATCACTATGAGTCGCAAGCGACTTGATGGCACATAACAACAACAACAACAATTAGGTTACATGCCCATTTGTGAGCCAATTTCTTCAGCTGGATAGTTTCTCTGATTGGTTGCAATTATGTGGGTTAATCCTATCCAAACAGTGTGAGCATGTGTTCCGAAGGGCCAGTCCTTCAAAGGAAATGATTGTGGAATAGATTCCAATTCATGTTGTTGTTTTGTGCAGTGTCATCAAGTTAATTACAACTAACAGTGACTCTATGAACTACAGACCATCCTCAATATCTCTGACCTGTTTGAGCCCATTTTTACAGTAACTGTGTCAGACTATCTTGTGGAGGGTCTTCCTCTCTTTCTTTGATCCTCCACCGTTTTCATGATGAGGTCTTTTTCCAAAGACTGGCCCCTTCTGACAACACTCCCAAAGGATGTGAGACAAAGTTTCATCATCCCTGCCTTTAAGGAAACCCCAGGTTGCATTTCGTCTAACTCGTAATGACCTTATAAAACAGTAGAACTGCCAAAGCTGCCTTATTTATGGAAAGGAGCTCTGCCAGCATCGTGTCACAGTAAATAGCTATTACACTGCCAATCAAAAGACTCCAGAGGTTTGAATCCATCAGCTGCCACTCGGGAGAAAGATGGCCCATAAAAGAGATTTTCTCAGTAAAGGATAGAAGCCTCAGAAACCTGATGAAGGGTCACTATGAATCAGAGCTCACTCCGTGGTGACAAGTTTGATTTCTAAATAGTATCTCTTTTGGGAAGCAAATGGCCATAGCTTTCTCTCCTGGAGCAGCTGGTGGCTTCAAACTGCCCAACTCTCACTTAGCACCTGGGTGCTTAACCTCTGTGCCACCAGGGCTCTTCCCTCTAAAAAAAAAAAAAAGAGAGCTTTATTATCTTAAAGAAGTGTCTCTAGGCAACACAAAAGTTTAACTTACCAATTGTTACACAAAAGAATGGCAGTTCAAGCCCATCCAGTGATGCCTCAGGAGACATTTCCAACCATCTGCTTCCAAACAGCAGCCCCTGAAACCCTAGGGTGCACGGTTGTGCTCTGAGACACACGGGGTCAACTGGAACTGCCGTCAACGCCATGCTAACAGCTACAGACATGAGGAATGGACGCTGGATCCAGCAAACGACAGCCAGTCACACAGACAGGAGGAGGGAGAAGAAATTAGGCTCGCCTCTTCCCTCGTTTACAGAATCATAGTTTCTGATTTTTGGTTTAAATCAGCCCAGGCACTCCTTAGAGATAAGGATGGTGGAACTTCACCTCACATGCTTTGGGCATGTTGTCAGGAAGGACCAGCCCTTGGAGAGAGACATCATGCTGGCAAAGGTGGAGCAGCAGAAACAGGGAGGAAGGCCCTCAGCAAGATGGACTGACAGTGACAATGAGATCATCACATATCAGAGATCATGAGATAAAGCAAGGCTCAAGGTCTGATGTTCACAGGGTTGCTATGAGTCAGTCTACTTGACGGCATCTAACAACTGCCAACTCCTGTCATGTCCACAGCTCGTTTCTCTTCCAGTTCTGGAGCAGGAATACCCTGTTGGGTGGAGGTTGCTTCAACTCTGCTCTTGTCCTCCTGAAATCCAGTCAAAGCCCCTTCTTGACCATGAAGACTGGCTTTTTTCCCTCAAAAATCCCTATTCCAGCAGGCAACTGTTGTGTTGTTGTATACCACTGAGTCAGAACTGACTCAAAGCTGACCCTCTGGTGGGTTTACAGAGACAGCTAATCGCACAGGAGGAGATGCTTCTTCCACGGAGCAGCTGGTGGCCTCAAACCACATGCCTTTGGGATTGCAGCACAGCTTCTTACCACAGGCCAGCAGAGCTTCCTTGGGGAGCATTTATTCCTCTCACTAACACTTCTGAGAATCAAGTCCTTGGAAAATGCAAGCCTGCATCAGGCCGTAAGGTGACAGCTTTTCGCCTCTTGAAACATAATACAATTGGCCCTCCGTATCCATGGGTCCTGCCTCTGAAGATTCAGTCAACTACAGATCAAAAATATTTGAGGAGAGAGAAAGCAAGCAGTTAAGGGATTAGAGCAATCCCTCAAAGGTTAAGAGGCAGGTGAAGTGCTATTTAGCATTTATTCATTCTATTAGGCATTACAAGTATTCTAAAGATGATTTCTAGTTTGCTGGAGGATGTGCATAGGTTATATGCAGGCACTACACCAATTTATAGAAGGGAGTGCAGCATCCATAGATTTTGGGGTGGGATAAGTCCTAAAACCAGCCCCCCGTGGATACTGAGGGATCACTATACCACTTCTTAGGCCACAATTTATCCCCTTTCTTTTATGACAACATTTTTACCCTCAAACTCGCAATTTACTATGCCCTAAGAAATCTATCCTTAGCTGACCCTCCAGCAGGTTTTCAGAAGCAGTTAATCACACAGGAAAACATTGCTCATCCTTTTCCTGTGAAGCAACTGGTGGATTTGAACCATGTGCCTTTGGATTTGCAGGACAGTTTCTTACCACTAAACTTCCTCAATAATAACACTACTGATAAATCATTTGTGTTTTATTGACTACACAAAAGCATTTTACTGTGTGGATCATAATGAACTACAGCTAACACTGAAGAGAATGGGAATTCTAGAACACTAAATTGTGCTTATGCAAAGCCTATTCCTAGACCAATAAGCTGCTGTGCAAACAGAACAAGGGAACACTACATGGTTTAAAACTAGGAAGTCATGATGTGCCAGGGCTGTATCCTCTCTCCATGTCTGCTCAATCTGTATGCTGGAAAAAATCACTTAAGATCTAATACTTTATGAAGAAAACTGTGATATCAAGATCGGAGGGAGACTCATCAACAACCTTCATTATGTAGATGACATAATCTTGCATGCTGAAAGCAAGGAGAAATTGCAACACTTGTTACAGAAAATCAGAGACTATAGCCTGCAAATGTGGATTATATCTAAACGTCAAGAAAACAAAGATCCTTACCACTGGGTCAATAGGCAACATCATGATAGATGGGGAAAAGGTTGAAGTTGTCAATGTTTTCATAATGCTTAGATCTGCAATCAACACTACCAGTATCAGTAGTCAAGAAACCAAAGACACATTGCACTGAGAAGGTCTGCTGTCAGGGACCTCTCCAAGGTATCGAAGAGCAATGATGTCAAATTAAAGACTAAGGTGTGCCTGATCCAAGCCATGGACTTTTCAATCACCTGCAATGTATCTAAGAGTTGGACAATGAAGAAGGATGACAGAAGAATTGATGCCTTCGAGCTGCAGTGTTGGAAAAGAGTGCTGAGTTTCCCATGGACTACCAAAAGAACAAACACAGATCTCTTAGAGAAAGTGCAGCTAGACTTCTGTTTGGAGGCAAGGATGGTGATGCTTTAACTCATATAGTTTGGGCACATTGATAGGAGAGGCTATTCCTTGGAAAAGTATATCATGCTTGGAAAGGTGGAGGGTCAGCGAAGGAGAGGAAGACACTTAATGAGATGCACTGACAGAGTGGCTGCTGCAGTGGGATCAAGTATATCAGAGATGATAACGATGGCACAAGCTAGGACAGGGCTTAGATCTGTTGTTCATAGGGTCGCTCTGAGTCATACTCAAGCTGAGGCATTCACCAACCACCACCACAAAGAATGCCTGCGTTCCAGTCTTAAAGACACACTCCTCATTTACTTGACACTGCAGTCCTCAATGAGTCTCTGAGTATTGCTAATGGTTATACTCATGACTATTCACTGAGAAATTGGTGGTTCGAACCCACCCAAAGGTACCTTGTGAGAAAGACCTGGTGATCTGCTTCTGAAAAGTCAACCACTGAAAACCCTACAGAGCACATTTCCACCCCAACTCATGTAAGTTGCAACGAGTCGAAACTGATTTCACGGCAACTAACAGCAATGCTCCTAGCCAGGAATCATCAAGTGAAATAAATCCACACTTGTTCACTGCTCAGTGTCTGGACCTAACTATTTCGCTTTCTGAGCTGGAGGCATGACGCGGAGGCTTCTTCCGACTCCTCGGGCAGTTGCTTGTGCAGCCGTTTCCATCTGTTTGGAAGTGCTCTCCGTTAAGCCTCTATCTTGCCCTAAAGTTATTTTTCTCTGTCATAGTGATTTTCTCAGCCACCAGTATTTTCCAGCGCCCCACAGGCTCCTGTCTGAGATCACTTCTTGCAGACGTCCCACACCCTCCCAAGCCTCCTGGCCCACCGGGAAGACACTGCCCCACCTCTGTGAAAACAGGAGCCTTTACCACATAATATTTTCATTACAAACCGTAATATTAACTTCCAATGCTTGTTTATTACTCACATAAACCTGTTTTCCTTCTTCAGTCACTATGTTTATCTTTTGATGAGAAACTGAGTGTCTTAGCATAAAATAGAACACATGCCATCATTTTCTTCACTAGAATTAATGGAAATACTTTTTCATTTAATGGTTCTTCAACTAGGGTTGGGGTTTTCCAGAATTAATTAAAGCCTCTGAGTGAGGGATGGCTGTATTCATCTTGGTCTTATAAGCTTTCCCTCCTCAGCCCTGGGCTCATGACAAAACACTCCACGTTTTCTGAAAAGGCCTCTTGGGAAGGCAGGAGCTGTCCCCAAGGAGTGCTTCCGGTTCTTATATTTTCCCTTGACAGCCTAAAGTCATCCAGAATCACCACTCCATGAGGCCTCAAGGTCTCCCCTAACACCTGATGTGGTCAGTTTTGATGTGTCTTGCATATGGGGCCGGGGTGACCATGGCTGTCCAAGGCCAGCTGCCCAGCGATCAAGCATGGCCTTGGACAGAGATGGAGCATGTAGGTTTGGGAGTCAACCACGAATTCAAGCTAAGGGAATGGAGACTCCTGCCCAGTGCTCATATCTGAGAGTGCTGGTCTATTCTAAGTGGGGCATGTCTTCCTTTTATCAGCTTATTCCTTTAAACTTTGTGTGTTTTAATCTCTGAATTCCTTTCTTTAAATCCAAACGCCCATTAAAATACTAACTTTTGTGTTACATTTTAAGTCATAAACATCGTACTCACTCTAGCTTAACCAAAATAAAAAGGGATGTGGCTTCACTGGCTCAAATCAATGAAGTCTAAAACTTCAGATGCAGCTTGATCCAGATGTTCAAGCTGTCTAGCCATATGTCTTGATTTGCCTTTCCTCTGACCTGGTTTCACTTGCAGGCAGGCGGGGATAATAGCCCCCGGCCACCCAGGCTTTAATTCTTCCAGCTGGAAGGTGCCCACAGAAAGAGATTATCTCTTTGAAGTTTTGGCTGAAGGGTTCAGTAAGGCTGTTGTTGTTATTATTAAGTGCTGTCAACTCACAGCGACCCTATCTATGAACAAGAGACCTGACCCCTGTCCTATGCTGTACAATTCTTAGCATCTCTGATATACATCTCATAGCTGCAGCCACTGTGTCAATCCATCTCGCTGAAGGTTTTCCTCTCTTTCACTAATCCTCCACCTTTCCAAGCATGATGTCCTTTTCCAAGGAATAACCTCTCCTAAGAACATGTTCAAAGTATGTGAGATGAAGCTTCATTATCCTTGCCTTCAAGGAGAACTCTGGCTTCACTTCCTCTAAGACATATGTGTTTGTTCTTTTGGTAGTCCATGGGGCACTCAGCACTCTTCTCCAACACCACTATTCAAAGGCACCAATTCTTCTTCCGTCACCCTCCTTCATTGTCCAGCTCTCAGATACACAACAGGTGGTTTAAAAGTGATTTAAGGTGCAGCTTAGTCTCTAAGCTGATTTCATTGTTCTTTAATACTTTGGAGAGGTCCCTGACAGCATACTCTCCCAGTGCAATATGTCTTTTGATTTCTTGACTACTGGTACCAATGGTGTTGATTGTGGGTTCGAGTGAGATGAAATCGTTGACACCTTCAATCTTTTCTCCATCTATAATGATACTGAGTGTTTTTCAGTAAGTCTGAGTTATGCACAATCTCCAAGTAGAAACCAGGGAGCTGTTGGAGACGAGGTTTGGAGATGGGACTCTGAGCACCAGCACATGAGTCAGAGGCTCCTGACAGCTTTGTGTCTGCTGTGATGCCACTATCTAGTTGAGTAAACAGGGAAGGAATAAACAAATGAATGAATTCAGCTAAGCAGTCAGAAGGGAGTCACAGCTAGGCGTAGAAAGCTAATCTTTCCACTCCGGAGGCCTTTCTCGAAGGCCACCATATGCTAGGTACTCATGTGAAGTGCTGGGACCTGTCAGACGGAGGTTGGTATGACCTGGAGGATAGGTCTAGTTTTGATGTGAGCCAGACCATGAGAAGAGATGATGAGAACATCACAGGGGGATACAGGGCACCATCATGAGGGGTAGGGAGAGGCCACCTGCCACACGCCCCAGGCTTCATAGGATGGACGCAGCTCCCTCTCGATCCAGGTTGGGTGTCTGTTCTCTGTAGTGATGGGTGTTCACACCCTCTCTAGCACATACAAGCTCCTCAGGTTTTTTGCAGCCCCAAGCACCTGGCCCAGCACTGAGTAGCTCTTTTCGTTAACAAATGATAGTGGATGTCTGTCTCCCTGACTAGATAGAAAAGGAGGTGGTGTCCCTGCTGTCACTAGGCACTGCACTCTGGGCGCTGATCAATGGGCACCTGGAGGCAGGGACATGAGGAGGGGCTGGTGAGACTCGGGCTGGTTGGCTCCTGCACCTAGCAGGCCCTTCTAGCTCGGGCAACCCACACCCTATACCATCCTGCTGCAATATCTGCTTACCTCTTATTGCAGTTGTTATTGGAGCTATGTGCCATCGAGTCATCTGTGACTCATAGAGACCCTATGTACAACACCTCTGAACTCTGCTCTATCTTGAGCCATCCCACTGTCTCTGACACAACTACCCCCACTACCCCTGTTACTGTGTCAATCCATCTTATCCGGGGTAGTCTTCTCCTGCACTGTCCCTCCACCCTTCAAAGCAAGAAGTCCTTCTCCAATGATTGGTCCCTCTTGGCCACATGCTCAAAGTATGTGAAATGGAGCATCAAAATCTTAGCCTCCAAGGAGAAACTTAGTTTTTCACTTTCTCCAGGAAACCTGTTTGTTTTCTCAGCGGTCCATGGTATGTTCAACACTCTTCTCCAGCATCACAACTCAAAGCAATGAATTCTTCTGTCAACTCTAGTCACTGTCCAGCTCTCTGATTCATGACAAGCAATTGCTAAGATCATGGCCTGAATCAGGCACATCTTAGTCTCCAGACTGATATCTTTGCTCTTCAGCACTTTGGAGAAATACCTGACAGCAGCTATACCCGGAACAATTCGTCTTTTAATGCTGGTGCCAAGAGTGTTGATTGTGGAACCAAGCAAGCTGAAATTTTTTACAACCTCAGTCTCTTCTCCGTCATGCTGCTGCCGGTTGGCCCAGAGGCCAAAATCTTGGTCTTTTTGATGTTGAGCTTCAATCTTAAGACTATACTGCAGCAAGTGCTTCAGGTTCTCCTCAGTTTCAGCAAGCAAGGCTGTGTCATCTGCATAACAAAGATTTTTAATGAGTATCCTGATGCCACATCCTCCTCCTAAAGTCCAGCCTCCCGAATGATCTGTTCCACATATAGATTGAATGGTATGGAGACAGGCTGCATTCCTGATGCACTCCTTTACTGACTGACTTTGAACCATGCAGTGTTTCTATGCTCTGTTCTGACCACTGCTTCCTGGTCCAATAATAGGTTTCTCATGAGGACAGTCAAGTATTCCTGCCATTAACTGCCTAAAATATAAAAGAGACATCTTCCTTGCAGTACAAAGTGGCCACATGACTAAGTTCTGGCCAGTGCAGAATTGGTAGAAACTTTTAGCAATTTAGTTTAAAAACGCCTAGCTTTCTCTTTTCCTCTTATCTATCCCTTCTTTCTCTCTGTTGCTGGTATGAAAATGAGGTAGCTGGAGCTGTGGCAGCAATCTTGGGTCATGAGGTGAAATAGAAGCCATGGCACAGCTGAGAAGAAAGAAAAAAAAGAGCCCGCGGTGCCTAAGGATTGCATAGACCTTACAACTGCTGCTTCGGTCCTGGCCTGTCTTCTAAATGTCTATATGAGAGACAAATACACTGCTGACTAATTGATATCACTGATATTTTGTGTGCTAAACTAGTCCTATCAAACTCACTTTCAGTTCCTGTGATTCTTATAGTGTATCTCATTTTGGTTTCGATTTGTATCTCTCTTATTACCAGTGATTTTGAGCATTTCTTCATGTTGGCCATCCGAACGCCTTCGTCTGTGAAAAGTCTTTCCATGTCTTGTTCCCATTTTGTAATTG
Source organism: Elephantulus edwardii (assembly GCF_000299155.1). Lineage (NCBI taxonomy): Eukaryota > Metazoa > Chordata > Mammalia > Macroscelidea > Macroscelididae > Elephantulus > Elephantulus edwardii. The sequence goes on along the minus strand of NW_006399767.1, from coordinate 28,064,639 downwards.
TGTGATCAGTCTTTTTTCTTGTGGAGGCTGTGTAGGATTCTGTAAACTTCTGATATGAGACCCTTGTCTGAAATGGTATTTCTAAGTGGTTTTTTCCCCCCAGTGAGTAGGTTTCCTTTTCACTGTGTCAGGAAAAGTTTTTGATGCACATGGGGATTTAATCTTTACAAGGTCCTATTCATCAATTTTAACCTCTCCAGATTGTGCACTTCTAATGGTATTTGGCAGTCTCTTTATACCATAGACCAGGCCATCTAAGCTTGATCTCTTATGAACTTTATGGTTTTGGGCTTTACTCCCAGGTCTCTGATGCACCTCAAGCTGATATTTGTGTATGGTGTGAGATGGGGATCCTGGTTCAGCTTTCTGCAAGTAGCAGTCCAGTTTTTCCAGCACCATTTGTTTAGAGGTTGCCATTTCCCCATTTGATAGGTTTTATTTCTTTGTTGATTATCAGTTGACCATAGATAGATGGGTCTATTTCTGAATTCTCAGTTCCGTTGTATTGGTCTATGTGTCTGTCATTGTACCAGTACCAAGTTATTTTGGTTGGTTACTACCACTGTGTAGTAGGTTTTTCAGAAGTGCTTTGCTATTTGGAGTCTCTTTCCTCTCCCAATAAACTTAACACTTTCTCTTTCGATCTCCTTGAAAGATGAATCTGGTGTCTGTATTGGGATTGCTTTGAACATGTGGATTGCTTTTGGCAGGATTGTCATTTTCACAATATTTAGTCTTCCTATCCATGGCTACCAAGCCAAAGGTGGGTAACTTTTAATCCGCGGCCCTTGGGCCTGTTTTTCATTGTTTTTGTTCAGACATTCCTCTGGGCCATACAGCTCTGGTGTACAAGTTGCCGTACCACGGTCACTTGTGGTTGCTATGAGGCTGAACACTGTGACACTGATGTGTCAAATGCGTTAATGGTTGGCTACCCAATGCTGACAGATAGTGGGGTGGAGCTCCCCGATGAAAACAAGTTTGGAAGGAGGAGTGGCATCCACTTCCATAATAGCTTGCCTCCGGAAAACTTATGAACCTGGAGACAGGATGAAAGGCACCCAAGCGTCAAGTACTCTCCTTCATAGGGTCGCTATGAGTCGTCTGTGACTCGACGGCACTTAACAACAACAACAACATCCATGAACTTCTTGTTGTTCATTCATAGAGTCAGTATGAGTTGTCTACAACTTGACGACACTTAACAACAGCAACATAGAGAGAGCTCAGTTGGCCTAGTGGACAGAAAGTGATGTTACCAAGCCAAAGATGGGTGATTTTAATCTGTGGCACTCAGGCCTAGTTTTAATTGCTTTTGTTCAAGAATTCTTCTAAGTGGTATAGCCCTGGTCTGTCCATTTGCCATACAGAGATAATTCGTGGTTGCTCTGATGCTAAACACTGTGACATTGATGTGTCAGATGTGATAATGGTTACCCATGGTGGACAGTATTTAGTGGTGCTCCCCAATTAAAACAAGCTTGGAAGCAGGAGTGGCATCCACTCCCAAAATAGCTTGCCTCTGGAAACTCTATGAACTTGGAGAAATGATGGAAGTTATACAAGTGTTCAGCCCTGGTCTTTTTGTTCATCAGGTTACTATAAGTCGTCTATGACTTGACATTACTTAAAAACAACAACAAAGTCTAATCCTATCAAACTCACTTTCAGTTTCTGCAATTCTCATAGAGAGCCCAGTGTAGAGGGATTAGAGGGAAACTGAGAGTATTCTGAGAAGTGGGTGTTGGAGCATCAAGGCCTGAGTCCATCCACTGAAACACAGCTCCAACCATCTGTTCATCCTCTGACTGCTGCTTTCTAGCATGCACGCATGTGCGCGCGCACACACACACACACACGCGCGTGCACACATTCACAGATAGACGTAAATCACTCCTTTACAGGGGGTGGGGTGGAGTCTCAGAGAGCAGCTGATCCCACTTCCCCTCTTCAGCAACATGTTCTTTACCCTCCTCTTTGCAGGTCTTGGGGGTCATGGACAAGTCACTGCTCTCTCAACAGGGAGTATGCAGCACAGTTCAAGCATATAAAGGGAAAGTCAAAGAGGTACCTTGACTTCAGTCTTAAAGGATCAACAGGATTTTTCTGGATAGAAAGGACTGTTTTCAAAAAGAACAAAGACTAGTTGGAAGAACAATACGTGAAGTGAACAGCAAGAAATTCTCTACAACTGGAATACGGGGCACCTGTGCAGAAGATGAGGGGTGGGGCTAGGAGGGCATGGAGCTGGGTCCCTTATGGTCTCACATGCCCCTAGAAGACACTGGGCTTCTACTGAATAGCAACAGGAGCCACTAGGGTCTTTCTAGAGGGAAAATGACAGATTTGTGATCTCAGGGAGCTCTGGTGGCCTAGTGATAAGAAGCTGTGGTTCAATCCCAGAAGCACGTGGTTCAAAGCCACGAGCTGCTCCATGGGAGAAGAATGGGTGATCTTCTCCCATGCGAAAACCCACTGGAAGGTCAGCGATGGCTTGGTTCTGACTCAATGGTACACAACAACAATAACACAACAATGTTCTACTTGCTCCTGACTATGATGCTTTACATACTGCCAACAAAATCAGATTTGTGATCTCAGCCTAATAGGTGAGGAATTAGAATTGAGAGAGAGGAAGTCAGTCTGCGAACAGGAGGTCATTGTGGAGATATACTTGTAAGACTGAAATGTTGGTAATAGGGAGCCACTGAATGTTCTTCAGGATGAGATGCCTGGCCCTCCCACAGCCAGCCAGAGCCTCCCACTGCAGCCCCCCTTTCCTAAGCCACATCCTCAGCTCCAGACCCTCCCTGTTTGCTGCTCTGTCCCCGGGCATAGTGAAATCTCATCCTGTAACCATGGGAGCATGAGTGGGTTGCTACCTTCTGAAGACAGAGATTCACCCAAAGGGCAGATATGAAGAACATCAGGCATCTTATGCTGAAAAGAGCACATTAGTGTAGGTGTGTTATCCAACTCTCCCGGAGGGTGACATTTGCATGGACTGTAGCATCTTCTCTGACACCCTGCCCCTCCATCCCAAGAAGAGCATTCTTGCCGCTCTGGAGTCCCCCACATTCCCAGGTCACTGGAGGTCATTGCCCTAACGCCACTGTTAGGATCTGTCTACTAGACCAAAGTATTCTCAAGTGCGGTAACACATCTTATGCCTTGCTGTGTCCCCAGGAGGCATGGCAGCTGGCAAGAAATGGCTTTTGAATGCAAGAATGAATTCTTGGATGACATAGGTGAGCCTGGGGGTTGCATGCACCTGTGTGTATGTGCGTATGCACACGTGCATACAAATTGCCCACATGGACCAACCTGTCTCATGGATGAGACCAGGACAGGGACCAGAGGAGGGGTCACGTGGAGTACTGAGCCCCTTTTACATGGTTTTCCTAGCCATGGTCTTGTAACTTCCACCAAAAGGTTGGGTGGGACTATGCAAATAAGGTGGTTACGGCCCATCACAGTGATTGGACAACTTGTCGCTAATACAGGTAAGGTAATCATGTGAGAGAGTGAGATCTCTTTCTCACTCATTGCCAACAAATTGGAACTCTCCTGCAGGCTTTGGAGGTTGTAAATGACACAGGAGATTCTCTGCCTTTCTCCTAGAGAGTTGCTGGTGAATTTGAACCACAGCCGTTGGGTGAGCAATTAAATTCCCCCTATGACGTACGTGGAAACCCTGACGAGGGGACTGATCAGGTTTTGCTGTCCCACTAGACATAGAATGACACATCTCAGAGGTAATAGGAACTTGACAACTAGCAAGACGAAGAGATGGCAGAGAAGTGTGTTCTTTAGAACCACAGCCCCTGCTGGGAACCTTCTAGAGCCCAGAGACAAAGCTGTTACATTAGAAACAGCAGGAAGCAGGAGCAGAGGAAGAACCCGGAGATCAGAAGGCAGCAGCACTGTGGGCTTCCTGGTCCAGGGAATGAGAAAGCTGAGTGGCTTCTGCAGGAGACTTGCTGATGGAGTGGGGTATTTTGTGGGCAGAGCTAAAGAGCTTTGTAACACATGCTAGACCAGCGCATAAGCCAGGTCAGCACAAGAGGCCCAAGAAGACTGAGAGGTTTGAGGGGAAGGCCAGAGAAGAGTCTGTTCTGATCAAAGAACTGAATCCTGAGTTGTTTTGGATCTTGACCTTTTACCTCCCTAATAAACCTGTGAGTTCTGTGTGGCCATTGCAAGGGAGAGTGGGATGCAAAAGAGAAGTTCTGTGAGGGGCGGCTAACGTCAGAAGAGGAGCAATGGTGACCTCCAGCTCCTAAGTCAGCCTGAACGGCTCCCCCCGCCCCATGAAGTTAGAGGAGGTCAGATGCTTCCAGAGTGTTTCTATTTCTTCAGGCCGAGCACTCCTTTCCCCCACCCTCCACACCCCCCCTCTCCACTTTCCTGACAGGTGTTGGCAGTTTATCTAACTGTGATAATGAAGAGGGTGGGGGTGCGCTAATTCCCTCTCACTTTATTGAATCCACCAATCCTTCACAGCCTTGGGGCCCTGAGAGGGGGTGATTAAAAGACACTTCAGCACGCTCATTATTGCCAATTAACAGACTCCAATATAAACAATTAATAAAGACGCAGTGGGAGTCAAGAGGAAAGGGTTTGATCCCCCATCTCAGCAAGCTGCACCACGGCTCCTGGGCCTCAGAGCCCAGACACACAGACCGCCCTGCCCTGGGGGCACCAGCTAGGGGTTATGAATGTCTGTGAGGTGGCGGAGGGATGCCAAGAAGAGAGCAGACTGCTCTGTAGAGCTACAAGTCTATCCTCACTAACTCCAACAGGTCATTTGATGCAGGGAGGGGAGGGGCCTTCCTGAGACCCCAGGACCACCTGCACTGTGCCCTGCTTGTCCCTTCCTCCCAGCAGTGACCCAGGCTATGAGTGTCCTCATTCATTTGCAGCTAAAGAGCCTTTGCTACTCACTGCATCTCTAAGGATAAACGCAGCACTCTGTTCTTTCGGGATCTCTGATGGTGTGGTCTGTAGGGACTTTTGCTGCTAATCAAAGGTGGCACCTCTTGGTGGTTTGAATCCACCAACAGCTCCCAGACAGAAATATGTCACTTATAGACTTGGAAACCCACTTGGGGGGGGGGGTGTCAGCTAAGAGTAGGCTTCTGACTCAACAACAACAAACTTTTGGGCTTAATATAACCTTTACCACTCTTGTGACCTCGAGGTAAGGAGTTGCTCTGCTAACGCACTCAGTTCAAATCCACCAGCTGATCCACAGGAGAAAGATGGACAATCTCCTTCTGTGCTGTTTGCAGCCTCTGAAAAGCCACTGGGGGATCAATCAGCTCTGGGTCAGTTCTGACTTGATGGCACGTAACAACACCAACACGGAGCTCTGATATTGCAGCCCACAGCAAGTTGCACTGCTGACTAAAGGCTCTGGTGGTTTGAATCCATCTGGGCAGTCTTCATCTTTTCAATTTACAGCCTCAGAAGCCCAATGGAGGGTCTAACTGAGCAGAACTAATTCGGCCTCAGTGAGCTTTTTTGAGAGATGTGCCCTTGCCAGACTGCCACTGTGGCCCTGTAACTTGTTTTCTCTTGCTTAGGGATGACAATGTATTTTTTTTAAGATAGTTTTTTGGGTTGTTGTTTTTTTAAAGTGTGTGTGTGTGTGTGTGTGTGTGTGTGTGTGCGCATGCACGGCGTCAAATCAGATCTGACTGGTACAGGAGGAAATTGCCCCTCCTTCTCCAGCAGAGCATCTGGTGGATTCGAACTGAGTAACTCTGGGATTGCAGTGCAATCTTGCCACCAGGCCCCCGAGTTCCCTAGACAATGCCTCTTGAGGCAACCTTCCAGTGTCATAGGTGGGCTGCCTGCAGCCTACCCCAGCTGCCTACAAGCTGATATCCTGAAATCCTCAAGTGAGCCACAGGCCGGGAGCCACTCACACCTCAAGGAGATAAAGCCCTTACTCAGGTCACCTACATCACCTCCTCAGCGAGGGAGCGCTGAACCTGATGCCTCTCTCAAAAGTCACGTGCACCTACAGTGTTTTCTGTAAAGGGTGGTGAGTTCGTTTCCTAGGGCTGTTGTAACAAAATACTACTAATAGCGTGGCCTGCTGAAAAAGTGGGTGTTCTCTCTGGTAGCATAGGCCACAGGGAGATGTGCTGTTAATCCAGAGGCTGCACCTCTCAGGTGGTTCGAGTCCAACAGCCAGTCCTCAGGACAAAGGTGCACAATCTCTTGTTGTGTGATTTACAGCCTCTGAAAAACCCCTATGAGCTATGAATCAATTCTGGTTCCACAACCAGTGATTGGCAGAAAAAGGAAAGGGGGGGGGGAAACACCCCTTAAACAGTTAATTCTGACTCACAGTGATTGCTGTTGTTGTTAGGTGCCATCGAGTCAAGTACGACTGATAGCAACCCTATGAACAGCTGTTCTGAAGCCAGCCCTGTCCTTTACCATCATCATCTCTGAGATACTAGAGCCTGTTGTTGAAGCCATAATGTCAATCCACCTTGTTAAGGGTCTTCCTCTCCTTCACTGACACTCCATCTTTCCAAGCACAATGTCTGTTTCCAAGGAACAGCCTCACCTAGCTACGTGTCCAAAGTATGAAAGATGGAGCTTGGTCATCCTTGCCTCCAAGGGAAACTCTGGTTGCAGCCTTTCTAGGATATATCTGGTTTTCTGGCAGTCCATAAGATATTTAGTACTTTTCTCCAGCATGACAATTCAAAGGTCTCAGTTCTTCTGTCATCCTTCTTCATTGCCCAGCACTCTGATGCTTAGAAGGTGATCAAGAAGACCATGATCTGAATCAGGCATCATTGCTCTTCAGTATTTTGGAGAGGTCCCTGACTGCAGACTTGCCCAGTGCAGTATGTCTCCTGATTTCCTGACTCCTGGTACCAAGGATGTTGATTGTTAATCCAAGCGACAGAGTAAAATTGCCCCTTTGGATTTCCAAGGTTGTAAATCTTTATGGGAACAGCGACCACTTTTCTCCCAAGGAGCAGCTGGTAGATTCAAACTCAGAACCTTCTGGGTTAACAACCCGATGCTTCATGCACTGCACAATAAGGGTGACCTATAAGAACATAAATGTATTGTCTCATAATTCTATCTAGAGGCTAGAAGTCCAAGTCACATATCAGCCACGTTGGTTCCACTTGAGGACTCTGAGGAAGAACTTTTTTCACGCATCTGTCTTTCTTCCTGTAGCTCCAGGCATGCCCTAGTTCACACCTGAAGCATCACCTAGCATCCTTTTGCCATCTCCCTGTAGACAGAGGTGTCTCTTCTCCTCTTCTGTAAGAACACTGATCATAGAGAATTAGGTCACATCCTACTTCAGTATGACCTCACATTAGCCTGATAACATCTTCAAAGATCCTATTTCCAAGCCAGATCATGATCTCAGATAATTGGGATTAAGACTGCAAATCTGACAGGAGGGAAACAATTTAATTCACAAAAGCCAAATATGTCTGTGTCACAGCCATTTAACTTTGCTGCTACACTTCAAAAGCAGCCGTAGATGGTACATTAACAAGCGAGCAGGGCTGCATTCCAATAAAGCTTTATTTACGAACACAGGAATATTCATTTCCTATTGTTTGAAATATTATTCTGGTAATTTAATCAGATCATTAGAAACTATAGAAACAAACAAGTGACAGGTCAGGTTTGGCCCACGGGTTGTAGTTTCCCAGCCCCTGAGGTAGAGAGTTTAGAGGTCGCTGGCTGTGCAGTGTGAAGAAAACATTCCTGAAGAAACACTTCCTGGGGCATCTACATCTCCACCACGCGACTCTCCTAGTGGGAGACCGTTACCATCGGGCCTGCACCATCCTTCCAATTAATGTTTAGCTATTGTTTCAGCAACTATGTCAGCCCACCTTGTTGGGGGTCATCTTCTTTAGCCACTGACCGACCCTCCGTTTTGCCAAGCATGTTGTCCTTCTTCAGGGTCTCGCCCCAACAGATAAAATGTACAAAGTTGGTGAGATGATGTCTCTCCATCCTCTCTTCTAAAGGAATCTTACCAGTAAAAACCAAGCCCCCGCCATTGAGTCAATTCCCACTCACAGTGGGAACACCCATTGGGTTTCCAAGCCTATAAACCTTTACAGGAGGAGGCTGCCCACCTTTCTTGTTCAGGAGATTTGAACGTTCAACCTCATCTCAATGCATGCCAAAGCTCTCTCTCACCAGAGGAACTAATGGCCACAGAATGATCCATAAGAGACAGAGAGACAGGTGTGGATGGATGTGAGCATGACAGACAGACGAGGAATGATGACATTAATTCTCCCATTACAGAACTTAAGTCTGTGCATGGACATTCCAAAACGGTGGCCCTGCCATGGCTTCCTGTTCTTACATGGGATTGTGGGTTCATCTGATGTTCTAGAACTTAAAGATTAAGCATAAAAGAGAGAGCTCAGAGGGAGCTGAGAAGTTCCACTCTCTCCTTACCATTATGCACCACATCATTAAGTCCTCAAATATTTTTGGAACATCTTCTGCGAGTGGTGTGTATTTCTCAATTTGCAACAAAACCTTCCAGCCTCGCAGCTGTCTTTGGAAATGTCCCTGGAGGAGGGGGAAGTGTTGCATTTTCGGTTGCCAAAGATGTTCCTGAGCTGCCTAGGGAGTGAGAGTAAATAGAGAACACCCTGTGTCAACAGAGCAGGTAAGGAATCTCTAGAGGGAATCCCTTTACACTGACAAAGCAGCAAGTTAGTAAGCAAAGCCAGTCTAGGTGTGCATCACTTAACACTGTGATGTAGTCTATGAAATAGGACATTATATGATCAGATGTGTGCAAGTCAGGCATCTCACAAGGTTCAAATCCTATAATGTCTGAGGTTCCGTGGCTTGGGTGGCTCCCTGGGCCTGAGCCTGGGTGGCTGTGGCTCTCTGGGACTTTGTCCTCTGTGGCCGAGCAAGCCCTTCTCAATGGCCATGGCCCTCTTAGCTGGGAAGAGGACAGGGGCATGCTTGCTCCTGATCCAGTCTCTCCTCACCTCACCAGCTGCAGAGGTTGGAGCTGGAGTCTTAGCTCAGTGGAAGGGTCTGTAGCCCTAAGAGATTAAGGAACCTTTATCCCAAGATCCTTTCCTCCATTCAGACCACAGGGATAGAGATTCCAGCTGTGCACACGTCCAGAAGGCCTCAGGATAGATGGTGGCCCTGAAGACAATCAGTAGTCCCTTCCTGCCTGTCTCCTGTCAGACTCATCACCAGAGACGCCTCCTGGAGCCCACCACCAACATAAAGCCCTGTTTGACCTCCATCATTATCAACGTGGTACTCACTCTGGGCCCTGAGGAGGAGCCGTCAGACACAGGGCCCCAAAATGTCCAGGAGTTGATATTGAGAGAAACACCAGCTCTGAGTTAGAGCTGGAGGAGGTGCCACCAGCTCTCTATCCAGATGTTCCTGAGGTGGCAGGGGGGGCCAAGACAAAGGGGGTCTAAGAGCCTCCTTACTTCCCTTCCTTGATTCTGAGGACAGCTTTATGCCAGAGGCCAGTTTTCAGGGCTCACATGCCTGCTATCAAGTGCTGGGTCCTGCATACAGAAGAGGGGTCCTTGGCACACAACACTCCTTCAGTCAGAGCTCTCAGTTCAACCAGCACCAGAGTATTCACTACCCAGACTGGGAAGAGTGGCCAGCCGGAGCTGCAGGGAATGTGGGCCTGTGGGAAGGCTCCTGAGGGAAGGACTCCTACCCACTGTGGGAAGGCTCCTGAGGGAAGGACTCCTACCCACCCTCTCTCCAGCTCTGCATGTCCAGTGTCCCCAGTAAGTCTTCTCTGGTTCCTGGAGTGGAGGGACGTCTGGACTCACAGATGTACATGCATTTGAATGCTGTCTGAAGAGACATACCTGTCCGATGCTTGGAAGCAGTGAGAAGCTATAAGAGCTTCAGTGTAAAAGTCACTGCCAATGGATGTGGCAGAGAGCAATAGCTGTGAACAACCAAGAGACTGTGCTCCCAGGTCATTCCTGATTCAGGTTCCCTGTGGCCACTTGGTGAGGTTGGGGAGAGGAGATGGAACCGGAGCGCCTGTTGACTGGAGGCCATCTGGTTCTGTTCCCTTTACCCCCTACTTGGAATGACTGCCCCATCATAGCCCCACGTGGGGTTTCAGAAATGAACCAGCCAGAACCATCTGCTCCCTGGTGGGCCCCTGGATGGCACAAATGGTTAACATGTGCAGCTGCTATCCAGAAGGTGAGTGGTTTGATTTCACTCATAGGCACCTTGAAAGAAAGGCCTGGTATTTTACTCACACACACACACACACACACAAATTAATCACTAGGGACAAAGAAAAGACCTTTTGGAGCACAGTTCTATTCTGAGATAGAGATCGCCACTAATTAGAATCAACTCAATAGCAACTGGATACATATATGTATAAGAAACCTTGGTAGTGTCGTGTGCTTCACATCGGGCTATTAATGCAAAAGAAACCCAATGGAGGTCTGTTCTTTGGAGTGGCTGTGTGTGCATGTGTGGGGGGTGTGGTGTGGGTGTGTGCACGTGCACACACGCACGCGCGTGTGCTCACTAACTCATAGCTGATCACCCTGCTGGGTTTTTTAGAGGCTGTAAGAGGCATTTGATTCTGTGGATCACAACAAATTTCGGCCAATCCTGAGAAGAATGGGAATCCCAAAACACTTAATTGTTCTCATGAGAAACCTATACTTGGACCAGGAAGCAGTCATCAGAACAAAGCAGGAAAACACTGCATGGTTCAAAATCAGGAAAGGAGTGTGTTAGGGATGTGTCCTATCTCCAAACCTTTTCAATATATATGCAGAACAGATCATCCAGGAAGCTGGGCTTTATGAGGAGGAATGTGGCATCAGGATTGGAGGAAGACTCCTCAACAAACTATGTTATGCAGATGACACTACCTTGCTCACTGAAACGGAAGAGAACCTGAAGCACTGTAGTCTTCAAAATGGATTGAAGTTCAACATCAACAAGACAAAGATTTTGACCCCTGGGCCAACGGGCAGCATCATAATAGATTGTTAACAAGTTCAGCTTGCTTGGTTTCACAATTAATAGTTTTGGCACCAACACGCAGGAAATCAAAGGATAAATTACATTCGGTAAATCTGCTGTCAGGGACCTTTCTTGAGTGTTGAAGACCAATGATGTCAGTCTAGAGATTAAGGTGTGTCTGATCCAAGCCATGTTACTTACTACACATCAGAGAGCTGGACAATGACTAAAGATGACAGAAGAAGAATTGATGCCTTTGAGTTGCGGTGCTGGAAAAGAATATGGAACATACCATGGACTGTCAGGAGAACAAATAGGTCTGTCATGGGGAGGGTGAAACAAAGCTGTTCTTTGAAAGCAAGGATTTTGAAGCTCCTTAGTCCCTAGCGAAGGACATCATGCTTCGAAGGCTGGAGGGACAGTGCAGGAGAGGAAGACCCTGGATGAGACGGATTGACACAGTAACTGGGGTAATGGAGGTAGGTGTGTCAGAGTTAGTAAGACTGGCTCAGGATACAGCAGGCTTCAGAGCTGTTGTACACACAGTCGCTATGAGTCACAGGCAACTCGACAGCACATAACAACAACAAATTGCAGGGAGGAAGATTGCTCATCTTTCTCCTCGGAGCCACTGGTGGATTCGAACCAGCAGAAAGACGCCATGTTTGGGTTAGCAGCACAACTGCCTACAGACTAGGCCACCAGATATGCGCACACTGGCGTGTGAGTGTTATCTGCTATGGAGGATAGCTGACCCTCCAGTGAGTTTTCAGAGGCAGTTAATTGCACAGGAGATTACCCATCTTTCTCTCTAGGAGCTGGCAGGTTTGAACCATGTGCCTTTGGGTTCCAGTTCAGCTCCTTACCTCTAAACTACTAGAGCCTCCTCTATAAAATCTATACAGATAAAAGATATAGATATATATTAGCCATCAGGCAAGGTCCAGGACACCCTTGTGTCTTTCTCTTATTTCGAGCCTCTATTCCATCAGATTCTCTATTGACTTGACCTTCCCCTTCTTCTCTGCACGATTCCCAGCCTGGGAGGGCCTCCACTACCTCTCACCTATATTAGAGCAGTCACCCCCTCTCTGGTCCCCCACCCTCTACTGTTCTCCATACAAAGCCAGAGGAATCATGTGAGAACATTAAGTCAAATCTCTGCCTATGGTCTCCAACCTTTGGATTTATTAGTTGGAAACTTTGCCCCCTCATTGCCACACTCTCCCTCCACTCACTGCCTGCAGCACGCTGGCCTCATCTCTGCCCTTAAACTTGCACTGAGATATTGCTGGCCTCTCCGCTCCTAACCCGGACTCCCACGGGCTCCCTCCCTCGAGTCCTGCAGGAGGCGGCTCAGTGAGGCTGGCTCTGTCCACAACCACCTCTTTCTTTCTCTCTACTGTATTTTAACTTCTCCACAGAGTTTATGTTTGTTTCTTGTTTGTCTCATATCTACAAGGCCCCAGTGGATCCCTGGACAGAACTCAGGGACCCGTAAATGTAGGCACCGCCCTCATTTCAGCCATCTCTAACTGGAACTTAGCATTTCCTTCCTTTGGGGAGATTCACACCAAATCAACTATCCCCTAGTCACACAACTCGGTGTGTGTTGGGGAAGAAGTGTTCTGTTCGGGGCTTTCAGTGTTTGTTTGGTGGGAGCAGATTGCCAGGCCTTTCTTCTGAGGCACCTGTGTGGCTTTGAACCATCCTTCTGTGGTGAGTAATCAAGAACTTGCTGCATATTCTGTCACCAACAGAAAGAATGGGTAGCGTCAAATCTCGTTATAATTGCTGCTGAAAACTCAAAATATCATTTACGCTCAAAACTACTGAAAAATTGTGATAGCTTTATTAGAACCACTGCGTGATCTTATTATTTAGTGCATTAATAAAAGGGGCACATATATTACTTGACTGCAAGTTTTTCTTAATATTTTGATCACTGCCTTTTAGTGTAACTGGCTTTCTTTGAACCTTGTTAATTTTATTTTATGGGTTTAAAAATGGTATGGCAACAGGAAAAAAGCCATTATTACAGAATGTAGAGGGACAAAGTAGGATCTATCTGCCTGCCTGCCTGTCTGTCTGTCTATCCAGCCATCCATGCACAGGAGGGAGAGATGAAGGAGATAAGGAAGAAAAAAGGAAGGAGGCAACACAGATGTGAAAATAATTTAGAGGTGACTGTGCAGCCACTTTTGAACCTTCGCACTGTGGAGTCCTAGGTGCATCATGTAAGCTCCCAGAACCAGTGTCCTCATCTGCAAAACGCAGGCATCATACTTGCTTCATATGATTGCAGTACTAATTAAAGACAAAAATATACTTGTGTAAATGCTCAATCAGTTGTGACATATTTTGGTTGTATTATTGTCAGTGCAGTGGCTTTCTTAGCTCTAGGCCTTTGCCCAAGGATCTGCACCCTCAGCCAGGGAGTCAGGGCTCCTCAGAACTCTCCTCTTATAGACATAAGTCCAGAGGGGTTTAAGGAGACACACAGGGACCCACTAGGGCTACCAACTAGCAGGCTGTCCGAGTGGAGAGGGTGGAAGTCCATCGAAGCTGGGCTAGGGGAGTACCTTGCACAGAGTTTTTATCTGAGGAGTAGAGGAGGTTGCATAGTTTTAATTATACATGTTTCCCTAACTATGTATCTGGAGGCATCTGTAATGATGGCAGAAAGGTGTTTGGAACAAAGAATGAAAAACAGGAATCCTAGGGTAAACCCGACCCTACAGAACAAGTTCCATCACTACCGCCTTCTGGTCTCAGCTGGTCTCAGTTTCCTTGTTTCTCCTCAAAAGCCCCATCTCAAGGGTTGCTATCCCACCCTCTAACTCAGAGAGGCAGACTACAGGTTGTGTCTCTCAGTTCCCTAGGATCTTTCTTGCCTGAGGGCCCTGCATTTTCCCATGATGACACAGAAAAACTGACAAACAATTATAGGGTGCATTGTAATAAACAGAAGGCATTGAAGCGAGAGGCCACCAGCTCCCTGAATGCTGAGGACGTGCCTCTCAGCAGCCTCCTATTTGTTCCTAAACCAGCCAGGCCCACTCCCACCTGTGCCTTGTCCTTGGGGGACCCTCAGCCACTGGCAACACTCTCAGACAAATATCCACCTGGCTTCTGTCTCTGTCAGTCCCTATTCCACCTTCTCCAGGATCTTAGGGCGGAAGGAAAAAGTCAAGCTTTAGGGTCTACAAATATGGCGGTAGCAATGGCCTCCTGGGTTGGCTGTGGAGATGACAGTGCCTGTGTCCCTGGGAGGTGCAGGTGCCCCCGGCCTGGAAGCTTTGTGATGACACATGGTACTACTTGGGCTTTGCCTGGATTTTCTGGGTACAGAAGAAAGACTTGTCACAGCCCTAGGGTACTCAGGGCTCTCCATTCAACCATGGATTCCTCCCTAGGCCTCAAGGAGACCCAGCCCACAGTGCCACCCTGCCTCACAACTTCCTGAGCACAAGAAGTACATTAGTTCATTCCTTTCCCCCACTGTCCTGAGGGAAGACATTATGATGCCCACTTTACAGGTGAGGAATCCAAGGCTCAGAGGAGTGAAGTGTACTTCCTGCAACCTCCATTAGCATAGGCTGACTAATAGAATGTGGTGTCAGTTCAAACTAATATTGGTTCTGAAGTTATAGGGAGCCTTTTTCTCTATACCCAGTGAAGGCACAGTGTGGATTCTGGGGTTCTGTAGGGCTCTGGTGGCCAAGTGAGTAGCGAGTCGTGCTGCCAACCCAAAGGCTGACATTTTGAATCCCTCAGCTGCTCTGAGAGAGGAAGATGGGCGTTCTCCTCCCGTGTGACTTAGAGGCTTGGGAAGCCTGTTGGAGGATCAGCTGTGAGGGGGTTCCAATTAAAGCGCAAAGAGAGAAATGGCAGTGATCCAGGGGTCGAGGGAAGACAGGGGCCATCAAGTCGGTGCCAACTTAAGAGCACAGAGTGCCTTATATAGAAATCTGCAGAACTATGTTCTATGAGGTTTTCAATAACTGCTTTTTCATCACCAAGGACATTCTTCCAAGGGACCTCTGGGTGGATTCAAACTGCCAACCTTCCAGGTAACAGCTCAGCAGATAGTCCCGTGCTTCATGCAGGAACTCCACAGTGACAACAACTCATTAAGTTCACAGTAACACCGATTTACTAAGCTTCTACCATGTGCAAGGGGCCTCTGGTTGGCACAAAGAGTGACACTCTTAACTACTAGCTGATAAGTTAGTAGTTCAAGCCCACTCCAAGATGTCTTGAGAGAAAGGACTGGTAACCCGCTTCTGAAAGCTCACAGCCTTGAAAACGCCACTCAACTCTGCATCACATGGGATCACGAGGAGTCAGAGCTGGTTTGACAGCAACTAACAGCCACAATTGTGCGGCAAGCACTTGGCTCTGGATGGTTCAAGCTCACGCCTGCTGCCCCACATGGTTGTTGTTGTTGTTGTTGTTGTTGTGTGTTATCAAGTCCCCTTTGACCCACAACCACCCTATGCATAGCAGCTCTGAACCCCTGCACTGTCCTGAGCCAGTCTCACTGATTCCGACACATCAACCCCCGTTGCCCCAATCACTGTATCAATCCAGGGTCTTCCTCCCCTGCACTGTCCCTCCACCCTTCCAAGCATGATGTCCTTTTCTAAGAACCAATCCCTCCTGACCACGTGCCCAAAGTGTGTGAGACAGAGCTCCAAAATCCTAGCCTCTCCAAGAGAGACAGATGCATTTGTTTTCCTGGCCGTCCATGGATGTTCAAGACTTTTCTCCAGCACCACAATTTGAAGGCACTGATTCTTCTCCTGTCATCCTTAGTCAGTGTCCAGCTCTCCAATTCATAGCAAGTAATTGAGAAGACCATGGCTTGGATCAGGTGCACCTTAGTCAGTGATAAGCAAACTGAGCTAGTAAGCATCAGTGCCAGGAGCCAGTGGGGCCTATGTGATCCAGGTGGGATCTTAGCCCTGTGGTGAGAGAAGAGGAGGACAGAGGACATGTGAAGATCATGCTTACTTGAAGAAATCACTTGTTTGGAGTCTAAGGAAGCTGGAGGGGAGGTCAGGAGGGTACTGACTCAAGAGTCAGTCTTAGCCAGGAAGAGCAAGCTGGCGGTCACTTCAGGACCATGTTGGTGGGTCGTGTGGCTTAGTCAGGGGAAGCTGTAGACCCTGCTCACTCACTTGGCCCAATGTCATCAAGCCTAGCCTTAAGGTCAAAGCTTCCTCCTTCCTCCAGGATGCCTGCCTCGACTGGCCTCCAAGGCATCTCAGCCCCTCCTGACATGCACTGTCCTCCACCCTAGTCCTGAGCTGGACATTGGACAGTCAGGTGCAGTGAGTTTTGCTGTCAAGTGTAAGGCAGGAGGAGTCTCACCCAGAGATACGGAGCTGGGAGAGAACAAGGCAAGCGTAGCATCTCGTCATTTTGGGTGGCTCTGTGTGTGCTTGCGCACGTGTGTGCATGTATGTGTACATGTGTTTGGTGCATGAGCACACGCTGTGAGTGCTTGCGTAGTTTGTGCACAAGCCTGCATGTATGTGGCTGCATGAGTAAATGGTGTGTGTTTAGGTGACATGTGTGTCCTCTGTGTGCACATGTGAATGGTTGCATGTGTTAATGAGCACGTGTGGGTGAGGAAGAGCTCATGTACACATGTGTGCACACACAATGTACTGCATGTGATCTGTATGTGTCCACACGGTGTACGTGGGTGCACAAGCCGTGTGTACATATGTGTGCATGTGTTTGCAGGCGAGCTCTGTAGCAAGACAGCATGAGGAGCTGCTCGCTGCTTCCATCATCCCCACTGCCGCCGGCTGGGTGAGGAGGATGTGTGGAGACAGGAGGCCTGGGGAGACGCTTTCTCCCAAAGGTGCCACGAGCAGCAGGGGAGGAAGGGATGGGGGGAGCAGCACCTTATTTAAATGCAAATGACTGAAATACAACTTTCTTTATTAAAATGCAAATTGCACTTCAGTTTCTGACACCTTCCACCATGGTACACATTCAAGAATCAAGGCCAACGGACTCCCACTATCCCAGGTTGGAAGTCCCATTGGTTGGTGGCCAAGGCAATGGAGGCCAGCTAGTGCAGAGGTGGGCCTGAGGTAGGCTGCGGGTGCTGAATCAGGAGCCTGGGCTCCCTACCTCCAGGGATTCTGGGAGAAGGAAGTTGATGATGATACAGAGAATAGGAGCCAGAGAACCATACTGTCACCCTCAAAGGGGACCAGGCTGGAGGCTGACACAGGTTATCTTCTGTGGGCTTTTGACCAGGCTGGGTCAACATGTTGTGTAATTTCCTGAGACTATACTCCTGGGTCAGCTTGGAGTCCTCAGATGAGAGACGATAAGAACTGTTGTCTGATGTCTGGATCATAGAATTGATTGCCTCTTGGGAAATCAGGACCTGGCTGCTGGTGGCCATAGCTCTGGGCTTGACCTAAAGTAGCCTCTCACTTGAGCTCAGGCTCTGAGACAGGACTACCTTTCTCTGTTCCTCCTCTTGCCTGGACTTTGGGAGCAGGGATGCTGGGTACAGCCATACAGATCCTGGTAAGCAGGAGCTCCCACCGGGCCTGGGCCTGATCCCCCAGCTAGGTGCCTTGTCAGGAGGCTGAGTCCTCTAGAAAGGGGTGTGGTTTTTTTTCTTTACACAAAGACACACTTGGCTTAAGCCAAGCATCCTCAGCTCTGGATTCAGCCGCACAAAAACCACATCCACTGCTGTCAAGTTGATTCTAACTCATAGTGACTCTCTGGTGGGTTTCTGAGGCTATAAATCATAACAGGAGAAGTCTCTTTTTCTCTCAAGAAGGTGGTCATGGAATTGAACCAGTGAAGCCTGCAACCTTTTGGTTAGTAGGCTGTTAGAAGGATCCTTGGCACAATCACACAGATGCGTTTTTCTAA
Organism: Elephantulus edwardii; assembly: GCF_000299155.1. NCBI lineage: Eukaryota > Metazoa > Chordata > Mammalia > Macroscelidea > Macroscelididae > Elephantulus > Elephantulus edwardii. The sequence goes on along the minus strand of NW_006399767.1, from coordinate 28,046,705 downwards.
TTCATTTACCCACAGAGGGCGCTTGTTCCTAATTTGCACACAGATGCTATTGAGTCTGGGAGCCCCGGAGGCCTAGACTCCGCTTTCTTCTGCTCTACTTCCATTTCAGTCCCTGCCTCCTCCCTCCCTGCAACTTGGTTCCCCAAGTTTCTGCTCCTTATTTCCTTTACCCTTTCCTGTGTTTTTGTCCTGTATCCACCTCCCTGCGGCTCCTCCCCTCTGGGTCCCTCTAACCAGAATCCACAGTCTTGTCCACAGACTGGCAGTGTATCCTAGCCCACTAGAATCTGAGGCAGGTGCAGACAGCCTCGCAAGAGTGGGCCAGGCCCTTGCAGGCTCAGGGCCACGCTGCCATGTGCAGAGAGCCCGGGGCGTGGGGGAGGGTCCCCAGTACCTTCCATCTGCCAAGCTCCTAATATAGGCAGCTCAGCCACAGAGCGGGGGAAGCAGAAGGCAACTTAGAGCGGTGACAGGGCTGTGCTTCCTCCGTATAAATAGTCCCGTCTGTCACCCCAGGGCGGGCAGCTTCCTGGGGCACTTTTGATGTCATCAGTTTCCCAGGAGAGCTTTGCGCGCGAGTACCCCTGGGGACCTAGGATGAAGTCTGGGATGAAGAATCTGGGATGCAGGCCAGGAGGCTGGAGTGGAGGGGCCACTCCAAGGGCAGTTCTGATTGCTCCCAACCATGTCCTCTGCTGCCACTGACATCCCAGTCTAAGAAAGCCAGAACTAGAGCCCCTTGAAGGCACCCACAAAGGAACCCTCCCTTGAAATCACCCACAAATTACTCAGCTGGCCCCATGTCAGCTCTGAGAGTAACCAAGTGATTGATCCGTTATGTCCTGAAACAGACCATGAACAAGCAACATCACAGATGCTGGTAACTAACAGAGATGGGTAGATCTGTCCACTCTGGGTCATCTTCCTGTCAGGTCTCTTGGCCTTGGCTCCAGTCCATCTTGGGGACAATATTAAATTTTCTCTCTACACCCATCCAGCACACCAGCTCCACCCCAAAGTTCCAAACTTCTGACAATTCTGAGTGTCAACTTGTCAGCTTGTTCAGACCCTCGCTACCCTGACCTGTCCCAAGACAAGGACCACGTTTCCTCTATTAGACTAGGAGCTCCCTGAGGACCAGTGGATTTGCTATCAGATTGAGAGGTCATTACAGGCAGGGGACTTCAGCCTCCTCTTCACACTGGATGGAGTTCCTGCAGGGGGCGCTGTGTTCATCCCTCCACCATGGAAGGGCTCTGCTAGTGACGCTTTGTGGGGTTCTGTCTCCTGAGGAGTCCCTGAGGAGAAGATCCTCCCCCAGAATGGCCTAAGAATGCAGTGTGAGGTCCTTGGGGTCCTGAACCTGAAGCCCACTGGAGGCCCTGGCCAGTGCCACCCTCCTTCAGCCCCTGGGATGGGTGGGACTTGTGCAACTATTCAGAGGGGAGCAGGGGCCTCCCTCACCAGGCTTCATAGGTCCTCAGAGGAAAGAGGCTTCAGGACAAAGAAAATAGATTTCTCCCAAAGATCCTTTCCTGCCTGGTGGGTTTCGAATGGTGGGGCTCTTGTAGGATTGCAGGCTCAGGATTCACACAGCTCTACTATTTACCAATTCTATGATAGTGGGAGAGAGGCACTCTGATGGCCTAGAGTCAAGAAGCTGCACTGCAGTCCTGAAGACAAGCGGTTCAAATCCACCAGCTGCTCCGCAGGATAGGGGTGGGCAGTCTCCTCAAGTGTGATTAACTGCCTCTGAAAACCCGCCAGAGGGTCAGCTATGGGTTTGTTCTGGCTCTACAGTGCACAACAACATCATTATCATAGTGGGAGAGCCTCCCTTTCCCTCAGTTAAATAATAGTTAACTGCCTCATGAGAAGGACATAAAGAACGGTGTCCGGCACACACAAGGACTGTCATCGTAACCTGCCTGGCTCCCTGGGTGAAGCATGTTCCTGGAGATGCAGGGTCAGAAAACTGTAGAGGGTCACTAATGTATTGGGTGCTGACAGTGTGATATCTCACTTATTCTCTTAACAACACTGTAGGCAGGGTTGCCACATACAATTGCACTGGGCCCTCTGACCAAGAAAGTAACCACTGCTCTCTCCCAAAACCTCCCACCAGTCCTTCCATGTGGAGTTTTTCTTAATTTCTATAAAGGCACCACCATATGGGTCACTCATACCCCTGCTTATGAGGTAAGACCTACTATTATCTCCATTTTGTAAAGTGTGGAAACTGAGGCAAAGAAAGCCAAGAATTCTGGCTTTGGGGCCCACATTCCTAATGACATTGCCTCGTACTGCTAAGCTGGTTATGAAAACTGGATACCTAGACAGGGTTCAGACTTCAGGGCTCAGTCAATCCTAAAGCATGAAAACTCCAGAGAACGAGGGAAGATGGGCCTTCCCCTTAGCTGACGAGAGTTCTGAGGCCTGGAGCCTAAGTCTCCTGTCACAGGATGGTGAGGGGAAAAGACTGGAATTTTGTAACTTGGCGATCCTCAGGAAGTCACCTCAGCTTATTGAGCCTCAATTTCCCCACCTGTAAAATGGAGCCAACAGTGCACACCCTGCCTCCTTCACTGACCGTGGTTACAAATGCTGACAGGCTTAAAGGGAATGAGTTGTTCTCTAGTACCTAGAATTGCACCCACTTTAGTGAAAACTCTGGTGGCCCGGTCTGTAAGGAACTGTGCTGTTAACCCAAAGATCTCGCCATTCTGGCCATTTGATTCCATGAGCTACTCTGTGGGGAAAGATGGACAATCTCCTCCTGTGTGATTTACAGTCTCAGAAACCTGGTGGAGGATCAGCTGTGAGCTAGTTCCGGTTCCAACTTGACAGCAATGAGCTGAATGACTTTAAATTTGTCATCCACTTAACATAACTCTGATCCCCCCATCTTTTCCTGTGGGGAGCCAGTACTTCCATGAGCTCTCTGCCTTCCTTCTCAGACTCTGAACAGCAGAGCCAAATGCCAGGGCGCTCGCGGCTCATGACTCAGCCTCCATAACGAGTCCCAACATCTGGCTGACAAAGGGCACGGCTCACTCCCAAAGCGGCTCCTTCTGCACAAATATGTTCTTAATATTCAATTAGTATTTATCCACCACGAACAACAATTACACCATTGACTCTCAATGAAGTGCCTGGTTAATTAATTAACGCAGTATTTAACATGCTGGGAGTATTTCTCTGTGAGCGCGATAGTTAAAATAGCACAGTGACGCCAGGGCAATCCAGGGGCTGCTGGGGGTGCCCTGGGTTTCCTCGCTCCATATGTGAGTATGGGACTGAGCACGTACCTCACAAGCCATCTTGTGGGATTTAAAAATCCACTGGGACTTTTAATGAGTCACTTAACTCCTCCCAGTCTATTTCCTTCTCAGTAGAGGCTGAACCAGATGATTCCAAGGTTCCCTCCAGTCTTAACTGTTTGGATTGTATTGATCCCCTCCCCAGTCACCATATGGAAAACTCTCTCAGTTCTGCAAGCCCCAGCCTCTCAGGGCTGCCGACTCAGTCAACCACACATCCTACCCCTCTGTTCCCTCTGTTGCCCTCTCTATCCCTTCTTCAACTGCATGTCTCAGATTCCCACTCCTCAGGCTAATCCAATCATCCACTTGGATTTGTCAGGATGGGCTAAATTGCCGTAACATGATGATCCAAAATTTCTTTGCTCAATCTCAGTAGAAGCTTATTTCTCACTTATATTTCAGCCTACAGGTAGCATCTATAAACAGACGGGTCTCTGTTATGTGGTGACACAAAGGACCCAGACCCTTTCCAACTTGTGGCTTGGCCTTCCCTGTAAAGGTCATTGCCTTCATGATTGCAGCTGGGTCTCCATGGCCACAGTCTCATTAGAAGAGTAGGAAGGGGGCACAGCTTTCCTGAAGACTGAGGCTGGAAGTGGCGCATATCACTTTTTCTGACCGACATTCCTTAGAGAGAATGGGCTGGGGCCACATCCAGCTGCAAGAAAGTCTGGGAGATGCGGGCAAGTCACGCAGTCAAAAGAAAGGTAGAGGGGATGCTGATGGACAGGAGCAGGCACTGCCACACTCCACTGCCACATGGGGGTTGTAGGAGGATCAGATGGATTTATAATCTTAAACCCTTAGGGCCTGGCCCATGGTGAACACCACAAAAATTCTATTATTACTGAGTCCAAAAGAGGGTCAGCTCTGAGTCAGTCCCAAGCCAACAGCAATGATTTTTTGAGACCCACACTATTAATCTGTCGGTGCCAAATTAATAAGATCTATTTCCTGTGTGAGAAAAGTGATAGATCAAAGACATGTGTAACCTATCTGTTATAATTCAGAAGGTGCCACAATCAAGACTTGTACGATATAATATAGGACCCAGTGAGAGGACACAAATAGCTGAGAAAGGACACACAGACCAATTCTCAAGCAACGGTAGCAGCTGATTAGGTGGAGAGGGAACCCCAGGGTTTGACTTGACATGGCAAGGATTCCAGTGTTGCTACAGCCAGACCCATGTAGTGGGTACAATCACATTGTGAGAACAAAAAGGCGTCTATGGAGCCGGGGGGGGGGGAGGGGAGCATTCTTGTAAGGGCAAATATATACCTCAGGAAGGTTCGCACAGTGAAACGACATCATCTGACTTACAGTCATAATGTTTCCTATGTGCAAGAGGGAAAATGGATCAATAGGAAGCAGCAGATTAGTCCTTGCATCCTTATTTACGTTTGGCATGATCTGAGATACACACACACACACTGCAGTGTCTGACAGGCTAAGCACTGCATTTCCCAGAATCCTTTGCAGCTTGCAGCTAAGCTTTGTTGTTGTTGTTGTTGTTGTTGTTGTTGTTATGTGCCGTCGAGTCGCTTGCGATTCATAGCAACCCTATGTACAACAGCCCTATACTCTGCTCTGTCCTGTGCCAGTTGCACTGTCTTTGACACTCCCATCCCGATTACCCCAGTCACCGAATCATCCACCTCATAGAGGGCCTTCCCCTCCTGCTCCGTCCCTCCATCCTCCCAAGCATGATGTCCCTCTCTAAGGACCGATCTCTCCTCACAACATGTCCAAAGTATGTCAGACGGAGCCTCAGAATCCTTGCCTCCAAGGAGCCACCCGGTTTAACCCTTTCCAGGACGAATCTGTTTGTTTGCCTAGCAGTCCGTGGTATTCTCAATACTCTTCTCCAGCACCACAGCTCAAAGGCATCAATTCTCCTTCTATCTTCCTTGGTCATTGTCCAACTCTCTGATGCATAACAAGTGATTGTGAAGACCATGGCCTGTATCAAAAGCACCTTAGTCTCCAGAGACACCATTGCTCTTCAGTACTTTGGAGAGGTCCCTAACAGAAGACTTTCCCATGGCAATGCACCTTTTAATTTCCTGGCTACTGGTGCCAAGACTGTTGACTATGGAGCCAAGCAAACTAAAGCTGTGTACAATCTCAATCTCTTCACCATCCATCCTGATGCTGCCAACTGGTCCAGTGGTGAGAATCTTTGTCTTCTTGACATTGAGCCTCAATCCATATTGTAGGCTGCAGTCCTTGACACTCTGCAGCAGGCGCTTCAGGTCCTCCTCAGTTTCAGCAAACAGGGTTGTGTCATCCGCATAACGCAGATTGTTGATAAATCGTCCACCAATCCTGACCCCACATTTCTCCTCATAGAGCCCAGCCTCCCGGATAATCTGTTCTGCATATAGGTTGAAAAGGTATGGAGATAGGATGCATCCCTGGAGTACACCCTTCTTTAGGATAGGAAATAAGTTCTTCAGATGGTGGTAGCTTCCTGTGGTATGGAAAGCACAGGGAAGCCAAGACTATTTATCTCTGGCCTTGTCTACTTCCCACTGGCAAGCATGGAAAACAATGAATGGTTCTGTAGCAATGATGCCGTGTCCAGCATCTAGCTTTCTGGAAGCTAAGAGGCCAATGCAAGGGAAGCAGTGGCATGTGGCAGCAATCTTGTGTCCATGAGGGGAAACATGACTGACAAACCTGAGGTAGACATCACTATGCAGGCCCAACCTAGAGCTGGCTCCTCTAGTCCTTTCAAGGATTTTCTGCATACTTTGTTTAAAATAGGGAGATCTTTCAGGTGGTTTTCAAGACTAGTTTTGTTAAGAAATGGATAAAGGACTGCTCAGGGCAGTGGTGTGGGCTGCAGTGTCGTTGCATTGTTGCTAAGTGCCATTCAATCAAGTACAACTCATAGCGACCGTGGGAAGAACAGATCTGAACCCTGTCCTATCCTGTGCCGTCCTCATCATCTCTGACACACTTAAGCCCATTGCTGCAGTCACTGTGCCAGTCCATCTCGTTGAGGGTCTTCCTCTCCTTTCACTGACCCTCCATCTTTTCAAGCACGATGTCTGTCTCCAAGAACTAGCTTTCCTAGCAACTAGCAACATGACCAAAGCGTGTGAGATAAAGCATCACCACTCTTGATCTAAGGAGCACTCTATCTGCACTTTCTCCAAGATCTGTTTGTTCTTTTTCTTTCTATAATTATATTTTATTAATTTTCATGAATATTTACAGAGATTTTGGGTTTCCATTCATTCACCGCTGCACCATTCTCTCTACCCTCCTTCCAGTTTGTTCTTGTCCAAATGCCACAGTGCTTGTCAAAGCCAGTTCTGATTAATCTTCTTTGTCAGTGTGTCCTTTGCCATTCCCTATCACTCCTCCCTGAGAGAGACTTCACCCTGAGTCATAAGGAAAAGGGGATGGCGTATTCTCTTAGCTACTTCCTGCTGAAAAGGGACGCTGTGGGTTTCAGGTGAAGATCTTCTCTCACTACTCTAAAGGGCCCCTTTGGCAGTAGGAAACACATAGACTATTATGGAGATTGATTTTGGAATTTAGATGTACTCTTATTGATTGTGCTTGGCCGTGCATGTTCATATCCTTGAAGATGTATCATGGGGGTGTTGCAACCTAGAAGACACAAATTTGACTAACAAGTTATAAGTACATGAGTCAAAAATTATGGAAAAGTAAAAGAAAAGATTCTTTCATTGTTTTACAAACCCTCCCCCAGGTCCCCTCCACCATGTAGCCCTCGCTCTAGACTCCTGTGATGACAGAAATACCTAGTCATATATCTCTTTTAAACAGTTTTCTCACTCCTCTGTTTCAGTGCAGTATACATTATTGAACCCATCTTACTCAGTCTCTCCCCAACCCCAAGGACAGTCCCATTCTACAACAGTGGCATCATGTAATATTTGTCCTTTTGTGACTGGGATATTTCACTCAGCATAATGTTCTCCAGAGTCAACCATTTTGAATAATATTGCATGAGTTCCTTGTTTTTTAATGCAGCATAGTATTCCATTGTGCGAATATACCACAGCTTCTCTAGCCATTCGTTTGTTGATGGGCACTTAGGTTGTTTCCAACTCCTTGCTATTGTGAACAAAGCTGCAATAAACATGGGTGTGCTGTTTGTTCTTTTGGCAGTCCATGGGATACTCAGCATTCATTTCCAAAACAGCTAAGCTCAGTGCGTAAGGGAGAGATTTGGTATTTTTAAGTTCTTTTTTTCTTTTCATTGTGATTTGTGTGAAAGTTTACAAAGAAAATCCATTTTCCAGTCAACTATTCACATAGATTTTGTTTTATAGCATTAATGACAACATCCACAAAATAACCATATTCTTCCCAGTTCCTCCTTGTAATCCTCATTTCCATTAATCCTTCTTTTTTACACTTTTCTTTCTTTCTGAGCTTTATTTTTGGCCAAATGTTGTCCTTTTTGACTTACATGGTAAGTGCTTCCCTTGTGCTTGTGTTCACAGGATAGGTCTATTGTTTGGAGAAAAGTTGAGCCATAACGGGTAAATTTTATTCCACAATAAAGGGTTATTAAAAAGGCCATAGTCTTGAGAGTTCTATGAGTCTCTACTGGATCACTAAACTTGGCCATTTTTTAAATGTTTTTTTCATATTGTTCCACATTTCCCCCCACTGTCTCCAGAACCTTCTACCATGAGCCTTTTTACAGTGATAAGCATTGTTAGCTGGCTTCATCTCATTTTGGTCATGAAAGATGAGGTTCATGGGTTCTATGAGTCCTCTGGACTAACTGTTTTTAAGGCATCTTTCCTTTCATTATCTCTTATTTGTGCCAGACAGCAAGAAATCAAGAACTGCATCATAGAAATGTGGCTTAGTGGTAAAAAGCTGCTACAATCCCAAAGGCACACAGTTCAAATCCACCAACTGCTCTGTGGGAGAAAGATAGACAATTTTCTCCCGTAAAATTAAACTGCCTCTGAAAACCCACTGAAGGGTCAGCTGTGGGTCAGTTACAACTCAACAGTACACAACAACAACAACAACAAGGCTCCTTGGAAGCTTTGAGATTGCAGTTGCTACTTACCAAAGTAGAATGCAGAACACTGTCTCTGTGGACTATACTAACTCAATAGGGACAAGATGTTTAAATGGCCCTGAATCTTCTGGCTTGGCTGGTAGAAGGTAAAACAAGCAACTAAGGAAAGAACTAGGAAGCAAAGGAGAAAGGTGATGAGTTCCCCATTGGCCTGTCAGTTTGAGGAACTTGGGGGACACTCAGGTAGAGGTGTCAGGGAGTTGCAAACTGGAGCTCTGGCCTGAACATGGGGCCCAGGAAAAGATGACAGAGGCGTGTTAGATTGGGAAAACCACATAACCACCCAGAGATGCAATGAAGCTTGACTCATCGTCTTGATTCCCTAAAGGGTAGACTTGCAAATTTAGTGCCTAAGTGGGCATCCGGAGATCACTGTCTGTGCAGGAGTAGAGAGGAAGCCAGATTGTGAAGGGTTGAGGAGTGGGTGGAGTTGAACACGTGTAGCTGTTGAGTGTAGACTGCTCTTTCAAGATGTCTGGAATGGAAGTGGGAGGAGATGGGAAGGGAAAGCAGGAATAGGAGATAAGCATGAAGAAAGCACTGTTGGGGGGGGGTGTTATGGGGAAAGTGGGGGAGAGTGGGACCTGCTCCCTTCTCTCCCCATCACACTGCCATCAGTGTTTGCTCAGATCATGTTTCCCCTGAACTCCTGTCTCCCTTCTCCAAGGCTTCCTTCTCCAGGCAAGTCAGAGTGAGCATCACACACCTGCTGTTCCACATCCCTCCCTTACTCAGAATCCCTCAGTGCCCCCTGCCCCCCGCCGCCTCCCCATTGCCTAAGCATAACCCCAGACTCCTGCAGTCAGGCAAAAGCCTTTCCAATCTCCCCCATTTTTTCCCCAACAGAAACATGTAATGTATCCTAACTGCTCTCCTGTAATGTCCCCCAAATATGCCATCATCACTCAGGCCTATGAAGAAATCAGCTTCCCTTCTGTTGAGCACTTGTTTGCGTTCCCCTGGTGATTTGGGAGGCAGAAGGGGCTGCTCCTTTTGAGAAGCTGGACTGTGACAGACACTGCTGACCGACCATCCAGCAGACAGGCCTTTTCCTTCCAGTATGGGAGTGCACTGAAAGGAGGCCCCTCCCTGAGTGCAACACATAATTGTCAAAGTCAGTCCAGCCAAACTCATTGTTCCTTTTGCAAATGGATGGATAGAGAAGCTGTGGCATATTCACACAATAAAATGCTATGCGGCATTGAAAAGCAAGGAACTCATGAAATATTATGCAAAATGGATGACCATGGAGGACATTACGCTGAGTGAAATGTCTCAGTCAAAAAAGGACAACTATTGCATAGGGCCACTGTTGTAAAACAGGACTGACATCAGGGTTGAGGGAAGACAGAAAAGGAGGGTAAGAATAATGTATATTCCATTGAAACAGATGACGGAGAGAACTGTTTAAAAGGGACATATGAATGGATATTCTTGTCAGGACAGGAGTCCAGAATGAAGGCTGCACAGTGGGGTGGACTTGGGGGGTAGATATTACATAACAATGAAAGAGGTTTTCTTTTTCTTCTCAAGGAGAAGAGTGAATTAGGGGGCAGGGAGTGGGTAGGGAGAAAAGTGCAACAATAAAACCCTAAGTCTCTGTAAACTTTGATTAAAATTAATTTTTTAAAAAGTGGTCATGTGACCCAGTTTTAGCTAATGAGTCATAAGGGGGAGTCAGAGGATTCTGGGAAGGAATCTAAGGAGTCATGTGCTAGGAAGAGCGTCATCCCCTTCCTATTTCTGGATGCTATGGTGACCAGGAGGGGAAACATGGTTAGAAAGCCAAGAGCAGAGTAGAGAAAGGAACAGGTAAGAGGTCTGGTGACTTAGCGGGTAAGGAATTATGCTGTCAACCCAAAGGCAGACAATTCAAATCTACCAGCTGCTCCTGGGGAGAAAGATGAGCAATCTTATCCCATGCAATTTACAGTCTCTGAAAATCTGCTGGAGGGTCAGCTGTGATTTGGTTCCAACTTAATGGCAATAAGTTGAATTGAGATAATGCACTGAGCATTGGATTTATCTGACTCTATCCAACTTCCTGACATTGGCTAAGTGAGTTTATGACTTTAAGCAAGCAACTTCTATGTCCTCACCTATAAAATAAATAATAACAGTCTTTATCTCATAGGCTTATGAGGATAAAAATTAGTTACTATTTGTAAAACTCTTAGAAACAGGCCTGACTCCAATAATATCTGTTGGTGTTAAAGAAATATAAATGAAACTCTTATTGGTTAAAACATAAATCACTCTCTTTTTTTTTTCACTCTAAAGCTTTGAAGCGTCATCTGACATACTTTGAGCATGTGGCAAGGAGAGACCAGTCCTTGGGGAAGGACAGCATGCTTGGGAGGGTAGAGGGACAACGCATGAGAGAAGACCTTCGATGAGATGGATTAATTGAGTGACTGGGGTAATGCATAGGTGTGTCAGAGACAATAAGATTGGCACAGGATAGAGCAGGGTATAGGGCTATTGTACATAGGGTTGCTATGAGTCACAGGCAAATTGATGGCACATAACAACAACAACAAAGCTTTTAAGATCCTAGTCAATGCTCATCAAAGTGGGATACAGAACATTGTCCTTGTGAATTTCTTGTTATATGGTGTCAAGTCGAATACAAAACGCATATCAACTCCATGAATAATATCTCTGAATCCTGCCCTGTCCTGAACCAGTCTCACTGTCTCTCACACATCTGACCTCATTGCCAGAGTCACTGTGTCAATCCATCTGATGCAGGGTCTTCCTCACCTCCATTGACCCTCTACCCTTCCAAGAATGATGTCCTTCTCCAAGGACTGACCCCTCTTGGCAACATGCTCAAAGTATGTGAGATAGAGCTTCCCAACCCTTACCTCTAAGGAGTAACCCAGTTTCATCCTCTCCAGAATAGACCTATTTGTTCTCTTGGCAGTCCAGGAAATGTTCAATGCTGTTCTCCAGCACCACAGCTCAAAGGCATTAGTTCTTCTGATATCGTCCTTAGTCATTCTCCAGCTCTCAGCTGCATAGCAAGTAATTGAGAAGACCATGTCTTAAATCAGTTGCACCTGAATCTCTAGACTGACACTGTTCTGGCTTAGAACTCTGGAGAGGACCCCGACAGACTTTCCCATCTTTTCATTTGTCTGCTGGTGCCAAGAATGTTGATGTGGATCAGAGCAAGATGAAATTATTAACAATCTCAATCTCTTCTCCATCTATCATGGTACTGCCAATTGGCCTCGTGGTGAGAATTTTTTGTTTTCTTGATGTTGAGATGCAATCTATATTGAAGACTGCAGTCTTTGGCCTTCTGCAGCAAACATTTCAAATTCTACTTAATTTCCTTGAGCAAGGTTGTGTCATCTGCATAACGCAGGTTGTTGATGAATCTTCCTCCAATCCTGATGCCACATTCTTCTTCATAGAGTCCAGCCTCTTAAAGATCTGTTCCACATGCAGATTGAAAAGGTATGGAGAAAGAACACATCCTTGACACACTCCTTTTTTAAAAAAATTTATTTTATTTTATTAATTTTAATGAACATTTACAGAGATTTTGGATTTCCATTCATT
>NW_006399767.1:28025056-28034369 GCF_000299155.1 Elephantulus edwardii | reverse complement strand
CCTTGAGGGTCACCCATTTTGAATAATATTGCATGAGTTCCTTGTTTTTCAATGCAGCATAGTATTCCATTGTGTGAATATACCACAGCTTCTCTACCCATTCATTTGTTGATGGGCACTTAGATTATTGCCAACTCCTTGCTATTGTGAACAAAGCTGTGATAAACATAGGTGTGCGTATGACACACTCCTTTCTTAATTTTGAATTGTGCAATGTTTTCTTGCTCTGTTCATATGACTGCTTCATGGTCTAAGTATAGGTGTTTGCATAAACACAATCAAATGTTCTGGGATTCTCATTCATCTCAATGTTAGTCACAATCTGTCATGATTCATTGTAGTCAAATGTCTTTTCATAGTCAATAAAACATAAATAAGACATTCTTCTGATACTCTCTGCTTTCAGCTCAGAGAAGATCTGACATTGACAATTACATCCCTAGTGCCACAGCCTCTTCACAACCTAGCTTGTGTTTCTAGCAGTTCTCAGCCATTGTACTATTCCAGTCATTTTTGGATAATCTTCAGCAAGATTTTGCTTGTATGTGATATTAGTGATATTGCTTGACAATTTCCATACTCCCTTGGATAACCTTTTTGGGGAACTATGCTAATTGACTATGATGTCGCCTATGGTTTTCAGCTCTCAAGCTCAGCATCTGCTTCCCTTGGGTTGTTTGCTTCTGGCTTAGAAGTTTCCATAATGTGGCCCTTTGTCTGCTCTATGATATATGTGAAGCTATTTATACCACATGCAAATACATACATAGAAGCATCACTGGCAAATCTTTATCTAGTCCTTTTGCCAACCCATGAGTGTTCATCTTGCCTGTCTGCCTGTGTGTCCACTTGTAGATCTATGTTTGTTATTATTGATAATGCATGATTGGATATATAGCAGTATTGACCTCTGTCGTCTGTTAACTCTTGTGCACTTCTCTGTGTCTTCCTTTTCTTAAGTTCTACCGTGCTGACAATCCCCTTAATGTAGAGCATGTCTTCGTGTAGGGTGTGTCTTACATATATCTCTTTGGAGATATAAAGATTAAATAAGCCAATAGCCAACAGAGCTGGAAAAGAATACTACACAAATCTCAGACTACAAGCCATTCTGTATTCCAATCATCAAAACAGCCAAAGGAGAAGGACTTTCCCCCAGAACCAACCACAAGAAAGTCTTTTGCTAGAGCTGGCCACCCTACATTTGAATCCAACCTGCTAAAGTGGGAGAAAGTACATTTGTTCAAGCCCCCCACCTGCAGTATTTCTGTTACAGCAGCGCAAATAACCGAGAGGTAATGTCTTACCAGGCAGGGAGGTGTTGCTGAACAATTGTCTAAAATGTAGATGAGGTTTGAGGATTGGATAACAGATACAGGCTGGAAATCAAGGTTCGATCCATGAGCAGCAGATGGAGAAAGATGGGCAGTCTCCTCCCGTAGTGATTTACAACCTCAGAAACCCGATGAAGGGTCGTTTAGAGTCCCAACTGACTCAGTGACAGAGAGTTTGAATTTTTTAATAGTAAAAAGCTTAGGTTTCCTTGAAGAGACTGTTGGTAGAGTTATAGATGTCAAAACCAATTCTAGTGAGGGCTCAGAAAGAAGTTAGAATCACTGTCGGGAAAGTTTCTATCATCTTAGAAACTCCATATGGCATCAGTAACAGCAATGTGGCTATTAAATGTGCTTCTGCTAAGACTCTAAAAGGGAATGGTGAATTGGTGCGTGGGCAACGGAGGATGCTTTTTTATGCAGTGGCAGAGCACCTGTGTGAATTATGTTCACATGTTAGGTGGATGGTAGAACTTGGAAGTGAGGAACTTGGATATCTGACTGATGACATTTCTAGGCAAGATCATAAAGGGGCTGAAAGGCTTCTCCTTGCCGCTGATAATAAAATGTGAGAGCGAAGAGACAGACTGAGAAATGCACTGTGAAAAATTAAAACAGAACTGAAAGACTTGGGAAATCCTGCTGTACAAGTGTCCTAGAACACTCCGCAAGCAAGTGGCCAATCTTTTGCTAAAGAGATTAAGCCAGTGAGGGAGGGAGGTAACCAACCAATCAGCACAACAGAAAGTCTATCTGCTTAGACAGAAGGAGACAGAGAAGGAATCCTACAGGCAGGAAACAGACCACAGAAGATACATCTCTTGTCCTCCAAGGAAAGGAAACGGCCATCCCCAGAGCAGCCCAGAGATCGGTAGAAGGAGAAAAGGAAACACTTTATGGTTTTGAAAAGTTTAAGAATCAGATCTCCATCAACGCAGTTCCAGAATTTAGGGTTGCTGTTTATATATGAGTGACCTGGAAATGAAGTGCTGCCCAAAGAGGTGGAGGTGCATCTCTTGTGCTCAAAGAGCAGGTCAGAGCCTGCTGGGGCCCTGGGCTAAGATCACCTCCCGGATGAAGTAGGAGGATGGAGATTCCCCAAAACCAAAAGAGCAGAATTGCCATCTGTGGTGTAAGGATCATTTTGAAATGCCTTCTCTATCCCTAATCTTGTAACTCCCACCAAATGACTGGGTGGGGCTGTGTAAATAAGGTGCCTGTGGCCCACCAAAGGGATAGGACAGCTTGTTAATAATGCACATAAGATACATGCACTCTTGTGCGGATAAGGCCATGTAAAGAAGGTGTATGGAACCTAACGAAGGATTATCCAGCTTGTCATCCTGCCAGGTTTAAAACAAGAAAGGTAAGAAGTGCAAAGAGGAGGACTTGACTACCGCTACAAAGTGGAGTGTGCCTGTGAACCTGACGTCCCTGTGCTGGGAATCACCTCAACCCAGTAGACACAGGAGAGAGAGCTTTAACACTGGGGACAGCCAGCAGCAGTGGCAGAGGAATGGTGACCACAGGAGGCCAGCAGGAGATGGCAAATGGGTTTGCTGGCTCCCCAAGCAAGGTGGTTACAGTGGGGGTACCCACCCACAGAGAGCTAGAGCTGAGTGCCTTAGGGCCGAGGTCAACTGGCAGATGCAGGGACCTTTGGGCATTTATTGGTGGAACCAGAGAACTGTGTAACACTTCCCTGGGCAAGTGGCTGCCAGGTCAGCCCAAGGGCCTCCAGAGGCTGTAGGCAGAGAAAGGCCTGCCTGTGCACTCAGCTGAGAAGGTTGCTGTGAGCAAAGAACCATACCTGAGTTATTTCTGACCCCTAAATGGTAACCTGTCACTTCCCTAATTGACCCATAATAGTGACCATCGTCCGTGAATTCTGTGTGTCCACTGCAGTGAAGCCTCCAACCCAGCAGTGTTGCGGGAGGGACAGCAGGTGTCAGAATTGCCACGATGTTTGGAAGGAGGAGGGATATCTGATCTCTGACTCCCAGACATCAGCCTTGGGCTGATACTGGCAGTTTCCTCTCCTCCTTGTGAAGTTAGTAGCCAAGTACTGAACAGCTGCACCACCAGGGCTCCACAGCAACCTCTGTCTCCACCCTCCGCCTTAATTGGCCTTTCCACTTTCTTTGTCTCATTCTTTCTACTTCATTTGTATTTCCTGGAACTACCTCCCAAATAAACAGCCTGCACCAAGTCACATCCATGAAATCTTCTTTCCAGAAACTCAAACCAAACAGCCCCTCACCTTGCACAGTAGAGGGCATGCCCTTCCTCCCAGACAGTGTCACACTTGACCTCTATCCCCTGCAACGTAAGCTCTCCTGCCTTCTGTCGAATCCTCCCACAGTCCAGCCGCTCCTCTCTCCTTTCATGTTCACTGTTCCTCTCTTCTGGATCATCATCCTTCCCACTGGAATGAAAACTGACCATCCTACAACTCCACTTCCCTTCTAGCTTCCAGAACTCACCTTCCTCCATCTCTCAGGTGCATTTGGCCCATTTCCACCTCCTTAAACCTTGAAACAATGCTTTGTTGGGTTTCCTCTTCCTTCCTAGGATGCCTCCACTCAGCTTACTAGCACTGATCTTCCTCCTTGACATAGCCCCCACACGTCAGGGCTTTTTGGACAGTGCCTGAGTCCCCCTGTGGTCTCACAGTGTACCCACCACTGGGGTCTGCCCACGTTAGTAGCTTCAGTGCATTTGTGTCTGTGAATATGTCCAACCAGACCCACAAGCAAAATACCTGGATATCCAAGCACCTGCCTCTTAAATACCTCAGGCTCCCAGGGTGACACAAACAGCTAATTCACTTGGCTACTCACCAAAAGCCTGGAAGGCTAGATGTTCCCAGAAGCGCACCAGAAGAAAGGCTTAGTGATTCACTTCTGAAAGATCACAAATATTGAAAACCCTGGGACACACAATTCTACCCCCAGACACCTAAGGCTGAAACAGGCCAATGACAACTGGTTTTGGCATTTAGTTTCAATGTGTCAACAGTATTTCAGAAGCACTCGATCTGAAACCTTCCACTAGCCTCAGTCCACATGGCCCCCTGGATTCTCCATCTCGGCCAGGGCACCACCATCCAGCAGGTCACATACCACCAGGGTCAGCCTTTCTCTCTCATCCTATGTCCAACCTATTGCCAACAATTGTTGATTTTTGACTGCCAAATCTTTGGCATCACCATCCGCATCACCAGCAGGCCCAGCACTGCACAGTTTCACTCAAATTAACATCTTCCCCAAGGAGCTCTGGTTGCCAAGTGGTAAGAAACTGCACTGCAATCCAAAAGGTATGCAGTTCAAATCCACCAGCTGCTTCACAGGAGAATGATGAGCAATCTCCTCCTGTCCTGTTTATGGCTTCTGAAAACCACGGGAGTGTCAGCTATGGGTCGGTTCTGAATTGATGGTACATAAAAACAGCAACAAAAAAGTGCAGCCAGGGTGCTCCTTGGAAGCAAGAAGGGTGACACGTCATCTCATATACTTTGGGCTCATTGTCAAGGGGAACCAGTCTTTGGAAAAGGACATCATTCTGGGAAAGGTGGAGGGTCAGAGAAAGAAATACCCTCAGGGAGATGAATTTATACACTAACTGTAACAACAGCTTGAACATGAGAATGGTGCGGCATCGTGCAAGGTTCAGATCTTTTGTTCACAGGGTCACTCTGAGCTGGAGTTGACTTAATGACACCTAACAACAACAAAAGAGTCAAATAAAATACAGGCTGCCCAGTTAAATATGAGTTTCAGATAAACAATGAATATTTTTCGTGTATAAATGTATCTCCAATATCGCATGGGACATACTTCAACTAAGAAAAAAAAATATTTGTTGTTTATCTGAAATGCAAATTTAACTGAGCATCCTGTATTTTTCTTTGGCAACCTAAATCCTAATTGATCCCCACACTGAATGAAGCCTGATAATCTTGTTCAAACAAAATTTTCTAATTAGGCTATGAAAAATTAGCTGTGCATATTGTAATCCCTAGATCAAATGCTAAAAAAAAAAAAAACTTAGCAAGGATATACAGTAAAAAAAAAAAAAAAAAAGAAAGGTGTCTTAGTATCTAGTGCTGCTGTAATAGAACACCACAAATAAGTGGATCTAACAAACAGAAGTTTATTTTCTCATAATTTAAGAGGTTGTTGTTAGACGCCACGGAGTTGACTGTGGTCACAGCCAGCTTATGAACAACAGATCTGAACCTCCCGCTGTCCAGCATCAGCTCTAGGAGCCTCCCTCTTTAAGTTCATCCACTCTGCGGAAGCTCCTTGTCTTCTTTAAGCTTCTGCTCCTTGGTTCCCTGGTGATCGAGGGATGATTAGCTTCCCCTATGTGCTTGCTTGCTTAAGCTGTTCTTTTACAGCTCAAAAAAAAAGATGGATTTAAGACATACTCTACACTGAGCTCTGGTGACTGCTAATCCTAAGGCATTGCCCCCCTGGCAGTTGAAATTCACCAGTAGTTTGCTGGGGAAAAATTGGTACATTCCTCCCATGCAATTTACACCCTCCAAAAACCTACTGGAAGGTCAGGTAGGAGCCAAGGCAATGATAGAATCAAGACAAGAGTCAACACTGATACTGCTACATTAACATAACCAATCAAGCGCATCCTCAAATTGGATTATAATCACAGTTTGGGGGTTTCTTTGAGTCTGAATAGATTCAACACCAGATAGGGGTTAGGATTTACAACATTTATTTGAAGATGGAAAGAGGCACAACTAAAACTGTAATTCACAAAGGTAATAGAATATTAAAAAAAAAAAAACAAAAAAAAAAACCAACAGTCAAGCCAAAAGAAAACAGAAAGAAGAAAACAGAGGAATTGATAATGGAGAGAAAAGACATAAATTTAAAAATTAAATGGAAGTCTTAAATTCAAGCATATAAATAATTGATGTTGTTGTTATTAGGTGCCGTCAAGTACAACTCATAGTGATCTGATGAACAATAGATCTGAACCCTGTTCTATCCTGCACCATCCTCACACCTCCTGACACATTAGAGCCCAGTCATTGTGTCAATCAACCTGGTTGAGGGTCTTCCTCTCCTTCGCCAGCCCTCTACCTTTCCAAACATCATGTCCCTCTCCAAGGAATAGCACCTCCTAGCAACATGCTCAAAGTATTGATGTGAATCCTCATTATTCTTGCCTCCAAAGAGTACTCAGGCTGCACCCTTTCCAAGACATATTTGTTTGTTCTTTTGGCTGTCCATGGACTGTTCAGCACTCTTCTACAACACCACACCTCAAAGGTGTCAATTCTTCCCCTGTCATCCTTACTCATTGTCCTGATCTCATATGCATAGCAAGTGATTGGAAAGACCATGCCCTGGATCAGATGCACCTTAGTCCTCAAACTGACAACATTGCTCCTCAATCATTTGGAGAGATCCCTAACTGCAGACTTTCCCAGTGCAATACATCTCCTGATAGATAAACTGTGGAGTCCTAGATCTATTCAAGAAATTTAATTTGTAATTTAAAAATTTCCAAAAAAAAGACATCTCCCAACTTATACAGCTTCATTAGCAAGTCTTACCAAACATTAAAAGAAATAATATCAATCTCTTTGATTATATAAATAAAGAGGGTATACTTCCCAATTTATTTTGTGATGATAAATACAACACAGAAAAATATTATTGCCCCGATACCATAACCAAGCAAAGATATTCAAACTCACATGACACAAAATTCCTCAGCAAATTATCAGCAATATGTTGTTGTTGTTGTTATGTGCCGTCGATCATTTGCAACTCATAGCGACCCTATGCACAACAGCCCTAAACCCTGCTCTATTCTGCGCCAACCGCACTGCCTCTGACACACCCATCCCGATTACCCCAGTCACTGAATCAATCCATCTCATAGAGGGTCTTCCCCTCCTGTGCTGTCCCTCCACCCTCCCAAGCATGATGTCCCTCTCCAAGGACCCGTCCCTCCTGGCAACATGTCCAAAGTATGTCAGATGAAGCCCCAGAATCCTTGCCTCCAAGGAGTAGCTTGGTTTAATCCTCTCCAAGATGAATCTGTTTGTTTTCCTGGCAGTCCATGGTACATTCAGTTCCCATCGCGATACGCTTTTTGATTTCCTGACTGTTGGTGTCAAGAGTGTTGACTGTGGAGCCAATCAAACTGAAGCTGTGAACACTCTCAATCTCTTCGCCATCCATCCTGATGCTGCCAACTGGTCCAGTGGTGAGAATCTTTGTCTTCTTGACATTGAGCCTCAGTCCATACTAGGGGCCTGCAGTCCTTGACCTTCTGCAGCAAGTGCATGAGGTCCTCCTCAGTTTTGGCAAACAGGGGTGTGTCATCTGCATAACAGATTGTTAATAGATCTTCCACCAATCCTGATGCCACACTTCTCCTCATAGAGCCCAGCCTCCCGGATAATCTGCTCTGCATACATGTTGAAAAGGTATGGAGACAGGATGCATCCCTGGCATACACCCTTCCCAATTTTGAACCATGCAGTGCAATATAGAAAATAAATAATGTACCATGGCCAAACATTATTTATTCAATGAAGGAGGGACTATTCTGTGGAGAGGGACACGATACCAGAAGGGTGGAGGGCTGGCAAAGGATAGGAAGATCCTTGATCAGGTGGATTGATGTGGTGACTGCTCCAGTGAACTTTTGTGTGTCAGGAAGTGTGAGGAGGGCACAGGATAGGACAGGGTTCAGATCTGCTGTTCATAAGGTTACTCATGAGTCGTGCTCAACCTGACAGCACCTAACAACAAAAACAATAAAAAATTACATCCCTGTGGACATCAAAAACTTTTCCCAATAGAGTGAAAAGAAAACCTACTGACTAGGAATAAAACATGTAGCAATGACATCTCAAACAAGGGTCTCAAAGGAAAATTTACAGGATCTTATAACGTTTCCATAAGAAGACTGATAACCCAATTACAAAGTGGGCAAAAAAAAAAAAAAACATGAAAAGACTTTTCGCAACGGAAAATAATCAGGTAGCCAATAGACACATGAATAAAGGCTTAAAATCACTTGCAATAAGAGAAATGCAAATAAAAACAACAATGAGATACTGTCTTGCCCTTGTAGCTGTGGCAAAGCTTAAAAAGACAGCAAGTAATAAATGTTGGAGAGGATGTGGAGAGATTAGAACTCTAAAGCACTCCTGGTGGGATTGTAAAATGGTACAACCATTCTGGAAAGCAGTTTTGTTTCCTCATAAAACTGAACATGCAAATCTCATATGATCCAGCTACTCCACTGCAAGGAATAAACCCCAAGGAAATTAAAAGTGAGACACAAATGGAGATATGTATACCTATGTTTACAGCAGCATGATTCACAACAGCAAGAAAATAGAAATAGCCCAAAATTCCATCAACAAACAAATGGATTGAGAAATTGTGGCCGTTGTTGTTAGGTGCTGTCAAGTCGACTACAACAAAACTATGGTAGATTCACGTAATGGAATACTATGCAGCACTAAGGAACAAGATTTTGTAAAATACTTTAAAACATGGGAGAGTCTAGAGAATATTTTACTGAGTGAACTAACTCAGTCTTATAAGGAAAAATACTGCAGAACACCATTATTATAAAAATAGAAGGATAACTAGGAAGATGTGTATAAATGTCCAAATGGGTTAAGGTGAAATGGGAAAGTGGGCAGAAAAAAGGGAGGATGGAAATCATTAGGAAGCAGAATTTAGTAAGCAGAGAGGAAGGTAAAGAAATAGGAAAAATTCAGTAGGGACATGAAAAGATGGGGTAATCAACAGTAATTAATTATAAAATATAATGAACATGAATGATTATATGAAACACAATGTAAATTTTAGAATTGTATAAAACAATGTACATGAATGAAACATAAACGAATTATTGTATGCAAACCAATTTAAAAAATCTGAAGAATGGCTCAATGTTTTTAAATCAATCAATATAATTCATTA
>NW_006399767.1:27983277-28024900 GCF_000299155.1 Elephantulus edwardii | reverse complement strand
ATATTTTTCTTTTAAAAAATTACATAATTCTATTAATTCAAGGACCGTAGCCTTCAATATGGAATGAATAACATTAAGAAACAAAGATTCTTAGTACTGGGCCAACAGGCAGCATCATGATAGATGGAGAAGAGATTGAGATTGTTAACAAGTTTAGCTTGCTTGGTTCCACAATTAACACTCTTGGCACCAACAGGCAGGAAATCAAAAGGTAAATTACATTAGGTAAATCTGCTGTTAGGGACCTCTCCAGAGTAACGATGTCATTCTAGAGACTAAAGTACATCTGATCTGGGCCATGTCTTTGCAATTATTTGGCATGCATCAGAAAGCTGGACAGTGACTAAGGATGACAGAAGAAGAATCAATGCCTTTGCGTTGTGGTGCTGGAGAAGGGTATTGAACATACCATCAACTGCTAAGAGAACAAACAGGTCTGTCCTGAGAGGGTAAAACTGGGCTGCTCTTTGAAGGCAAAGATTTTGAAGATCCATCTGACATATTTTGGGCATGTCAGGAGGAACCAGTCCTTGGACAAGGACATCATGTGTGGAAGGGTGGAGAGACAGACAGCACAGGAGAGGAAGACCTAGATGAGATGGATTGACTCAGTGACTGGGGTAAATGGTAGGTATGTCAGAGACAATGACATTGGCTCAAGATAGATCAGGACTGTTGTACAACAGCTGTTGTACATAGGTCACAATGAGTCACAAATGATTCAATGGCACATAATAACATGAATTGATACCAAAAAAGTATCTGACAAATTTCAATATTCATTCATTATAAAGAAAAAAACTTTGCACGAGCTAGAAATAGAAAGAAACTTCCTCAAGCAGGTAAGCTCACTCAACAACTCAAATCATTGCCTTCAATTCAAACTGACTCATAGCTGACTGGCCCTGCAGTGGGTCTTCAGAGGCTATAAGTCCACAACAAGAAATTTCCCATCTTTCTCAGGTGGAGCAACTAGTGGATTCAAACCATGTGCCTTTGGGTTGGTAGCACAACTCCCTACCCACTAGGCTACCAGAGCTCCCTTAACCTGATAAAGGGCCCTTACATAAAATCTACATCATATTTAATAATGAAGTACTGAATATCTTTCTCTAAGATCAGGAACAAGGCAAGATGATCTGCTCTCATTGTATAGGAAGTCCTAGCCCATGTAATGAGACAAGAATAGAGAAAACAAGAGGGGAAAAAAATAGAAAATAAGACATGAAATGGTTTCTATTCACAAACATCATGATTATCTGATTGCAAATCCATTTAAAAGTGTCTGGGATAAGTAATTTCCCAAGGCTGTACATACACACACACACAATCAATCCTATGTCTGTGTCCTAGCAAAGAAAGGAGTCTTTGGGTAACACAAAAGGTTAAGGACTTGTCTACTAACTAAAACATTGGCAACTTAAGTCTACCCAAGGATACCACAGAAGAAAGGCCTCCTTCCACAAGTAGTTTCCAAAAATTGAAAGATCTACTTCTGTCAAGTTAGCCATTGAAAACTCTGTGGAACACAATTCAACTCTGACTTAACATGGGGCCTTCCTGAGGTAGAACTGATTCGACTGCAATTAATTCTTGGTGGTGGTGGTGGTGTTAGTTGGCAATAAATATTCGGAAACCAAAATTTTAAAAAAAGCATTTACAATAAACTAAAAACCAATTTCTCATACATTCTGGTGGGAAAGTTTGGCAGTTTTTCATAAAGTTAAATATACATTCATCATGTAATCTAGCACTCCCACTCCTGGATATTTACCCCAGAGTAATGAAAACTTATATCCACACAAAAACCTCTACATGAAGATTTATAGCAGCTATAGTCATAATTTCCAGAAACTGAAAACACCCCAAATGTCCCTCAGTGGATGAATGGATAAACAAACTGTGGTGCAGTCAGACCATAAGATACGACTCAGGACCAAACTATTGAAACAGGCAGCCTTTGATGAATCCCAAAAGGCATTATATTATGCTATGTAAAATAAGCCAGCCTTGGAAGGTTATATACTACACAGTTCCACTTAGATGACATTTGTAAAAGGCGAATCAACAGAAAGGGAAAGCAGATTAGTGGTGGCCAGAGTTAAAGATGGAGGGCTGTTGTTGTTATTAGGTTCAATCGAGTTGAGTAACAACACATTGAGACTCTATGAACAACAGATCTGAACCCTGTCCTATCTGGCGCTATTCTATCCCCAACACAGTAGAACCCATTACCACAGTCCCTATATAAATCCATCTCATTGAGAGTCTTCCTCTGCCCACTGTCCCTCCACCTTTCCAAGCATGATGTCCCTCTCCACGGGAACAGCCTCTCCTAGAAACATGACCAAAGTATGTGAGACGAAGCTTCATTTCCTTTATGGAGCATTCCAGCATCTATTTGTTCTTTTGGCAGTCCATGGAATATTCCATACTCTTCTCTGACACCACAACTCAAAGGCATCATGTCTTCTGTCATTCTTATTCATTGTTCAGCTCTCAGATGTACAGCAGATGATTGGAAGTCCAAGACTTGGATCAGGCACACCTTAATCTTTAAACTGACATTATTGCTCTTCAGAACTTTGGATAGGTCCCAACAGCAGGTTTTCTTAATGCTATACATCTTGCTTGGATCTACAATCAATACCCTTTGTACCAGTAGTCAAGAGATAAGGAGACATATTGTTTTGGGCAAGTCTACTGTCAAGGACCTCTCCAAATACTGAAGAGTAATGTCAGTTTGATGAATAAGATGCACCTGATTCAGGCCACACTCTTTTCAATTACTTGCTATGCATCTCAGAGCTAGATAATGATAAGGATGATAGAAGAATAGATGTCTTTGAGTTGTGGTGTTGGAGGAGAGTACCAATTATCCCATGGACCAAGAATGAACAGGTATGTCTTGGAAAAGGTACAGCCAAGGTGTGCCTTGGAGCCAAGAATGGCACGGTTTCATCTCTCATAGTTTGGACGTGTCACTAGGCAAGGCTATTCCTTAGAAAAGGATATCATGCTTGGAAGAGGGGAAGGTCAGGAAAAGAGAGGAAGATCCCCACAGAGATGGATTGGCATAGTGACTGCAGCAAAGACCTCAAGGTGAGGATGTTACAGGATAGGACAGGATTCCGATCTGCTCTTCATAGGGTCACTGTGAGTCACACTTGACTTGACTCAAAGCATCTAACACAATATCCGTCTCTGGAGAGGTAGAGGGTAGGTGTCAGCTTAAGGAAGTTTTGAGGCTGATGAGATTCTTTAGTAGCCTCACTATGGTGCTAGTTAGACAAATCTATACTCCTAGAACTGTGCACTTTCTTCAGCCTTAAGCCTTGTAGAGCGTGCAGCCAGAGTGCTCCTTAGAAGCAAGGGTGGCAAAGCTTCGCCTCACATACTTGGGTATGTTGTTAGGAGAGGATATCCCTTGGGTAAATGCTTCATGTTTGGAAAGGTGGAGGGGCAAAAGGAAGGAAGATACTCAACCAGATGAATGGATGTAGTGACTGCTGTAATGGACTTGAGCGTTTCAGAGGTGATGAGGACAGGACAGGACAGCATTCAGATCTGTTGTTCTTAGGTTACCATGGTTATAGTAGACTCGAGGGCACCCAACTAAAAGAAGTACACTTTACTGTATGTAAAGTGTATGTATGATAGAATTAACTATTCTTTTACTATGTCACTCTCCTGTTAAATACTTTAATGGCTTCCCTGTGGTCCTGGGTAAAAGCCAACCTTACCAATAGAGTCTCCAGCCCACATGCCAGCATCTCTGGGTGGCACTCTTATACGCTCTGTTATTAACCAAAAGTCCCTAGTCCATTCCCCCAGAGAGAGGAGCCTCAGAAGAAAGGTCTAACCACCCACTTCAGAAAAGTCAGCATTGAAAATCACATGGAGCCCAGTTCTACTCTGACACACATAAGGTCACCATGACTCAGAAGAAACTCAGTGTTTTTCTTGTGTGGCTTACAGTGGGAACTGACTCATAGCTGACCCTCCTGCAGGTTTTCAGAGGCTGTAAAGCACAGGGGAGGAGACTGCCCATCTTTCTCCCATGGAGCAGCTGCTGGTTTAGAACCATCTGTCTGTGGGTTGGCAGTGTGACTGCTCACCCACCACACTATCAGAGCTCCCTGAAAGTCAATGACAGCTAGGTTTTATCTCTTCTCACTTCTCCCCCACGCCTTTTTTAAAGATTATTAATTTCATGAACGTTTACAGAGACTTTGGATTTCCATTCATTCATTGTTGCGTTTTCCTCCCTGTCCACCCCCCCCTCAATTTGCTCTTCTCTTGAAAAGTAAAAGAAAAATTCTTAATTCCTCCCCCTAAGTCCAGTCCACTATGCAGCCTTCATTCTGGACTCTTGTTATGATAATAATACCTAATCATATATCTCTTTTAACAGTTCTCCCCCTCATCTGTTTCAATGCAGTATACATTATTTATCCCATCTTTCTCAGTCTCTCCTCAACCCTGATGTCAGTCCCGTTTTACAACAGTGGGACTATGCAATATTTGTCCTTTTGTGACTGAGATATTTCACTCAGCATAATGTCCTCCAGGGTCACCCATTTTGTATAATAGTTCATGAGTTCTTTGTTTTTCAATGTAACATAGTATTCTATTGTCTGAATATACCAGAGCTTCTCTATCCATCCAACTCAAAGGCATCAATTCTTCTTCTGTCATCCTTATTCATTGTTCAACTATCAAATGCATAGAAAGCGATTGAGAAGACCATGGCCTGGATCAAATGCTCCTTAGTCTCTAGACTGACATTGTTGCTCTTTAGCAATCTGAAGACGTCTTGGACAGCAGACCTTTCCAGTGAAACTCGTCTTTTTAGTTCCTAACTGCTGATGTCTAGGGTGTTGATTGTGGATCTGAGCAAGATGAAATTGTTAACAACCTCAATCTTTGCTCCATCTATCTTGATGTTGCCTATTGGCAGTGGTGATGATAATTGTTTTCTTGATGTTGAGATGCAATCCATATGGAAAACTGCAGTCCTCGACACTCTGCATTAAAGGCTTCAAGTCTTCCTCAGTTTTAGCGAGCAAAGTTGTGTCATCTATACAACACAGCAAACCCCAAGCTGATCCCTCACAAAAAGGTCAACAACCTCACAGGCCTCAGCTTCACATGACTGAGCCTGAGAAGCTGATACAGGTCCCTACTCCCAAGCACTTGACTGACGCTCTAGGGATGGTGGGGAAATTGGCATTTCATTTTGGCCTATGGGTGACGTTGTGGGGACCAAGCTGGAGCACCGCCCAGGGTCCAGCCCTTTACAGAGCACTCCCTACAGCCCCTCGCCCTCCCAGCCAGCTCCCTGGCATTGCCCTGCTCAAAGCTGGAGGCACGAGGCCAAGCCCTGTCTTTAGAAGCAATTTGGAAACCTTTTCATTTACTTTTTTGTGAGGAAAAAGGAAAACAAGGAGGTTTTCTCTTCAGATAATGCGCTGGGGCGCGGGAGCACACGGGAAATGGCAGGCTTGGGCGCAACAAGCAATTTGCTGAATTTCAGTGTGGGGATTGTTACCAGCCTCGGGTGGAGGAGCGGGGAGCTGGGCCTCAGCACAAACTCACGGGGGGAGAGACTGGGTTCTGTGCCACACCTCACCCCCCCCCCAGGATGTTGGCAGCCCTAGGTAAAGTTGGGGAGTATGTCACCCCAAGGACTGCCTCCCCAGGCCTGCTTCCTCCCTTGTGTCATCCAAAGAGGATGATCCTCCCAGAGGATCATCTGCTTCCCAGTTCCCCTACCCTACACAGCACGTCCCACATCTTGAGCTAGTCACTCCTAGCAGCATTGCCTGTGCCTCTGAGAGGAAAAGACACAAGAGCCTGAACACAGATGTGCCAGCACAGGGTCCTGGATCTCTGAACTCATAAATATTACAGCCATTCTATAGATACTTTCAGTCGGCAGTATGGTGCTGGAAACAAGTTTGAAAGTCATCTACAGGAGCTGGTTCTACAGAAGCTTGTTGGCTGGCATTGGTGAGCAGTAGGGTGGAATGTTGATTCGCTAAGGGGAGTGAGGCGATGTGATAAAGCCTCCTATTTAAACACCCTTTTGGTCGGCAGTATGGCGCTGGAAACTTAACAACAATAACAACAACAACATTGAGAGAGCTACGTTGGTCTAGTGAACAGAAAGTTATGCTACCAAGCCCAAGGTAGGTGATTTTAATCTGTGGCACTCAGGCCTGGTTTAAATTGGTTTCTTTTTGTCAAACAAGTATAGCACTTGTCTGTGCATTGCTGTACAGAGGTAACTTGTGGTTGCTGTGGTGCTAAACACTGTGACACTGATGTGCGATAATGGTTACCCATGGTGGACAGTGTTTGGTGAAACTTCCCAATTAAAACAAGCTTGGAAGCAGGAGTGGCATCCACTTCCAAAATGGCTTGCCTCCAGAAACCCTATGAACTTGGATAAATAACCAAAGTTACACAAGTGTTCAGGTCTTTCATTAATACGGTCACTATGAGTCATCTACAACTCGACAGCACTTAACAACAACATTCTATAGATAAGAAAAGAGGCCTAGAAACACATGTTTAACAACTTGAACCACCTAACAATAGAGCAGGTCAGACAGCCTGAAAACATGGAGTTTTTGCAGACTCACAAACCTCCAGAGGGTCATAACAAACTGGAATTAACTTGAAGGCCATGGATTGGATTTTTCGTGACTGCAACGCAGCTTCTTAACACTAGGCCAGGAGAGCTCCCTGGGGGTTAGATTTTTGGTCTTGTTCAAGTATTTAAGCAGAGACTAAAGAAGCAGCTAGGCACTAGGAGGAAATTAGGAGGCACATTTGCTAGGAGGCAAATTCCTGGAGTTTGAACTACATGATCCTGGGTCTTTTCCAATGCTAGTTTGTATGAATCTTCGGGAAACTTAGTCTTTGGCTGGGTGTTTAGAGCAAGATGACTGGCCCCGAAGGAAAAGGAAAAAACCTGGCCACTAAGTTCATAGCTTCCAAACCATGTCTACAGACCCTTGGGCACCATGGAGGAACTTCAGAACTCACAAATGCCTGACCCAAAATTTATTCTCAATATACGCCTTATGGTCTCTCAAAACAGTATTTTAAAAATACACATTGACAATTATGTTAAATAACCTTTAACCCATCAGCAATCACCAGAAAGGTTGCTGTGATTGGTCCTGGGCTAACAATTCTCTTATGTCTATATTATACTAAAGAGTACTGCAAAGAAGGATCTTATAAGAGGGAAGGAACAGAACTCTTTTAGCTTGTATTGCTTATCTGTATGAATTAGTAATATTATACAATAAAAACAAAACACAGAAACAAGACGGAGGTTGATCCTGCTGTAGGATGGAACCTGTCATGGATAATCCCTTATTTCTGTTTTACAGTCAACAAAACAGCCTTGTTCTCGTCTTATCTAATCTTTTTATAATTGTTCTTAGTAGAGAGTGTGGCATACGTGTGAACACATCAAAGTACATTCATACTAACAAATATGACTCTTATCTGTTTAACCCATTGTTAATTCTCTTAGAATTCATTTGAAAAAAGAGCTGTCTCTGTTGAAAACACTTGAAAGCCACCATGGCAGTGTCTGAGGCTGCCACCCCAGGCCCTTCCGAAGAGAAATGAGCTGAGATTGGGGTGTACAGTTTCCTGCCAAAGTGTCCGGAGCCTGGTCATTGGCATCATGGTGGATGCCCGGCCCTGAGCTCCAGCCCATAGCCAGTGGCTGTGGAGGAATCTGACCCAAATGTGCAGAGATTAATATAGTAGGTGACTAGAGCATTTGGGTTGGTTCTTCCCTAGGAGAGAGGACTTAAGGTGATGCAGCTGGCCAGCCACCGGAACAGAAAAGTCTGTGTGCAAGTACAAATAAGCAGAAACAGTACAGAAGCCATAAGTTAGGGAAAAGTACTTGGGGCAGGAGAGGTGCTCTCCTGGAACCAGAGGGACAGGAAGATGAGAGCTGTTCTCCATCTGAGGAGACCCAGAGGCTACAGCTGTCCTAGGCCCCAAACCAACTTACCTTCCAGAATTTCTTCCTGGGGCACATCAGGTCCAACTTTAAGGCTGCTCATGAGAGTAGCTGGTCACGTTTCCATCTCATGTGATTGTGCTGCCTCTGACTTCAACGTTAAACCTGGGTCTGACCCAGGCTCCCTCTCCAAACAACCGCCAGACGTGAACCCAACTGAGCTAAGTAAGGTTTGAGAATCAAAATGCTAGACTTACCTTGTATCACTCTTCTTGTTCCTTCTCTCCCTGCCCTTCAGCACTTCTGGTCTTAGGTCTTCATCTCCTGCCTCTAAAGGTGCTACCATCTCAGGATCTTCATCTTCCACCTAGAATTTCCTCCTTGCAGCATTTCATGCAGTGGGATGCCCAGGTCTCAGCTCAGATGTCACCTCCCCACACAGCCTCCCGTGGCCCCCTCATCCTAAGTGGTCACCCTTCCCATCCTACCACCACCAACACCCATTCCACCACTCAGCTTCTCTCCAAAGCACTTCTAAGTTTTCACAATGACCCTGCTCATTTTTTCCCTTGAGTATCTCATTTCTCTACACCAGAATGTCAGCCCCAGAGGGTTGGGGACCTTGTCTGTCCTATACACTGAATCTCTAGCCCCTAGCACCATGACTAACACCACAAATGCTCACAAATGCTTATGGAATCAAGGAGCTCAGAGCTTTGGGGATTTTTGAGGATGTTTTCTTGAGGCTTGGAAAAATGGAAAAAAGGTCTGAAAAAAATGTTAAGGGTGGTTGATATATAGAGTGGCGGGCAAGGGGAGAGAGGGAGGGAGAGAGAGAGGGGGGGGAGAGGGAGAGGGAGAGGGAGGGAGAGAGAGAGAGAGAAGCTGCACTAGAGGAAGAGTCTGATGAAAGGTGTATGGATCCAGTTCTCAATGATGTGTGTGAAGGGGAGAAAACAGGGAGAGATCTGGAATTCCTTTTTCCTTTCTTTTTTTTTTTTTTTTAAATAGGTGTACTGTCAAATCGAGTCTGACTGGTACAAGAGGAGATTGCCCCTCCTTCTCCAGCAGAGCATCTGGTGGATTCAAGCCATGCACTTCTGGGATTGCAGTTTAGCTTCTTACCACTAGGCCACCAGAGCTCCCCTGAGATCTGGAATTCTTTTCTTTCTGGAAGCTGCCTCAGCTTAACGTTGTTTTGTTATTTGCTGTGGAGTTTGGAACTGACTCCTAGCTGGTACGCCAGCTGGTTTTCAGAGACCTTAAATCACCTGGGAGGAAATGACCCATCTTTCTCACACAGCCCCCTCCACAAGCCACAGGTAGATTCGAACCACCTGCCTTTGGATTGGCAATGCAAACTCTGTACCACTGGTCTACAAAAAAGCTCCCTTAGCTAAAAGTAAGAGAGGAAAAATACACATGGAAGAGGGGAAATTAAAACCTCTTTTAATATCTCAAATTATTATCCAGTCACATTGTTATCCAATGATCTAGGTCTTCTAGTTCGCAGAACCCACAAAAGAATTTCATTTTTCCTGGTGCCTCTATAGCTTTCGCTTACAATGGTCCCCCTTGTGGGAAAGCGGTGAAACCCATTCACCTGCTCACCTCATTGACCTCCCTCAGAGGGAGGGATCAGCTTGGTGCCCACTCACAAAGGCAGCCAGACCTGCCTGGGGGTGGGGGGCAGACTTCCTGGGGGATGTAGCATCTTGAGGAGGTTTTAGGTGAGGGTAAAGGGACAGACAGCATTCCAGGTTGACAGACCACGCTGACAGGCTGCGTGGCCCGGATGGGAAGCGGGACTGAGTTGGCGCAGTCAGCAGAGTCTAGACTGATGAGGCTCGCGGGGTAGCGCCTGAAAAGTGAAGAAGGAGGCGCGAGGGCAGAAGGTCACAGAGAGCCAACACTTTGCCAGGTGAAGGGGCGGTTTGGGGGCCCAGCTTGGGCGCCCCACCCTCACAGGCAGTGGGGTAGTGTGGGAAGTCAGGGCTTTGAGGGGCTGACAGAAATTTGTTTTCTACGCCCCCTCACCTCCTCAAACAGCCATCTTTTCATCTGGGCGCGCCCCGCCCGCCTCCCCACGTCTAATCTCGTTTAGCACGGCAATTAAATTTTAAAGGCCCATCAGCACGGTCTCTCGCATGCCAGGTTCTTCCCAGATAGAATTATTTAATAGACTGGATGGCAACTCGGCGGGCTCTGGCTGGGGCTGCAGACCCACTGAGGCAGAAAATTAATAAACACAGCGACCGCCCCCGCCATCCTTTTGAGGCTGGGCCTTGCTTGCCCCCGCTAACTCTCTCTTGCCCACCAAGGGGCTGGCAGGGGCATCCTCCCCGGGCAGGGGGCGCGGGGCAGGGGGGCTCGTGGGAGGAGAGGCAGGAAAACCTCAGGGACTTGACAGTCTCGTGGTACTGCAGTCATTCCGCACCTTATTATCTGTGTGGGATGGGGAATGTTAACTTAACCTCTCTAGGCCTCAGTTCTCTCATCCGTGTAATGGGGTCATGGTGCCGTTCATAGGAGGTGTATCTAAAGCTCTTGGTATGATAACCAGCCCATGGCAGGAACTCAATAAATGAACACTCCTTCCTTGTCCCTCATAAAGAATCATAGTTTGTATAAAGATGTCATGTCTGGCTGGGTCAGGGGCAGGAAGGTAGAAGGGAGGGGTGAAAAGGAAACAATAATGAGGTGGTCCCTGACTTTCAAGGCCAGAAGGGCCGGTCATGGGCTGCCAGAAAGTATGGAGTGTAGGGTTAGGAAAAAAGGTCCTTAGGCCCTGCAATGGGGGGGATCTCACTCCTGGGTATTCTTGGACAAGTCAGCTACTTGGCCTAAGTTTCTTCATCTGTAAAATGGGATTTCCAAGGCTCTACTTCACAGGGTCACAGTGAGCTCAGTGAGGTGACACTGGCACAGTAGTAAGGGGTGATGCTTCTGCTTGACCCCACCCACTGTGTGCCTGGCAGCTAACTTGGGGTGACCCCAGGGGGGAAGGGCAGCAGCTTAGGAGAGCTTGGGGGACCAGGTAACAGTGAGCACATTGAGGAAATAAGAAGTGTGGTCCTGGGGAGAAGGGAGGTGCCCAGCCCAAGATGCAGGCTGACTCGCCCTTGGCCTCCCTCTCCACCCACGCTACTTGAGCTCAGTCTCTCCCTTATACTAGAGCAGGGTGGCTTCAGGACAAGAGGGCACTAGCCCAGCTGGTCTGTATGAAGGGGAGTCCTGACTTGGGACTGCACTTGTAATTGAGCACCCATTATGTGTCCCTTGCTGTTTGAGGTGCTGGTGACATAATAGCTACCACAGAAAGATCCTGGCTTCATGGCACAGTGTCGACCAAAGACTCTAATGCTGATGGTCAGCGTGTGGACAGGAAGGGGAAGGGCAAGTGCCAGAGTGGCAGGAGAGGAGGGCTTGCTTTTCACATGAGGCTGTCAGGGAAGCTCTGTGTGAGAGGATGGTGTTTGGGCAGCGCCCACAGAGTATCCAGGCATAGGGGATAGCCAGTGCGAAGGCCCTGAGGCAGCAGTGTGTCTGGCCTGTTTAAGGAGCAGGTGAAAAAGGCTGTGGAAGTAGAAGCTCAGAGATCAGCAAAGAGCGGGAGGTGGGGCTAAATCAGGGAGATATGAGGGAAGCAGGAAGTAGGGAGAGAGCATGCTGAACAAGAGAGCAGCAGGATCCTGTTAGGTTTAACTGGATATCTTCAGAGGGAAAATATGAGGGACCAGTGAGGAAGCTATATTGGTTGTCTAGGCAGGAAGTGATGGGATCCTGGACCAGGATCGGGGCAGCAGAGGTACGACGAGGAGTAAGATTCTGCACATTTTGAGGGCACATTTCTCTCTCAGTACTTGTGCTCTCTGCACCTTTCTCAGGAACCTTCAGGAGGAGGAATTTTCCACTGGGGCATCCCTCACTCCCAGCCTGCCCACTTCGTCTCAGGGGCCCCTCCACCCCCCAGCTGTCCAAGAGCTCATTGATCTTCCCTCCTGTCACCTGCGCCAGAGCTCTGTCAGAGGCAAGGGGATTAAATCCCAAGGCCGGCCTGCGCCCCCGCCAGGAGCTGGCACTTCATTACTTGCCTGCCCAGCTGTCTGCGACCATCGATCAGCCCTGGCCCGGGTGACCTCGATCGATGGGCAGCATGTTATTTACTGGATTCTGTCCTGAGCTGGTTGGGGAGAGGGGAAAGGGGCCTGGCCAGAACATCCCTGCTGCAGAGTCCATTTCTGCAGGCTTCTTCCTGAGGCAGAGAGAATGAGCCACAAGCAAGCCCTTAGGGGTGGGAGGAAAGTGAAGAGGGGACTGGAGTTCTCCACTGGGATTCAAGGCCTGAGCCCAGCCCTGTGTGCCCTGCGTGTGGCTTTGTCTGAGGTCTTCCCCTCTGGGCCTCAGTGAGCTCTAAAGGATCAGCTGAGGCCAGCAAAATTAGCTAACTCAGCCACCTGCAGGGGCTGGTGGGTAATGCAGATGAGTGGAGGGGGCCTGTTGGGGCCAGTGACCTGTCTGCCCCTGACTGGCACTCAGGCCCAAGATCACCTGCCAGGGCAGCTAGGCTGTGCCCTGGCCTGGCCCTCAAACCACTCAGTGTCACCTGAACCTGGGGATGAACTTTACTGGTCACTGCTTCTCTTCTTTCCCAGCTGGGCGGTCCTGCTCAGGCCTGAGAAGAGGAGGGGAGAGATATAAGGAAGTTCAGGCCTCCAAGGCAGCCCCCAACCAGTGGAGGCGAGACGGGGGACAACCAACATCTCTGTTTCCCATCAGTCCCTTTGATGAGACAACTCGGTTCCTCTGGTCCAAAGAATCAGTGCCCACCACCTGGGTGCCTCTGTCAGGTACCCTTCCTCACCTCTTCCTCCTCTTTCCAGAGTCACTCTACCCGCCTCCTGTGAGGCTCACCTCCCAGAAAAACAAGTTCATCCTCCCCTCAGATTTGCTCTGAAAGAACCCAAAGTTGTTCAAGAGGAGCAGCAAATCAAGACTTTTGTGAGAATCTGTCAGCACTCAGTGTCAGGGTCCACCAGAAGCCGTCTGGGGATTAGTTGTGGCATCCACACCCACGTGGCCCCTGAGGCGCTAGAGGGTGTCAAGTCCCTGCCGGATCATGTTCATGTTGCTTCTTCCACATTTACTGGACATTTTCACTGCACCAGTCAGCCATGGGAAGATTCAAAAGGAAACGAAGATGACAGATGAGTCAGAGATGTGCCATGGGGCGCACACTTACAGGGAGGTATCCACAAAGCATGCTTAGAAGGGGTCCAAATCTAGGGAGAATTCTTGGAGGCAGTTGTATTTGAGAACGATGTTCTTGAAAGAAACAGAAGACTTTGAGAGATGGGTATGAGATTGTTAGAGGTCATTGCCCTTCTGCCTGTCCCCCAATGGCCCTGTCACAGTGTCACAAGCTCAGCCTGGTGAAGGCCACTGAGAAACTTGGTGATAAAAAACCAAGCGAGGAGACATCAACATAGAAGCAGGAAAAGACTTGGTCTCTGAAAGAAGATGGTTATATGGAGAATGGCCTGTGTGCCCAACAAAAACCCAGGCACGTCTCCAGCCTCTCCCGTAGTTTGGAATAACTATCCACATCCTTGAGCAGCTGGGCCTGCCTGGATTTCCATCTGGACTTTTTGTTATGTGAAAAATAGAAGACATCACTATCCCCATCAGAAAGGCATCATGGTGGTGCCATGACGAAAGGCCTAGGTTTCTAACCAACATGTGGGCGGTGTTAACCTACCAGTCATCCACGTGGGGGCGAGAGGGGATGTTAATCTACTTTGTCATGATTCCCAGCCTCGAAGCTCAATGGGACAGCCCTGCTGTCTTACGAGGTCATTCTGAGTAGACATGGAATCCACAGCAGTGTTTGGTTATGGTTTATTCAGTCAAGGCTTCGCTACCTTGTAAGCACCTACATTCTGGCAGTCCCAGGGCCTTACACAGCAAGAGAAGTTGTTGTTGGTACGTGCTGTCCGGTCAACTGCGGCTCATAGTGACCCTATGAACAACAGATCTGAACCTTGTCCTAACCTATGACGGCCCCGTTATCTCTAACATACTCGAGCCCATTGTGACAGTCTCTGTGTCAATCCACCTCATTGAGGGTCTTCTTCTCTTTTGCTGACCCCCCACCCTTCCAAGCATGATGTCCTTCTTCACAGACTGGCCCCTCCTGGCAGCATGCCCAAACTATAGGAGACAAAGTTTCACTAGACAGCAAGAAAGTGAAGCATTATTGAGTGCATTAGCGATGAAGGGTCACCCGAGAGGAAGGTGACAGGGTCAAGGGCAGGACTACTTCTTCCGTCATCCTTAGTGGCTGAGGACGGTGTCGGCTGTGCAAGGGCACGTCCTCAGGCATAGAGGTCAGCGGCCCCTGGGGAATCATGAAAGCTACTTGAACGAAGCAGTGGAGCTGAAAGCAGAGTGGAGAGGAGGTGGAAGAGTGAGGAGTGAGGCCTCCCAAAGCTAAAGAAGATGTCAGAGAGAGGGCAGAGTGTTGCTATTTAACATTTAAAGCTTTGATGAATTGCTTTTCTGTTGCTGCCTCCACCCTAAAGTGGCCTGGACACCCGCCAATGTCCCTGTGGGAGGCAGGGACCCACCCTGCCACTGTGCCAGGTTGTGTGAAGGCTGTGTGACTTGGAGGACATTTACCCACTTCATGCCCCAGCTAATAAGAGAGGCTCCTATGACTCAGGATGTTAAGAAGGCTCCCTCCCGAGGCCCAGGTGTCCCTCCTCCTCCACTCATTCTCACAGCTCCCCTTAGACTCAGTCACCTCCTCCTGGGAAGGGCCCTGCCTGTCCTGGGCACCTTGTAGCTGTCACTACATGGTCCTCCACAGACCTGCGTCAGCTCTCACTTACGCTGCTAGGTGCAGCTATCTGCTTGTTGCTACCCTGTATGTCCTGAACCAGTAGCTCTCAAACTTCTATGGTATCGGGACTGTTTTACAAAAAATTTTTCCCTCTCACCATATTTTTGTTTATTTATAGTGGCAAAGTAAACATAACCTTTTAAATAATTTCAAGTGCACAATTTAATGGCATTATACACATTAACAGGGCCATATAACTATCAGCACTGTTTATTCCCAGAACATTTCCACCATCCCCAAAAGAAACTCTGTCCCCACTAAGTAATAACTCTTCAATCCCCTCCTTCCCCAGGCCTTAGTAATCACTTTTTCTTCTTTCTGTCTTTGTGCATTTGCCTATGCTAAACACATCGTATAAGTGGAAACATAATATCTGCCCTTTTGTGTCTGTCTTATTTCATTTACCTTAAGTTCATCCATGTCATAGTGCATATCAGAGCTTTATTTCTCTTTATTACTGAGTAATACTCCATCGTATGCATCAATCATAATTTGTTCATCCCTTCATCTGTGATGGACACTTAGATTTCCCCACCTTTTGGTCCGTGTGGGTAATGCTATTATGACCATTGGTGTACAGGTGTCTGTTTTAGTCCCTGCTTTCAAATCTAGGTATAGACTTAAGAGTACAGTGGTTTTTTTAGTCATATGGCATTCCTTGTGATCAGACTTCAATAGACATTACATCTCAACATCAAGTAAACAAAATTCCTCACTACTGGAACAACTGGCATCACTATAGATGGAGAAAAGATTGAAGCTGACAGTGATTTCCTCTTACTTGGATCCATAATCAATACTCACGGTAATAGCAGTTAAGAAATCAAAAGATGTGCTACATTGGGAAAATCTGCTGCCAAAGACCTATTCAGAGTGCTAAAGAGCAATGATGTCAGTTTAAAGACTAAGGTGTGCCTGATCCAAGACATGGTTTAGTTGCTCCCTATGCATCTGAAAGTTGGACAATGAATAAGGAGGACAGAAGATGAAATGATGCCTTTGAAATATGCTGGAGACGACTACTGAATATATCATGGACTGCCTTCTGTCCTAGTGGAAGTATAACCAGGTTCATCCTTCGAGGCAAGGATGGCGAAACTTCATCTCACTTACTTTGGGCATGTTGTCAGGAGGGGCAAGTCTATGGAAAAAGGCATTGTGCTGGGAGGTCAGCGAAAGAGAGGAAGATCTCCAACAAGATAGAGTGACACAGTGACTATAACAAGAGTGGAGGGACAGCACAAGAGAGGAAGACCCTGGAGGAGATGGATTGACTCAGCGACTCGGGTAATGGGGGTAGGTGTGTCAGAATGAAATTGGCTCAAGATAGAGCAGGGTTCAGAGCTGCTGTACATAGGATCGCTATGAGCTGCATGCCATTCAATGACACACAAAAATACAACAAGCATAAAATAGATGATGAGGATGGTTAAGGGTGGGGCCCGGTTCAAATGTGTTGTTTATAGGGTTTCTTTGCATCACAGATGACACAAGGCCACTTAACAAAAACATGACATTCTGAATATAATTTTTTTTTTCAGGAGCCACCAAACAAGAGTTTTGTTCCTGTATACTCTTGAAAATTATTGAAATCCCCCAAAGAGTTTTTGTTTGAGTGGGTTTATGAGTACTTACCATTATTAGAAATTAAAACGGAGAATTTTTAAAAATTAATTCATTTCAATAATAACCTCATTGCGTGTTAATATAAATAACATGCTTTCTTTGCAAAAATAATATGCTTTTATGAATAATAACTTTTCTAAAATGAAAATGTTTAGAACAGTAGCATTGTTATACATGTTTGCAAATTTCTTAAATGTCTGGCATAATAAAAGACAGCTGGATGCTCATATCTGCTTCTACATTCACCCTCTTGCAATATGTTGTTTCAGTTGGAAGAGTTAAAGAAAATCTGGCCTCACCAGATATAAAGATATAAAGGGAAGGTGAGTGTGGCCGCCTTCTCTATTACTGCAGACACTCTTCTTTGATACTACACCAAAACTCAACAAGTAATAGCTTCTCATGGATTAGTTGTAGCCTAGCATTGAAAGCCTTCTCAACCCCTCAAACTGTGTTACATTAAGACCCATTGGTCCATCTTGCACTCTGAATGGATCTTTTACCCAAAGGAGCTCTGGTGGCCTAGAAGCTGCACTGCAATCCCAAAAGCATGCAGTTCAAATCTACCAGCTCCTCTGCAGGAGATGGATGGGCGATCTCCTTCCATGCAATTATCTGCCTCAGAAAACCATCAACAAGTGAATGGATAGAGAAGCTGTGGAATATTCACACAATGGAATACTACACTGCATTGAAAAACAAGGAACTCATGCAATATTATTCAAAATGGGTGACCCTGGAGGACATTATGCTGAGTGAAATATCTCAGTCACAAAGGGATAGATGCTGCATGGTGCCACTGTTGTAGAATGGGAATGACATCAGGGTTGAGGTAAGACTGAGAAAAACTGGATAAATAATGTATACTGCATTGAAATGGATGAGGGAGAGAACAGTTTAAAAGCGCTATATGATAGGGTATTATGGTTATGACAAGAGTCCAGAATGAAGGTTGCCTAGTGGAGTGTACTTGGAGTGGGTGAGGGCGGGCGGGGGATTGTATACCAATGAGGGAATTTTTCTTTTACTTTTCAAAGAGAAGAGCGAACTGGGGGGGGAGGGGCAGGGAGAAAAGTGCAAGAATGAATGAATGGAAATCCAAAATATCTGTAAATGTTCACTAAAATTAATGATAATTTTTAAAAAAGGTTCAACTGTAAAAAAAAAAAAAAAAGAAAGAAAAACCATTGGAGGGCCAACCATGAGCCAGTTCTAATTCAATGACACACAACAAAAACAACCTAACAACCCACATGTGATTCTATACCATCACACTAATTTGAAAATAAAAATGCTTTAAGTGCTGGGAAGTTGTCAAGCTCATAATAGCAGATAAGTTCTCCAAAATTCAAATTTCTATTAGAAAGCTCTTATTTTCTCATTGGCAACAAATATACCTACTCCTCACTTATCCATATTGTCAGGTTCCCAAAGCCAGATTATTCTGCTAAATCAACTCCCCCACAATAGCAGAGCCCCTAGGATTGGAGGTGGCAGTGGTGGTGACTAGGTGTTGCCCACTTCTTGTCACTGCACCTCCTCCTTCTGCCTCCATGTGCTATCTCCAATGTTTGCACCAGGCAGGGACCCCTTCACATCCTCCACTTACCTCCAAGCCTCAGAGCCCCCCTTCCCTCTGCACTGACCGCCTCGGCACCTTTGGGTTCGAGGCCAGGCCTCCCCTGCTTGCTTGTCCTGCTGTCACCTTGCACCTTACGTGGCCAGCCTGAGACAAGAACAAGGGAAGGCCTCCCTCGCCAATCACCAACCACCCATGTGTGGCCCTGCACTGCTGGGGCCTCCATGATATGGGCTGGGGTGACCAGCAGAGGGGAGAAGAGGCACTGTCTGAGAATTAGTTGTCATACATGCATGTTAGGTAACGAGACTGTCAGTGAGGAAGAGGTGTGCTGTCAGTTGTTTTCCTTGAGGTGACAGGGAAAATTCATTCCTTTTCCAGAAAATACATGCCAAATGCCCAAGCCCGAGTAACCATCATTTGTCTATGGTGGTTCAGTTTTGTTTTTCAAGTAAAGGTGGTGTTCCATGAAAAAAAGTGACTATTTCAACTCACAACTCAATTGTGCAAGGGCTTCTAGACAACAATTGCACTTCAGAGCGTGACAGAAATGCTTTTCGTGTACTTCCCATTCTGTTGCACAGAATATTAAAAAGATGCATACTCAAGGGTAGATAATTAATAAATTGGTTGGATTTTTTATTAGCTCATCAAGGACATCCTTAATGAAACCAGCTGCTTCTTTTCTTTTTCCTTGCAAGTGTGTGGTGGTGAAGAATACAATGACAGTTTGGTGTTAAGGAGCCCCAGTTAAGTTGTTAAGTGTTCAGCTGCCAATCAAAACGGTTGTTGGTTTGAACCCAACCAGGCACCGAGCAGGAAAAAGACATGGCATCTTGATTCTGGCCTATGGGCAGTTCTCTTCTGTCGTATTAATAGTAGTCACATCTGTTAGTAGGAAAAAATCAGGGGTTCATGGATCACACCTTAAGAAATACTCTGGACTGTGAACCCCTAAAGGCAGGGGTTTTGATCATTTTACCCCGAGTCCTTGGCATAAAGGTGGTGTCCTCTCCCAATCCCATAACAGACAAACCTGCTGAATACCACTGTATGTTTTCACCAGACTAAGTCATTTAAACCTCACAGTTGCCTTGAAATGAAGCCTATGACTGCCATAACCCATTTCACAGGTGAGGAGACTGAGGTGCAGGCAAGTGCCTCTGCTGCCTCACGTTCGGTTAAAAGAGAATCACCCCATCCTCCAGAGGCAAGGCTAAGAAACGATTACTCTCGGACTTTCTAGTCACCTTTTCAAATTCTACTAAGTGGTTACCATGAGTCGGAATCAAATCGACGACCCCTAACAACAACTATGGTGTACATCTGAACCTCTCAGGTGCCTCCTGCGACCCCTCATTCCTCCTCACCTTTGCTTACAGGTAAAGGTAACAGGTAACCTCTGAGAAGTTAAGGCCCTGCCAGGACTTGGACCCAGGTCTCCTAAGACTCTTAGCATTAGAACTCCTATATCAGCTGGATCAGGACTCCAGGTGGCTGTGTCCAGCCTGTCCCCCAAGTGCCCAGTGACTGGACAGCTTCAGCACTCACCCCACTTAGAAGCAATCCCGTCTCCCGGTCCTGGGGTCCATCCCCTGTGCAGGGTGTACTGGATGGGAATAATCAGAGTCCTAGCTTTGGGGAGCTGTGTGACCTCCCTTCTCTAGACAGTGTGGTATTGGGGTGGTGATCTGGATTCACCTGTCTCAGCATTTCCCTCCCTCAGGGCTGTGCTGGGCCTCATGTTGACACTGAGTGAGGCTCCCCTCGGACCGCCATGCATGCCAATCACCTCCTCGGAGGCAGCGGCCTGCTGACAGAATCGGTTAATGTAGAGAGCCTCTCCTCTGTTTGCTGAGGCCCCTGGAGGCCCCCATGCTCATTCTTTCCCCCTCCCAGAATGGCAGGAAAGTAAACAACCACCCCAAGACGCTCCAGCAGGTAAACAGCCTAGCGTTTGCTCTCCAAATTGCCACCCCCACCCCCACCCCCAAGACCACACCTGAGGACTGACAGGTTGATCTAGAAAGCCTTTCCTTCTCCTCCTTCCACCCCCACCCCACCCCAGGGTGTGGGGTCAGAGCAGAGGAGCACTTGGGTCTGAAAGGCTTTATAAGGATCTAGGTTCCAATGAGCCATCCAGAAATGCTAGATTTATAAGCCTGTCAGAGAACATTCTAGAGGCCTGAAACGGGCAGAGCCTGAGGATCAGAAGTGAGCAGGCTTGGGGAAACCAGGAGAAGCACAGACTGTGGCCAGAATCCACCAAGGACCAGGAGTCCTTTAAAAAAGAGCAGTCACACAGCAGCCAACCCTCAGTGTTGCTGCCCCTGGATCTCAGCCTAGAGGTGGGTCCAAAGCCAGGTCCCCAGAGCTGTCCCTCATTTCTCTGGCCTGTGCTGAAATTATTCTTGCTCCAGCCCCAATTTTCCCATCATCCCAGCTTCTTTCTATCTCAGTCTCCTCCCATCTCCCCCCATCAGTGTCCACACCCCTTTCTGTTCTCCCTACTCCTTCCCCCAAGGAGCCCCTGTGGCACCCCTTTCCCCATCCCTGGGTGCCTCCAGCATGTGTGTCTGTCAGGAGCACAGCAGCTCAGATCAATCCTGTCAGAGCTGACTCACATCCTGGGGAGCCAGGCACCAGTCAGGTCTGGGGTTCCAACTTGAAAACAAACAAACAAAAAAACCCTAAAACTCCCAGATCAGAAACCATTTCTGCTGAGTAGGAACCAACCCACAGCTGACACTCCAACAGGCTTGGGAGACTGTAAATGGCAAGGAAGGAGACTGTCCAGCTTCCTCCTCCAAGGCCTTCTCAAGAGCCCTGGACATAGACTCAAGGGGAGAGACCCAGCGTCCCACATGACAAAGCACCCTCTCATATCTCTGTATCTCATGCACAAGGGGCATCAGCCTTCCCCCTTGACAGGTGAGGCTGTACACTTTGAGACTGCTGAGGTTAACCAGCAGTGGGGCAGCTGGCAAGAAGCTGAACTAGTCTGGATTCCAGGACTCCTTCATGCCATCAGGAAGGACGTAGCTACAGAACAGCAGAACCTTTTAGAAGTAGCCGGGTCTGGATTTCAATCTTTTTCATCAAACGGCCTTGGCAGTGTTAGTTTTAGACCTCTGAGCTTCAGTTTCTTCTGTAAAATGCAGACAAGCAAACCTTGCTTCCAAGAGATGTGAAGAGAGCATCTATCACATTGGTGTTGTTGTTGTTATTACTAAAATTATTATTATTATTATTATTACTAAAATTATAATTATTACCTGTCTCATGACAGCCCCAAGTCCAAGAGTGGTTCTTAAGTGGTTTTGCCAAAGAAAATGCCCGCTGCTGACCCCTGATTCTCTGAGTGAGAGCTATTAACCAAGGCAAGCACTGCGGTAACTCGGTGGACAAGGTCAGGTGGTGGCGCGGAACCGTGGCAGCCAGGATCAGAGGCACACGTCTGAGACAGCGGTGGGCGCAGAAGCTGACAGCTGTGAGTAAAGACGGCCTAAGAAGATTAAGAATTGGCGTTTGAATGTTGCCGGGATGTCAGTGAGAGGGCAGGAGGCCAGTCGATAACCTGCTGCAGGGTGGATAAGAACTTGCCTCTAAATCCCCAGATTCCAGTGGGGGCCCTGGAGGCCTGTGGGGCTCATCTGTGAATGGCAGTCACGGGCTCGAGCATGGCAGAGACAGGGAGGACAGCGCAGGGGAAGTGAGGTTTTGATCTCTTGTTCTAGGTTCTTTAGGGGACATGGTAGACTATGACACCTAACATACAACATAACACACACCTAAGTGGGTGGTGCAAAATTAACTCACTCAGATGCTAACTGAAAGCTGGGGGTTCAAGTCCACCCAGAGGCACCTTAGGAGAGAGGCCTGGCAATGTCCTTCCTAACAATTAGCCATCGGGCACTCTGTGGGGTAGAGCTCTGTTCTGAATCACAGAGTGTCCATGAACTACCATGGACTCAGTGGCAACTGGTTCTGCCTGGTTATTGGACAATAACTGATCCAAGGCAGGGGTTTTCTTCTCTCTCATGTGGATATCTGGAGGAGGTAAGCGAGCCAGGGTTGGGAGAGTATTTCTGCTCCAATTTTCAGTGAGCCAGGTTCCTTCCACCTCCGTCTCCGTTTTCATGGTTCAAAAAGGCAGCCATGTTAGTCCTGTTCCTTCAACAAGAATGAGGAAGGAAAGATGATAAAGGGACAAAGGATGCTGATGGAAGATTCTTGAAAGGTACCACAGGACAATTCTACTTTAACTACCTGCACTGGAACTTAGTCACATAGTCACACCAAGCTGCAAGAGAGGAGCCATGCAATTAACTAAACATCATATCCCTGGGCCTGCCTTCTTCCCTCAGAGCTGCTAGTGGATTCACACCACTGACCTTTCAGTTAGCAGCCCCATACATTACACATTATGCCACCAAGGCTCCTTGCTAAACATCCTATCCTAAAAGAATGGACATTGAAGAAGAGCATTGAAAAAAAGAAGAATGGGTGTACAGTGAATAAATAAAATCACTCTGATCAGAGGGTGGGGAGAAAGGATGTTGAGAGGACAGTCTCTAAAAAGAGGACTGTCCAGGAAGAAACACAGGGGAACTTTCTGGCATTATGATGATGATGATGATGATGATGGTGATGATGATATTCTCTATTTTGATAGAGGTTAGATTACACAGATTTATACTTTTTTTTAAGATCATGGAATGATCTACTAAAGATTTGTGACTTTCACTTTGTGCAAATACCATCTCTAAACATCTCTACCTAAATGTACACACACACACACACACACACACACACACGAACTATAAACAAACATTGCCTTCTAGTTAGGGTACATATTCACAAGTATCTGCGGTGAGATAGACCAATGTTTGCAATTTACTTTTAAAATTGTATCAAAAAACAGGATAGCAAGATGTTGTTGTGTGCTGTCAAGTCAGAACCAACCAACAGCTGACCCTCCAGTTTATTTTAAGGGGCAATAAATCTCACGTGAAGAGATCGCCCATCTCTCTTCCACGGAGCAACTGGTGGATTCAAACTACATACCT
This sequence comes from Elephantulus edwardii, assembly GCF_000299155.1. Lineage (NCBI taxonomy): Eukaryota > Metazoa > Chordata > Mammalia > Macroscelidea > Macroscelididae > Elephantulus > Elephantulus edwardii. Next base: position 28,001,729 of record NW_006399767.1, on the reverse strand, counting down.
TTGCACTGGAAGTGTAATTTCTCACCACTAAGCCACCAGAGCTCCCTAGAGAAATATGGGCTGATGTAAATATCTACTGCCTTGAAGTCGATTCTAAATGCAAACCAGTAACCTTTTTGTTAGCTGCCCAATACGTTATATTCTATGTCACCAGGGCTCCTTAATGGAGTGAAAGGCTCTTTGTAGAATCTCCACTGTTATCCACTGTTAATCCATTTTACAGGACACAGGAGTGCTGCCCATGGGGTTTGCAAACCTGTAAATCTTTAGAGAAGCAGCAGATGTCCCATCTCTCCCACAGAGTGGCTGGTGAGTTTGAGTCTCTGATCTTTTGGTTAGCAGCCCAATTTTTTAATTCCTGCTCCACCAGAGCTCCGTGTAGAATCTCAGAGGTGGGTACTTATTCTCTGCACAAACCTTTCAACTTTTCTTTTATGCTTGAAAATTTCTGTAGTGCCATGATGGGGGCAGCTGCCCTTCACCCCATCCCACCCTCTGGCTGCCCAAATCTTCCTATGAGCAGTGAGCTGCTGTTGAGTCTTTTCCAACTCACGACACTGCATGTGCAGAGAAGAACTGCTCCTCAGTTTCCAAGGCTGTGACCTTTCAGAAGTAGACCAACAGGCTTTTCTTCCGCATCACCACTGAATAGTTAGAAGTCTAGCACTTAACCATGTGCACCACCCTGGGACTCATAGTCATGGTCTGTAGTTGCTGTTGTTGTTGTCAACTACACTCCTAGCCACCTTATGAACCACTGAACCGGCCCTATCGTGCGCCATCCTCAGCTCCCTGACATGCTTGAGCCCCTTGTTACCGCCATTGTGTCAATCGATCTTGTTGAGGGTCTTCCTCTCTTTCTCTGACCTTTTACCTCTCACAGCATGGTGATTTCTTTTTTTTCAAGGTCTCTCCTGTGCAAATAGACCCTGCACACAACAATCTTCTTTTCAAAACCTTAGCCTCCTCTGTTACTGTTTGCTGTTAGGTCGAAATGTTTTTTCCTGGGGGCTGCTGCCTCCAGACAATGAAGGAGGTGACTCCTCTTGAAGACTCTCCTTCATCCCACAGAACAGCTCTATAACCTCCAGGCTGCCCTCACCCCTGCTCAGTACTTCCCTCCAGGTATACACCTTCTCTCTACCCTTCTCTCCCTCCTCCAGTCCTCCAATCTCAACGAACTCCCCCCCACCTTCTCCTTGGGACAGTCCCAACACCTCAAGGCCTTATGAAACTTAGCAGTCCCCCCCACCACTACAGTAAAGCTGATAAACTTCTCCTCCTGCATCCTCACTCCTCTCTTCAGGGTAATGGGGTGGGAATGAGGTATATCCACCTTTGCTCCCCTTGGTCATGCCTGCTGTGTTGTTATGTGTTTTCAAGTCACATAGTGACCCTATGTACAACAGCCCTAAACCCTGCTCTATCCTGTACCAAGCTTATTTATTGCGTCTGACAAACATACTCCCATTACCCCAGTCACTGAGTCAATCCATCACATCGAGGGTCTTCCTCTCTTGCGCTGTCTCTCCACCCTCCCAAGCATAACATCCCTCTCCAAGGATTAGTCCCTCCTTGCAACATGTCCAAAGTATGTCAGACAAAGCTTCAGAATCCTTGATTCCAAGGAACAGCCCAGTTTCATCCTCTCCAGATCAAACCTGTTTGTTCTCCTAGGAGTCCAGGGTATATTCAACACTCTTCTCCAGCACCATAGCTCAAAGGCATCAATTCTCTTTCTATCCTCCCTAGTCATTGTCCAGCTCTCTTACACTTTTATTTTAGTGTCTGGATCCATTGTAGTCTGCCTTCCTGGTGACATCAGCATCCACCTAAACACTCACATGGCACAAACCGTGGGCCCCACTGGGGTTCTGGGAAGTCATCCTCAGGGAGGCAACATCTTAGAGGAAGGAATCTTAAAGGTGAGTCATTTTTCCAGGTGAACAAGAACAGCAGTGTTTTTGGATGAGAAGACAGGGCAAGCTGAGCGTGTGTTTACTCAGAAAGTGACCAGGACCACAACAAAATAAAAGTAAATAACCTAGTTGCAAAATAGGCACAAGATATGAATATACACTTCACTAAAGAAGACATTCAGGTGGCGAACAAACGCACGAAGAAATATTCAAAATCCCTAGCTCTAGGAGAGATGCAAATCAAAACTATGAGATATCATCTCACCCCAGTAAAAATAGCAAACTTCAACAGAGCAGCAAAAAACAAATGCTGGCGAGGTTGTGGAGAAATTGGAACTCTTATTCACTGTGATGGGAGTGTAAAATGGTGCAACCACTGTGGAAGGCAGGATGGTGCTTTTTTAAAAAGTTGGAAATAGAAATACCATTTGACCCAGCAATTCCACTACTGGGAATATACCCTAAAGAAACCAGAACTGCCACTCAAGCAGCTATATGCACACCCATGTTTATTGCTGCTTTGTTCACAATAACAGAGTTGTAAACAACCCAAGTTCCTATCAACAATGAATGGATAGAGAAACTGTGGTATTATATTCACACAATGGAATACTACATAACATAGAAAAACAAGGAATTCATGAAATATTATACAAAATGGGTGACCCAGGAGGACATAATGTTGAACGAAATATCTTTTTTCGTGATTACAAAAGGACAAATACTGCATAGTTCTACTGTTATAAAACAGGACTGACATCGGGTTTGAAGAGAAACTAAGAAAAGAGGGGATAAATAATGTACACTGTATTGAAACAGATGAGGGAGATAACTGTTTAAAAGGGATATATGATTAGGTATTATGTGCATGGCAAGAGTCCAGAATAAGAGCTGCTTAGTAAAGTGGACTGAGGGGTGCAGGGTTTATAACAATGAAAGAATTTTTTTTTTTCAAGGAGAAAAGTGAACTGGGGTGGGGGGTAAGTGGGCAAGGAGGAAAATGTGCAACAATTAATGAATGGAAATCTAAGTTCTTTATAATCTTTCATTAAAATCTAAAAAAAAAAAAAAGAAGAAGAAGAAGAAAGTGACCAGGCTGGTGTGGCTGACACAGAGGCACCTATAGGAGAGGCGAACAGTGGTGCAGGCGGCCACCGCTGAGAGGGGACACGGCCCAGGCACCACACACCAAGTCGTCTGTTATCAAGCAAGGCAGGTGAGTGGATATGGGCGAGGGTCAGACTGATGAGTGCTGGGCTTGAAGAAGAGGATTTCCCTGGTGGCACAATGGTTATGTGCTTGGCTGCTAACCAAAAGTTAGCTGTTCAAATCCTCCCAGTGGCTCCCTGGGAGACAGACCCAGCATTCTGCTTTCATCAACATTACAGCCTAGAGAACCCTGCTCTGCTGTCACGTAGAATTGCTATGAGTTTAAATTCCCTCCACAATACCTAATAATGAAGGAACAAGGACTCAGGACCCCCTTCCCCTCCCCTCCGGCCCTCAAGGAGGTGTGGGGCAACGGGGCTGGGAGAGACAGACATGCTCAGTTTTGAAGGACTTGCTCAATGCCCCTCAGCAGGGCTGGTGGCAGCCTCACGCCCCCTCAGCTGGGTCTGAAAGCCCCGCTGTGTTTCCAGAGATTCTGAGCATGGTACTCAGATGTGGTGCCTGGAGACCCAACCAGGTATTGATTTCCACCAGCGGGATCATGGAGGAAAAATGCTTAGTCCTGGCAGCCACGGGCACGGCTAGAAGCCCCAAGCTCTCCACCTCCCTCCTGCCTGCTGTAGCCTCCCTGTGTCCCACCAACTCACAGACTATCCTCCCAGATTCACCTCCAGGACAACCTCCCTGAATCCCCAGGAAGAGCCTTACCTTCATATTTATCCTGGTGTGCTGTAAGTCTCTCAAGTTACCAGTCCCCAGTACAGGAAACTCTTCATGTGCAGAGAGAGGCCTGTGTGACAGGCAGGGGCTTTCTCTTCCTGCTGCTGAATGACCCAAACCAGTTAGAACCGGTTACCACCAAGTCAGTTCCAACTTAAAGCAGCCCTCGTGTGCCAGGGTGGAACGGTGACCCATAGGGTTGCAATGGCCAAGATTTGGGAAATAGATGTGGATGGACAGGCCTTTTTTCACAGGTGATTTTGGATTCAAACCTCCAGTTTTTCAGTTAGCGACCAACCAAGTTAATTATCACAGGCTTGGTCCTGCTGGTAAAACACCATCTATAAAGCTCCATGAAAAGGCGATGCTGTGTCAAGGCCTTGGATGGAACAAGTGAGTGGAATTCAGTTTTATTCCAGATTTATCAAGTGCCATTGAGTCTAGTCAGCACCAGCTCTTCTAAGTCATTGTTTTGTTACTTTCACTACATGGTTGCTGTTGTTGATTTGTCTTTAAGTTGGAACCAACCCAAAACTGATCCTCCAGCAGATTTTCAGAGGCAGTAATCACAACAGAAGAGATTGCCTGTTCTTCTCCCGTGGAACAGCTGGTGGATTCAAACCACGTGCCTTTCTCTTGGCAGCGCAATTCCTTAGCACTAAGCCACCTGAATGCTGTTATTGAGTACTGTCAAATCAGAATCAACTCACAATTAACCCTCCAATGAGTTTTCAGAGTGAGTAAACTGCACAGGAGTTGATTAACCATCTTCCTCCTGTAGAGCAACTGGTGGATTCAAAGTGTGTGTTTGGGTTCACAGCACAGCTGCTTACCACTAGACCACCAGAGCTTCTAACATAGGGATTGATCAGGTTTGCTATCCCATCAGGTTCAAATTGGGTCAGCTCAGAGACAGAAAATGGGGCTCTAACTACCAGCAAGAGGAAAGAACCAGAAAATGCAATGCTTCCTTTGGACCTGAGATGCCCACATGAACCAGAGAAGGAGAACTGGAACACCAAAGAGACAGCAGCAGAGAACTCCAACCCTGGAGCAAGAAAGGTGAGCACTTACTGGAGGAGGGAACGGAGTCAGCATCTTAGGTAGGACACTAGTTGGGGTGGCAAGGTCTCCTGCTGGATGGTGGGATGGCAAAACTGACCAATCCCTACGTCAGCATTTGGTACATCTTTTTTGCATGCTCCTAGGGAGCTCTGGTGACCTAGTGGTAAGAAACTGACTGCAATCCCAAAATCACGCAGTTCAAATCCACCAGCTGCTCTGCAGGAGGATGGCCAATCTCCTCCTGTGCATTGACTGCCTCTGAAAACCCAACAGAAGGCCATCTATAGGTCAGCTGCAATTTGATAGTACTTAACAACTACAACAACCCCAAAGTATCACCTATTTTATTCACATTATTAGCAAGCCATCCAATTCCCTCGGTGGGTCACAAACAGCTCACATTTGCGTATTTCTGTGCAGCCTTAATCTATTAAGGAAGTAATTTATCACTTCCTTAATAAGCCTTAAAATCACGATTGTTTTCTATAATTTCCATGTGGCCATTGGTGCCAGATGTGCCAGATGTGGAGGGAATGAATCCAGTGCAGAAGTAATGAGTGTCATGGGGAGGACGGTTGGTGTTAGAATTGGAAGAAGGCGTAGAGAATGGGCGCTAAGTCTGACCAGGAATAGAGAATGGGCGCTAAGTCTGACCAGGAATCAGGATCAACTTTGTGCTGTTAAGAGGAATTCTTCCCCTTACGAAGTTAGTGGAGCTCTGACTCCAGCTCCCACAAGCCCATATGGCTTTTACACAACTCATCGCAGCCTGGTGTACAACAGAACAATGCACTGCAGTCCGGGGCCAGCCTCACAAGAGTGGCTATGTTTGAGCTCATTGTTGTAGCCATTGTATCAATCCAGCACATTGTGGGAACTATCGTTCATAGGCTCACCATGAGCTGTAGTTGGTGCGACATTGATAGCACTTAAAAACAACAGCTACTTTATCAAGTGTGAACAATGTCTATTCAGAACTGGTCACTCTCACTTCCAAGGAGCATTCTGGTTGTCCTTTTTCCAAAACAGATTTGTTCATTCTTCTTGCAGCCCACTGTTGTTGTTGTTATGTGCCATCGAGTCACCTGCAACTCATAGCGACCCTGTGTACAACAGCTCTGAACCCAGCCCTATCCTGAGCCAATCTATTCATCTCCAACAGACTTAATCCCATTCTTCCAGTCAGAGTCAATCCATCTCATCCTGGGTCTTCCTCTCCTGCGCTGTCCTTCCACCTTTCCAAGCATAAAGTTCTTTTCCAAGGACTGGTCCCTCCTGGAGACATGGCCAAAGCCCATAGTATTTTCAATATTCTTTGCCAGCACCATAACTCAAAGGCATCAATTCTTTGGTCTTTCCTCTCCTTTTCTCAGGTGCATATGAACTGTCATGATGTGGATAGGCCTCACTTTAGTTCTCATCACTACCTTGATGGCAGTTATTGCTGCTACTCTTAGGTGCTGTCACATTGAATACGACTCACTTCAATCCTATGAACAATGTCTCTAACCCCTGTCCTATCCTGTGCCATCCTCACCATTCCCTCCATACTTGGTGCCAGCCTCACCATCTCTCACATACTTGAGCCCATTGCTGCAGTCACTGTGTCAATCCATCTCATTGAGGGTCTTCCTCTCCTTCATTGACCTGCAACTTTTCCAAGCTTAATAGCTGTGGAAAAGAGTAACTCAGAGACTCAGAAACTTCAGATGTGACTGATTAGGAAAATCAATGGCATGTTACTATCCCATTTCTCCCTCTCTCTGTCTCTCAGTGTTTCCTCTTTATGACGAAAGGAAGGAACAACAGTGTCTATTCATTACCGAGGTTCTGGAGTCCTTTGTTACTGCAGTGTAACTCAGCCTGTGCCAACAACTCTGGCAGTCCCTGGTCAGGCAGGTGGACAGCTGTCATCTCTCATTATACAGAGGAGACTCAGACAAAGGCACAGAGGGTGGCGTGCCCACTCTCACAATGCTTGCTAATAACCTAACTTTGGTATTACCAAACATTTCCTATGTACCTTCATGTTCTAGATTCTGAGACTACAATGACAAGCAGGAATGCTCCAAGTAAAAGCGACAGCACATGCAAAGGCCCTGAGATGACAGCTTAGGGTGTGATATGTAACTTGAATGCTGAAGCCGGCTGGCTGTCCCTTCCTCAAGAAGCTGGGCAGAAGGACTCTGTTAGACAGTGGGGGCAGCAGGGCTGAGCTTCCTGTCTTTAAGTCTCCCCATCCTGTAGCCTCCTGACCACTCTGCCAGCCCTAGTTAGCCTGTCCTGTGGAGCCCATCAAGAGCTCAGAACACCAGCTCATTTGCATGCCAACAGCCCTGGTTTATTAACTGAAAGCCTAATGCCACAAAGCTTGCCTGCTTGTAATAAGCCACCTCAGCCTGAATCTCAAAGGCCAGAACCCCACCTGTCTCAGTTCACCCTCAGGACGGTCTTCCGTGGATCAGCAAGAAGAGGTGGTGAGAAAGGAGGCTCTAAAGTGGGGGCCCTCTACCACTGGGCTTGTCATCCAGGACAGTGATTTAGGGTATCAAGCTCCTGTGGGTAGGACTAGCCAATGAACCCCTCCAGATCTGTGCCCCATCCACCCTCACCTCTACACTCAGGGTCCAAGCACCTCACTCCCCAGCCCACCCCTCCCAGGTCCTATTCTGAGCTTACCTCTTCCAATGGTCAGCACTGAAGCTGGTCTACCTGTACCCTGACTGGCTGAAGGGAGTACAGGGCAGATGAGTCATGTCACTGAGTCACTGGTGAAGCCAACCCAAGTGACATCAGTGCCTTGGCAGCCCCTCTCATGCCCACCACCACCGCCTCGGACCCTGGGGCCACTCTGGCATCACCTCCTCTAACAGTGCCAAAGGGCGCAATCTGCATCCACTTAGTGAGGACATTGCCCTCTTCCCCATGCTTCACTCCCTCCTGTCCTCCAGTCCCTAGAAACCTCTACTTAATGAGAGCTCTGCAGAGGGCTTGTCAAGTGAAGCCACAGTGTCAGTGGAGGGTTGTAGGAGGGAAAGCCTGAGGCAATCCAGAAATGATGCCCCGCAGGGAGGCCAGCTGTGCTGCCCAAGGCAGACTTCCAGAGCTGGAGGTTAACCCCGAGTCTGTGCCGCCGGCCCACCTGGGTGCAAAACCTACTCTGCCCCCATAGCCGTCAAACTTTGAATAAGTTACTTCTCCTCCAGGTACCTCTCGGAGTCCCTGGGTGATGCAAACAATTAAACAGAAGGTAGAGATTTAAGTCCATCCAGAGGTGACTTGGAAGAAAGGCATTGCTATACACTTCAGAGAATAAGCCACAAAAATCCTACAGAGTGCAGATGTTCTCTGCCACACACAGGGTCACCAAGAGGCAGAGTCAACGCCAGAGCAAATGGTTTTTCAGAAACACCCCTCAGTGTTTCAGGAAACAGATGTACCCTTGGACATGTTTAGCAGGCTGTGCCAAGAAATCAGGAATACCTACTAACTGGAAGAGATGCATACTTGTTCAAAAAAACACATTAGGTAATCCAGAAGAATCAAACAGTATCACTAATATCAGATGTAAGAACAATCTTGCTGAATATTATTTAAGTTTACTAGAACTGACAGAAATTCAAGCTATATTTAGAAGAGGCTATGGAACCAGGGATATAACTGCTGATAAATCTTGACTGAAAGCAAATGCCAGAAGGATATTTATTTGAGTTTTATAGACTATGCAAAGGCATTTGATCATGTGGACCATAATTAACCGTGACTAACATTGAGAAGAATGGGAATCCATGAACACTTAATTGTGCTCTTATGAAATCTATCTAGACCAAGAAGCTACCATGTGAACAGAGAAAAACACTATGGTTTAAAATCTAGGAAGAAGTTTGTCAGGAATGTACCCTAGGCAATCTGTATGCTAAGCAAATAATTCGAGAGGCTGGACTTTATGAAGAGGAATGTGGCATCAGGATCAGAGGAAGACTTACCAACAGTCTGTGTAATGCAAATGACACAACCTTGCTTGCAGAACATGAAGAAGACTTAAAACGCTTGCTGCAGAAGATCAAAGACTACAGCAGAAGATCAAGACTAATATGGATTACATCTCAAGATCAAGAAAACAAAAATTCTCACCACTGGGCCAATAGACAACCTCATGATAGATGGAGAATGGATTGAGGTTGTCAATGATTTCATCTTGCTTGAGTCCACAATCAACATACTTGGTACATTCAGCTAAGAAATCAAAAGATATGTAGGTAGCACTGGGAAAAGTACTAAAGAATAAAGATGACGATTTAAAAACTAAGATGTATCTGATCTAAGACATGGTCTCTTCAATTACTTTCTACGCATCTGAAGAGCAACGATGTCAGTCTGGAGACCAAGGTGCACCTGATTCAGGCCATGGTCTTCACAATTACTTGCTATGTGTCAGAGAGCTAGACAATGACTATGGTTGAAAGAAAAATTGATGCGCTTGAGTTTTGGTGCTGGAGAAGAGTATTTAACATACTATGAACTGCCAAGAGAACAAGCAGGTTTATCCCGGAGAGGTTGAAACCAGGCTCTTCTTGAGGGCAAAAATTTTGAAGCTCTCTTCTCACTTACTTTGGGCATGTGGCCAGAAGGGACCAGTGCCTAAAGAAAGACTTCATGCTTGAAAGCGTGGTGGGATAGCACAAGAGAGGAAGGCCACAGATGAGAGGGATTGACATAGTAACTAGGGTAATGGTAGTAGGTATGTCAGAGACAGTGAGACTGGTTCAGGATCTGAAAGTTGGACAATGAATAAACCTGACAGACAGATGGCTTTGAGTTGTAGTATTGCAGGAGAGGACTGAATAGCCCATGAACTACAACAGAATAAATATGTCCTGGAGAAAGTACAACCAAGGTGCTCCTTGGAGGCAAAGATGATGAAGCTCTGTCTCATGTATTTTAGACATGTTGCTAGGAGAGGTGATTCCTTGGAAAAGGACATCATGCTTGGAAACGTGGAGGGTCAGTGTAAGAGAGGAAGACCCTCAACCAGACAGATTGATACAGTGACAGCAGCAATGGACTCAAGTGTACGAGAGATGAGGGAGATGGTGCAAGATAGAGGGGTGTTCAGACCTGTCATTCACAGGGTCGCTGTGCGGCTCACTACAGTAGACTCAGCCGCACGTAACGACAAATCCAGGGTTAGTGTGATGATTACATGAGGTAACGCCTGTAAGCTACCTGATACCTGGAGAATGCTTTTATAAAAGTCTTTTTTAAATAAAAAGGAAAGTACTTAGTAGCTTAGTAAAGTGTTTTAAAATCATTCTATCTCGTGTAATTGTGTTTAAGATGCTCAGTAGGAAAAGGGTTTGCCCCCTTTAAGAAGAATCTGGAGAGGAAACTGCTTCTGTCAGCAGAAAGTCAGTGATTAGGAAACAAAGCGGGAGTTGCCAGCGGTTTAATTAGTTCCCTTTAGCACTTAATGCCAAGGTTTGAAGCCTGCCAGTGTGGGAGGGTTGCCCAGCCTGGGGAGGGCCTGCAGTCCAGGCTCAGGGGTGCAGGCAGGCAGTGGTCACACAGCCTTAGCTCGACCCATGGGTGACATAGTGTTACTTCTATTCAAGTAGGCTGAGTTTAATCGGCGAGTCCAAGGCCTGTGAGCCAGTGATGAACTGTGGGCAACTGGTCTTCAATTGCCAGAGACCTGAGAGGCCCACAGTGGGTGAACTGTGGTGTCAGGACCTGCATATTGTGTGGGAAAATCCAACGCCATCATATTGGATCTGACTCATAGCTGACCCTCCAGTTAACTTTCAGAGGCTGTTCATCACATTTTCTCCCCACCCTTCACTCCCCAAGAAGCAGCTAGTGGATTTGAACACTGAAGAGAGTCATTCTTTGGGTTAGCAGTGCAACTCCCTAGAGAGCACACCACCAGAGCTCCCTAACCTGTGTGGAAGGGATCAAACAGCAAGTGTGTTAGGGAATGAAAAGTTCAGTGGTAACAGGAGAGATTTAACGGCAGCAAGTCATTCTAGTGTCTGAGCTTGTCTGTCACTGTGACCTGCTGGGTGCCATCACTTCATTCCAACCCACAGCGACCCCGTGTGACAGAACAGAACTGCCCCATCGGATTTTCTAGGCTGCAATCTTTACAGCAACAGATCGCCAGGCCTTTCCTGCTCCAGAGCCACTGGGTGGGTTCACACTGCCAACATTTTTAATTAGCCATGGAGCACTTAACTATTTGAGCAACCAGAGTTCCTTCTACTCTCAAAAAAATTAGCCGTCATGAGCCATAAGGAGCATAGTTTGTCCTTCACTCCGGGAATCACCATGAGTAGAAATCCACTGGGTCAGAGTCATTTGAGGTGCACTTTGACTTTGTCCTGAGAAAAACTAAAAACAAACCAACCCGACTCCAGCAGCTTTTCAGAGTCAATAAATTATACACGAGGAGATTGCCCATCTTTTTTGTAAGTAACAACCGGTGGATTCCAACCTCTTACCTTTGGCTTGGCAGTGCAACTCTCTACCCACTGGGCTACCAGAGGAAAGTACTTAATTAGCAGAGAGGATGGATTTGAGCCTGGTCCATTGCAATTCTACACCCACTTTAGTGGTGTCAGTCTTCCTCTGAGGGTAAAGCCACACACCAGTAAGTATCATTTATTAAGCACTTAGTAATTGCCCTGTGAAGGAGCACATGGTGGCATAGTCCATAACATATCATATCACAAGGTAAGCAGTTCAAACCCATGGGTGTCAGCTCAAATCCAGGAGCTGCTTAAAGCAGAAAGACGGACACTCTCCTCCTGTAAATATCTACAGACTTGGAAACTCGATAGAAGGTCTCTATGAGTCAGAATGGATTCAGCAGCAGTGGGTCGTCTTTGAAATCTGTAATGGGCATTTCTCACTTTTCAATCCATTTCCCAAGCTAAGATTATACTCCCCATTTCACAGATAGGAAAACTGACACTCAGCGAGAGCAAATGACTTTGCTTCTCAAAAGCTCAGAGGGCTATCCACAGGAGGGAAGCACATGGGTGATGAGAGTGGCCAGAGCTCTGGTTGTCCTCTTTGCTCTCCAAATGCATCTCTCCCTCCCTGTGGGCCCCTCCAGAAGGGCTGCAGGCAGGCATCAGACCCCCTTCAAGGAGCAGCGTTCACAAGGATAAAAGCAGATTCCCAAGATTTTTCCTAAATGGAAAGACAACCCAGGACCCTAGATGAGAAGACCCAATACTGCTAGGGTGTAGGTTCTCCCCCAAACAATCTGTAGATTTAACCTAATTCTAATCAAAATCCCAAGCAGGTCTTGGGAAAAATTAGCAAGACTTTCTACAACTTGTATGAAAATGCCAAGGATCTGAAATCGCAACACGATTATAAAGATAGAAAAGTCAAAGAACTTAAATGATCTGCTTTTAAAACTTCTATAATGCTACAGAGATTAGGGCATTATGATACTAGTGTAAAGAATAAACAGACCAATAGAGGAGGATAGAGAGAGCCCCAAAATAGACTCACATATATGCGGTCAGTAGATTTATGGCACAGACACAACTACATTTCAGCAGCGGAAAGATTATATTTTCAATAAACAGAGCCAAATCTTTTGGATCAATTGCATCACACAGACTCCTATCTCATGCCACAAAGAAAAGATTAATTCTGAGAGGGTCATAGATCTAAATGTGAAAGGCAAAACTATAAAGCTTCTAGACAAAAATATAAGTGAATATTAACATGGAGAAGGCAAAGATCTCTTAAACCAAATGAACAAAAAAAAAAAAAAACCCACAAATTCAGAAGAAATAATTGATAAGTTAGAGCACATTTAAATGTAAAACTTATTGTTCACTGAATGACACTATTATGAGAGCAAAAAGGTAAGTCACAAAATGGGAGAAAATATCTGACAAAGAGCTTGTATCCAGACTAGATGAAGAGCTCTTACAACAACAAAAAGATGAACAACCCAATTAAAAACGGACAAAAGACATTAGCAAACACTGTACAAACGAAGATATCCATGGAGTCAAGAAGCTATGAAAATAGTATTCAGCATCATTAATCATCAGGTGGAAGCATATTAAAAACCAAACTGACAGTACAATGCAGCCACTGTTGTTACTATTGTGAGGTGCCGTTGAGTCTGCTCCAATCCCTAGCCACCCTGTGTACAGCGGAATGAACGCTGCCAGGCCCCAGCCCGGCCTCTGATCTCTGCTCTACAGCCACGAGGATGGCAAAATAGAAGACGGACAACACCGAGCACGGACGAGGATGCAGAAGCAACTGCAACTCTGGTGGACACATAAATGGGCACAGCTGTTTTGGAAAGTGATTTGGCTCTACGAAGCTGCACTGCAATCCCAAAGGCACCCAGTTCAAATCCACCAGGTGCTTCACAAGAGAAAGATGAGCAATCTCCTCCTCACATGCAATTTACTGCCTTTGAAAACCTGCTGGAGGCTCAGCAATGGGTCAGATCTGACGAGATGACACACAACAACAACAACTAAACCAATGAGAAGCTCTGGTGGCATAATTAATAGCAAATTACACTGTGAGCCCCAGGGCCTTCTCATTCCACAGGACAAAGAGGAGCAGTCTCCTCCCACTGAGAAGCACAGAGCCCAGTGGAAGGTCACTAGGATCAGAACCAACTTGACAACAGTCAAACCTCTAACCCAGAAATCCCCCTCCTACCTAAAAGAAAGTCAAACATATGCTTACATCAAGTTATTCGCAAGAACGCTCACAGCACTTTTACCCACAACAAAGCTCTAAAGAACTTAAATGTGCACCGAAAGAAGAAAGAAGAAAGAAACTGTAGCTCTGGCAGCTTAGGTAAGGAGTTGCACTGCTCACCCAAAAGCATGCAGCTCAAATCCATTAGCTGCTCCACGGGAGAAAGACAAGCAATCTCTTCCTGTGCAATCTGCTGCCTCTGAAAACCTGCTGGTGGGTCAGCGGTGGATTGGTTCCAACTCAGTGGTGCACAACAACAATACAATGGAGTTGCCTGCAACTCAGTGACCCTGTGAACAATAGCTCTGAACCCTGCCCTATCCGAGCAAGTCTCACTGACTCCAACAGACCTAATCCCATACAGAAATAAAAAAGATAATTTATGATATGTGTAACAACATGGACGGATCCACAGACAGTATAATGAGTGAAATAACCCAAGGCACAAAAGAGTTCCTTTCATATAATTCCATTTATTTAAAGTTCAAGATTAAGCAAAACTAATACCCAGTGACGGAGCTCTGGTGGTCTCAAAGTAAGGGGCTACGCTGCAAGACGAAGATACTCACCACTGGACCAACTGGCAGCATCAGGATGAGTGGTGAAGAGATTGAGATTGTACACAGCTTTAGTTTGCTTGGCTCCACAGTCAACACTCTTGGCAACAGCAGCCAGGAAATTAAAAGACATATTGCAATGGGAAAGTCTGCTGTTAGGGACCTCTCCAAAGTACTGAAGAGCAATGATGTCTCTCTGGAGACTAAGGTGCCTGATGCAACCCATGGTCTTGGCAATCATTTGTTATGCATCAGAGAGCTGGACAGTGACTAGAGAGGATAGAAGGATAAATTGATGCCTTTGAGCTGTGGTGTTGGAGAAGAGTATTGACTATACCATGGACTGCTAGGAAAATGAACAGGTTCACCCTGGAGAGGGTTAAACCAGGCTGCTCCTTGGAGGCAAGGATTCTGAAGCTTCGTCTGACATACTTTGGACATGTTGCAAGGAGGGACCAGTTCTTGGAGAGGGACATCATGCTAGGGAGGGTGGAGGGACAGCGCAGGAGAGGAAGACCCTTGATGAGGTGGATTGATTCAGTGACTGGGGTAATCAGGATAGATGTGTCAGAGGTGGTGAGATTGGCACAGGACAGAACAGAGGTTAGGGCTGTTGTACATAGGATCGCTATGAGTCACAAGTGACTCGATGGCACATAACAACAACAACCACCCGCTGCTCCACAGAAGAAAGATGGGCAATCTGTTTTCATGCTATTAAACTGCCTCTGCAAACACACAGGAGGATCGGCTATGGATCGAATCCGACTCTACAGAACACAACACCAGCAATATTCAGTAACAGAAGTCAGAATAGCCCTGAGTGGTACAACTAGGTGAGCACTGTCTACTAATTGATAGGTTTATGGTTCTCACCCAGAATCAGCTCAGAAGAAAGCCCTGGCAGTCGAACTCTGAAGAATCACAGCCTTGAAACCCCCAGGGAGCAGCTCCCCTCTGCAACACGTGGGGTCAAGAGGAGCTGGAATCAACTCAACTAACAACTGGTTTCTTGGGGAAGTTGGCTGTTGACTAGGAGGGAGAACATTGTTGTGATTGCTGTGAGGCGTCATCAGTGCCATTTTCAATTCATAACAAGCCCATGCGACAGAGTAGAACGGCCGCACAGGGCTTTCTAAGAGCTCTCTGGTGGCCTACTGGATAGAGTTGTGTTACCAAACTAAAGGCACATGGTTTGAATCCACAAGCTGCTCTGAGGGAGAAAGATGGGCAGTTTACAGGCTCTGAAAACCTGCTGGAGGGCCAGGTCTGAGTCAGCTCCAACTCACTGACAGTGAGTGAGTGAGTCTTTCTAGGAGATGATTGTCAGATCTGTTTCCCTTGGAACTTCTTGTTGTTTTGTGCGACTGAGCTGGAACTGACAGATAGCTGACCCTCCAGTGGGTTTTCAGAGGCTGTAAATGGTATGGGAGGAGACTGCTTAACTTTCTCCTATGAAGCAGCTGGTGGATTGACATCGCATGCCTTTGGGTTGGTTCCTTGTAGTTAGATCACCAGAGCCCTCTGTTAGGTGGGGTCAAATCAGCAGCCTTCTGTTTCACCGCTGAGTGCTTAAGGATTGCACCACCAACGTTCCTTGGGAGGGCGCTGAGAATGCTCTGTACCTTGACTTGAATAATACTTACAATGCACACATCCAGACCTAAAATTTACCAAGCTACAGGCTCAAATTTTGCATACTTTAAGTATGTTATAGTATGTCTGAAAAAAATTAAAAAAGAAGAAAACAGAAAAATTATTAATATCATACCTACCAGGGGTTCAGGCATTTACCCCACAAAAGCCTCAAAGCTCAAGGAGGCTGGAAAGTCTGGGCAAACCTGAAAGGGGATAGATGTGTGGCCTCTGATGAGTCCTCCGCCCCACACCGGTCCTTCCTCCAGCCCACCAATCACTCCTCCCGTGTCCCCCCATCAAAGACTTTGAGTCAGGAACAAGAGCACCAGGATCCTGACTGACACACCCCTCAGTTACCTGGGCCTGTAAGGGGCTATTTAACAATTCTGTAAGTAGTACACAATGAATGGCAAAGCAAATGATTCCTGTCAATAGAAATGCAAATGACTTTGTCTGGTTGTTGTTGTTGTTGTTGTTATGTGCCATTGAGTCATTTGCAACTCATAGCGACCCTGTGTACAACAGCCCTAAACCCTGCTCTATCCTGTGCCAATCGCACTGCCTCTGACACACCCATCCCCATTACCCAAGTCACTGAATCAATCCACCTCATAGAGGAGGGTCTTCCCCTCCTGTGCTGTCCCTCCACCCTCCCAAGCATGATGTCCTTCTCCAAGGACCTGTCCCTCCTTACAACATGTCCAAAGTATGTCAGACGAAGCCCCAGAATCCTTGCCTCCAAGCAGTAGTGTGGTTTAACCCTCTCCAGGATGAATCTGTTTTCTTGGCAGTCCATGGTACATTCAATACAGCTCAAAGGCATCAATTTTCCTTCTATCCTCCCTAGTCATTGTCCAACTCTCTGATGCCTAACAGGTGATTGCAAAGACCATGGCCTGTATCAGACTCACCTTAGTCTCGAGAGAGACACCGTTGCTCTTGAGTACTTTAGAGAGGTCCCTAACAGCAGACTTTCCCATAGCAATACGTTTTTTTTTATTTCCTGGCTGCTGGTGCCAAAAGTGTTGAACGTGGAGCCGAGCAAACTGAAGCTGTGAACAATCTCAATCTCTTCGCCATCCATCCTGATGCTACCGATTGGTCCAGTGGTGAGAATCTTTGTCTTCTTAACATTGAACCTCAGTCCAAAATGAAGGCTGCAGTCCTTGATGCTCTGCAGCAAGTTCATGAGGTCCTCCTCAGTTTCAGCAAGCAGGGTTGTGTCATCTGCATAACGCAGATTGTTAAAAGATCTTCCACCAATCCTGACGCCACACTTCTCCTCATAGAGCCCAGCCTTTTGGATAATCTGTTCTGCATACAGGTTGAAAAGTATGGAGACAGGACACATCCCTGGCGTACACCCTTCCCAATTTTGAACCATGCAGTGTTCCCTTGCTCTATTCTGACAACTGCCTCTTGGTCCAAGTGTAGGTTTCGCATTAGCACAATTAAATGTTCTGGGATTCCCATTCTTCTCAGAGTCAGCCACAGTTTATTATGATCCACACAGTCAAAAGCCTTTGCATAATTAATGAAACACAGATAGACATTCTTCTGGTATTCCCTGCTTTCAGCTAAGATCCATCTAACATCAGCTACAATATCCCTAGTACCATGACCCGTTCTAAACCCAGCCTGGACTTCTGGCAGTTCTCTGCTGATGTGCTGTTCCAGTCGTTTTTGGATAATCTTCAGTAGAATCTTGCTTACATGTGAAATCAATGACACTGTTCTGTAGTTTCCACACTCTGTTGAGTCACCTTTCTTTGCGATGGGAACAAATATAGATCTCTTCCAGTCCGTTGGCCAAGTGATTGTTCTCCAGATTTCTTGCCACAACGTGGTGAGCACATCCAGGACAGCATCTGTTAGCTGAAATACGTCAATTAGTATACCATCTATTCCTGGGGCCTTATTTTTTGCTATTTCCTTCAAAGCAGCTTGAACGTCTTCCTTCATCACCATGTTTGTTTGCTGTTAACCAGTTTGGCATCTATTTGCTTCAGTGTAGTTCACTTCAGCACTTCTGATGGCCTGTTGTTGTTGTTGTTTACCGTCGAGTCTGAACGAGCCACAGCTGACCCTTCATCGGGTTTTCAGAGGCAGCTAATCACAGGGGAGGAGATTGCCCATCCTTCTCCCACAGAGAAGCTAATGGGATTTGAATCATGTGCCTTTGGGGTTGCAGCACAACTTCTTGCCACTAGAGTTCCCTTTTTGATGGCCTACGTATTTAATACATTTTTATTTTATATTAGTTTGCTTACAAAGTTCGTATACATTATTTTTTCACACTATCTTCATTCACATTGTGTTTCATGCAATTATTCCCGTTCATTATATTTTACAAAACTATTGCAGGTACACAGGAAAAGCCATCAGGAGGAGGTGCTGGGGACACGGAGAACGTGCCCCTGGGCAGAGGGGAAGCCTGGAAGCTGCGCACCAGCGGAAGTCACCTCAGATAATAGCAAAGAGGCATGTTGCAGGTACACAGGAAAAGCCGTCGGGAGGAGGTGCTGGGGACACGGAGAATGTGCCCCTGGGCAGAGGGGAAGCCTGGAAGCTGCGCACCGGCAGAAGTCACCTCAGATAATAGCGAAGAGGCATATTGCAGGTACACAGGAAAAGC
>NW_006399767.1:27968161-27978310 GCF_000299155.1 Elephantulus edwardii | reverse complement strand
CGGTTGGCGCAGGATAGAGCAGGGTTTAGGGCTGTTGTGCATAGGGTCGCTATGAGTCGCAAATGACTCGACGGCACATAACAACACAACAACAATAAAAATTTAACTATGCCCATCATTGCCCTGTTTTTCCAGATCCACACTGGATCTTTCCCATTTCCTGTTCCTACCCCTTCCTCCACTCATCAAATTGTACAATCTTACGATTATCCCCCTGCCCATTCTCACTCCTTTGCTCCTAACCTCCCCCCCCTCAGATTCTCAGGCATGTTTTACTAGTTATCTTTCTATTTCTACAATAATGGTCTTGGACAGTATTTGTCTTTATGGGACTGAGTTAGTTCACTTAGCATAATGCTCTCCAGTTCCTCCCAAATTATGTAGTAATTTTCAAAATTGTTGCTCTTGAATGCTGTGCAGTATTCCATAGTGTGAATGTACCACAATTTTTCAATCCATTCGATTGTGGTTGGACATTTGGGTTGTTTCCATGTTCTTGGGATGGTGAATAACATTGCTATGTACATTGGTGTACAAATTCCATTTGTGTCTTAGTTCTATTTTTCTTGGGGTATATTCCAAGCAGTGAAATAGCTGGGTCATATGGAATTTCCACATTCAGCTTTCTGAGAAAATATCAAATTGCCTTCCACCAGCAGAGATACAGAGATTCTTGACTTGAATGTGTGTTGCTATTGTTGTGTACTGTCTAGAATATATATGCACACATATATACATATATATACACATATATACACATATATATACATATATACACATATATATACATATATATACATATATACATATATATATATATATATATATATATATATATGCTGAAGAGCAACAAAATCAGTCTAGAGACTAAGATGCACCTGATACTTGCTATGCATCAGAAAGCTGACAAGGACTAGGGATAATAGAAGGAAAACTGATACCTTTGAGCTGTGATGCTGGAAAAGAGAATTGAATATACCATGGACTGCCAGGAGAACAAACAGGTTCATCCTGGAGAGGGTGGAACCAAGCTACTCCTTGGAGGCAAGGATTCTGAAGCTTCATCTGACATACTTTGGGCATGTTGCAAGGAGGGACCAGTCCTTAGAGAAATACATCATGCTTGGGAGGATAGAGGGACAGTGCAAGAGAGGAAGACCCTTGATGGAATGGATTGATTCAGTGACTGGGATAATAGGGGTAGGTGTGTCAGAGACAATAAGGCTGGCTCAGGATAGGGTCACTGTGAGTCACAAGTGACTTGATAGCGCATAAAAACAAATGTGTGTGTGTGTGTGTGTGTGTGTGTGTATTTCCTCCCTGTGGCCTACTGGTAAGATGCTGTGCTGCATTTCCAAGGCACAGGATTTGAATCTTTTAGCTGCTGCTCTATGATAAGAAGTTCAATCTCCCAAGTGATTTATTGCCTCCAAAAACCATCTGGAGGGTCAGTTATGGGTCAGTTCCAACTTGATGGCAACCAACACAATAAATACATATGCATGCATACATTTTTGTATGTGTGTGTACATGCATGTATATACACATGTATGTGTATGTATGCATGAGTGTGTGTGTGCATGTGTGTGTATGAGAAAGATGGGCACTCTCCTGTGCAATTTGCCAATTCCAAAAATCCCTTTGGAAGGTCAGCTATGAGTCAATTCCAACTAAACCGCAATGAGTCGTTGTTGTGTGTGTCCTAAAGTGTGCCATTTTAAGCACGTTTAAGTCATGTAACCTGCTCTTTGGATTCTCCTCTTAACTAGTCGTCACATCTTTCTGGTTTCCTCATTAAATAAGTGAAGTCAAGTCTTTAGCAGGACATTCATTTACATTTATATGAGGACTGTAATTCCTTGAACATCTTCTTGCCCCAGTTCCCTCTCTATCCCCATTTCCTCTTGGGGAAGCACCTTGATTTCTCTCAATCTCCCACGTAAGATCAGACCTGGGTTTGCTGGAACCTCTAGTAGTTTTTCAAATCCACCCACATTTGCTGAGCACCTGATATTTCCTGGGTTTGAAAACCCAAGAAAGGAAACGACCCAATCCCAGAAAGAAAAGCTAACTGGTTTATAAGAACTTTCAGGACCACAGTCATGTTTGATTCTCCTTTTAAAGGCAGGAGTTAACATTATTCAAATATCTCTCCTTTCCTCAGTGAGAAGACTGAGGCCCAGGGTAGTAAATTAGCTCACACATTAGTGGAACCAGGGCTCAAAGCCAGGTCTCCAAATCCATTAGAACCGCTGACTGTTTAACTATTTCACAGGAAGTTAGCTATGCTTGGCCACATGCTGGGGCACTGAGTGGGCTGAGGCCCCTTGGCCTATGCCTATATCTCTGTTCCTCCACACAGCCTGGCTCAACGGGGGGGGCACCAGAGTGAGGAAAAAAGAGAGGGAGGGGTGAAAAATGGCAAAAGGATGGAGGAATTCACTCAGCCTTGCTGAGCTGTGGGACTCAGGAAGACATAGGAGGCCCTGCCAGGCATGGGGAGCTCCTGAGGCCTGAGCCCTTTCCTGAACTTCAAAGACAATGTCTTTTCCAGAAAGGGCACTGATGGATTCCATGCCAGGTGGAGTCACACCCTCCAGCTCAGGCATCAACTATTTCTATGACCCAGGCCAGGCCTATCACTGCCTCCATCCCTACCTCCCTCAGAACCACCTGCTCCAGCCACTCTGAAGAGCAAAAGGAAGAGATGTCAGGAGCAACATGAGGACTTGTGGTCAGATATGATGGAGCACCAGGGACTAGAAAGTGAAAAATTGGGGGGACAGGGACTGGTAACAGGAGGTGACATTCCTGCCCCAACATGTGTCCCCAGGGTCTAAGAACACAAAAAGAAACCACTAGAGTCTTTGTGTCTTTAGCCCAAGAGAATGTGCAGCTGCAGGAAGACCAAGGCCTCTGGACTGGACTGCTCCCAGGAGAACAAGGGAAAAGGAGGACAAAGGCTGGGGACACCCATTCACACAGAGAGATAAGACCAGTGTATGTGGGGCTCTGGTCTAAAGTACTTTATATACTCAGCCTAACTCAATTCATTGTCATCAAGTTGGACCCAACTCATAGACAACCCTCCACTGGGTTTTCAGAGGCTCTAAATCACGAGAGAGGAGACTGTGCCTCTTTCTTCTCTGAGGCCCTGGTGAATTCAAAGCAACAGAGAAGTTTCACATTGAGGTAAGCAGTACAACTTCCTACAGGCTACCCCACCAGACCTCCCTACTTCATGTACTGGAATAACCCTCACAACAGCACTAGAAGGTTAATACAATCATCCCCATTTTTTGGATGAGAAAATCAAGGCACAGAGCTGTTCATTAACATGTCCAAGATTACACAGCTCGTAAATAGCTGAGACAGGATTCAAACAGGCAGGCTGCCTTGTTCTCCAAAGCTCTCCATGCTAAACTATAGAGTCCCCCTTTAATACTAAAAAATCAGTATGTATTATGAGGAACCACTGCACGCCAGATTCTGAGGACATTAGGACCCCATGAACTTACTCATGTCCTTACAGATATCTCTGTCTAATGGGTCCCCCATTGATGAAGCAGGTGGAAATCTGCTGAACCAACACTGTGTGTATGAACATGTAAAATGTGTCTCCCTCAAAGCAGCATGGGGGAGACAAATATATTTATCTGTTCTTTAATGAAAGGCTTTCCACCGTCACAACATACTAGTACACAGACAATATTAGTATTGCGGCTTAAACCAAAAAACAAAACATTGCCATCAAATAGATTCTAACTCGGGATGACCTGAAGTGTTACAGAGCAGCACTGCTCCCTGAAGCTTTCTTGCCTATAGGCTTTACAGAAGTAGATCACCAGACCTTTCTTCCTCAGAGCCATGGGATGGATTCAAGCCACAAACCTTTAGTTTAATGAGTACAAATCATTTGCAATATTCAGGAACCTAACATCACACACACTTAGCAAACTTAAATCTACTAATCTGGACCCATTTAAAAAGATGCAAATTGATTACCATTGAGTTGAGTTTTCAGAAGTTGTAAATAGAACAAAAAGAGATTGTCCATTGCCCATCCATATCCCTCAGAGCAGTTGGTGAATTCAACCCATTTGCTTTTGGATTGAGAGCTCAATTCCTTATTTATCAGGCCACCAGAGTTCCCATTCTACCTGTGTTGCTGTTGTTCTCTATCTTTGAGGTGAACTAATTCATAACTTGATCCTCCAGTGAGGAGGAGAATTCCCACTTACCTCCCTTAGAGCAGCTGGTGGATTTGAACCACTTGTCTCTAAGTTGGCAGCACAATTTCTTATTCTCTGGGCCACTAGAGCTCCCATTCTAACCTACAGCGATTCTATAACACAGAACTGTTCCGAAGGAGTTTCCAAGGCTATAAATCTTCATGGAAGCAGACTGCCTGCCTCTTCTTCCACAGGGCAGCTGGTCGGTACTAACTGCTGGGACTTTTATCTCCCACAGGACTCGTTCTTGTGTGAACACAATCGAAGAATGAAAGATCTGCACCAAATTCCACAGCCAGTAAATTTTTATTTTAAGAAAGTACTTATCTGAAAGTGAGATGGGCTATCAAGAGTCAGAGACCTCTTAAGCTAGTGAGGCTATTGGTTACAGTGGAGACTTCATTTCAGCACCTGCATTTTCCTACCATTTAACTGGAAACGTCCTTCCAAAGCCCCCTTACTGTCCTGAGTCCTTTTCCTGAGCTGTAGAGAACCCTTACTGCCTGGGTTCAAGTTCCTGTCCCTTAAAGTAGCTCTTCAGGAAACCATTGCTATCTAGAGGTTAGGCTTCAGGAGTCTGGCTTGTCACCTGACCTGTGTCTTTTCTCTCCAGCTAGTTTCTGGGTCCACTGACCTGTCCCTGAGCCACCAGAACTCACTACCTCGCTCTTTCACAGGAGGAAATATGGCACAGAGAGGGCAAGTGACTTGCCTGGGATCTCAAAGCTTGGCAGAGGCACGATTTGAAGCTGGGGTGTGTGTACAATGAAGCTTCTCAAACCCAAGGCTGATTCTGTCAACAAGCAAAGCTCTCCTCTCAGCACCTCCCCTGCACTGACTTAAACACGTGTCTAAGGAGGATGCTCAGGTTTTAGGAGATCCTGGGAGAGCTGGTAAGTGCAGAGTGCAGAGGCAGGCAGGTGCAGGTGAGGACTGCGAGGGCGGGGTCGGAGGGTGCGCCGGGAAGGCGGGGCCAGAGCCGAGCCCCACCCACCGTCTGCACAGAGAGTTGGGTGGGGCAGCTTGCTCAGACTCCTTGGCAACGCAGGGTGCGGGCAGAGGAGGAGGTAGAGGGAGGGGAAGGGCCTCCGTTCATTGATCGGCTCCAGTCAGATTCAATCCTGAGTGAAAATGGATTTTTTAATGCGTCTATTAGCCCCTTTGAAAACGCAAATTGAGTTCAGGAGAGACGGGGGCTGCCATCAGAAAACAATTTCATGTTTCAAGCCCTAGGGGGCAAGGGGTGTCCCAGCATGGGGCATGCCCTCCCCAACCCAAGTGTGAGTTTAATCAGAGGAGAAGGAGTAGGGAGATGGGGGGGGGGGCCTTTCTCCCTTCCCAGCCCCCACAGAACATGAACTCAGCAAGAGATGCAGGCCACCTTTTTGCAAAAATAGGCAAATTTGGGACCCAAAGGGATGTCCATTTCAGAAAGGGCACAGTCCTGGAAGGCTTCCTGGACGAGGCAGGATTCTAAAGGGTCTAAGAAAATGCACAGTGGGCAAATCCAGCAAATGAATGAAAGAAAATGCCTGGCTTTTACGATGGCTTTACAATTTATAAAAGGCTCCCTCACTTTTGACTCCCGTTTTGACCTCTTGGCGACTATATGACGCACATGTAACCGTGAGTCCATTTTACAGTTGGGGAAACTAAGGCTAGGAGGCTCATGGAAGAAATCTAGTTATTAAAGTCACGCATGCAGGACTGTAGCTGGCATTTGCCTGCTTTGTGAGATCCACCTCACAGGGAAAGAAAAGGAACCTGGAGAAGCCAGTCCAGGTCAGACGACTTAGTGGCGTGGGGTTTGGGGTTCGGTTAGGGATGGTTAGGGGCAGAGAGTAAATCTGATCTCTTTAATAGGTTAATCTCTTTAATAAGACCAAGGCTGGAATTGGGGAAGTGTAGAAGGGAGAGATGGAAAGAGGTGGGGTCAAATACACAATTGCTTCCCTCTGCCTTTTCGTCATTCTCTTTGTCTGGATCCTCCTTTGCATATGCAAATAAGTTCATCCTCCTGCAATTACACAGTAATCAGGAACAAATTACCTTCTTGCTGTTTACTTTCAGTGTCCTTAATTAATCTGGTTATTAGACAATTAATGAAGCTTGTTAGGTGAGAAATTCATAGCAAGAATAGAGAATGGGGGGGTGTTTGTGAGGTGGGGGTGTTGGGCAAGAAAGAATGCAGCCTGTGTCTAGATCAGAGGAATTCCCGGGGTTTCCCCTCAACCCTCATTCCTTCTCAGCCTCTCTTCTGTCCTTTGCACAGTTTTCTGCTTACATCCCAATGTCTTCAGCCATCCCACCATTTCCATTTCCTATTGGCAGCTGGAGCTCTGGTGGCCTGGTGGGTCAGAAGCTGTGCTGCCAACCCAGAGATGAGCAGTTTGAATCCACCATCAGCTCCATGGGAGAAAACTCAATCCAGTCATTAGACAATTAGCAAAGAAAAGTGGGCAATCTCCCCCACAGGTGATTTACAGCCTCTGAAAATCCACTGGAGGCTCAGCTATGAGTCTGTTCAAACTCATTAGCAATGAGTTCTTGAGTGATAAATCACCTCCTCACAGAAGCCTTCGTGATGGAGTCTCCTCCAGCCTTCCAGCGGCTGTAATCAAGAGGGCAAGTCAGGAAGTCAATCCCTAGGCCTTTTCATCACCCCCAGGTCCATTCAAGGTGCCCTAACTCTTGCACTTTCCATGGTAACTGCCCTCCCAGATGATGGTCTGGCAGTCCTCCTCTGTCCTGTCTATGCAGAAGTTACTTCCAACAGCCTGTGGTCCAGGCTCCTTCCCTCACAGAGATTACCCAGTACCGAGTACACCCACACTGAGCTGTGGGACCACCAGACTCAGCTTGAGGATGCACTAAGTCATGTTCTGTTCACTATTTGAACAGTAGCAGTCTGCATCATTACCTGCTCATGCTGGAGGCCTCCTTCCTCGGGCAATTTTTGTGGATCAAAAAAATAGTAGGTATACCCTATAGTTCCATCCTGGGATCTTTTAATCTAATGTCTCTCTAACTACTTGTATGAATTTTCTCTTTACAATGCTTCTAGATGTGTCTTCATATTTGATTTGTCTTTTTGTAATTTCTGGAAAGTGTTTAATTAACATATTGTTAAACATTGTCTTCTTTCAGTTATCTTCTTTGAAATTCCTAGATGACATCTGTTAAACTCCTGATTCTATACCCTCTGTCTTTTTTCTGTATCATTCATATTTTTCTCTCTGAGCTACATTATGGTTAATGATTTCTTCAAATCCATTTTCCAGTTCAGTAGCTGGCTCTTCAGCTGTATCTAATCTACTGTTTAATCCGTCCATTGGGTTTTAAATTCTAACATTATCATTTTCATTTCTGAGTCTATTTGCTTATCTTGATATTTGCCTGGTTTGATGGATAGCCTATTTATTTCCTTAAACACACTTTTTAATGATATATTCTGGATATGATCATTCCTGAAGTGTGCCAGGGGGAAAAAAAACCCAGATGCAAAAATGTTCTATAAATTTCCTTATATTAATCCTTAAACAGGACAATCATCCAGATGGGGAAAAACATCAGCATGTACCCAACACAGAGGCCAAGAGAACCGGCTGAATCACAGTCACGGTGTTCATATATGATAGGAAGCACAGGAAGTCAGGCCATGACTGGTGGTAAATGAATTCATCACCTCTACAGGTGGGACTGGAGAAGCAGGAAAAGGACCAAGACTGGGATATGTACATAATTGCAAGTTAAAAAGGTTACAGGATTAGTCTGGGATTTTAGTTACTTCTCTACCTGGTGATCAGGTACCGTTTATGATCATATGGTTATACATGTGAGGAGGTCTTTTCTTTCTATCTAAAACATGTTGTTGTTATGTATCTTTTGTTAGGCTGAAAATAAAAATGGAGGTTGAAGCTCAACTCAGAAATTCCTATGTCAGGACATCTTTCGAAACCAGAACTCAGAAGTCCTATGTCAGGACATTTTTCTGAAACCAAAACTCAGAAAATCCCATGTTAGGACATTCCCCAGAACCAGTTTCCCAAGACCAGAAAGTTTATACCCCGATGAGCCACTGCAATGACCCCATATAAACCCCCTAAGCCCAACCCCAGTGCTACTCCCCTTGCTGAGTAGCCCAGCGTGCAATAAACACTGAGATATGTTTCTACCTTGGCATGGTTGTTGGCTTCGATCTGAAACCTTTCATCTTTGATTGGGAAGTGACACAGCAGACCCTCCAGCAGGTTTTCAGAGGCTGTAAATCTCACAGGAGGAGAAGTCTATCTTTCTCCCCTGAAGCAGCTGGTGGATTTGAACTGCCAGACTTTGGGATGACAGTGTAACTCTGTACCCACTAGGCCACCAGAGCTTCCTTTCTACCTAAAACTTAGGGTGAAATAGTCAAAGGACAAATAATGATCTGACTTGACTACAGGAGATTCCATCATCTCCTCCCATCCCCACCCCTGTATCTTTTTACATATACACACATATAAAAAATGTATCCTATTGAGATTTCTCAATTTGGGGGGGCTTTTTCATTAAAATCTCCCATAGCATGAGTCCCATTTCCTATCTTCTCATTCCCTGAAAAGCCCTTCATATCCAAGTGTCTCCGTCTGGACAACTCTGCCCCCTGAGGGAGACACTGGGCAAAGTCAGGGGACCTAGAGGGAACGCTATGACACTGTGATACTGTAATATGGTGGTGACAATATCAAGATCCCCAACCTGTAACTGAAATGAGATAACATGTGTCAGACTGGCTATTTTTTGGTAAGTAGTATTTTTATTTCTTTAAAGACAGGGTGGTTGGTTTTTTTTTTTGTTTTTTTTTTTTTATTTTATTCTTTTGTGTGTGTGTACCACCAAATCGGATCTGACTGGTACAGGAGGAGATTGCCCCTCCTTCTCCAGCAGAGCATTTGGCGGATTCGAACTGCGTACCTCTGGGATTACAGTACAGCTTCTTGCCAGAAGGCCACCAGAGCTCCCTTAAACACATTTTAATGATATATTCTGGATCTGGTTATTTCTGAAGTGTGCCAGGTGAAAGACACCAGGTTAAAAAATGTTCTATGGAAAGCCACTTCTTATTCCTTAAACAGGAAAAGGACACTCCTCCAGATGAGTCATCCCCTGTTAAAATAGACCTGCCAGGTAAAATTCCCAGTGTTCTGTGTGAGCAACCCACTGCATACTAGTTAATCCATCTCATTCAGGAAAGACCCTTAATGAGATGGATTAACACAGTGACTCCAAGAGTGGGCTTGAATGTGATGGAGATTTCAAGGATAGTGCAGGACAGGGCAAGACTCAGACCTCTTGTCCACAGGGTCACTACGAGTTGTAGTCCACTTGGTGGGACCTAACAACAGTTAATATACTTTCAACTACATTCTTCCTGAGGGCTAACTGCTTTCTCCTGTACTTGCTCAGGCTCCTGTAAGTATAGCTATGGTGTTGAAGTAACATAGGTAACTCAAACAGAGTCTGAATTTATGTTAAAGCTCAAAATAGAGTTAGAGCATCCACTGTTGGCCATAACCTTCCACAAACCATGTGCTTTATAAATTAAGCATACATACAGAAGTCCTGATGGTCTAACTCTACAATTTGTGTTCCTACTGGTTCACTCATAATCAGCCGTTTCCATGTGTGCTTTGTCATTTTGCAATACAAACTCAAGCCCAGATAGACTGTAGCCAGGAAAAGCTATATGGCTTGGGTTGTGGGTGTGTCGCTTCAAAGAAGAATATTTCTTCTTCCGCCACTAACACAAGGCCTCTACACGCTAGTACAAATGTTTATCTTAAACTCCAGTGTGGGCAGGTTGGTGGTTACATATTTGAAGAAGGCTTTTCTTTCTACGCAGAACACAGATTGAAATCGACAAATGACAAACTGTGAT
>NW_006399767.1:27901495-27968061 GCF_000299155.1 Elephantulus edwardii | reverse complement strand
ACACAGAGTAACTCTTTGAGAGTTCTTTTTTATGAAAGCTTACATCCTGTTTCCTTCTCCATAGAGCCCTTGATACCCAAAACTCAAGACCAGTGGTTCTTAACCTAGACAACGTCGCTTGAGGGACATGTAACAACACCAAGGGACATTTGCTGTTGTCACAGATAGTGGCATCTGGTGGTCAGAGACCATGGATGATGCTCTGTATAGTACAATCCATGCGACAACCCCATCAGCTGCTCCACCAGAGAAGGATGGGCAATCCTCTCCTGGGTGATTAACTGCTTCTGAAAACCCACCGGAGGGTCACCAGATGGTCGGTTCCCACTCGACAGGAAACCACCACCACCACTAGCAGTTACTCTTCTAAAAACCCTACTCATTGTATTGGAGTCAGAAGTACCTCAAAGCCGACCACCCATTGGGTTTCTCAGTTGTAAATCACATGGTAGGAGATGACCCATCTTTCTCTCTCACGGCCACTGGTGGATTCAAACCACCAAGAGGCACAGCCATTGGGTTAGTAGAGCAACTCCCCATAGACTATGCCACCAGAGCTGCCTTAGTAGTTACTTTTGGGGGTCACAAACTCTTTAAATCCCACTCTCCATAGAGCCCCTCCCTGCCCCATTCACCTGATCCTAAGCGCAGCTCCATAACCCACCCCAGAATCTCCAGATCTCTACACCTCCCTGCCTCATGGCCTCACAAAATAAGGCGTCTCTTCTCCCCCTATGCCAAGACCCAAACAATTTCCACAATGGGAATAATCGTTGGTTCACCTGGTCTGTGTCTGCCTTGTCCACACTGGTATCCAGAGCCTGGCCCACAGGAAGCACTCAGCACTAACTCACTGAATGAATGGATGAATGAGGCTTGGCTTCCAGACCTGGACAAGGCAATCATAATAACCAATCTTACATTTCCTGGTCTCTGGGTTATTTAGCTTCAAAGTGAAATCGTGTTGGAACAGCAACAGTTCAGTGTAAATGCACATTTCGAGGAAAAAGCATTTCTCTAATGCTTCAAGGGCACAGCCAGGCTAGAGAGGCTCCCAATTTACATGACTAAACAGTGCGTTTAACGTCCCAAACTGCAGCATCTGCATTCTGATTTGTGGTGACTTTACAGTTTCCTCTGAGAACAAATGGGGGGGGGGGGCGGCGAGTCCTCGCTTGTTTGTGTGTGTAACTACAGGGCTCAGCAAACAGAGGAGCTCATCTCCTCTGAGTCTGTTGTTGTTTGTTGAGACAAACAACTGAGTCTCCACTTCTAGAGGCCTAAACCAGGAGTAACCCTTAATTGGCCTTTTCTTTGACAAAACAAAGTCTCTCTCCTCCTAACCGATCCTGAAATTCTAAGGTCACTCTTTCCTTTCAATCTTTCATTTACTAAAGATTTCGATAGGTGTGGGGGTGGTGCAAATGGTTTACAATGAACTATTAACTGAAAGGTTGGCAGGTTGAACTCAACTCAGCAGCTCAGCAGAAGAAAGGCCTAGCAATCTGCTTCCATAAAGATCACAAACCCCATGGAGCAGTTCTTTGCAAAACATGGAGTCACCATAAGTCAGAACTGACTCAGGGGCAACGAATCTTGTATCTTCAGTGTGCCCCTCAGGAATTCCCAGGTAGTGACAACAGTTAATGTACTTGAGTGCTAAACAAAAGGTTCAATGTGTGAGTCCACCCAAAGGCAGATATCTCCTTCTGAAAAAACAGCCATTAAAAACCCAATGGAGCAACAATTCTACCATAACAATCAGGAGTTGGAGCAATTCAACACCCACTGGTATATAAGTTTCATTATTTGAGCTTGTGGAAATTTAACAAAAGCAAAAGGCCAGGTCCCTATTCACACGGCATGTATGGTCTCCTGGAAACATAAGCAAGTAAACAAACAAAATACCCAAACTTACTGCTGTCCAGTTGATTCCAACTCATAGTGACCCTCCACTGTGTTTCTGAGGCTATAAATCTTTATGAGACTTGAAAGGTTTTGAATCAAAGCCAAGAACTATATGCGGTAGAAACATTTCTCAGAGTTTATTGCATGCCAGGCTACTCAGCAAGGGGAGTAGTAGCACTGGGGGTTGGGTTCAGGGGGTTTATATGGGGTCGTTGCAGTGGCTCATTGGAGCATAAAGTTTCTGGTCTTAGGAAGCTGGTTCTGGGGAATGTCCTGACATAGGATTTTCTGAGTTCTGATTTTAGAAAATATTCTGACATAGGAATTTTTAGTTGAGCTTCAACCTCCATTTTTATTTTTAGCCTAACAAGACTGCCTATCTCTCTCCCTGGTAGTGGATTTGAACCACCAAAGCTGAAGAGAACAGTAACTATGTTATGTGAAGTCAGTGAGTGATGAAGTCTATGAGGGAAGTGATGCAGTCCATGGCTCAAGTTGTAATACTGAGTGATGCCATGGGCAAAATCTTGAATGATCCAGGAAGCATCAAAAGAAGACAGAAGGAATACAAGAGTTACTGTACTAAAAAGAATTGGCCAACACTGAAATATTTTAGGAAGTACCATATGATCAAGAGCTAATGATAATGAAGGAAGTTCAAGCTGCACTGAACGTACAGACAAAAAATAAAGCCCCAGGAATTGATGTGATACCAATTGTTTCAACTAACAGATGCAGCCTTGGACATGCTCACCAGTCAAGGCCAGGAAATTTGGAGGACAGCTGCCTGGCACACTGACAAAAAGATCTGTATTTATTCCCATTCCCTAGAAAGGTGATCCAACAGAACGTGGAAATTATCTACAGTATTTATAATTAATATTACATGCAAGCAAAAGCTGGCTGAATATTATCCAAAAATAGCCAGAACAAGTACACTGACAGACAACTGCCAGAAGTTCAAGCTGGATTTAGAAGAGGCCTTGGCACCAGGGATTATCACTGCTAATGTCAGATGGATCCTGGCTGAAAGCAGAGAATATCAAGAGAGTATCTATTTGTGTTTTATTGACTATACAAAGGCATTTGACTGTGTAGATCATAACAAGTTATGGCTAACATTGAGAAGATTATGAATCCCAGAACACTTAATTGTGCTCATGTGAAACCTATACCTAGAACAAGAAGCTTCTATCTAAAAATAGCAAAGGAACACTGCATGGCTTAAAATTTAGAAAAGATGTGCAACAAGGTTATATCCTTTCTCCAGACCTAGTGAATCTGTATGCAGAACAAATCGTTGGTGAATCTGGACTCTGTGAAAAAAAGGTATATCAGGATCAAGAAGGTGGATTCTGTGAAGAAGAAAGTGGTATAAAGACTCATCAATAATCTGCATAATGCAGATGATACAATCTTATTTGCTGAAACTGAGAACTTGAATTGCTTACTGCAGAAGATCAAAGACTATAGCCTTCAATATGGATTACATCTCAACATCAAGAAAACAAAAATTCTCATCATTGGTTCAATAGGGTAACATCGTTACAGATAAAGACTGAAATTGTCAACAATTCCATCTTACTGGATCCACAATCAACACTCTTGCTGCCAGTAGTAAGGAGATCAGGAAACATATAGCATTGGGAAAATGTGCTCTCAGGACCTCTCAATATTACTGAGGAGCAATGATATAAATTTGAAGACTAAGGTGTGCCTGATTCAGGCCATAGCCTTTTGAATAATTTGCTATGCATCAGAAAGCTGGACAATAAGAATTGCTGGAGAAGAACTGATACCTTTGAGCTGTGGTGTTGAAGAAGAGTATGGAATATCCCATGGGCTGCCAAAAAAACCAACAATGTCTTATACAAGTGCAGCCAGAGTGTTCCTTGGAGGCAAAGATAACAAAGCTTCATCTTACATACTTTGGGCATATTGGACCAAGTGGTGGGGCGAGAACAGAAATAGGCTGAGGGACGTGGTCAGGAGTCTGGCTCTGCATACATTGAGGTGGAGTGGGCAGGTAGATTTGAGAGTGAGGCTGAGATGTACATTCAGGTCTGACTTAGAACCTGATGAGATACCGCAGGGAGGGAGCATACCTGGAGAAGAAAAGGAATCTGTGATGAGCCCTGACACATATACTCAAACACTTCAGAGGTCAAAAAAGGCCAATGTCTTGACCCATCACTCTTCAGTGACTCCAACCACATGCTACACTCCCAGGTCCTGGGTGACCTCCCCTACCACCCCCTCCTCCCACACACCCCTCAGTTACTCTATTCCTTCAAGTTATTGAATTTGCAAGGCCCTTTCTACCTTAGGACATTTACACTTCTAGTCCTTTTGTCTCTAAAGTTCTTTCCCAGCCTCATTCTTTCTTTGGCTTCCTTATTTTCCTTTGAGTCACAGCCCAAAGTCTGTCTCCTTCGTCTTTCTTTGCACTCTGACTAAGCACTTCTCCACCCAGCTCTCCCACCTTTACACAATTATTCTTTGTCCCTACCAGTTGTTTTCTTTCAGGACACTTATTACTAGCTTTTGCTGTATGCCTGTCAAGTCAGAACTGACTCAGTGTTGACCCTCCAGTGGGTATGTAGAGGCTGTAAATTAGATGAGAGGAGACTATCAATCCTTCTAACCTGGAGCAGCTGGTGAATTTGAACCACGTGCCTTTAGGATTGCAGCACAGCCTCTTCCCATTAGGCCACTGTTGTTGTTAAGCGCTGTCGAGTCGCAGGCAACTCATAGCAACCCTATGAAGGAGAGTCCTCAACACTATTAGGCCACTAGAGCTCCTTTATTACATTACACTAACTAATTCTCTCTATAGGAGCGGGTTAATTTGAAAGATGCCTGTTTCTTCTCCCTCCTGACTATGAGTTCCATGAGACAAGAAACAATAGCTGTCATTTTATGCGGTATCCATTGATATTGCTCCTGCCTGAAGGACCTTTGCCTGGCTTCACCTCACAGACTTCTGGTCCTTTAGGGATCAGCTCAGGTGTTGCTTCTCCAGGAAATAGGATACAGGGACCCCTCCCTGAACTCCCAGTGCATGTCTCTGCTCTCCACGTCTCCACCATCTTGTAATTCTTTGGTCCAGTTGATTGCTCCAGTAACTGACACTGAACCTAGGCACTCAGTAGATCTTGAAAAAGTCAAATGGAAAAATGAAGATGTGGCAGAAGCCAATGGGGAAGACTCTTCTAGAAGGACAAGAGTGGAAACTAGTGGCAAAGCCCGAAGCTAGACTCCCTGGGTTCAAATCCCAGCTTCACCACTTGCTGGCTACGTACACTTAAGCAAGTTATTGAACTTCTCTGAGCTTCATTATCTCCATTTATAAAATTAGAACAATAATAATATTTCTCTCATACAACTTTTATAAAGATCAAGTGATTCAGTATATCTAAAATGCTTAGAATCGTGCCTGATACAGTTAGCCCTTCATGGGCTCCTGCTGATATGCAAGGGTAGTGAGAATCTCTGATGCATTTGAGCCAGGAGATGAGATTTTTATCTTAAACAAGTTGACAGTCAAAATGGAGTAACAAGGACTAGATCTACCTTCTCTCTTGAAACAACAACTTTAAAAAAAGACCAAGTATCTAAAACCAGTTCTCAACAGAATGCTGCTGTTGTTGTTAAATGCCTTCAAGTCGTAGGCGAATCATAACGACACTATAAATGAAAGACCTGAACACTTGCGTAACTTTCCCCATTTCTCCAAGTTCATAGGGTTTCCAGAGACAAGCTATTTCGGAAGTGGATGCCACTCCTGCTTCCCAGCTTGTTTTAATCAGGGAGCTCCACCAAACACTGTCCACTAGGGGTAACCATTATCGCATTTGATACATCAGTGTCACAGTGTTCAGCGTCACAGCAACCACGAGTTACCTCTATACAGCAAATGTACAGACCAGTGTTATACCACTTAGAAGAATGTTTTGACCAAAAACAATTAAAACCAGGCCTGAAGGCCGCATTAAATAATGAAAGACAGGGATCTCCCAAAGAGGGTGAGTGAGCCCTGCAGTTAGCCCACTTCACATTAGGAGATCTTCCAGGTTGCCACAGAAAGAGGAGACTCAGGTAGAACCTGTGCTCTTTCCAAGGTGGAGTCAGAGCGGGAGGCCAGCGAGGCCAAGCTGGACAGAGTCCACAGAGCAGAGGACCAGAGAGGAGACAGCTGCCCAGAGACCACTCCAGAAATCTGCAGAGGGCCCTGCCTGAGCACATGGCTGAGCACTCATACTCATCAGGCTCCAGCCAGGAAACTCCCTGAAGATGGAGAAATGTATGGCCATCAAGTCTATTCTGACTCCTGGCAACTCCTCATGATGTAGAGCAGAAGTGCTACCCAGGGCTTTTTCAGTTGTAATCTTTACAGAAGCAGATCACCAGGCCTGTCATCCATAGCACCACTGAGTGTGTTTGAACCAGCAACTTTTAGGTTGGTAGCTAATTGCCATCGAGTTGGAAGAGGCTAATAGCTGACTCTACAGCAAGTTTTCAGAGGCTGTTAAGTCATATGGAAGGCAATTATTCATCTCTATGCAATGGAGTGACTGGTGGAGTCAAACTGCCTACCTTTGAATTGGAAGCACAACTCCTCACTCACTAGTCAAATGTGGGGCAAAGCTGATCTTGGCCTAAATGCTATTCTGATCCTGCTTAACAAAGCCTAACAATGAGACCTTCAAGGATCGAGCCGTTCCAGGTAACTTAACCACATCCCAAAGAGCTCAAAACCATTTCTAGATATATAAAAAGATGCAGACTCAAGAAAGTAAAATTCACAATGTCTGACATCCAATAAAAAAGACTGCCAGGCATACAAAGAAGAAGGGGAAATATGATCTATAATGAGAAGAAAAATCAATCGACTGAAACCAACCCAGAAATGACACAGATGATAGAATTAGTAGACAAGGACATTTAAGCTGCTGTTATAACTGTATTCCATATGTTCAAGAAGCTAGAGGAAAAATTGGACATGTTAACATGGAAGATATAAAAAGATGTAATCAAACCTCAAAGATAAAAGCAACAATACTGACTTTTTTTTTTAAATTAAATGTCTTGAGTGCAACTAATAGCCAGTTGGACATTACAGAGAAAAAAAAGGGTTCGTGAACTTGAGGGCATAGCAATAGAAACTATTCACACTGAAACACACAGAGTAAAAAAGACTGGAGAATAAAACAAATAGAACATCAGTGTATTTTTTCACAAGTTTGAGAAGTTGCAGTGGAAGTTCCCAAAGGAGATAGGATGTAAGAGAAGATAAAATATTTTTAAGAAACACTGGTCAAAAACTTTCCAAATATGACAAAAATTAGAAAATCCATAGACCAAAGGAGTTGAACAAAACCCAAGTATGAGAGGCATGAAGAAAACTACACCAAGACACACCATTATTAAATTGCTCAGAACAAGTAATAAAGGAAAACCGTAAAAGTAGCCAGAGATAAAAGGGCACATTATATTCAAAGGAACAAGATAAGGATGATGGCAGACTCCTCTGAAACATCCCAAACCAGAAGGCAGTGAAGCAGATCTTGAAAGTGTTAAAATAAAAACTAAAAGCTAGCAGAGAAGTTTGCAAGACCATGAGCTCCCCCAGAGGAAAGAGGTGACTGAAGATGATTGAATCCAAGAGGTGGCCGGAAGGAAGGAGAACAGTGGACAGAAAATAGATGTGACTTAGTGATTGATGAAAGGTGGATGTGGGTCTAGGATAGGGTGCAGATTTCTAGCTCAGATAGCAGCTGGTTACCAGAATGGGGAATGTGGAAAACAGGAATAGTAACACATCCAAGGGAAGACAATAGGTCCAGCATGAATGATCCCGAACAATCAATGGATGACGCGGAAAGTTTGGAGGCTAGGAAGAATATCTAAATTTGGTATTCATCTGATGGTATATTAGATGGGATTATTATTGATGTTGTTAGGTACCACTGAGTCAAGTACAGTTCATAGAGACCCTATGAACAACAGATCTGAACTCTGTTCTATCCTGTGCCATCCTCACACTTCCTGACACACAAGAGCCCATTGCAGCAGTCACTGTGTCAATCCACCTGGTACAGGGTCTTCCTCTCTTTTGCCAACCCTCCACTCTTCCCAGGATCATGTCCCTCTCCAAGGAATATACCTCCTAGCAACATCCCAAGTATGTGAGGCCTTATCACTCTTGCCTCCAAAGAGCACCCCAGCTAAACCTCCTCCAAGACATATCTGTTTGTTCTTTTGGCCATCCATGGGATGTTCAGTGCTCTTCTCCAACACCACAGCTCAAGGCGTCAATAATTCTTCTATCATCCTTATGCACTGTCCAGGTATGAGACAATGAGTTAAGTTTATATTAGTTGAGATAGGAACACTGTAAGATAGTAACACATAAATCTGAAATCTCACTAGCTTAGCATGACAGCAGCTTATTTCTGGCTCAAAGTTTGCCACAGTTGGTGGGGGTTCTATCCAGTGTACTGGGTAGAGTGCCCTCCCTTGTATGCGCTGCCTCACATGGTCAGCACAGCAGGAGAAAAGAGGCATGGAGAAAGCCCACCAGCTGCTTTAACACAGGGTGACATGAATCATTTCCTCAATGGTCAAGACTAGTCATGTGGCTCCAACCCCAATGTGCAAGGGAGTCTGGGAAATATGTGGAGTCAAGGGAGACATGAAATATATGGAAAGCACTGAACCCCTGGGTTAACATGAGCTAGACCATGAAACTATTTAAGTGAAAGAAGAAAAGAGCTACTGGACACTGGACACTGCTTGTGCCCATTGAGGTGCCAGGCACAGCTGTCCACCTCCATGATTTGGTGATGGGGCTGACACTTCCCTCCAATCTCTACTCCCTGGTTTCCTGAACATCAGACAAGCACTGGAGGGAAGATGGTGTTTCTGGGCCACTGAGAAATCACACGCTTCTCTAACTTCTCTGGACTGAGGGAGGGCAGCTGATCAGAATGGGATTGGGAGTGTCTTTCCAAGACATGTCAAGTCTGATTGAGCCTCTCAACTCTTTGGGACTGCCTGCCCTATGACGGAGTGTCACAGTGGATGAGCTGGAGTCCTCCATTGGCCTTGTTATTGTTTGTTGTTATGTGCCGTCGAGTCACTTGAAACTTATAGCAACCCTATGTACGATAGCCCTAAACCCTGCTCTGTCCTGTGCCAACCTCATTGTCTCCGACACACCTCCTCCCACTAGCCCAATCACTGAATTGATCCATCTCATTGAGGGTCTTCCTCTCCTGGGCTGTCCCTCCACTCTCCCAAACATGATGTCCCTCTCCAAGGATTGGTCCCTCCTTGCAACATTCCCAAAGTATGCAGACATTCTTTTATTTGTCTTCCCTGGCAAGTCCTTCTCCCCACATGTGAAGGAATCACACTCGATGATCCTCCCAGCTCCAACGACTCCTCTACTGCTCCACAGCATTAACAAAGTCACAGACAGATCCAGGGCTGGGAAACCGCAGGAAAGGCCTGTTTTGCATATTTAAACCCCTCCCTTCCCCTTATTGTATGCACAGTTGCCATAGCAACCAGCCCCAAAAGACTCTTCTCTGCTGTAGCCTCCTCTTATGATACTGCTGGAAGCCTGGTGGCTCACTCAAGTCTGTGGGCTCCCAGCTTTATGTCTGATTGTATGGAGGAAGAAACAGAGACCCAGAGAGGGAATGCAACTTGCTCAAGGGCACACAGCGAGTCGGTGAAAAGGCCTGATCAGGAATCCAGACCTGCTGGTTCCCACTCCTGGGTGCCTGTCATCTAAGAGGGACATGGGGGCCAGCCTCCGACCCAACGACCAGATATAGCTGTATTCTCATGAGGCTTCCAAGGAAGACTTTGGAAATCCAGCAGTGAAGACATGACCTGTTGGACTTGGGCAAGACTCATAGAACTAAGTGCTAGGGTAGGACAGTGTACAGTGAAATTGGCCCCTTAAACTTGGGAATCTGCATTAAAATCAGCTACTGAAAAGCCTGTGGAGCACAGGGTGACTCTGATACACGAGGTCACCATGAAGGGATGCCACAGCAACTGGTTTGGTTTTGGGGTCTTTCACACATCTGATCCTGCCTCCTCCCTACTCCATTTATTCTACACTATTCATTGCAGGAGGGAGCACTGGTAAATTGCACGCAACCTAGAGGCACACAGTTTGAATCCACCAGCTGCTCCGTAGGATAAAGATGGGCAATCTACTCCCCTGTGGTTTACTGCCTTTGAAAAGCCACTGGAGGATCAGTTAGGAGTGGATTCTGCCTCAGTGGTTCACAACAACATTCATTGTAGGTCTGCTGTTCCAGGACTGTTCCAGGAATGAAAGCTTTAGCTGAGGTCAGCCAGACAAACATTCCTGTCCTGAGAGGACTGACTTTCTTCTGGGGAATTGGAGAGAGTAAACAAGCCAACAAGAACATAAGGCAGCTGGGGTAGAGAGGAGCCCTGGTGGTCGCTTGATTGCTACCTGAAAGATTGGTGCTTCAAACCTACCATTGGCAGCTTGCTTTTGTTTAGATTTATAGCCTTGAAAACTCTGTGGGGCCGTTTAACTCCACCTTGGACAGTCCCTATGAGTCAGAATGGGGCAGATGACAACGGTTTGGTTTTGTTTTGTTTTGGGGCTAAGAGGTGGTATCGAGAGAGTGGTGGAAGGGCTGCTTGAAATTCTAGCAGAAATCCAAATCAGATTTAGAATAGGCTGTGGAGCCAGCGATTTCACTGCTGATGTCAGATGAATCTACGCTGAAAGCAGAGAATACCAGGAGGATGTTCTCCTGTGTTTCACTGAGTATGCAGTCACTTGACTGTGTAGATCATAACAAATTAGGGATAACATTGCAAAGAGTGAGAATTCCGAAACAACTGTGCTCATGTGGAACCTATGTATAGGTAGCCATTTGAATCAGACAAGAGAATTCTGCATGGTTTAAAGTCAGAAAAGGTGTGTGTCAGCGCTGCGTGCTGGGCAAATAATCCAAGAAGCTAGACTGTGACGAGAACACAGCATTGAGACTAGAGGAAAATTCATTAATAGCCAGCGATATGCAGATGGCACAACCTTGCTTACTCAAAGTAAAGAGGATTCAAAGCACTTACTAATGAAGATAAAAAACAAGAGCCTTCAGTATATAATAAAGCTCAACATAAAGAAAACAAACAAATAAAATCCTC
The DNA here is from genome assembly GCF_000299155.1 of Elephantulus edwardii. Lineage (NCBI taxonomy): Eukaryota > Metazoa > Chordata > Mammalia > Macroscelidea > Macroscelididae > Elephantulus > Elephantulus edwardii. The sequence continues at coordinate 27,956,946 of NW_006399767.1, read as the reverse complement.
ATAACTGGACCAATAAGCAACATTATGATAAATGGAGGAAAGAGTGCAGTTGTCAGAGATTTCATTTTACTTAAGATTCACAATGGCTGTGCAAGCAGCACCAAAGAAATCAAACATACTGGGGAATACATCAAAGGGCTACCAGGGCTGAAGAGCTGTGGTGGTGGTGGTGGTGGTGGTGGTGGTTGTGTTATTACGTGTGTCATGTTGACTCTAAGTCATAGTGACCCTATAACAACAGCTCTGAACCTTGCCCTATCCTGAGCCAACCTCACTGCCTCTTGACCCCACTGCTATTCACTGAGTTAATCCATCCCATCAGGGTCTTCCTTGCCTCTGCTGACCCTTCACCCTTCCCAGCATGATGTCTTTCTCCAAGGATTGGTCCCTTGTGACAACATACCCAAACTATGTGACCTGGAGTTTCAAAATTCTTGTCAACAAGAAGCAACCTGGTTTCACCTTCTCCAAGACAGACTTGTTTGTTCTCTTGTCAGTCCATGGTATGTTCAATACTCTTCTCCAGCACCACAACTCAAAGGCCATTGATTTTTCTTTAACCCCATCATCCTTACATATTTTCAAGCTCTCACATGCATAACTAGCCACTGAGAAGAACATGGCCTGGATCAGGTATACCTTAGTCTCTAGACTGGCATTATTGCTCTTTAGCAACAAAGCAACTCTAGAGAGATCCTTGACAGTGCATAGTGTATTGTGACTGGGCTGCGAACCAAAAGATTGTCAGTTTGAAACTATGAAAAACTGTTAAGATTTACAGCTTTAGAAACCCAATGGAGGGTCAGAATCAACTTGACGGCAGTGGGAGTTTTTGTTTTGTTTTCATTACATTGGGAAAAATCTGTTGGAAAAGACCTTTCAAAGTGTTAAAAAACAAAGATGTCACTCTGAGGACTAATGTGTGCCATAGCAGTCTCAGTTGCCTGATAGGCATGTGAATTATGGAGAGCGAATGAGAAAAATTGAAGGAAGAATGATGTCTTTGAGTTACTGTGTTAGCAAAGACAATTGAACATATACCAGAAGAATGAGTATGAACCAGAATGTTCCTCAAAAGCAAGGATGGTGCGTTTTCATCTTACATACTTTGGGCATATTATCAGGGGGACCAGTCCCTGGAGAAGGACATTATGCTTAGTATAGGAGAGGGTCAGTGAAAAAGGAAGACCCTCAGTGGGATGAGACCCTCACTGAGATTCACTGGCACGGTTGTGAGGGTGGCACAGAACTGGCCAGTGTTTCATTCTGTGGTATGCAAGGTCTCTTATTAGTCAGAACCATCTCAATGGACAGCACCTAACAACACACAACAAAGGGGCCCTAGAAGGAGACCTGTGGTTAAGAGGCTTGACTGCTAACCACTTGCTCTGTGGGACAAAGATGAGGCAATCGGCTTCAGTAGACATTACAGCTCTGGAAACTACAGAGTGGTCCTATTCCATGCTATGTGGTCATTAGGAGTCAGAATCAACTTGAGAGTGTTTGGTTTGGTTTTTGGAGAGGGGCTACTACCTGAAGTAGAATAATCAAGAGAAAGTCATTCAAAATTAGGCCTTTTAAACTTACCTGTCCCCTGTTCCACACTTTCCAGATAACAAATGTGCTGACAATGACTCCAACAGAATTGTGTTTTGGGAGGGCATGCCTTGGTCCAGAAGCCACTTTAGCAGAAGGATCTTGCACATCAGAGCCAGTCATTAGAAAGATGTTTTGTGCCAGTGGGTATCTTGCTTCCTTCGATCATGTTGGCAGCTGCCTTGCCTGTACCCAGCATGGTGGGAGGCTTGGGAGATTCTGATTTCTGAAGTCCCAACAAGGACCCACCCACTACCATCCACTGGCATCAAAAGAATGACTGGAACACATTTCTAGGTGCATAAAGACAGCCCTTCACCTCATAGTTATCGAGAAAAACCATCGTAGTCACACCCATGTAAGCAGATACAAAACCAGCAAACCCACTCCTGGGAGTGAATTTTTATTTAACTTTTTAATATAGGATTCCAAACATCTGCAAAAAAAGAGTGGTACAAAGAACAGCCATGTGCTCATTGCCACTTGAGAATCATCAACTCATGACTACTGGACTCTCCCCTGTGGGAGAAGGGGCAGATTTCCAACAAAGAGGGTCTAAAGGAAGGTTCTGCTGGGGTGAAGCCTGGAAGGACAGTAGGACCCAGGGAAAGCTGTAAGGGCCCCAGTTCTGCAGGTGAAGTGGGAGGAGTTCTACTGAGACTGGTCCACCCCATTTCCTGCCCAACTCCACCTCTCTCTGTTTTCTTTCCCTCTCTTTTCTTCCCTCACTAGTAATAAAAACATAATTGTGGGGCTTTATAAAAAAAAAAAAAGAAAGAAAAAGGCAAATTATGGTGACATGCTTTAATTATCTGCCGAGCAATGGCGGGCTGAATTACATAGGCAGGGCCTTGGAGGTTACCTAAAAATAAAGCAAGAAGCCTCATTAGATGCTAATTGCTGCTTTTGCCAACTCAAGTGAGATTTTGGCACCTTGTGCCACTCGATGCTGGCTTGTCTGCTGGGAGGACAGAGGCCTGGGCTCGTGAGGCTTGGAGTGCCAGCACCGAGCCCTGTGAAGCAAGGCGGGCAGGAGGGCAAAGAGGTGCCCAGAGGCTGGTCTACCCCTGACCCATGTTCGCTGGACAGATGGAAACCTAGCTGGGAGGAGCGGGGAGGGGACCTCAGTGAGAACATCGAAAAGATGAGGAGCTGGAGCTGGGCCCCAAGCAAGTTCTCAATACCTGTTGAAATGAACTGAATAAGGATGCTTGTGTTGTATAATGTTGAGTCAGAACTGACCAAAGCTGACCCTCCAGCGGGTTTCTAGACATAGTTAATTACACAGGAGACTGCCCATCCAACTCCTGTGGAGCAGCTGGTGGGTTTGAACCATGTGCCTTTGGGATTGCAGCACACACTTCTTACCACTAGGTCACCAGAACCTAGAGAATAAGGATGGTTACTGAACTCTCTCTTGCCATCTATAGTCATTACCAACTCATAGCTGACTCTCAAGTTTTCAGAAACTGTAAATAGCTAGCAAGGAGACTGCATCCTACTCCTGACAAGTGGCTGTCACATTCAAACAGCCTCTCTTCGGGTTTGCCATGCAATTCCTGACCTCCTAGGCCACCAGAGCCCCCTGGGGGAACTGACAGGGTGACCAATTCATGTTAGTTGAGACTCTCCTGGTTTTAGATTCAAAGCCCTCAGTCCAGGAATTCCCTAAACTCCCAGCAAATCTAGGCCTGGGCCCCTCCCTGCCAGATCCCCTCTCCACTCCCACCCCCAAATCCAGCACACCCGGTGTCCTTTCAGCATGCTATCAGTTTAGGCAGTGGTTCCCAAACTGACTGCTGGACCTGCAGAGCTTCCAAGTCAGGAGATCCAGATCTTTGGGGCTGGCAGTCTGAAGACCACACTCAGAGAACTGCTAGTGGGAAGGCAGAGTCTTGCCGCTGGAAATGTTTGAAAACCACTGATTCACAGGCCTGGGTTTTCAGAGGAATCCTGGTTGAACAATACTCTCTGGGGGAGCTTTTCAACACACCTGCGCACCCACTGAAATTATGGTCCGATTGGTCTGGGGCAGGTATCTGTGTTGTTTCCAAGTTCTTGTGCTGGCTTGAAAGTGAATTAATACCCTGTGCAGTTCTGCCCTTAACAGACTGGCCCTGGGGCTGGACTCTTTCTGCTCCGGGCCTCCCGCTGTGATGCCAGGCTCTGGGAGGAAGACTGAGGCTAGCAGAGGCAAGGTCCCTGGGACCTACCCAGGGATCCTATAAACACCCATCATGCTGAAAAATGAAATATCCAAAGCACCTGCCCTCTTAACTTACTGAGTCCCCACAGAAGCCCAAGGTGTTAATAATTTAAGATGAAGATAGAAGGCTCCAGAAGGGCTACAGGCCTTGCCCATCCTTATATCTGAATGGGTCCCACCCAGGCTGACTGTGGAACACTCAGCCTAGGCTTCACTGCCCGTTGCCTTCCAGCTGAACACAGCAGATTAGACTTTCAACTCCACACACCTCTCAGTACACCATCTCGACCCATAGCTGCTCAGAATTCACTCCCTAGCCCACCAAGCTGCCCTACTGCACATACTCCCTTGAAATTATCATTTCACTACAGGCCCATCAGCATTCCTGGGCTCAGTTTGGTACCCCATCTGAGTGGTAAGCTCCTGAAAGTAGAGATGATGCCTTTTCTCACAGCCCTGGACAAGGTGGGCTGGTCTAAACCTCATCCCCAGTTTGCTGGGTTCTGACCTGCTCCCTTAGTCTCTCCGGTCCCACCCTCTTTAGTGGGGCCTTGAAGGCTGACCTTGGGCCCCTTTGCTCCAGGATAGGGAGAGCCTCCCCTGTCATCTTCCAACTGCTGTGGGGAGCAGAGAGGGCAGCACTCCTTTGGAAAGAAGGTGACTCACACCTTGGAATCCAAAGACCTCCCACACAAAGTGCATTCACCTTCCCAGTCAAGGGGCTCTACGATGTGACAAAGGCCTGGGCTCAGCAGTAAACCTTTGAAAGGGTTCAGACCATGCTGTGGGCCTCAGAAGAGACCTCTACCACCTCAAGACAGGAGTGGGCATGAGAGTGAGCAAAGTAACCAAGCTGAGGGAGGGGTGGGATGTATGCTGCACTCCATCTTCTCTCTCTCTCTCTGTCTCTCTCTCTCACACACACACACACACACCCCATTAGCTTTGCCCAGCTGAAATTAAAGTGACTAGAGGAGTCTATTCTGGTGGTAGACTGAGGGGTCGAATGAGTGATTTTCTCATCAAGTTTTTTATATGAGTATCTACAGACCACATACGGAGCTCTGGTGGTCTAGTGGTAAGGAGTTCTGCTGCCAATCCAAAGGCACACGGTTCAAATCTACCAGCTGCTCTGCAGGACAGACATTCTCCTCCTGTGCAGTTTACTGCCTCTGAAAACTCATGGGCGGGTCAGCTGAGTTGGTTCTAACTCAACGGCATGTAACAATACTAAGAGAGGTGAGGATGAGTTTTTTAGGGGTACTAGCATCTAGCAAGGGAGCTATGGTAGCTTAGCAGGAAAGAGGTGCACCCTGCCAATTCAAAACTGAATCTACCAGCTGCTCCACAGGAGAAAGATGGGCAGTCTTCTCCCATGAGATTTACTGCCTCAAAAACCCACTAGAAGGCCAGCTAGGAGTTGGTTTCAATTCAATAGAATAGAATAAGCATCTAGCAAGGTCTAATGCTCCCAGTCTCTCTTCTATGCTTCTCTACACACTCACACACCCAGTCCCTCCCGTCTCTCACTGTGCCTACATCCCTGTCAGCCAGCTCAGAGCTGGGAGGTGCCAGGCCTACGGGTGGGGTGGAGGCAGCCTGGGCTCCAGCTGCTGTGGCCTCAATGCGTGTGTCTCAGGCTCTGTAATTTCCTTCCCAGCAGAGCCCAGCCCCTCATAGCTCCCCACCTCTCAACCTGCCAAGAATTCCACTCCATGAGCACAAGCTGGTGAGCACACACTGGCACACCAGTGCCAGCCTGGAATGAGGCTCCTCACCATGTGGGTGTGATGTGATTCACATCAATTTCAGCTAGACAGACATCCAGACACTCACACAGACAGGTGTGCACACGGAGGCACCAAGAGCAAAGATAGACAGACATACACATTTGGGCCAAAGTGACCACATGTCCCTGCTTCTATACTGCTGCAGATGTGGGGACCCAATGACAGCCAACGATGCACAGGGACATATACAGCACGCACTGGACAGACAATTCTGAGCACTTGGGACCCAGAGACAAGATAAGCAGTGGAGGAAGGCAGTGGATGCTGGCAGTCCTGGGAGGCCAATTTCCTCCTGGCTAGAAGGAGCTGGGAGGGGGTTGTCCCAAGTATGAGGGAAGTGAGGGGAACTTCCCTTCCCAGTGCTACAGGGCAGGGACAGTCTCTCTTCTTTACTTCTGGGACCACGAGGTGCTGATTGAAATCTGCAATGTCCCAGTCTCTTACTTGAATTTTCCCTCCACTCCACTCATCCCCACTCCATGAGGCAGCCCCCACCAGTCCCAGCCTTGCATCTCCACCTCCCAGTCCCTCCTGTCTTATGCTGAGCCCGTGGTTCCACTGCCGGGCACCCTCAGTGGACATGAAGCCAGGGTGCAAAACCATGTGTTTATTTTTATTAGAAATGTTCTTGGTATAAAAACAATCATGCGCTACACATTGTCATCAATAACCATCACCAGACACCCAGGCACTGAACCCCGTGTCGCTGGCAGGAGGGGCAGGCGGGCAGGACACACGGCAGACGGCGGGGGCAGGCGGGCAGGCTGCAGGCCACAGGGACACACACAGAGGCCACCAGGAGGACGCAGCACTTGGCAACACACTTGAAATTTTTGTTTTTGTTTTGGCTTTTTTGTGTTTTGATTTTTTTCTTTTTTTTTTTTTTTTTTTTTGCAACATGTATGCTTTGGTGACTGTGACAAGGAAGGTAGACGTAAGTGAAAGCCAGGAGCAGGGCTGAGGAGAGGTGGAAAGAAAAATACAGGCGAAGAGAGATACAGGTGGGGCAGAAGAGAAACACAGAGGAACTGGGGACAGAGCGTGGATAAGGAGGCAGGGATAAGATACAGAAAGAAAAGAGAAGGTACAGAAAAAGCAAAGAACACAGACAGACAAAGATACGGGGGGGGGGGGGTAAAGTGACAAATAAATAAGAGGAAATCTAGGCAGAGAGCGACAGAAAGAATCACCCATGAACTGACAGAGGACAGCGGAAAACCACACTGGGCCCACATACCTGAGCCCCTGTGGTGTGAGGTCAGAGGGCAATGGTCCCAGACCAGGTTCTTGAGACCTGAGTTGTCCTTGCCCCTCAATCTCCTCCAGCCACCCACCCAGCTTGCCCAGGTCACCCAGCATTGACCGCCAGGGGCTCTGCTGTCCTCAGCACCAAGCCATGTCCGTGGGCACCCACGGGGAGGCAGGACATCGGCGGGGCCCGCAGGCGGGGGCCAGGCCTAACGCACCATCCACAAGGGTCCCGGGTCCTCCCGCTGCGCGGCTCCAGCGGCCTCACTAGATTGCATGGTTGGTGTAGGTGACGTAGGTCTGTTTGGTGGCCAGCCCTGGAAAGACAGGGAGGAGGGGTCACTGGGGGCGGCTTTTCCACAGCCCTCTTCCACCAACGCACCGCTCTCCGAAGGCACTTCCTGTGGCTCCCTAGACCCACCTACAGCACCCAGCAGACTTCCTACCACCTCCTTCTACCAGAGGATTCAAACTGCTGACAGATCACAACCCTTAGTTCACTCCGCCTTCCCATCCCCAATTCCACTCCCCTATGGCAACCTATGGGAGCTCTGGTGGTATAGTGGTAAGAAGCTGCACTGCAATCCTGAAGGCAGACAGTTCGAATCCACAAGCTGATGAGAGAAAGATGGGCAATCTCTTCCCATGTGATTAACTGCCTCTGAAAACCCAAAGGAAGGTCAGCTATGGGTTAGCCGACTTGCCAGTACACAATAACAGCAATATGGCAACTTAAGGGAGCTCTAGTGGTCTAGTGGTAAGGAGTGGTGCTGCCAATCCAAAGGCACACAGTTCAAATCTACCAGCTGCTCTGTGGGAGAAAAATGGGCAATCTCCTTCTGTGTGATTTACTGCCTCTGAAAACTTACTGGATAGTCAGCTATGAGTTGGTTCCCACTCCCTGGTACATGACAACAACATAGCTACCTAATTCCATAATACTTGAAAATATGACATATTATAGAACCTTAAAATATCATCAAAGGGAAGGTTTTTTAAAACATATTTTTTTGAACGAAAACACTGAGATTATACCTTTAAAACATTCTATATAATATATTTGACAATACACATATCTATTTGGGAGGGATGTTGGTCTAGGAGGTAAAGGGGAAGGGGTGCGTGTGGAATGGGGACAGAGGAAATAAGTAAGACAAGCAAGATAGGGCCTTGCCAGAACAAGGAATGGTTCTGGTTATAAACTGAGGAATAAACTCTCTCCTAACACCCAAGGCACATGACTCCTCCTGCACCCCCAAAGCCCTCTGAGTATCCCCTTCCCTGGGGTTTCTATCTGGCCTTAGCCTTGAGCCTCCCTTAACTGCAGTTTCCCTCTGGCCCTCACAGCTGGCACTGGGGCCCCATGTCCAAGTATTTCCTATTTCCTGGTCACACTTCCTCTGATAGTTCCACAACTGCTGCTGCTGTTAACTTTTATAGGCAACATGAGTGTCCACCCATTCAGCCAACCCCTGCCAAGTTTAGACTTCATAACAGCTCAGAAAGGAGGACAAATCTTATCTGACAAGCCCCTGGGTGGTGTAAGTGATTAATGCACTTTGGTTTTGTTGTTAATCAAAAACTAGAGTTTCAAGTCCACTTAGAGGTACCCTGGAAGAAAGAGCCCTGGCATTTCACTTTCTAAAAAACCAGCCAATGGAAACCCTTTGAAGCAGTTAAAGCCTAACACACTAGAGGTCACCCTGAGTGGGATCAACTTCACTGCAACTGATAGTGGTGCTATCCCACTTAACAGATAAGGAATAGACTAGACGGATCAGAACCAAATGGTCTAGCCCCCAACCTCTTCCATATGAGATTGTTAACAGTTACAGCTTGCTCAGCTCCATAATGAACAATCTTGACACCAGCAGTTAAGAAATCAAAGGACAAATTGCATTAGGTAAATCTGCTTTCAGGGAACTTTCCAGAGTGTTGACAAGCAATAATATCAGTCTAGAGACCAAGGTGTGCCTGATCCAATCCATGGTCTTTGCAATTACTTGTTATGCATCAGAGAGCTGGATAATGACTAAGGATGACAGAAGTGATGTCTTTGAGGTGTGATGTTGAAGAAAAGTCTTGAACATACCATGGACCTCCAAGAAAACAAACAGGTCTGCCTTGGAGAGAGTGAAACCAAGTTTCTCCGTGGAGGTTAGGATTTTGAATCTCTGCCTTACTTAATTTGGGCATGTGGCCAGGAAAGACCAATCCTTGGAGAAGAACATCATGTTCGAAAGGGGTGGAGGGACAGCGCAGGAGAAGACGACCCTGGATGAGATGGATTGATACAAGGGGGTAGGTGTGTCAGTCAGTGAGACTGGCTCAGGACAGGGCAGGCTTCAGAGCTGCTGCACATAGGGTTGCTATAAGTTGCAGGCGACTCAACAGCACAAAACAACAATAGTACTTAGGGTCTTCTTGGGAAGTGGAGATGGAGGAGATGGAGAACGTTAGTTGACTTGGAGGCTAGTCTGCTGGTATGGAGAGAGGAAGGTGGAAAGGAGAAAATCATGATGCTATATAGATCCACTGTCTAATTCTATCAGCTCTGAGGTGGTGGACTGTAAGTCCTCCAATTCTCTCTCCAGGTTTTGCTGGGCATGTTGTTGTTGTTGATTGGCGTTGAGTCAAGCACGACTCAGCGACCCTACGAACAAAAGGCTTGAAGCCCCTCTACAACTATCGACATTTATCAAAGTTCATAGAGTTTCCAGAGGCATGTTATTTATAGGACTACCAAGTAAAGGATTACATTTCCCAGATTCCTTTGAAGCTAACTGGGAGCCCATGTAACTGTGTTTTTACTAATGAAATATGAGTGAAGATTATGGGCAGGGTTGTGAGATTTTTTTGTTTTTGCTCCCCCCACCCCCCGTTCTTCCTCCTTTTTCCCACAGGCAGATTAGACATGGCAATCAGTCAGTCTCAACCATCAGCACCAGCATGACTCTTTGGGAGCTGATGGAGCAAAAAGATGGAAGGAACCTGGGTCTCTATCTTCTATCTATCCTGTATGTACTTTTAAATCAACAGAGAATGAGACACCTGTCATATCTGAGGCATTTTATTCTGGAACCTCTTTGATCACAGCGTGTAACTTGAAGTATACTAATATAAACCAGTTTGCTACGTGCAGCTATCAGAGGATCATGTTGGGGGGAGGGGGCAAACTTGTAATCAAGAGGCCACTGAGGAGGCATGAGAGTCAGAGCTCACCCTAGCTTAAGGAAGAAAGAAGCATGGAATGGGCAGCCTTATGTGGCAGTGAGCTCCCTGGCAGTAGAAATATTCAAGCGGGGGCAGGGCAGTGGCAGGGAATGTTCAAGCTTCAAGTTCTATCTGGATAGATCTTAATGGAATAATGTGCCCATGGCATTGAAGAAATAGGAACATAGTACAAAAGTTTACAATTCACAAAGTATCCCCAAGTTCATGACCATTCTCCCTTCAGGAGGCTGGATAACCAAAGGAGATACATGGGGCAGGTCAGTTTGGGTATGGCAGTATCCAGGAGGTCACCTGGGTGCTAAGCCACACGCAGAGAAAGGAACTGGGTGGCTGGAATCTGGGACACCCAGGGGTGGTAGAAGGTTCTGGAAGGGAGATGAGAGGATAAACAGCACCCTGGAGACTTGAGCCTGGATTCTAGCTGCAACAAGGTCTCAAATACCTCCCATAGCAGGTTCTTCTCTTCCCTTCTGGGACTCAGTTTCCTTGTCTGTTTTGTGAGAGAGGTAGCACTTCTCCCCTGGACTTCTCAGGAACAAATCACCCACCCTCTACCCCTGCCATCAGGAAAAGAGCCAGTTAGTGGCACTGAAAATCTCTCGTCCACAGGCAAGGCTGGTGAGAACCAATTCCCCAGAGCTCTGTCCTCCCCTGGGTGAACTGATAAAATTGAGTTTCCAAACCTGTAAAACCCATCAGTGGCTCCTGGCTCAGAGGTGAAAGAAAACCTCAGCAGCAGCAGCAGCAACAGCAAAATCTCCACCAACGACAAGCAAATGAGAGCCTGAGGCCTGTCTCCAGGGCCAGCCAGGCTACAGAAAACAGAGCTGTTGCTTCAAGAAAACTCAATTCATGGGCTCCAGCACAAAGCAGGAGGCTTTCAACCCTCAACCACCAGCAAGGGCTCCCAGAGTCCTTCAACAGAGGCTCAGACTCACTATCTGGAAAATGGGAACAATGAGTCTGTCCAGAGCCCTAGATGCCTCAACTCCTTCATCTGTGAAACTGGTTCCTAGGCAAGGGCTCAATGAGAATACATTTTAAATCATGCAAAAATACTGGGCAAAGGGGCAGATCTAAAAGAACCACAACCATGCAACAGGATAGTGACAATGACACTCCAGGAACATCCTCAGTACACCTGAGAGGACAGGGCATGAGGGGAGGGAACCCTGAACGCACCCACCCCCACTCCTGCCATGGCTGAGGACTGGAATGACAAGCCTTTGCTGCTGGTTTTCAGTCACCGCTGTCTCAGATAACAATTAGCTGGGCAGCGGCAGGCACGAGCTGACAGCCTCCATTTGTCGCCTCAGTGTCTCCGAGCCCAATCTGCCTGCAATCGGGCCCCTGAATTATTTATTCTGTTGTTTGTTTAAAGATACGTGGCCTGCCGGTGACAGAGTGAAAAATGTCCCTACTCCACAGGAGTGACACCTCCCCACTCCTCCCGCGCACACCCTCTCAGCTTGGCTGTCCCAGAATTAATCACCCGTGTCCCACCCCGGTGGCTGCATGGTCCCGGCTGTCACTGAGCTGAGAGACAGTGGGGACAGGGGCACTGGCCTTCGGCCTTTGCTGGAGGAGGGGTGTTGCTCATCTTTCCGTGCAGGGAGCAGGGACTGGGAATTTAGGTCTCCCCTCTCCACACCCCACATTCCTCTTTGACTGGGGGCATGGTGCTGGAATTGTCCCCTATCCCAGGTGACTGCCTCAGGCAGAGGCAGAGATGGCAAATGTCAATACGATGTCATCAGCGTTCTCTGTGGAAATCACTGCCTCTGTAATCCCCTCTGGCATGTCTCAAAACCATGAGGGTCATCCTTTGGGGTCAAGGTTAGCTCCAGCTAGACGCCTGTGGTGGGGGTGGGGGCTCTAATGCACTTGAGCAGAGCTGTGTGACAGGCTTTGAAGGAATGGGCACAGGAAGGAGGGGGGGGTCTCCCTGGGAAGGAGAACAGGGCAGAGGATCAGGAAGGGAGACAGTGTTCAGGATGGAAGTGTTAGGGGCTTCTTTGGGATTTGTGGGTACCTGTGTGAGGACACATGCACTGTGGGACACTCAAAGTGGAGGGCTTGGACCCCTCCCCCCCCCAGGCTGTAGGGGGAAGCCAGCACTCTGGAAGCAGCAGCAGGGGAGAAAAGGCACATGTTGGGCCAGGGAGGGAGTGGGGAAGAGGATGGGCACATGCTCAGACACCAGAAGTGTGGCTCAGAGGCAGCAGTGCAAGAATCCCAAATATGTTGCTTGCAACAGAGGCTCAGGACCCCAGAGACAGAGAGACTATATTAAAGACACTGTACTAAGGTGCATAGGCTATCTGGCTACCACCATGCTGTGTGGTCAGGAGAATGACTCACCCTCTCTGAGTCTCAGCTTGGAATCAAAAGCCCTGCTCTCCCCAGGCTTTATATACCTGCTGTGCAGACGACTCAACAGGAGTGAGGGCTCTGAGAAGAGCCCTGTTTGGATGTGGGAAGGGATGCCCCTCCTGTTCACAGTTAACATCCCCACTACGGGAAGGGAGGTACTTCACCTGAGTCTCAGATGAGGACCCCGTAAGAGATGACTGTCCCCTGCCTTCAGCCAAAATATATGGGGTGAGAAGGTCTTTGGTTTCTCCTGATTTCTTGGAAGAAGGCAGCAGGGTCTCCTTTAGAGCCTTTGCTCTGGGCTTTCCTGTAGTCTAGCCTGGGTCTCTCCTGCTGCTGTAAAATATGTTCATATCTGCCCATCAACAAACGAATGGATAGAGAAACTCTGGTATATTCACACAATGGAATACTAAGCGGCATTGAAAAACAAGAAACTCATGAAATATTACTTAAAATGCGTGACCCTGGAGGACATTATGTGAAATATCTCAGTCACAAAAGGACAAATATTGCATAGGGCCACTGTTATAACAGGACTGACATTGGGGTTAAGGGAAGGCAGAGATGGAGGGAAGGAATGATATATACTTCATTGAAACAGATGAGGGAGAAAACTGTCCAAAAGGGATATGTGATTGGGTATTATTGTCATGACAAGAGTCCAGAATGAAGGCTGCACAGTGGAGTGGACTTGGGGGGAGGGACTGAATAACAATGAAAGAGTTTTTCTTTTACTTTTCAAGGAGAAGAGTGAATTGGGGGGAAAGGGGTGGTCAGAGAGAAAAGTCCAACAATGAATGACTAGAAACCCTAAGTCTCTATAAACTTTCATTAAAATGAATAAAAAATATGTTCATATCTGTCCTTTCTCCCACATGGAGGGAGGAAGCAGAGTGCTGACAAGCAGGTCTAAAAGCCTGGGTAGCGTGTGGGGTGGGGGAGAGTCCCTCCCCACTCCTGCCTACAGCTCTCCAGCACACTCAGAGAGGGCAAAGGGCAGAAGGAGTTGTCTTTTAAGCCATTTGAGTCATTTACAGTGTCCAGAGAAGAAGCCAAAGCCTGGAGTAGGGCTAGGGAGGCCACAGCAACACCTCCTGGGTCTAGAGCTTCCTTCCTTGACTCGGAGCAGCAGCAAGTGAGGCCCGTGGAGGCCCTCCCCATAGGTTACAGTCCTGAGTCCTGAGCCCTCTGAGGACCTGAAGGCGGTGAAGCTACCACAGTAGAGGTCAGGTCCTGGTCCTGCCGCCTGCTGGCCATGTAACCTGGGAGCCTCTGTGAGTCTTTGCTCTCTCTATATATTACTCATGATTAAAAAAAATCATCTTTCAAGGGGAGATAAAATTAGAATGTAGTAGGTCTGGCACACACTAAGGGTTCAAGAAATGTAACTTCCATTACTTGTCCTTTGAGTATATAGGTACAGTGATGGGGTGGGGCAGGGGATGGGAGTCGGAGAAACTTGTCCCTGATACAGCCCCTCACCCATCTTGGTCTGGCCAGGCCACTTCCTGGGTTTCCATTTCTCAGGGTCCTGCTAAGTGGCAACTGGACAAAGTCAGGCTAGGGGGTTAGGGATCTTCTAGTACCAGGGCCTTCCCTTCCGATGAACAGGGAGCCCCTCCAGACAACTTTTTCTTCCCAGGGGGATTTAAAAGAGGCAGACAGAAATGTGGACCCAAAGCTGGAGCTGACTCATAACAACCCTACAGGACGGAGTAGAATTGCCCCATAGGATCGCTGAGGCTATAAATCTTTATGGAGACAGACTGTCACATCTTTATCCCATGAGTAGTTACAGGTTTGAACCACCAACCTTTGGGCTAGCAGGAGAATGCTTAAGCACTATACCACCAGGGCTGCTTGTAGACCCTATATGGACAAATTCCAGAGTCTCCTATCACCTGCATGAACCAGCACCCTCAAAGCTTCACCTCACATGAGACAGAGAGCCCTGAAGTGTGTGGCAAGGGAGAGATGGAAAGGGTTCCCTGGGGTTCCCTCAAGGCTACCAGAGCCTGGCACCTCAGGGTTATTCCTGAATTCTCTGACCCTCAGGCATGGCTTAGGTTTCTGTCCGTGTCTTCCTCCCCTCCCGCCTCTTCTCTCCCGCACTGCCCCATCCAACCGCAGAAGCTTGGCCCAGCTCACCTCCACATTCAGCATGCAAGGGGCGGGGCCGGGGCGGGGCCAGGAGCTCACCTGGGGCCTCGAGGTTCTCGCACAGCTCGGACTTGGCCTCGCCATTGGGCCGGAAGCTGCCCTTCTGCGTGAACTTGTTGGACATGGTGGCGGCGGTGACGACGGCTTTGAGGCTGCGCTTGCGCTTGGGCACGTTCTGCTCCGGGTGGAAGAGGATGATGTAGACCTTGGGCATGTAGAGCATCCCCAGGGACACCGAGGCGCTCAGACTCACCGACACCGTCAGCGTGGTCGTCTGGATGTACAGCTGGGGGCGGGCCGGGGGCAGCGTCAGGGAGGGCTCAGCCCTGGCCTCTCGGGCCCTGACCCAGCCCAGCGCTATAACCCAGGGTGGACGCAGGGTGGACAGACCCCTGGGACACCACGCTGTGCTCTCGGCTTGCTTCAACCAGAAGGGAACGTGGTGTTAGGGGAATGGGCTGGAACCTTATATCAGAATTCCTCTGTGCAAATCCTGGCTCCAATTACTCCTTTGAACTAATGTGTCCTTGTGCCTTGATTTCCTCATGTAATATGGGCATAATAATTACGGAACAGGGCTAGTGAGAGGATTTACACACTTTTCACACATGCTTAACCGTTTAACATGTGAGAAAAGTATGTAAAATGCAATGCCTGACCATGGTAAATGCCATGTGTGTATTTGCAATTGTCATATGCTTTTCAGGAGAGACAGACCAGAGCAGAGGCCCTCAGGGGACCACAATTCTCTCAAGAATTGCACAAGGCTGGACATGAGATAAACACTGACTGCATCACCCGCAGTGTCTCCCAGTGGTTGTGCTATGCAGCCCTGTGGACCCCGCCCTCATGCTCAGTGCTGCCCCCCCAAATGCTATCAGGGCTGAGCAGGCCGGTGGCATGGGAGCCACTGCGCCCAGCGAGATCCACAGTGGCAGCACAGTCAAAGCTCATTTCACGCTCGCTCGCCAGTACTAACGGTGACAGATGTTTAGCAAAATGAAAACCCATTAATCTGGGTGTCGGATAATCCATTCTTCAATAGTGGGGACTTCTAGGCAGCGCCCAACAAACAATCTCCACCACCTCCGTCTGGGATTCCCTCCCTGCCTCCTCCCTCTGCCCAGGTCCTCTCAAGGTTGAACGGCCCCTCTGGCCCTCCCTGGGCCAGGATGATATCAGGGGGGACCCAGGCTGTACCCCCTAGGACTGAATACTGAGAGAAAGGAAATGTTCTGTCCCCAACCTCGTCTCCTGTTTCTGAACCTGCTCCTAACCCCTGGAGTCTGGCTAATATGCCACATCCTCCAGGAAGCCTTCTCTTACTCCTGGTCTCTCGGACCCTCAACAGCACCCTTCATCCTGCACCTCAGACCAACACAGGTATGGACTCACTCCTGGAAGTGACAGGGACCCTGGCTTCCCTGGTAGCTCCCTGAAGCAGGGCCAAGCCTTCACATTTTTCTTTCTCCCCATATCCTGTCCACTCCATAAGCATTTCATGACCCCTCTTCCCAGGTTTCCTGCCTTTGGGAGAGAGGCTGGGAAAAGAAAGGCAGAGGCAGATTGGAGGCTGTGTGACCCTGATGAAGTGCTGCCTCCTCTCTGGGCCTCAGTTTCCTCATCAGCCCCGGTTTCACCCAAACCACAGTGCTATCCCACTGACAGACTGTGAATCCTCATGGATTAGTGGTCGCAAATGGGAAGAGGACATGGGGTCACAGCCAGACCATCCCAAGCCAAAAGGCCAAGCTTCTCAAAGCCCCACATCCAGGTTGTGGTGGCCCAGACAACCAGGTTCCATGGAGGGTTAGGGGGAGGCTGAAAGTACAATGAGGTTGTTTCAGTTGCCATCTTCCAGGAAGATGTCACAACCTCAGAGGAAATAAGCCTATTCCCCAGGGAGCACACACCACTTGAGACAGAACTTCCCCAGAACTCACACACAGCCACATTCTCACCCAGGGGTGTAGAAGCGCTCCCCAGAATCTGGACAACAGGAAGGAACATGAAAAGGCAGTTTGAGAGTGGTGTCCCCTCTCCTATTCCACAGGAGGGGCTGCCTCGCCACTCAGACTGGAAGCCCCTGAGAATAGGCTATATTTCCAGGTCAGATGCCTATCTAAACCCTTTCCCCACCCTAGCCTGGTTAGTAAACAATGCAACTGGGTGTTTGTGGGGTTGTTAGAACTGAGGGTTAGAGGTCTCCCCTCTCTGGAAGTTACCAGTTCTGCATGGGAGCTGGGTACTTGGGTTCCAGATCCCACTCTGCACTGACCCACTAGGGGATGATGGTTGGGTCCCCCTCTCCAGGCTGCAGGGATCCGCCATTCACACAGACAGGGGCAACTGCTAGCGTGCACAGTCAGAGCAGCTGCACCCGTGCTGAAAAATGTCCCCCACTTGGTTTAATGTTCTTCTGTCACCATTTTGAAATTCTCAGTAACTGTGGACCAAGAGGCCTCACATTTTCAGCCTGCTCTGGGCCCTGCAAATTATGTAACTGACCCTGAACACAGAGCACACACACAGTCCTGGGTGCTCTGTCCTATTTTGTTTTCCAACCCAGGAGCCCTTTCTGCAAACAGAAATCAAAGGAAGAGTGTAAACAGATCAAACTTGAGCAAAGCCACTCTGGGGAACTCTATCTGCTGAGGCCTCTCCCTCCTAGCCCTGTCAACTTTTCCAGTCATTCTGGAACATTTGAGGAGCACAGCCACTCAGGCTCAGGGTCGCCTTTCTGTGGAAGGCAGAGCAAAAGCAAGGAATCACATCTGTGAATGACACCCATATGCTCTTTGGCCATGAGTGCCAGCCAACTCCTTGGAAGTTAAGATTTTTGAGGGGTGGCCAACTTGTGCCAGAAATAGAGTTTCCCCATCTGCAGTTCCTGTCTTCTTGCTCCAGGGTCTAATATTCCCACCCTACCACAGACGCCTGCCTCAGGTCAGAACATTGCTTCCCAAGTACCTGTGTACACCATCACCAAAAGGGGTTACTTGTTAGTCCTTATTAGAAAACAGCAGGTCCTCCAGAAACAGCAGGCACCCATGAAGGGGTGGCACCCGGACTCTAATAAGGGACTTAGAGAAAGGCAGACGGAGAGAGCGCCTTTGGGATGTGATTTCACCTTCTCTCCCATTCACACATTACCCAGCTCAGTGAGACCCAAACTTCTACCTTTTACCCTCTTCAGTCAAGCTCTTGTTATACACCCCCTGTATTTACAGAGAATCTTCATTAAGGATTCTCATTAATTATAAGATCCCCTGAAGGTAGGAAGTTGTCAGAGCTGGTTATGATGGAGGAGGATGGATGTCACCTTGGGGTGGAACAAAGACCACTGAAAACAGCAGCTAGAGACATGGACAGTGGACACAGGGTAGAAGGGCCCTGAAAGGGCCTGGTTAAGGGGCATTGCCCACTCTGCCTTGTGTTTCTGCCCAGACCAACCTGGGATCTTTAGACTCTGTACAGACCAGACAATGGATTTCTCCGAAGTCTGGCTGGCCTCCAGGCCCTAGCTGCCCGAGCCTGGGTGAACAGTAACCCCACACAGTGGAGAAACTGCTCTGATGGCTCAGAGCAATGCCAAATGGCTGCGATGTTAAGCCCTGGAAATCCGGGCTAATGCTAAGAAATCCGTCCACATGCTCAGCAGAGCGGCACAGACAGCTTCACTCTGCAACAGCATCTGAACCTCGAGGGACGTGCTCAGCTAAGCACGGACACGTGCAGGCACACACCTGTCTGCACACTCCTCTGAGCATGCATGCACATCTGCTCACACACACCTCTATGCACAAGCTCTAACACATACATACATGCATACACACACACACACACACACACACCCGAGTTCACAGCTGCACACTTCTTCCTGGCTTTTATGTACCTGGGCTCATATACACACACCCTGTCATGCACCTGTGCACAAGTTTGTACACTCACATACATCTGTGCACAGACCACGTGCACACATATACCTGTACAAACAAGCCTATCTGTGCATACATCTGTCCACATGCACAGTCCTGAGCATACACACTCACACGTCTGTACGTGCATACGTCTTGACACATAGCAGGAATGCTCACAGTCCCACCCCACTCCTTCTGCACCTCCACAGCAACCAGGCCTGCAGCTTTTCCTGGGACTGTCTGTACTCAATATCACAGCACAGATACAACCCCAGAGCTGGTCTGGCCTCTAAGAGGCCTGCTTGCCTGGACCAGAAGGAATGTCAGGACTCATCTGTCCACTCTGTTCTCATACAGTCAGAGACGTTGGCCTAGAGGCCAGCAATGTGTCCTGCATCATGTGGTCAACCCAGGGCACAGTGTAGTAGGTCCTTCAAGCCATGTGGGTGAAACCAGCCTGCTCTGTGACCCCGGGCCAATCCCTACTCCTCTCTCAGAGGAGGTCATCTCAGAGGCTTATTCGTGGGGCTGAGGAGAGCCTCCTAAAAATGAAGAAATCAGAGGCAGTGGTCATCTGGAAAGAAAGGGGGATTGGGCCCCACCACCTGGAGGTGTAAGACTTTAATACTCAGGTCTGATAAGGACCCTGCTGGGGATCAGAGTTCTGTCAGACAGTGAAGAGAATTATGGAAAGGTGCACTCCCAGTCAACTCTTACACCCTGGGGAAGGGTCTCCTGGCATTGCTGAGGGTAATCTCACAAACTACCAGCTCCTTAGTGGTCTCCTCTGCTGGTTTTATGGGCCCTACAGGCACTAATGAGTATCGAGGTCCTACCAGGACCTGCCCTCGGCAGGGAGAGCTCCCTGAAGGCCACTCACAGGGGGAGCTGAGCGCAGGGAACAGCTGCTTCGGCTCAAATGTCCAGAGTGGTCTTACCTTCCTGGATCCAGTTCTAGTCTCAAACTTCAAACTCTTCATTGCTAACCCCTAAGTCTGCTGCTCGGAGCTCCCCAGTCCACAGAGCCACCAATGGTCAAAATTAGCTTGCCAACTACCAGCTGTGTAACCTTGACCAGGTCGATGTCATCTTTTATAAATGAGGATAGCAATGATGTCTACCAGGCTGCAGTGAGACATGGCTATCACTAGGTAAAGCATCTGTCATGTGATGAGCACCTCATCTGGGAAGTCAAACCCTCCTCAGAGCTTACACTCAGGTGCCTCTCTCAATACCATCCATACGCTAACCACTCCCACAATTACACCTCCAGTGCAGGCTTCACCTCACAACTCCAGATTCAACCAAGTTTCAGTTGTGGTCTTGACGGTGTCCCTTGGATATGCAATGACATCTCACATGCTCACCTTACGCTCCATTAAGGCTCCTTTCATTGTCTTCCCATCCTAAGATCCTAAGAGATGGAAACCCCTTCTTTCTGATTCTCCGACCACAAACCATGATGTTATCCTTGACTCCTCTTTGTCTCCCACCTCACATTCATCAGAAATCCTGACAGTTGCTGCCCACTGTCCACTGTCAACACCATGGTCCAGGCTGTCATCACATTTTGTCCAAGTTATTATATTAAAACATCTGCTCCTGCACTTGCCCTCCTTAATGTATCACCCAGTGGTCAGAAGGATCTTTTTAAACCTAGCTCAGGCCACGTCTCTCATCTGTTCAGAAACCCACAGTAGTTCCCTCTCGCTCACAGTAGAAGCCGGCATCCTTCCCACAGCCTCCTCAGTCCCATCCCACTGCCTGGTTATGTCTTTGACCCTATCCTTACCACCCTTCTCTGGCTTTGTCAGCTCCCACCTCTCCAATCGACTCACAGGGTATAAAGTGTTGTTATATCTATTACATTGTCTGGCTGTCACATCACCCTATAAGAGATGCAGGGAAAAGATCATGGCCACAAGTTATTGAAAAAAACCGAAGCCAGAAGTCCAGGAGGCTTGCCCCAGGTCTCTCAACTAGACATGAAACTTGGCCAAGCACACTCCTTCCCATTGTGATTCCCTGTTTCTGGACGCTGGCTTTCAGTGACCATCCCCCTCGATCCTTTAAAATAAAGGCCTCTGAGTTTCCTGGTACTGCTGGTGCTGGGATGCAGGCAGAGTCTGGAAGAGTCTAGGGTTTTCTCGGAGCCTCAGGACACGCCAGCAGAACGGCCTGACACAGCCAGGCCTCCAGCTGAAAGAGGAAAGGGCCCTGATGGCACTGCCAGGCCCCAGGCTTCCATAATTGGGAGCAGACTGGGGTTAGGGCAAGGGGGTCCCCAGAGAGTGGGGTGAACAGAGGAGGGAAGAGAAAGGGGTGGGCAGAATGGAGGATGGGGCTAAGGAAGAAGACAGGTAAGGGGAAGTATAATCTATAAAAGAAAGAATAAAAACAGGTGCAGCGTCCCAGGGGAATGGACAGGGGGAGAGGAAGGAGAGAAGAACAGGAGAAAAATGGGATGGGAGGGGAGGAAAGAGAAATGGGGGGAGTAGAAAGAGGGAAGGAGAAAGATTAGGAGGGAAGAAGTGAGATGGAAGAAGAGAGGTGGGAGGGAGAGGCATTTGTGGAGCAGGAGGAAAGGCTGTTCCCGGGTGGCAGGAGGCCGCACTCTTGCTCTGCTGCCCTTCA
The DNA here is from genome assembly GCF_000299155.1 of Elephantulus edwardii. Classification (NCBI taxonomy): domain Eukaryota; kingdom Metazoa; phylum Chordata; class Mammalia; order Macroscelidea; family Macroscelididae; genus Elephantulus; species Elephantulus edwardii. The sequence continues at coordinate 27,935,782 of NW_006399767.1, read as the reverse complement.
TGCCATTCACATCCTCACCCAGCACCCACCAGGCCCCAGCCCGAGCCTCACCTTGTCAGCAGACTGTGAGGTGCCGAAGAAGATGGGGATGAAGGCCAGCCAGACGATGCAGGTGGTGTACATGGTGAAGCCGATGGGCTTGGCCTCGTTGAACGTCTCGGGCACGCCCCGCGTCTTGATGGCATACACGGTGCACGTGACCATGAGCAGCATGCTGTAGCCCAGCAGGCAGATGAGCGACAGGTCCGAGATGTCGCACTTGAGCACGCCCCGGGCAAAGCGGGGGTCGAGCGTCCGCTGGTCCTGGAAGTCCACCACCGAGTGGGAGGGGTCCACCACAAACCACACGCAGATGCCCAGCAGCTGCAGGGAGATGAGGCTGAAGGTGATGGCCAGCTGGGAGGCGGGGCTGATGAAGCGCGGCGCGCTCACCGACCGCTTGCCCTGCTCGAAGATGCGGTAGATGCGGTTGGTCTTGGTGAGCAGGGCAGCGTAGCTGATGCTCATGCCCAGCCCCAGGAAGATGCGGCGCAGCGAGCAGGTGCCCAGGTCGGGCTCGGCAATCATGAGGAAGGTGGTGGCATAGCACAGGAAGATGCCCGCCAGCAGCACGTAGCTCAGCTCCCGGCCTGAGGCCTTGACGATAGGAGTGTCGTTGTAGCGCACGAAGGTGACTACCACAAAGAGCGTGGCGGCGATGCCCATCACGGCCAAGAAGAGAGGCAGCACGGCCCAGGGCGAGCCCCACTCGAGCTTGATGATGGGGATGGGCCGGCAGCCCGTGCGGTTCTCTGTGGGCCGCATGTCATAGGGGCACGTCTTGCAGGTGTAGCGGTCCACCTGATACTGGTACCCCGTGCAGGGCTCACAGTGCCAGCAGCAGGGCATGCCCTTCACTGTCTTCTTCCGCTCACCCGGCTGGCAGGGAAGGCTGCAGATGGAGCGGGGCAGCTGTTGTCCACTCACCGGCCAGTGCATCCGCTCTATCTGGCAACGACAGCACCGTGGAGCCAGCCTCAGGACATGTCACCTGGGGTCCCGAAGCCTCCCACTGCGTGGCATTGGAAAGCCCTATACCTGAATCACCCAGTTACCGAAACCAAACTCAATGCTGTTGATGCAGTTCCAACTTACTCACAAGGACCCTGTGCTCGGTTTCCAAGGCTATAAATCTTTACAGATTACCCATCTTTACAGGAGATTACCCATCTTTACAGGACATTACCCATCTTTCTAGGGAGCTCTGGTGGCCTCATGGGAAGGAGCTGCACTGCAATCCCAAAGGGACATGGTTCGAGTCCAGCAGCTGCTCTGTGAGAGGATGGGCAATCTCTTCCTGTGTGATTAACTGCCTCTGAAGCCTACTGGAGGGTCAGCTATGGGACCATTCTGACTTGATGGTTCACAACAACAACAACAATAATAACAACCACCCATCTTTCCGCCTCAGAGCTACTGGCAAATTCAAACTGCTGAATTTTTACTTAGCAGTCCCATATGTTAAATGAATAAAAATCAAGCTGGAACCCATCAAACTGTGCTAGATCTAAACAAGTTCCCTCACCTCATTCCGACACAGCTGACCAAGCCCAAGCCAACTCAACACTCTGAAAGGATGGATGGAGAAGCCGAGCCCCAAAGAGCACCAGTGGCCAAGCAGGATGAGCTTCAGAAGTCCTGCCTCCCAGCCACTTGGGGTATCCTACTCAGGAAGGTCCCCAGGCTGGGAGCATCAGCATCCCACACTTGATAGAAATCTCAGCCCGACCTCAGACCAGCAGACTCAAAATCTTGAGTTTTCACAAGACACCTCCCTTCCAGGTGACTTGTGAGCATGTTGAAAATGGAGATGGGTTGTTGTTCCACACAGCTTGGCCCATGGTGCCCTTTCCGTCTGGGCCCATGATGCACCCTCCCTGCCCTCCCCATGAGGAGTTGGGTTGAGTGGAGTATAATGAAGTCAGAGGATGTCTAATTGTAAACTATTTGGTGTCAGTCACATTGATTTTCAACTCACAGTAACCCCATGCACTGTGCAGAAGACAACTGTACCCTTAGGGTTTCCTAGATTTTAACCTCTGCAGAGTAGATGGCCAGGTATTTCTCCCACAGAGCTGCTGGTGGGTTCGAACCACCAACCTTCCAGTTAGCAGCTATGCCCTTAACTGTTGTCACCCAAACTCTTAAGGAGTGCCAAGGGATTGGTATTTCCGTGCATCTTGTTTCAAATTAGTGCTAGTCACAGCTACGTGTCTCTGAAGACACGATTACTGCAAGCAAAGGAGCCACAGGAGTGCCGTAACGCCTTTCGGAATGTGTTCCAGTATTCTGGAAAGCACACGAAAGGCCCAAAAAAGCTGAAGCACCAGGCAAAGGGAGTGTGGCTGTTCTCAGGAGGCTTATTTTAAAAAGTCAGCTCTGAACACGGGGAAGAGTTTGTTCGTGGAAATCAGCTAGTTGACCAGCCTGGTGCTGTACTTGTGTGTCTGTGGGTCTCTCACTCCTGCAGAAAATATAACCAGTTGGTTCAGGACATGGGGAGGTTTTTCAGAACTGAGAGAAAAAGAGGGATGTGGAAGGAAATCCAAAGATGGCCTCAAGGTGCAGTGGGAAGAAAATCTCAAGGAAGAAGGATGTCTTGTGGCTCTAGGCTCAAGGCTGTATGTTTCCCTAAATGCCTTAGGGTACATGAATGTCCAGTGCAGCCATCCTCCAGGCCAGGGAAATCCTGTGTGCTGGAGCTGCAGGGAGTGTTTTCCCTAGGGCACACAGGGCCATATGGGTGGGGAGATAATTTCCATATGGAACTTATGATTCCAATGGAAAGTGAAGTGCGCACAGTCAGTATGATCAACTACTAACCAAAAGCGTGGAGTTCAAGTCCACCCAGAGGCTCAAACCCACTCAGAAGAAAGAGCCGGAAATTGACTTCCAAAACTGAGCCATTGGAAACCCTGTGGAACCAAGTTGTACCCTGGCACACACGGAGTCCCCATGAATCAGAACCTGTTTAATAACAGCTTTGGTTTTTCAAACTGATTTCTGGTAGAAGGAAAAATGCATAAATGAAGTTCTTCTTATCAGAGCGGATCACAGTCCCACTGTTACCTGACTGTGGGCCCTTCTGCAAAGGTCTTGATGCCTTTGAGCCTTTGTTTCCCTATCCGATACAATGGCAGTGGACATGGAGCCACAGAATCCTTTGTTCCTGAGGGTGACTTCCATTTAGAAGTCATGGGATATTGTTATAGAAATTATCCATCGATCAGCAATGGCCTGTGGATTCAAACTTCACTAAGAATCCTCTGGGCACTCTCCCAGACTTGCACATGAGCAGGGTGGAGAAACACCTCAGTTGAGAGCAACCAAGGCTACTCATTACTGACTAATGCGGTCTTCATGGGTACTTCATAGAACACAACCACTTCAAATAATGAAATCTGACTGCATTTCACTAGGACGTCAGCTCCACGATGGCAAGGGTTTTGGCCTTGATTTCCCGACTTACTGCTGAGTTAGCAGCCACTAGAGCAGGGCTGGCATGTGATAGGGACCCAGGAAGTATCTGTGGAATCTATGGAGGGATGACTGTGCCCATGAAGCAAGGTGAGGGCACTGACGATGAGGGGGCCCTCACTTTCAGATCTGGCAGGAAGACTGTGTCCAGGCTGGTGAGGTCTTTTCCTCAGACCCCAGAGCCTTGCCTGCTCCACGCCTCTCACAGCACAGCACAGCACAGCACAGCCCAGACTGAGCTGTTCAAGGAGAAAGTGAGGACGGTGTGACAAGTAAGAGCCAGCCCCTTCCTACATCTCCCCACCATCTCAGCCCCACCTGCACCTTAGAGAGGAGGGGGTAACAGAGGACAGGGGACATCGTGATCTGGCCAGGGTGGAGCAAGGGGTCATGGAGATGGTTAACTGGGTAAAGGAGCCTTGGTTATTACAGAGGAGACTCTCGGACTGACTCCATACATATATACTCTATCTGCCTTCAGTTACCACAGATATATAAAGGGCAGAATAACATCGACCTCACATGTCTGTCATCTTGCAATAAGGTGGCATGCTTAGAACAGGGGCGGGTACACAGAAGGTGCCAAAACTGACCACACCACCACCGCCACTGTGCCCAGGCCTGCATGTTCCTGATAACATCCCATTTTACCAAGTGCTCCCATCTGCCTGTCCTGCCTGCCATCCCTCTTTTCTGGGTGATATTACAGGAATGGGGCCAGCTCTGGCCCTGCCACACTGAGTGACCTTAAGGAAAACTCTCTGCCTCTCCAGGGCTTAGTTTCTTAAGACACTTCTTTTGGCTCAGAAGATCATCGGGCCTAAATGAGATCATGGGCGGCAAGTGCTTTGAAGGGCTTGAGAGGCTCCTTGCTGGAAAAGACAATTACACGGGGAGATAGCTAAGCCACGACACAATCTCCCAGGATCACGGGAGATTGGATTGGGGTATTCCAAGTTCTCCTGAGCCTCATGGTCTACGCTGTCACATGGTACCCAGCCCCTCACCCTTGTGAGGTAGGGGCCAAGTTCACAGGGCATTTCCTCGGGGAATGAACACAGGCCCCTTCTCTCCAAAAACACTGCTCTTCATCACAGCCTAGGACACTGGGAGCCAGAGAGGAAAGCCATCACATCCCTGGGACATTCCATGGGCCAGAAAGGGTGTCTAGAGGGATCTGGAAGCTCCCCTTACAACAGGCAGGGAGATTGTCATCATCTGCATGGTTTGAGGCAGGAGGGGAGTAACTGGAAGAGTTTCCAGCCTACTAGCCAAGACCAGAAATCCCACCATTTGGCCTGTGCCATGTTTCTGCAAGACTTTGTCTTCTGTCCAAATGAAATCTGCTCCCTTCTCACCATACTAACAACCACCAAGCCTTCCGCCCATTTTACTCCTGCATGAATTCATCTCCCCCCGAAAGTGGGCAGGAGCATAAAAGCGAAGCCCAAGGCTGAGAAGAGGGTCCCTAGGTGGCAGCAGAAGCCCAGCCTGCCCTGTTCTTCCCTTTTGAGGTGGAAAGGCCATTGGAATGGAAACCCCAGCTCACAGCCAGAGTAGGGGTGTCAGACACTGCCTCCCCAGGTCCCTCCTCCAGGACTTCACAGGTCCTGGGTGACTCTCCCTGTCCCCTAGGTCTTCCCTCCCCTCTGCCAGGCACTTACTCTGAGGTGCAGGTGGTCAGTCCAGGAGCCGATGACCTTGTACTCAGCAGAGCCGTTGCGCAGCTGGTACTGGTAGATGTCATAGCGCCCGGGTGCATCTCCATTCTCATTGAAGGTCACTGGGTTCCCTGCAATGCCTATAAAGGGCACCACCCTTGATGTCTTGCCTGAGGATTCCCAGCCTCCCCACCACCTTGCACAGAGATTATTTCTGGGGAGGCCTCTCCAGGAAACTTCCTGGGAGTTTCTACCCTTTGGGAACATCTGAGGAGACCTGCCAGCCCTCATCCAACCCCTGGAGGCCCCCCTCCCTGACTGCTGCTTGGTCCAGGACACCAGGGGGAGGGCAGGGTCAGCACCTGAGAAGTTGACGTTTCGGATGTATCTGAGCAGCTGGGTGCCATCCACAGGGTCCATTCTCGAGCAGAGCCCCACCCGGCCAGGGCACAGGTCCCGGTGCATGGCGTGCAGTGCGTGGCCCATGGCATATACAGCATCAATCACAAACTGCACCTTCCCCTCCTGCTCGTACGCTGAGTCCTGCCCAATGCGCTCTCGGTCTGCAGTGAAATCAGGGTGGGGACAACCTGAGGCCAGCTGCTCCTGGGTTCAGCCTACCACCCTCCTAGAGGGTACAATACACCCCATCACCTGTCTGCAGACACCCAAATCTCTTGGCTCCTGTCCAGTGCTTTCTGCATGGAGGCAGCTGGAGAATAGGCCTGAGGGATGAAGGGAGAGTTCCCAGAGCCCAGAAGAGCCAGTGAACCCAAGCAGTGACCCAGGTCATCTGCTATGGCTGAGGCTGCCCTTTGCCTGCCACCAACCTGGCCTGGGGGAGGGAGACTGAAGGAGAGGCTGCCCCCTCCCACAGGCCTCCTGGGCCAGGACCAGTGCTGTGTTTGTCAAGGAGCAGAAAGTGGTGCTGTGAAGCAGTAAACCCTGCCCTCATCCCTGCGAACAGAGGACAATGGGTTCAGAGCTGACGAGAGACTGGTCCCTGGAGGTTCAAAACACAGACAGCCCTGCTCCACAGCTTCCAGTCCCAGCAGACGTGAGAAAGCACCATCACTGCCACTCACTCTCCCCACCCCAGCCCAAGTCTCAGTAATAACCGCTCCCTAGTAGCCAAGGTTAGGGAGCTTTGCACAACTTGGAATCCACGCTGCAAACACCACAGCGGCCCTGGGGAATCCAACCTCCCCAATACGCCCCCTGTCTTCTGTGCCCGCCCCTTGGCCCTGGGCATACCCAGTCTTTCTGCCCTGGGGCCCTGGGCAAGCTTCTGGCTTTCTGTGTCCTCATTTCTAAAAAGGGGATAATAATCCTGCCTCACAGAGCTGTTGTAAGGCTTAAATAAGACAGCACATGGAAAATACTTGGAACAGACTGGGTAATTAGTCTATGTTACTATATGTGCCAAAAGGAGCCCTGGTGGTGCAGTGGTTAAACAGCTCCTTAAAAAAAAAAAAAGGTTTCAAACCCACCAGCCATTCAGAGAGAATTGGCAGCCTGCGTCTGTAGAGACGAGAGCCTCAGAAACACTGTGCCCTGATGGGGCTGCTAGGAGTCAGAATCGACTAGACGGCAACAGGTTTAAGTGGTAAATGCTAAGTGCTCAGAATGGTTTCTGAAGTAGGCAACAGAGAACCCTGGGCTTCAGCGGGGGGAAGGCCTGAGCGGAGCCCGGGATGATAATGATAACAAATCCTACCGGCAGAGGCCTCTACTGTGCACCTCCGGTATACCAGGTATTACTCTAATCTCTTTACATATATTAACTAACCGAATTTTCACAACACTCATTCACACTAACTATCCCCAGAGCTCTAGTGGCCAAGTGGTCAGCAGCCGCGCTGCTAACCCAAAAGTACGCTGTTCAAATCCATCAGCTGCTCCAGGAAAGAAAGAAGGGCAATCTCCTCCAGTGCAATTTACAGTCTGAAAAACACTCGCTGAAGGATCAGCTATGAGTCAGTTTTGGGGTTTAGGGATCACAGTCCCTAGCATAGAGATGAAGAAACTGAGGCACAGAAAAGCTAAGGAATTTTCCAGGACCTGACCCATGCTCTCTCACACCAAGCCTAAAGGTCACATTACAGTTGAAGGATGGGGGGCACCCCAAGGGCAGCAAGGCAGGGTAGGGAAGGGTGAAGAAAACAGTGTGAGGAAGGGCAAGGTTCTGGGGACAGGGTCTGGGGCAGAGCTAGGATGGTGGGCTGGAGAGAGGTGGCTACTACACCTTGGAAACTTATCCTAGGGTTCCTCTGCCCCTAGGGTGGAGGAAGAAGGAGGACAGGAAGCCCTATTTCCATTCGCAAGGATTCAGCCCTTCCTCAAAGCCCAGACATGAACTCTCAACAGCCTCCAATCCCACCCTGTGCTTCCTTTAAGAGAGTGGGGGAAAGTCAAACACCACCGTTGCTCACTCGTGGTGACCCTATGACGCAGAGGAGAGCTGTACAAAACAGGGAGCTGACTCTTTCTTCTAAGTTATCTCTGAGCGGGTTCAAACCACCAACATTTTGGTTAGGGGCAGAGAGCTTACCTGTTTGTGCTACCTCCTTGCTGCAGAACAAGTTCTAGATCTTGACACGATAATTTCCCAAAGAGGAGCAGGGGCTCCCAAGTGGGCTGTGGGCCTGAGCCTCCTGTGTCATGTAGGGCCAGCACTTAGAGCAGTTCCTCCAGAGACCACGTACCCACGGCCTGCTTGGACATCTCGGAGGTAGACAAGGTGCAGGGCATCAGCCTGCCTCTCCCTGTGGTCTGCTCTACCATCTGATCCCCTCACATGCGGGACAGACAGTCCCTACCTCCTCTGGGGTGCAGGGAGGTTAGGCTGTGGCAACTATCAGTCCTCAGCTGGCCTGGTCACCTAATTGATCTGACTGGTCAGGGCCCTCCCTCAAACTCAGCATGTCGTGAGTACCACTGAGTCAAAACCTACCTGTGCCAACCCTTCAGTGGGTCTTCAGAGGCAGTTACTCTTAGGAGAGGAGACTGCCCATCTTTCTCCCAGGAGCAGCTAGTGGATTTGAACTGTGTGCTTTGGGTTGGCATCACAACTACTTATCACTAAGCCACTGGACTCCTTCAAATTACGTATCGCTCAGGGTAAATATTCATAACTGGTGAATGGACACTAGAAATCATGCTAGAGATGGCTGCTCCAGTTCTGTCCTTTTACAGATGACAATACTGAGGTCTAGAGAGAGAAGCTGCTGTGCCCAAGAGGGTACAGCAGTGAAACAGGTGTCCTGGAGATGAGCACTCCTGGCTTCCAGATCCATCCCTGCCCTTCAGCTCGTCCCCTGGGTTATTTCTATACTTTTAGTCAGTGGGTGGATGCTGTGTCCTTCCTGTCCTGAGGCTCCCATGGATGGAACAGGTGGCACGGGCCACTGAGACCCCATAACCAAGAGCAGAGTCCAGTCTCAGTAACCCCTGAGGGATGAGATTCTTTAGGGTCTGAGATCACGATCACTAGAACGCCACCTCCAGTTTGGGAAAGTCGTCACGTCTAGTTGGTTGTGGGTACTGTTGGGTCCAGACAAAGTCTGTGTACTTTCTCCAGTGTGGCCTCAGGACTGGGAATGGGTAATGGTCTGCCTACCTGGCACTCTCAGCAGTCACCTAAGACTTTGGTTGTCCACTCTCATCACAAGGTATTTTGTATGAACCTGGATTCTAGGTCCAAATGACCCAGACTGAAATTCCAGCTCAACCATCCAACTAAACTACATGACCTTGGACTTCTCGCTTAATCTCTCTAGCTTCAGTTTTCTCAAGTGCAAAATGAGAATAACGATGGTAACAACTCCATAGGGTCCTTATGAAGATCGTTGTTGTGATGTACCATTGAGTTGGAACCAACACATAGTTGATCCTCCAGCAGGTTTTCAGAGGCTATAAATTGTATGGGAAGAGATTACTCATCTTTTCTCCTGAAGGGCTGCTGGTGGATTCAAACTGTGTGCCTCTGGGACAGCAGCACAGCTCCTTACCACTAGGCCACCAGAGCCCCTTTATGAAAGCTGCTTCAGAAAGTTGATATTGACAAGGATTAAAGGGTTAATATGTGAGTCCCTGGATGGCATAAATGGTTAAAATGCTGGCTTGGCTGCAAATCCAAAGATTGGGGGTTTGATTCCATCCAGAGGGACCTCATAAGAAAGGTTTTATGACTTATTTCCAAAAAAGGCACCAGTGTAAACCCTACGAAGTACAGCTCTATTCTGACACACAGGGGGTCCCCATGAGTCAGAGTTGACTCAGTTGGTTATTCACAGCAAGACTGGTGCTTGCCAAGTGTGACATGACTATTAAGCGGGCTGTTAAACATCCAGGGTATGAAGAGGTGTAAACTTTGTCCTTACCTGGAGCTGGGGCTAGAGAAGAGTTCTCAGGACCAACAGAGCTTTGCTAACAGGCAAATACTACCTCTAGGCCAAGGCACAAACAGACTGGATGAATAAGAAAGGCAGATTCTCCAGTGTCACTAGCCTGCCTTCCTGTTTGAGGCCTGTGATCACATGGTTCTGTGAGCCCGGATGGAGACAGATCCTCTCTCCAGGGGAGAAGTGGGGCAGGGTCACCTGGAAAGGCCACTCCTGGAGCTGGAGAATGGCTCAGTGTCCTAACCCTCCCACTCTTGGGCCCTGTTCTCTCCAGTTTGAAGACTATAAAACCACCACTCAGCTCCTCATTCATATGAATGAGATGCTAAATTATTAACCAGGGACAGAGGCAGGCAGTAGGCACTGCAGAGAGGAGACAGCTCTCTCCAAGGCCAGAAGCCAGGAGCAATGGTGGCACGTGTGTGGGACACACACCTCCTTCTGCACTAAGTCTTCAACCCCTCTTGTCCTACAGAATCAGGGCAGAAGCACTCATTTCTGGTCATTCAGGTTGAGGACCAAGTATTCTCACTGGGACCACAAAGATACCTGTCTAAGCGCTGGGGAGGGGACAACCACACACGACCATACTGACCCGGCCTGTGAGGGCTCCTGTGGGAAGGGCCAGGGCACTGCTCCTCCACAGTCTTCCCCACACACTCCCTGGGGATGTCAAAGTGCAGTCAAGGGCTTCTAGGGAGTTCTCAACAACTTATCACCTTCTTGACTTTTGTCTCAAGTCTAGCCCCACTGAGTGAGAAAACGGGCTCAGAGAGGTGACTTACAAAGGACCTCTGCCCACAAGGCAGCCATGAGATCTGGAGTGTCATACACACACACACACACACACACACACACACACACACACACACACACACATCCCTCTCACCCCCAGGTCCTCAAACTTGGCCCAGAGCCCTTGTCCCATAGACCAAAGGAGCGCAACGGCAGACTAGAAGGACATTTCACATGAGAGTAAGGGAGCAGGAATAACAAACACAGCTTAAACAAGGACCAGACCCCCTGCCCTAGATGTCTGCAGAAGGCAAAACTGTGCTCACAACTGGTACAGATCTCTACAAACCCCTTAGTCTTAACCCTGGCCCCTGATCACCCAGAGCTCTATGGGCTTGTCATATCTATTCCCATAGATCTAAGAGACAGGCTCAGCTGTGCCACTCTTGTGCAGGAGGTAACTGAGGTCTGTAGGTGACTTAGTGACATATCCAGAGTCTTGCAGGGGCCCTGGCACTTAGCAGGAATCCAGTTACAGAGCCATGGATTTGGTGAAGCTGGTAAGTGACAGAGCTGGGATTTGAACCCAGGTCTCTCTGTCTCCAAATGAGTTTCTACTTTTCCTGAACTGCTCCTTCCCTCCTCCATCTTTCCAGCCCCGGCTTGTCCCTTTCTCCCTTCTGCCCAGCCTCTGCCACAGAGTGTCCAGACAGGCTTCACTGAAAATCAAAGACCTCCTGTTTGTAGGTTTAAGGAGCCCTGGTGGCATTGTGCTCAGTGTGTCAGGCTGCCAGCTAAAAGGTCAGTAGTTCAAATACACCAGCCACTCCAGAAGAGAAAAATGGGCCACGGAAACCCATCTGAAGTTTTATATGAGTCGGAAACAACTCAACAGCAGAGGTTATCTGGGTTTGTTTTGCAGGTCTGGAGGTGATGGGGGTGGGGGAGTCAAAATACCCCTTCCCTTGGGAGGACAGGACTACACAGGCAGAGGTAGTACCATTCTGGCGGGAAGCAATACACACATTTTTGAGAGCTACTGGAGGAGATAAATTCTAAACACATGGAGGCGGCGACAGCAGCAACAGTTTGAAGATGTCCTAATTGTGTCCCAGGGCACAGTGAGGCAGAGATACGTTTGGCTCTGCCACGGGTGACAGCCAGCGGGGGACCCATCTGGGAGGGGATTTTCTCAACCCCCACCACCACGCGTATCCCCTAGGCTGTGGTTACTACGGCGACTGAAACCTTTGTCTGCAGGTTGTAAATTGTAATTGAAACGAGTTTTCAAGGTTGAAATAATCAGAGTTCCTTCTTGTCTCCACCTTCACCTCTCCACAACTCACTCTACCCAGCTGCAGTACAGATGTACACATTCTCGAAGTGGCTCTCTCATATAAGGGCAACCAAAAGCCACCACACCTACACTGGAACATTTTCACATCAACACGCATAATGTAGCAAACACACAAACCTGCATGTATTTACACATATATGAATACACACACACATGTATAATCAAATACATAAACACAAGAACATAGAAACACATACACACTGGGTGTCAATTCTGACTAATAACAATCCCATGTGACAGAGTGGAACAGCCCCATAGAGTTTTCTAGGCTGTGATCTTAAGGAAGCTGATAACCAGACCTCTCTCCCCTAGAGCTGCCAGATGTATTCAAAGCGACAGTTTTTTGGGTAGCAGTCGGATGTCTGACCACTGCACCACCAGGGCTCCAAATCCTCATGACTGCAGATCAGTGAGTCTGTTCTCACTAGTGGGTTTGAACTACTGACCTTTTTGTTAACAGCCAAACTCTTAACCATTGTATCACCAGAAAACAACAAAGACCCAAAATCACTACCATAGAGTTAATTCCAATTCACAGTCATCTTCCATCAGGTTTCCAAAGCGGTAAATCTACGTGCAGAAGGAGCTGGCCTCATTTTTCTCCCAGAGTGGCTGCCGGATTCAAACTGCAGACCTTTCAGTTAGCAACTCAACATATCATATACTATGCTACCAGGTCTCCTTGCAGTCAAGCCTGTGTGTTTATGTAAAACATATATCAATACATATAAAAATTTGCATTTACATCTAAACACACAGATAAATACACTAGGTTTTTATTCCTTGCAAAAACTTCTACGGACTAGGGTAAACTTTTCCCAGATGCTCTGCCAGAAAGCTGCCTGGTGTCCTGGGCAGACAGATGCACCCAGCCCCAACTCCTGCCACAGCAATGATCCAGACATATGATCAAGTCAGGCAAAGTATTATAATGACCTGTGTAAGGAGCTCGAGTCGGAAAATCAAAAGGATGAACTTGCTCAGCATTTCTTAAGCTGAAGGAACTGAAGAACAAGTTTAAGCCTTGAGTTGCAGTACATAAGGATGCTGAAGGCAGATGCTGAATGACCCAGAAGGCACCAAAAGAAGATAGAAGGAGTACACAGAGTCACTATACCAAAAAGAATTGGCTAACACAGAAGAATTTCATAAAATAACATATGAGCAAAAAGGTAATGGGGATGAAGGAGGAAGTTCAAGCTACTCTGAAGGAATTGGAAAAAAACAAGGCCACAGGAATTGATAGAATACCAATTGACATATTTTTACCAATCAGATGCTGCCCTGGATGCACACACTAGGTTATGCCAAGAAATCTGGAGGACAACTACCTGGCTAACTGATTGGAGGAGATCTGTATTTATTACCATTTAAAAAAAAAGTGACCCAAAATAATGTGGAAATTATACAACAATATCACTAATATCACAGACAAGCAAGATCCTGTTGAAGATTATCCAAAAACAATTGGAACAGTACACCAACAGGGAACTTCCAGAAGTGCAAGCTGGGTTTAGAAGAGGCTATGGCATTAGGGATATCATAGCCAACACTGGGTGGATCTTAGCTGAAAGCAGAGAGAACCAGAGGAGCGTCTGTCTGTGTTTTATTGACTATGCAGACATTTGTTGTGGATTGCAACAAATTGTGGCTAAGCTTGAGAAGAATGGAGATTAGAGAACACTTAATTGTACTCATGCAAAACCCACACTTGGACCAGTAACCAACAGTTAGAATAGAACTGGGAAACCCTGCATGGTTCAAGATCAGGAAAGGTGTGTATCAAAATTATACTGGGGAAAGTCTGCTGTCAGGGACCTCTCTAGAGTATGAAGAGCAATGATGTCAATCTAGAGGAGACTAAGGTGCATCTGATACCGGCCATGATCTTTGCAATTACTTCCTATGCAGCTGAGAGCTGAACAATGGCTAAGGATGATAGAAGGATAGATACCTTTGAGTTGTGGTGCTAGAGAAGAGTGTTTAACATATCATGGACTGCAAGGAGAACAAACAGGTCTTTCCTAGAGAGAGTGAAACCAGGCTGCTCCCTGGAGGCAAAGATTTTGAAGCCCTGTCTCACATACTTTGGGCACAAGGCCAGGAGGGAACTATCCTTAGAGAAAGACATCATGCTTGGAAAGATGGAGGGACAGTGCAGGAGAGGAAGCCCCAGGATCAGATGGATTAATACAGTGACTTGGGAAGTGGGATTAGGTCTGTCAGAGATGATGAGATTGGCTCAGGATAGGGCAGGGTTCAGAGCTAATGTACATAGGCTCACTATAAGCCACAGGCAACTCGATGGCACATAATAACAACAAAAATGAGTAATTGATTCTCCTTGAGTTTCGTTTTCCTCAGGTGTAAATTCAGTACAATAAGGCTTAGCTTGAAGAGTCCTTGCAACCTCTGGGCAGTGCAAACTGTTAACTTACTCAGCTGCTAACCAAGAGTTTGGAGGTCTGAGACTACGCAGAGACAAGTTAAAAAAAAAAAGCTGGTTTCATATTTCTGAACAATCAGCTATTACCAATTCTCTTCCACATGCAACGCTTTACCCCTGCAGATGCAATCATCATGAATTGGAACCCACTTGACAATCACTCATTCATTTGGTTTGGAGGGATTGTTGGGAGAATGACCAAGCCACTAAGTATAAAATATTAACCCTTATGTACAGTTCCTGATGAGCTTCCGTTTTCATTTCCTGCCTGACAGTCCACCATGGAGACCTCCCTCACTCCTAGAAGCCTCCATCCCAGCCTATGGCCTGTCCTCCAGTCCCTCCCTCCTTCACCCGGTCTGCAGCCTGACCCAGGCTGACTGCCTGCTTGTCCACCTCTACCTCCACCTGAGATGAGAGCAGAGTTCACAGTACAGCACAGCACAGGTAGGGCCCAGGCCCCACATCCACATGCACAGAAGGGGAGAAAAAGGCTGCTACTCTGTGCTGCCTGTGTCAAATGCTTGCTTTCCCCTCCACCTCCACCTGCAGCTGAGCCACTCTCTCCATCACTCTCTGTGACCCTAGGATCTTTCCAGGCCAGCCTTGCCCACTGCCTTGGAGCTGTCCAGCATTCCCAAAGACACGCAGTGGGACCTTCCTCTTCCATTCTTGCTCTATAGCCCCACACCATGGCTTTTGCTGCTTCCCTACCTTTGAGTTTTCAATCTCCATTAAGTCACTTCCTTTCTAGTACTGGGCTCTTTAAATAAAGCATCTCCATCTCCATCATCCCTAGGTCAGTTCTCCTAGAACTCAGCCTCAGCTCTAAGCCAACTTCTGTCCTAGTGAATCCTGGCTCAGGAGTTTCTGGGGAAGGGACTAGTGATTAAGGTAGTCCAGGAATAAGTTCCAAGAGATAAGGAAACCTTGAAGTTTTGGGAAGTGAACCGATTGACCCAGCTGGGGTGGGGACTCCAGACTCCCTCTCCAGTGCTGGTTCTCCGGCTCCCAGAGTTCTGTGGTGCAGCCCAGGCTGCTCACCCTGGAGTTAGCCAGGGCTCCATTTGAAGGAAACCAGTTCTTGCAGACCCTCACCACCACCACCACCCCAAGTGAAAACACTGCGCACCGCCCTGTCACAGCAGGAAGGAAGCTGGGTCTTTGTAATTGGTAAGATCAAAATCCTCCTAAGGACCACTGGTGGCTCAAATCGTCATGCGCTCAGCTGCTGACTGAAAGTTTGGTGGCTCGAACTCACTCCATGGCCTCTCAAGAGACAGACAGGGTCATCTATTCCTATAAAAATTACTCCAACTCAACCATATCCACAAACCATTGCCCTCTATTCAATTCCAATTCATGGCATCCCTCCATCAGGTTTCAGAGCCTCTAAATCTTTGCAGGGAGAGACTATCTCATTATTCTGTCAGCACCCCAGCACGTAACACACTCCACCACCAGCCTCCTTCAGTGTAGAAAATCCTATAGATCAGTTCTGTCACATAGGGTCACTGTAAGCCAAATAAGACTTGATGGTACCAGGCAACAAGAACAAAAATCCTCCTGGGACTCCTGGGTCCTACAAAATGTGACTTCAAGGATTTATCCCCAGATATCCACAGACCCCAGTCTGAGAAATGCCAGCCCAGCAATAAGCCATGAGCAGGATAGGACTTGCCCAGAATAGGACAGGATTCAGGTGTGTTGTTCAAGGGTTGCTATGAATCCTACTCGACTCCACAGCACCTAACAACAACAGGATGGGACAGGCTGAGAAGCCCCTACTCATCACTTCACTTGCTGGCTGGGCCTTGGCAGGCCAGGGAGAGCTGCTTAGCATCTCTGAGCTTAAGTTCCCTCGCCTGGAGGGATCTGGGGTGTAAAGATCATTAGAGAAAAATTATGCCTGCAGCAGAAGCCACATCCAGCTCCAGGCACAGGTCAGCTCCCAGGAAAGCCAGCTCCCAGCCCGCCTCCAGGCTGAGCCTGCACCTAGCTCTCCTTGACAAGGCAGGATTGAGTCACAGTCAAATGCAGATGAGCTGTCCAAGTGCCTTCTAACAAGCCCTCCCGAGGGTGGGCGTCCCCTCTCTCAGGACCCCTATCACTCCCAGGCTCCCCATCTCTCCCAGGCCCCCCATTACTCAGCCAGTTCTCTCCCACTCCCAGCTCCATCTATCATTTCTTCTACTGGATCTTCCTCACCCACATAGAAACATGCTGTCATGTCTCTCATTTAGAAAGAAAAACAAACAAAACAAAGGCCTCTCCTGACCTCACTTCTCTGCCAGCTAGCATTCTTTTCTCTGTTCTTGTTTACAAGGAAGCTCCTCAAAATCTCTATGTTCACTGTCCTCAGCCTCTCTTCTGAGTGCCTCCAATTGGGGGTTTGCGTCCACAACCCCAACAAAATTGTTCTTAACAAGGTCACCAAAAGCTTCTACAAAGCAAAAGCTGGTTGTAGAGTCTCTGTCCTCATCTTACCTGGCCCCTCACCTGCATGTGACAGTGTCCACTATTCCCTCCTCCTGGGTGTCCTCTCTTCATTCACTTCATTCACTCTCAGGTGGGTTCCGTCCCTTCACTTCCCCCATGGCTCCTGCGCATCCCTCCCCTGGTGACATTCAGGGTTGGTTCTCTGCCTCTCATTCTCTCGGTGATCTTGGCTCGTCCTATCTATCTCATCTCAAAAGGCATTGCCATCAAGTCGTGACTGTCTCATAGCTGACCTGCCGGTGGGTATTTAGAAACCGTAAACTGCATGGGAGGAGATTGCCCATCTTGTGCCCTCAGAGCCCCTAAATATCGACCAACCTCCAAATTACAGGGTCAACAGGATCTCTCCCAGAACTCCAGTTTCCATTCCACACCTGACAGTATTTCATGCTCTACAGGTGCTAACTCAGACTCCTCATTTTCTCCTCCAGCCTGCACCCCATCTCAGTGCAAGGAAGTTCCATCCACCTCATTGTTCAGGCCAAGAATTCAGACATCATTCTTGATTTCCTGTCATTCTTCTCTATGGCATCAACAAGAAGGTGCAGGGTGGCCAAGACTAAGAACACACACCAGGTTATACCAAGTGAATGAATGTAAAATTTTTATGCCATTTTTCAGCAGAAATTTATTTTTTAAATTTACTTTTATTTTTTATTATAATCAGTTATAACAACTTTTTTTTTTTTACAAGCCGAGATCACATGTATCAGTAAACCTAAAACTCGATGATAATTTACCTTTGGAGCACACTTCAGTCAGAGCTGTCATTATTGCCCAGTCATAATGGTGCTTTACACTCAATGCAGGCATGGCTTGTGGTTTTCATTACTAAGGGTGTTTTTATAGCTGCTGATTTTGTCAAATTATCTGGTGTTTTAGCCACAGTATCATGGTAATTAATACTTATTAATATACATATCAGTAAATTTTTTATAATTAAGTAGTAATTAGTATTTAAAGGAAAAGGAGAAATAGAAAAAAGGCATTACTTAAATTACTAATAATGTAATTCAATGCAGATTGATTTTACAAAACTATTTTGTAGTTGGTGGCCTAGTGGCAAAAACCTGCACTGCAATCCTGAAGGCACACAATTCGAGGCCACCAGCAGCTCCGTGGGAGAAAGATGGGCAATCTCCTCCTGTGCGATTAACTGCCTCTGAAAACACGCTGCGGGGTTGGTTAGCTATGGGTCGGTTTCGACTCTAGGTACACAACAGTAATAACAATTCATGTAAACTAAAACAATCTTGCATTAAAGCAATTTACAACTTCTCATATATCAGTCTCTGAATAAAACTGATATAAACAAAACTAAAGATTCTTTAGGGTGGTCTGAAATGGGAGGTGGTGTATGGGGAAATGGGTAATCCCACAAATTACCTCACTGAACACCACCACTAGAGACATCATTGACCCTTCTCTCACCTTCTTTAGCAAAACTCTCCACCTTGCTGCAAAATTTAAAAGAATGTGGTCTGTTACCAGTAGCCCCGGCCACCATCATCTCCCCCTGGATAACAGTAACTGCCTTCTAACTGGTCTCCCACTTGGATCCTTGCTCCCCAGTGTCCTCTCTAGGCAACAGCGAGAATGATCCTGTTAAAACACAAATTGGATAATGTCAATCCTCTTTAAAATCCTAAAACAGTTTTCTGTCTCATTCTGCATAAAAAACCAAATCTTTACAAATTGACTACAAGGCCCTGAATCTACCCTCCCGCGCCATTCCCAAATCTCTTTGACATTATCTCCAAATTGTTGCTCACTCTGTTTGAGTCAGAAGAATGACTTTGTAGTTCCCCAGACCTGCCAGGCACTAGCCCACCCCAGGACCTTTGCACACACCATGATCTCGGCCTGACATACTCTTCTTCTTAGCCCTACATGGCTCATTCCTTCACTGTCTTCAAGTGTTTGTATCACTGTCAGAGAAAGGGTTCCTAGCCTCCTATTGGCTTCAATATTCCCAGTCTTCCTCCAAGATGCCTGGATTTGCCTCTCTGGCTGTACCATTAGCCCTCTTTGGAGGCTCAAAGCATTGAATGCAATAGCCATACTATACACCGCCTTGCTGTCAAGGTCATGTTCTCTTCCACCTGCAAAGGGAACTTTCTAGAAGAGAGCTATCCCCCTCAACAGAGCTCAGCATCAGGTTGGGTATATAGTCAACCTTTGGCAAATGATGATTGGTGTCCTAGTTGAACAAGTGAAAAGCGGCACAGGGGAGGAAAGACCAAGGATCCCTCTGATCCCTATGTGGCTGATGGTTTGAACAAAGGCAAGTTCCCCTGACGGTGGCATAGCTTACCACTTGATTGTTGTTGCTGTTGTTGTTAGGTGTCTTCAGGTCCACTACAACTCATAGCGACCCTACGAACAACAGATCTGAACCTTTCCCATCCTGTACTATCCTCACAATCTCCGACATGCTCAAGACCATTAAGGTAGTCACCATGTTGATCCATCTCGTTGAGGGTTTTCTTTCCTATGATCTGCCACTTCTCCCAGCATGAGGACTCTCTCCAAGGACTGGCCCCTCCTGATAACATGCCCAAAGTATGTGAGACGAAGTTTCACCATCTTTGCCTCTAAGGAGCATCCTGGTTGCACACAGTGTTATTGTTGGTATTGTTAAATGCCACTAAGTTGACTACAACTCATAGCAACTTTATGAACATCACACACGAACCTTGTCCCCTCCTGCATTATCCTGTGATCTCCAACATGCTTTAGCACATTGTTACAGACATTGCAAGGATCCATCTTGTTAAGCATCTTCCTCTCTTTCTCTGATCCTCCACCTTCCCAAGCATGAAGTCTTTTCCCAAAGACTAGTCCTTCCTGACAATATGCCCAAAGTATGTGAGATGAAGTTTCACGGTCCTTGCCTCTAAGCAGCACCCTGGTTGTATTTCTCCAACATATATCTGTTTGTTCTTCTGGCAGCCCATGGGATATTCAATACTATTCACCAACACCAAAATTCAAAGGTGTCGATTCTTCTTCTGTCATCCTTATTCATTGTCCATCTCTCAGAAGCATAGGAAGCAGGTGAGGATATCGTGACTTGGATCATGTGTACTTTAGCCTTTAAACTAGTATCTTTGCTCCTTATCACTTTGGGCAGGTCCCTGACAGCAGACTTCCCAGTATATGTCTTTTGATTTCTTGCTGTGACCATGTGTTCTGATTGCGGATCCAAGTAAAATGAAATCAATGACAATTTCAAACCTTTCTCTGTCTATCATGATAAGGATTTTTGTTTTCTTGATGTTGAGATGTAATTTGTACTGAAGGTTACACACAGTAGGTACTTCAAAATGCTGGTCTTCCTTTCTTTCTCAACAAAGAAGGCTTCTCTAAGGTTCCTTTAGGTATCCCTACATGTCCTTCAAAGGCCAGGCTGGGGCAGCCAGGAAAACCCTGGATCTGGGACATCAGCTGCCCTGAAGCCAGACATCTCAGAGCCAGATGGCCTGGGTTCAAATCCCAGTGTTTCTACTTACTACCTCTGTGATCCTATCACTGGTACTCGGTGGTAAGGAGTCAGGTTGCCAACCCAAAGTTCCATGATTTGAATCCTGCAGCTGCACCTCAGGAGACAGTTAGGCAATCTTCTCTCGACCAATTTCCTGCATCTGAAAACCCACTGGAGGGTCAGCTATGAGTCAGTTCCAACTTGACAGCATACAACAGCAACCTGTGTAATTTTAGGCGAGTCCTGAATCCCATTGTGCCTTGGTTTTCTCATCTGTAAAATGAATTTCTACAAAGATTAAATGTAAAACACTAGGAGAGAGTTTGAAATGCAGTAAATGGTGCATAGATACCACTGTATTATTCCTATTCTCTTATTATTACTGTTATTGCTGTTCTCACAGGCGCATGACCAGCAGTTCCCCACAGCGAGGGCGGTGGCCCTCCCTCTCCAGGTTCTCAGCCCCTGGGAGCAGCAGACAGTAAATTTCTCCTATCTCCTCATAAACCAGGCCTCCCTCCACTCAGCCATCACCTGGCTGGCAGCGCTGTCAGTAAGACGGATGCCACATCTGCCTTGTTTACGGCTTTAATTCCCAAACCTTCTCTGCGTGCTCTGGGGAGGGGCAGGGAGAGGAGGAAGGAGGCGGCGCAGTCCTACCACGGGTCCTCACAGCCGCAGAGGTGCTCTGCTCAGTGACCCTATCTCATTCGTGGGGGCGGAGCGGAGGGGAGCTGGCTGGTGTGGGTTCAACTCTGCTTTTCTTCAGTGTTGCCATATTTGAAAATCGCCTCTGTTTCCTCTTCTACAAAATGGGTTGTGTTGGGAGTCCCCTGTATGGTACAAGCAGTTAATGCCTGGTTGCTAATTGAGAACGGAGGTTTGAGTTCACCCCAAGGCACTTCAGAAAAAAAGGTCTAGAAACCTACTTTTCAAAAAATCAGCCATTGAAAATACGTGTAGGGTACCAGTATGCTCTGAGGTGCATGGGGGCGCTTAAGTTAACTCAACAACATCTCAGAATGGTGACTTCTCTACAGCAGAAAGAATCAGTACAAACTGCCTTGGGCTGTTATGTTACCTAATCTCGGGTCTAAATCTCATCCCCCTCCCCTTCCTCTTCTATATCAACAATGACAGCTGTTGTATCAGCACCAATTTCACACAGCATTTTCCAGCCAGCCTCTTCATAAACCTTCTCTCTAATCTTCAACAACCCACTGAGTGTTGTCATCCCTGTGAACACAGATGTGGGATCTGAGATTCAGAGTGGTTAAGTAATTTGTCCAAGGTCACACAGCAGGGACAAGGCAAGACAGACTCAAGGAAGAGAGTCCTTCCCCTGTCCCACCTCCCCCAAATGCCCAGCCTAGCACTAGCACTTTATGGGGGTGCCTACCCCAGTCCTACCTGGCTCAGACTTTCTCCTCAGGAGCCAACTCAATTCAGACACTGGTGGGGCTCTGAGAGGTCAGGGCTGCTAGTCCCTCACCAGGGTCTCAGGCCCCACAACTACTCTGGGCAGCTCCTTGCTCTCAGCTCCCCTCATCCAGACATGGGGCTCACCATGCCTAATTTAGGGTCACCCACGGACTCTCAGCAGCCTCTGATGGGGCTCTGAATACACCACGAAGGATGTAGAGTAGCTGTGACGTGCCATCCTCCACTGCTCCTTGTGAAATGCACTCCATGCTCATTCCAGCCTCCCCTTCCTCAAATGCTCCCACTGCCTGGGGGGCCTGTCATCCTCCCACCCCTCACTCACCTCTCTGTCCCAGAGGCTCCTATATTGAGTTATCACTTTGGTGCTTTCTTAAAAATCCTGATGCCAGATTGTAAAGGGGTGAGAGTGCAGTATCAGTATTTTTAAAAAACTCCCCTAGTGAATCAGTGTGCTGCAAACATGGGGAACCACTGATCCAGCCCTAAGTCCCCAGGCCTGAGTGCACATTAAATCACGCAGGGAGCTTTAAAAACATCCACTGCCCAGACCCTATTGCTGAGATTCTGAATTAGCTGATGTAGGCATGAGGCCTGGATATCGTTTTTAAAGCCCCCTAGTGACTCTGTGCACAGCCAGGGTTGAGAGGCCCTATTTCACAGCTCACATGGTACCTCCATTAAGGTTTTCTCACTTCCACACCTCTGGGCTTGCTCACTATCAATTCCATTTCTCAGATGAGAAAGCAAAGGCCCAGAGGTCACAGGACTTGCCTCAGGCCCACAGCAGAGCTGTCACACTCCACTGATTCCTGCTCCCTTCCTCCTTCCCTATCCACTCTCAACAGCCCGGCTCAGTTCCTTCCTTCATGATGTTAGAGAGCTGAGCTCTTCCTGTTCACCAGACAGCTGGCCAGAAGTCCAGGAATCCTGCCCGAGGACTGGGTGAATGGCCAGAGCCCTGAGAAATGACCACGGCTGTCTCTCTTCCTCCTGACACTCCCAGACAAAGGAGGCTCCAGAAACACCCTCACCACCAGCACGCTGGTCACTGGGATTAGGAGCTTCCAGTTAAATTGTTGTATCCTCCACTGGACTCACCCAAGCCCTACGCAAGGTGACCTTTCATCCACATATGAGGATATCTGAGAGTAAAAGGGGGAAACTTAAAATAATTAGGAGAGCTCTGGTGGCACAGTCCACAGTGAGCTGCATTGCTAGCCTACAGGCAGCACCTCTCTGGCAGGGTGAGTGCACCAGAAGCTTCATGGGAAAGAGATGGACAGTATCTTCTTGTCTAAATCACAGTCTCAGAGAGCTGGCTGGAGGATCACCTACAGCTGGGTCCTGGCTTGATGGCACTAAGGTGTTGCATCTGTATCAATAACTGAGGGAGCCCCGGTGGTTTAGTCCACAGCGATTTATGATGATAACCTAAAGGCCTCCAGTCTCCTCTCAGTATGATTTACAGCTTCGGAAACTGAATAAAGGATCTCTGTGTTGGACTCACTCAACTTGACAGCAACGAGTGAGTGATCAATAATTATGGCAAGAGAACAAGAATGGGCAGAATGCACGGATACTCTGCCCATGAGGGCCCAGCCTGCCACGCTGAAGCATGTGCACTGCTTACTGACCACATCACTTGTGATCACTCACTGGTGTCTCATCAAAGCCGATTCATACAGCAAACCCTCCAGTGGGTTTTCAGAGGCTATGAATCACAGGGAGGAAACGGCCCACTCTTACCCTACAGAGAAAGTAGAGTTGGATGGGCAGCACAACTCCCTACCGAGGAGGCCACCAGAGCTCCCTCTGCTGTGATCACTGCCTGATTAAGGCAGTTACTCTGCAGCCTTCCCTCTTTGACTCTCCATATCCTCACCTATTATCTGTAGAGTTTTAAGATGTTTCAGAGTTGCGAGGGTAACATGAGGTGATATGTTTAAAGCATCTGGAGCATGTTGTGCCCCCAAGTCAAAACCAACTCATAGCTGACCCTCCAGAAGATTTTTAGAGGCAGTAAAAGTTCACAGGAGGAGACTGCCCATCTTTCTCCTACAGAGCAGTGGGTAGATTTGAACAGTGTGCCTTTGAGTTGGCAGCATAACCTCTTACCACTAGGTCACCAGAGCTCCATGTCCAGAACATAGCAGTAGATGCCTACACTGTGCTTGTGGTTTGCTCACCTAAGAACTCAAAGTCTCCACAGGAGGCACAAGTGTGCACACACATCTGCTCCCTCAGACCTGCAGCCTCATGCACACACAAACATGCAGCTGTGAGCACACCGCACTGCCACTTGCACACTCACACTCACCTGACAGATCAGACTTGGTAGGTTTGCCCGTGAGCTTGCCTGGGTGCCAAGGGATCTCCACAGTTCTAGTGGATAAGACTCCCTGTGGGCCCTGGCCACCAGATGGCAGCCACCTCTGAGCATCAAGCTCCCTCCCTCCTCTCCTGTCTTTGGTCTGCCCAGCTGCTAACTGCTCCATGCAGCATGTCCTCAGTGCAAATTCAGTGGTGCTTATCCACCCCGTCTTCTGCTCAAACTGCACCTATCAATTCAGGGTGATGCTGTATATAGTGTAGATAGAGAGATGTCTGTCTGACTGTAGACCTACTAAGACAACTACCCTAGTAGGTGCCAGTATAGAGCACAGTCCTAGGTTCCACCATTGTCCACCTGCGGGAACTAGGGTTCCTTTACCATATGAGCTTCCCTTTCTAATGATCCTCTGTTTTCCCATCTGTAAAATGACCCACTCCTATCCTACCCCTATCCGCACCCTCCATGGCTCATTCCCTCTCCTCCTTGGTGCTCTGTTTCAGTGCTACAATCACAGCATGACCTTCCCTGGTAATTTCTACAGGTTCAGTCCTTCTTCCCCTTGACCTCAAATTCCCTACCCTCTTTCTTTCCTGGTTCTCAGTACTGCACATTTACTTTAAGACATTCCACAGTTAAATGTTTATCATGTATCCTCCTATTGGGATAAAAACTCAAGAGATTTTTGCCTCTTTGGAAATACGTTTTGTGGAGTGACTGAGAGAACCCAGAGGGAAAGGTTAGAAGTCATTTCTATAGAGTTCCAAGCCTTTGGGTGCCCTGCTTTTGCCAGACTCCACAGGACGGTTGGAGTCAATTTGTTCTGTGGACTTGCCCTCAAGATGGGCAGATGAACCCTAAAGCGGCCAGAAGCTTATAGCACTTCTACAAGTTCACAGGAGTCCCTCCCCTATTCACCATGTCACGAGGATCTGTCACTCACGATACCACTATGGTTTCCCAGGCTCTTTTTCTCTACTCAAAATATCCTAGAGTTGGACCCATAATTGCCTAGCCTTGCCCCTTCAAGTTTTACCCCCCATTAAGGTTCCACCCTCAACCTCCAATCTCCACAGGCTGTATTTTGGCCTTTTTGGTCCTTCATATCCTCCACCAGCTCCTCACTCAAGTGACCTGGCCCTTAAATGTAGACTTGATTGTTGTTGGGTGCTTTGGAGTAGATTCTGACTCAGAATAGAACAGCTTCATAGTATTTTGTGGCCTGTAATCTTTAAGGACAGAGCTCTAATAGGGTCTGCAGGATGTTCGCCTGCTAATCAAAAGCCTGCATCTCCAGTGGTTCTTAATCCAACAGCTGCTCCATGGGGGGGGGGAAGAGGAGCAATCTCCTCTTGTTATGATTTAACTCTAAAACTCAAACTCATTGCCATCAAGTGGGAACTAACACATTGCTGAAACCAATGGGTTTCCAAGGCTGTAAATGGCAAGGGAGGAGATGATTCACATTTCTCCTGCAGAGCTGCTAGTGGATTCAAACAACCAGGGAGGCATAGCCTTTGGATTAGCAGCACAACTCCCTAAAGACTAAGTCACCAGAACTCCCTCATTATCATTTACAGACTTGGAAAGCGGTGGAAGATGGTTAGGAATAGGAACTGACTCTGCGACAGTGAGCTGAGCTGAGCTTAATCTTTAAGGAGGGAGCTCTGGTAGTTCAAAGTGAGCTGTACAGGAAATCCACCAGAGGATTCCGAGAGAGAAAGATGGGTAGTCTCCTTGAGTTATGATTTACAACCCGAGAGACTATAATCAGTAATGAGTCAGAACTCACTCAATGGCAGTGAATGAGTCAGTCTTTAAGAGAACAGGTTACCAGGTCTTTGCTCCCAGAGCATCTCTGCTCCATCAAGTTTTTCACCTACACCTGGAGAACTTCAGTTCTCATCCTTCCTAGACTCCCATTCATGCCTCAGTCTCTGCAGGCCCCTTCCCACCCCACAGACCCCGCCCCCTTTCCAACAGGCCCCGCCCCTCCCTCCCCACAAGTCCCGCCCCAGCATGCTTCAGTCTCTGCCGGTCCCTTCCCCCCCCCACCACCCCCCCCCCCCCCCCTCCCACAGGCCACGCCCCACACACCACGCCCCCTCCCGCTGCTCCTCCCGCCGAGGCCATGCCCTTCTCTCCAGCCCAGCCCGAGCGTGCTCACTAGTGCACTTCTTGACGTGGCTGCCCTTCTTGAGTGCATGGCGGCTTAACTTGCAGTGGAAGTTGTCTTCCCAAAACTCGGCGAACCAGATGTTGCGCCGGTTGTTGTCCAGCGTGCGGCTAGAGAAGTAGCGGTCAAATCCTGGCAGAGGATGAGGACGTCAGGCCCGCGCTCCCGCCCCTCCCCGCACACCCCAGGCCCTACCTCCTCCCCCTGCTTCTGATCTTCTGAACCAAGACTTTGACAGCAGAAAACAAAATGTGCAGCAATGCTTTTCATTCAAAATGAAAAGGGCTGAATTGAGTCCCAGGGGAATATGTGTAATCTCACAACTGTTGCCTTTACAGAAGAGAAGAACACCGAAGCCGTTGTCTCCACGGCCTTTTAGTCAACAACAAATGCTAATATCTGGCTTCTTTGAGAGGGAGGAACCTTGCAGACCTGAGATTAGAGCCAGGGCCCCAAGGCAGAGAGGAGGAGCAGGTGGGGGCTGCCCAAACCTGGGAGCTTCACTCTGGTCTGAGGAGGAGACTAGGCTAGGGAAGATAGGGGACCATGCAGGTCACGCAACAAGACCAGGTCCTACCTACCTCTTCCCTCTTCAAGGAGAGAACTTTTCATCACTGATACATGCTTTGCAAGCAAGACTGAATAACTCTGTTCTCTGCCGGGTG
This sequence comes from Elephantulus edwardii, assembly GCF_000299155.1. Taxonomy (NCBI): domain Eukaryota; kingdom Metazoa; phylum Chordata; class Mammalia; order Macroscelidea; family Macroscelididae; genus Elephantulus; species Elephantulus edwardii. The sequence goes on along the minus strand of NW_006399767.1, from coordinate 27,909,068 downwards.
AGAGGCCCTGTTCTTCTTCCCCAATCCGTGTGATAGGCAAAACTGACTGAGCTGCTCTGGTGAGGCCAGAAAGCCTGAGAGCTCAATAGAATCCATATCAAGTAGTGAGCTCCCTGTACTTGGAAGGGTCCAAATTGAGCTAAATGAGCTGTAGCAGACATGCAAGCACCAGTTGGGGGATTAATGGCACTACTGACACTTTGGGCAAGAAAAATGTGGTGCTGCAGAGGCTATCCCATGCCTTGTCAGACGTTGAACAACATCCCTGACCTCTGCCAGCAACATCTTCCCTCCTCCCTGTGCCTCTCCCCTCACCAGCTGTGACAGCCCAGAATGTTTCCAGACATTGCCATTTGCATTCTGGAGGACAAAATGGACCCTGGCTGAGAATCACTGCTCTAAAGGCTTCTCTAATGTTCCAGAGAGAAAGGAGACTTGTCAAATGACACGTGGGTTCAAATCTCAACTCTGCCACTTACTAGCCACCCTGTCACTTACTGCCAACATATCTCACTTAACCTGTCTGAAGCTCAATGGATGTGGAGAAAAATATTCACAGGGCTGCTGGGAGGACACCAGGAGATATCTGTAAGAAGCCTGACATTTGTAGGGACCAGTAAGTGGCATTTCTTGCTAGTTCGTTTCCTAAGGGTTGGGACTGAGTAAGGTGGTATGGCCTGTGCTCCCTCTACCTCAGAGGAAACAGATATACTGCTGTGTGACCTTAAGCAAGCCTCTACTCTTTCCAGAGCCTCAGTCTGTCAGACTGCTGGATGAAAGGGGCGGGGGTCTGCAATCCTTTTTATTTATTTTTTTAATTATTATTAAATTTTATTAGTTTTAATGAACCTTTACAGAGATTTTGGGTTCTCATTCATTCATTGTTGCACTGTTTTCTCTACCCTCCTCCCCAATTCGTTCTTCTCCCCACCCCTGAATGTCTCTTTTAATTGTCCAATTGCCACAGTGCTTGTCAAAGCCAGTTCTGATTAATCTCCTTTGTCAGTGTGTCCTTTGCCATTCCCTATCACTCCTCCCTGAGAGAGACTTCACCCTGATTCATAAGGAAAAGGGGATGGCGTATTCTCTTAGCTACTTCCTGTTGAAAAGGGATGCTGTGGGTTTCAGGGTGATATAATCCTTTTTAGCTCCACCAAAGCTGGGGTCTATTGAATAGGGGGCGAGTGTAGAGGAAGAGAAGGTCCTAGGACCCTGCTTCCCCTCTGTGATGAGGAGAGCCAGGCTCCAGCCAAACTGAGCCATTAACAGGAACGTCATGCCTTGCTCTCTGCTCTTATTGCAGCTCCAGCTGGAGCAGACTGTTCCTGCTCCTGTCCAGGGTGACTTAGGGTCCTGACCAGAGGGCAAGGGGTGCAGGCAGGGCAGGCTCAACCCGAACCCCATCCCAGGGCCTGCCTGCCCCCTCCCCACTCTCCCTCTCTGTGGGGGCCCCTCCCCCCTGCACAGCCAGAGAGCAGCTCCATGACAGTAACCCGTCGCCTTGGCCTCTTCTGTCCCAGGAGTGAGGAGGAATGGGATGAGAGGTAAAGAAGAACCTCTGATAAATGAGTCTTTCGCATATGTACACATCTCCCACGTGTAAAACATATGAGAAGGAACAATGAGTGGGTCCTGACTCTGGATTCAAAGTCTGTTAGGCTGAGTGTGGTCTGAAAGGCCTCCCAGTGCAGCATGAGTAAGAATGAAAAGATGTGGGGAAATGAGGAACAGGAGAGGAGAGTGATGGGAGAGTCCAGATGATGTTGGCAGTGCTGCTGGAGTGAAGGAAATGGTCCCGCCTCCTGGCCTACCTCTCACAGACATCCGCTTGGGGAGGATAGTGACAGCACCCTCCGCCACCTCCTCCAGGTGCAGCACAGGGGCAATCTTGGAGCCCCAGCTGTCCGAGCCCATCCAGAAGAAGTGGCCCGTCTGGTTGGCTTTTCGTGCTGCCTCCAGCACACGCCTGTGGGAACACACACCAGCCCAGCCCAGCCGTGTCTGTCCACAACTGCCTTGCTCTACCCACAGGTGCCTGGGGGCCACAGCTTTCCCCAGAGCCCACACAATATTTCCAGACCCAGGTGCCCCCTACCCCAGGCCCACACCAATCCACAGGTCCATGGGTACTTCTCCCACTATTTCCAGTCCCTTAGCCTCACCTGCTCTTACTACAAGACCTGTGTGCTTCCCTAGGACCATATTTGCCCCAGGCTCACATCTTCTCTGTGTTTGACCATGGCTCCTAGAAGAAGCATATCTGCCCATTCTCTGTCTGCTCAGGTTCCCACCCACACATCCATATTCACTGACAGATTCCCACATTTATATCTGTCATCATACATACACACGTGCACATACACATACTTGTACATCTTAACCTCGCTGCACATGTTAGCCCCCTGCCGCCAGAGCTCTTACATTCATCTCCTCTGCGCTAAAAGTCCAGGGCCTTTGGAGAGCTGGTCCCCATACCCTGTACAGTGAGGGAGTCCATGGGGTGGACTGAGCTGGGAGCCCATAAGGCTCACCGCATCCCACCCACCCTCAGCCCTGCCATGGTCTTAATCAAATCAGGAAGCCACACAGACTCAAGCCTACAAGTTCTCAATTAACACTGAATGTGTCCCACAAAGACATCATTCCTTGGAGGGGAAAATCAGGGAAGAATGGTTAGACTCTCTCCAAATCTTCCACAGGGACAAACTGAAGCACAGAGGAGGCAAGTGACTTGCCCAAGGTCATACAGTGAATGAGAAACAGTGAGACTAAAAACTGCCTAAGCCCATCCCATAAGCAAGAACCAGATGCAGGGTTTGGAGGTGGCTCCTGGGACTGTGCAGGGGAGTGGTCAGCTGGGGCAGCAGGGCCCAGGATTTGGAAAAAAGCATTTTCAGCCCTTAGAGCTGGGTCTGGGTGGGACCAGCATGAGCTATTCGTGCTATCATTACCACCCACCCCCTTCCTTGCCTCCCTCATCAACCAACTCCTGACACTTCCCGGACCCTCTCACCTGCGGCAGGGCCCTCACCAGGTCACCACTAATGGCAGGTGAGGTTGCTCTCAGAACCCACACTCACGTCCCTATTAATACCCGCCTGCATCCGGCCAGCCAAGATAGCCAGGGCTCCCAGCCCTGCATCCCTGCAAAGTCACCTGGGTTTATTTTTATTTGTTTGCTTCTGAAAATGCATATGGATTCCCAGAAGTGACCCCCACCTCCCACCACATTTCCTTCAGCCTGCGCGTGGGGAGCCAATCTTAAGTCCCTTCCACACCTTCCCCCAGGTGCCTATCCTCATCTCCTGTCTCCTGATGTCTGGAGCTTGGGGCCTCCAGGCCCTTCCCCTGTGAACTCCCCTACAGTTCCCTCTGAGAGGGCATGACATAGTCTAGTCATTTCCATTGGGCAGATGCAAACACAGAGGCTCAGAGAGGGACAGTGACTTGCCCAAGGGCACACAGCCAATAAGAGACCTAGTGGGTACCTGTCTCTTGACCCCTATAGCTCTTAGGTTTTTTCTACCACCCATCTGCTCTGATCAGTGGACAGTACACATTTTATATTAGGGAACCACAGAGGTCACAAAAGAAACTAAGGCAAAAGGCAAGTCCTCCTAAAGGTAGGTGGAAATATATAATTGCCATATAACACCAGTTGAAACTCCTGATTCAACATGGCTCAAACTAAACTGGTCAGGCCTTCCCCTGTTTTACCCCACTTTTCCTCACAGTTATCCTACCCAGATCTGGGGGTGAGCTAAGATTCCTTCCTCTCCTTTACCATCTCCAACTAGTCAATCACCAAGACCTGTGAGTCTACGTCCTAAAAGGTACCACTTCATACCACCCACCTTGGTCCGACCTGCCCTGACCCCCAGTCTCTTGCCTGGTATATCTCAGTATGCAGCTCCCTGCTTCTCTCAACCCTTCATCATCTGTCCTTCCAATGGTAGTATAGACAGGTCCCTGGGGAACCTGGCCCACAACTAGGGGGAATCAGGCGGGATGTGGGTACTGCAAGGGAAAGCCAAAGACCTTGTTCATGGACTCGATGGAGAGTAATGGCTGAGCCAAAGCTGTCTGTTAGTAAGCCAGGGGAGGAGGGCACATCTGGGTGCGGTCTGGGAACTGAGCAGTGTCGAGTTTGGATGGGGGGCTGGTGCCTGAGGACAAAGAGCTCAGAAGGGGCCTCTCCTGCCCTGGGACATGGCAGTGGGGTCTGCAGGAAGCTATACTGCTAACTCAAAGGCAGCATCTGTTACTGTGAGTCCTCCAGATGCTCCTCCAGAGAACAATGGGCAATCTCCTGCCAAGCGCACAGCCTCCAGAATACACGCTGGAGGGTCAGCTCTGAGTCACTTCTGACTCAAAAGCAATGAACTGAGTTTGAGTCAGGCTTATGGTGATAAGAAGCTGCCTCCGAGCAGGGTAGTGAGGGTGTCGGAGATAGCTCTGAGGACCTCCCCTTCCTGTGCTGTGACCGCCTAGGACACCCCTATCACAGACGGCCATTTCAGGTTTGAGAGCTCCATGGTATTCCATAACCTATCACTCCCCACCTCCAGGGACTGGCAAAGCCCCTCCAGATAGCTGCTTTATATGATTCTAGGATTAGGTGTTTATCAACTGGCAACAGCAGCTGGGAAAGATGGTTTGAAAGAACAGGCCTAGGGTGGGCGCTGGTCAGCAGGTGGAAAACAGGAGGGCAGGCAGGGTATCCAGGTCTGGTCGGGGATCCAGAGAGATCTGAGGGCACCAGAGTCTCTGTGGGCTCTAAGGGAGGGGCCAGGGAGAGACTACATTTGCTCCCTCACCCTCCTTTGCAAAGGCAGTGGGGCTTCGTCCACCTGACTCAAGTCAGGGTTGGGTCTCATCAGCAAGCTGATGGCTCCTTCAGGCCAAGACTGCGTGCCCTTCACCGGGGCTCCCTGTGAGGGCTCCTTCAGGCCAAGGCTGCGTTCCCCCTCACTGGGGCTCACCAAGTGCAGGGTTGAGTCTCTCCCTCAGATTGAGGAAGCTTTCAGTTCTGTCTCATTTTGGCCTTGTCAACCAGACTCAAGGAGGTGGGGAGCAAAGGAAAAGGCAGAAACAAAGTAGATAAGGAAAAGTGCTTGGGAATCTTCTCTTTCTGACTGACCCAGGGGGCGCATGGTGGGTGTGCATAGAGTCTGGAGGCTCCAATCTCCTGGACCACTCTGCATATATGAAGACTGAGGCCCAGGGGGAGAAGAAAGTTGCCCGCAGGGAGTCTGAGCCAGAGCCAGGACTAGAACTCAGGGCCCAGAACTCTTCCTTCTGCTCTGAACTGTTCAGAGAAAAGAGGGAGGGACTGAGAGGTGGCCATATTTACTGCTTACTCATCTGTAGTAAATAGTTCAGGCAGGTAAGCACAGGCTTGTGCTGGCCAGAACCTGTTCCAAGGCCCCTGCCCTTCCCTGCACTCAATTCTCGTAACTGCTCTAGCACCATCATTCTCTCTCATTGACACGGTCTCACTGACATCAAGATGGAACCAACTCATAGCTGATCCTCCAACAAGTTTTTTGAGGTTGTACATTGTATAAGAGGAGATTGCCCATAATAGCACTGTTACCATAATTAACACCTTTCTTTCAAGACTAAATGAGGCTCAGAGAGAAGGAGAGAAGGATTAGAACCCAAGTGGTCTAGCTAAAGTCCCTGGCCCTAGCTGCCCCCACTTTGTGAAATGCATATAGGAAACATACAGGGAAGACGGGAGAGTGTGCCTGTGTGTGCCACAGCCTGAGGCATCTCCCAGTTCACACACCTCTTCACTCCCACCCCTCCGGATGCCAACGTGGGGTCAGGCTAGTCTAAGGGGAGGGACCAGAGGTTAACCCCACATCTGGTTCCCTACTCCACCACTGCCTGCCCTCCTCACCTGATATCATCCTCATTAGCAAAGATGATGACGGCTCTTGCATTAGAAGTCTCCAGGAGGCGCCGGATGATCTTGTCAAACTCGCCTGGCTTGGGCTCCCGTGGTATCTTCACCGACTGGGCGATGCATATACCCCCTGCGGGAAAGACACTGGTCAGCCACGGCAGATGGACGACTTGGACACCACACCCACCCACATCCACACCCAGAGAGAGAGAGAGAGAAAGAGAGAGAGGAGCATGCACAGGCATGCACTCATGCACTCCAGGAATGAAGGGCTAATGGGGTGTCCAACCCCTCAATCCCCTAACCTGACCCCCAGCTCCCAAGTTCTGGTCTCTAGGAAAAGACTAAGCAATCAACACAGTACAAAATTAGTTTTGCATGCTGGATGTGTCATTCAGTTCTCTGTGCCTCAGTGGCCCCATTAAATAGGTTGTAGCCAAAAGAAAAAGCTCAATGTGGTTCTCAGGAGCCAGACGACTTGAGTTCAAATCGTGGCTTTACCACTTACTGCCGTGTGACCTGTGAGCGGTTACTGAATTTATCTGTTCCTCAAACTCATAACCTGTAAAGGGGAGGTAATTAATACTGTCTACTTCAAAATGCCATCGAAATAAGTTCACATAGCAGTCACCTTGAAGAGAAATGGACTAAGATATCAAGGACTCTCAAACACTGGCCACTTCCCATCCTTACTCTAATGCCTGTCCCCTCCTGTGATTTTTTGGCATCTCTCAACTACAGGGTTGCCATCTCTAAAATGCATCGTTGCCTGACAGATGCAGTATGTGGAGATGCTGGGTTGTACACTACATTAAATGTAGATACAGTGTAATTACTATGATTCATTTCTCAGTTCTCAACAGACTCATTAAGATTTAACTTCGGGTTGTACTTGTGTATCTGAATTTCAAATCTAGATGGAAAAGCTAGGTTTGAGGACCAGCTTGTCACATACAGATTGCATGCACTTAGGCAAGTTGCCTTATGGCTCGGAATCTCTATCTCCTCCTCTACAAAAAGGAGGAGAGAGATTCTGCAGTGTTGACAGGACGGAAATGACAATCCTGATAAATTAATTAAGGCTTTATTAATTATGCCTTAATAAAGCTTAATTAAAGTAAATAAATAATAACAAGTAAACTAATGCATATAAATACAAGATCTGGCATCTAGTAAGTGTTGGTTATTTATATTACAACCACCTGACAAGAGGACCTGAGAAGGATTAAATCTGAGAACGACAGCAAAACTCCCACCCTGGGCCATCAGTGCCCCCCAGACACCCACAGTCACAGGGCTGGGCTACCATCCCTAGTCGGTGCCCCTGGTAAGAGCGGGGTCCGTGGCTGCCCCCAGTGCTCACCCCTCCTGGGCAGCAGCTCTGTAGGCAGGCTCTGGAGGATATCTGGTGTCCCCAGGGTCGTCCTAGGGCTCTAGACTCTCTAGTGCACAGCTCTCCAGGTCCCACTATGCACCCTGGCTTGGCAAGAGGGCAACGAGGCCCCCAGCCTTCCCTCTTTCATTCTGATCAGATCTCCAGTGGATAAGAGTTCAAGAGCATAAAAGCCACCAATTCTACATAAATTATTTCAGAAAATAGAAGAAGATGGAACCCTCCCAGATTCATTCTATGAAGCAAACATATCTTTGATACCAAAGCCA
>NW_006399767.1:27852528-27898565 GCF_000299155.1 Elephantulus edwardii | reverse complement strand
GAGAGAATAGTGCAACAATGAATGAATGGAAACCCAAAATCTCTGTAAATGTTTATGAAAATTAATAAAATATAATTATAGGGGAAAAAAAGAGCATAAGAGCCCAGGGAAGCAATTCCAAGGTGAGGGCCTCAGACAGAACAACAGAAAAGCTCTGTTGGGGTCTGGGGAAGATTTGGGGGAGCTCTGTATCATTCCTACTTCTCTTGTTCCATTTCAGCACTTCTTTACTGGCTCAATCTTGAGAAAGGGGCAAAGGGCCAGCCTGTCTGCCTCTTGAACTCTTTTCCCTGCAAGAAGCCTACCACTACCATCACCCACTCACACAAGCCTGTGGAAACCATCAAGAGTCCCTCTTTGAAATCAGCTCTGAAGGGGCCTCCCCCCATGATCCAGCTGCTCCCCACCTTCCCCATCCTTCCTGCTACATCACCCATCACCAATAAGCCCCACATCTGTCTCAGCTCTTCAGTCCATCCCCTAGGTACCAGCTTGGTCCAATACTCACTGTTCCCCTTCAGTCTCCTGGGATCCCTCCCCTCAGTTTGCCAGTTTCCAACCCGATAAGCCAGAATTCAGACAGAAGCAACTAGGGATGAGGGGACAGGGTCTATCCTGAGTTCAGATCGCAGCTCGGCCAAACTTTGGTGCTGCACTTCTCCTTCCTAGGCTACAGTATTCCCTTATGTAACAAGGGAATAAATTACCACTATGGTGGGGTTGAGCTTAACTGTGCTCATGCAGAACCTATACCTGGACCAAGAGGCTGTTTTGCGAACAGAACAAAGAAACTCTGTATGTTTCACAATTGAGAAGGGAGTGTGGGAGGGTTGTATTCACTCTCCATACCTATTCAATCTGTATGCTGAGCAAATTATCCAAGAGGCTGGACTCTATGAGGAAGAGTGTGGGATCAGGACTGGAAGGAGATTCATCAACAACCTGTGTTATGCAGATGATACAACCTTGCTTGCTGAAAGTGAGGAGGCCTTGAAGCACTTGTTGCAGAAGATCAAGGAATGCAGCCTTTGGTATGGATTGCACCTCAATGTTAAGAAAACAGATTCTTACCACTAGACTGACAGGCAGCATCATGATAAATGGAGAGGAGATTGAAACTGTCAACAGCTTCATTTTGCTTGGATCCACAATTAACACCCTTGTTACCAGCAGTCAGGAAATATGGAGACGCATTGCAATGAGAAAATCTGCATTTAGGAACCTCTACAAAACTACTGATGAGTAATGATGTCAGTTTGAGGACTATAGTGCATCTAATTCAGGCCATGGTCTTTTCAATCACTTGCTATGCCTCTGAGAGATGGACAATGAAAAAGGATGACAGAAAAAGAATTGATGCATCTGAACTATGGTGTTGGAGAAGAGCACGGAACTTCCCATTGGATGACCAAGAGAACAGATATGTCTTGGTGAGGGTGCAGCCAGAGTGCTCTTTGGAGGCAAGAATGATGAGGCTTCGTGTCACATACTTTGGGCATGTTACTAGGAGGGTCTGTTCCTTGGAGAGGGACATGATGCTGGGAAGGGTGGAGGGCTGGTGAAGCAGAGGAAGACCCTCAACCACGTGGACTGCCATGGTGACTGCTGCAATGGGCCCTTGTGTGTCAGAAAATGTGAGGATGGTGCAGGATAGAACAGGGTTCAGATCTTTTGTTCACAGGGCCACTCTGAATCATACTTGACTTGACAACACCTAACAACAACATGGTGTTGCGCAGGGAGCACTGGTGATCTAGTGTTAAAAGCTGTGCTGCAATCCTGAAGGCATGAAATTTGAAACCACCAGCTGCTCCACAGGAGAAGGATGGACAATATCTTCCCATTCAATGAAATGCCTCTGAAAACCCATCTGGGGGGCCAGCTATGGGTCAGTTCCAAGTCGATGGTACACAGCAACAACATGGTGCTGCCCAGTGCAGAGGAGACAGCTGGGATGTACTGAGCACTGTCCTAAGCATTCTTCAGTGGTTCACTCATTTAATCCTAACCACAGCCCATGAGACAGTTCTATTTGTATCCTTGTCTCCCAGATGGAGAAGGTGAGAGAGTGGTTTACCTGAGGACACACAGCCAATGCGCAGTGGAGCTAGGATTCTAACACAGATGTGAGGGTGAAGTGCTAGAAACTGCTGCACCTCACATAGCTCATTCAGTCTTAGAAATGTCTCTCTCGAGTAGCTGGGGGTAGAGCTAAAGGGACAAGTGTCATTTATGTATTTAAACTTCACCTGATGACGTGGTATAAAGCATTTGTGGTCCACTGTTTCTATCTTCAACCACACTTGACAGAAAACTGAGCTCAGAGGAGTCTGCACAATCACTTGATTCCTTGCTTACCTCCAGAGAGTGAGACCCTTTGGGTCCCTGTAAGCAAAGTCAGAGCTCAATGAATGGGAAAATGTGAAGGGCTGTTTTTAATAAAGATAGACCGTTTGTTAATGATTAAAGGATAGACAAGTTGTGGAATGATATCAAGGACATCATCCAGGAAGAAAGCAAAAAGTCATCACAAAGACAAGAAAGAAAGAAAAGACTGAAATGGATGTCAGAAGAGACTCTGAAATTGGCACTGGAACCAAAGGAAGCCAAAACAAGGCTTTTCAGAATGCTGAGGTAAGAGAACAGAAGATTTTAAAGGGCAGATCAAGAAGAAAAAGCAAAGTATTATAATAAAATATGCAAAGAGCTCAAAATAGAAAAATAAATGGGAGGAACATGCTTGGCATTTCTCAAGCTGAAACAACTGAGGAACAAATTCATGTCTAAAAGATTCTATAAGAAAAATTTTGTATGATGCAGAAAGCTTCAAAGTAAGATAGAAGGAATACACAGAGTCACTGACCACAAAGAACTCGTCAATACAGAACCATTTCAGGGAGCAACATATCATCAAGAAAAAAACAGTACCGAAGGAAGAAATCCAAGCTGGAGTGAAGACACAGGCAAAATTTGATCCCCAGGAACTGATGGAATGCCAGTTGAAGTGTTCTCAAGAAACTGATATATCCCTAGACATGCTCCATAGTGTCAAGCAACAAATAATGGAAAGCAATTACCTGGACAACTGACTGGAAGAGATTCATATTTGTTTCCATTCCCCAAAAAGGAGAGCCAATAGAATGTAGAAATTATCAGACAATATCACTAATATGAAATGCAAGCCACATCTTGTTGAGTATTATTTTAAAATGTGTGGAACAGCACATTAACAGAGAACTGGCAGAAATTCAAACTAGATTCAGAGGAAGCCATGACATGAGGAAATGTCACTGCTGATGTCAGAGGGATCTTGGCTAAAAGTAGAGAATATCAGAAAGAAGTTTACTTATGTTTTATTGACCATAAAAAGGCTTAGTTTTTGATTGTGGTTTATGACAAATTATGGCTAACACTGAAAAGAATAGGAATCCCAGAACATTTCATTGTGCTCATGTGAAATCTCTACATAGACCAAAAAGCAGTTATCCTAGCAGATCAAGGTAACATCACGTGGTTTATAACCAGAAAAACGTGTGAAGCAGAGCTGTATCCCTTCTCCATATGTATTCAATCTGTATGTCAAGCAAATAATTAGAGAATCTGGATTAGATGAAGAAGAATCAGCATTAGAGGAAGACTCATCAAAGATTAGAGGAATTCCTCAGGATTAGAAGAAGACACATCAACAATCTGAGTTATACAGATGATACTGAGTTATACAAGTCTTGCTTGCAGAAAGTGACGATTACTTGAAGCAATTAATGTAGAAGGTCAAAGGCTACAACCTTCAGTATGGTTACATTTCAACATCAAGAAAACAAAAAGCCTCACCGCTGGACCAACAGGTATGTCAGGGAAGAGAGAAAGACCCTCAATGAGATGGACTGACAGTGACCACCACAATGGGCTTGAGCAGAACAGACATCATGAGAATGGTGCAGGACAGGGCAAGGCTCAGCTTTGTTGTTCAAATGGTCACTAGGAGTTGTAATTTATTCATAACAACCACCACCTCTGGGTCCCCTCAAAGTCTCTTCTCAACCACATCCTAAATAGGGTCTTTTTGAGGCCCAGTCAATGCCTCAAAACAAATCACCTTTGCCTCTAGGGACCTCTTGGACCTCTAAGCAGCTTCTATTCCAGGCTGAGGCTACCCTGAGACTCCTGCTCAGACCTGAAAGTGTCAGGTCTTTGAATGATCTCAGTTCATAGACAAGGAAGTAACAACTAGGGAAGGCTGACCAAAGGTGGCAACCTTGACTGGATCTTATAACATAGGAGGCCACCTGGCCGACTGACTGAAAGAGTGCCAGCTGCCAGGCAGTGAACATTTTGGGGTCAATCCTGTCGTTGTTGTTAGTTACTGTAAAGTCAAATACAACCCTATGAACAATAGATCTGAATCCTGTCCCATTCTGTGCCATTCTCACAAGCTCTGATATACTTGAACCCATTGCAGTAGTCACTGTCAATTCATCTGGTAGAAGGTCTTCCTCTCTTTTGCCGACTCTCCACCTTCCAAGTGTAATGTTCCTGAAGGCAAAGCCTCTCCTAGCATCATGCCTCAAGTTTGTGTGATGAAGCTTAATCTTCTGTGCCTCCAAAGAGCAATCTCGATGCACCTTTTCCAAGACAGTAATTATTTATTCTATTGGCAGTCCATGGGATATGTATACTCTTCTCCAACATTATAACTCAAGTGCATCAATTCTTCTTCTGCCATCCTTATTCACTATCCAGCTCTCAGATGCATAGCAAGTTATTTAAAGACCATGGCCTGGATCAGGTGCATTTTAGTGCTCAACTTGATATCACTGCTCCTCAAAAATTTGGAGAGGTCTCTGATTGCAGACTTGCCCATTGCAATATGTCTCCTGTTCTCCTGACTGTTGGTGCCAAGAGTGTTAACTGTGGATCCAAGAAAGATAAAGCTGTTGATAGTTTAACTCTTTTCTCCATCTATCATGATGTTGCCTATCTGTCCAGTGGTTAGAATATTTGTTTTCTTGATGTTGAGATGTAATTCTATATTGAAGGCTGTATTCTTCGAGCTTCTGCAGCAAGTGCTTCAAGTCCTCGTCATTTTCAGCAAGCAAGGTTGTATCCTCTGCATAACGTAGGTTATTGATGAGTTCTCCAATACAGATGCAACACTTTTTTTCATAGAGTCCACCTTCTCAAATAATTTGCTCAGCATATAGACTGAATAAGTACAGAGAAAAAATACAACCCTGATGCACACCTTCCCAAATTTTAAGTGAAGTAGTGTTCTCTTACTCAGTTTGCACAATAGCCTGTTGGTCTAGGTACAGGTTTTGCAAGAACACAAGTATTCTGGAATTCCCATTTTTCTCAATGTGAGCCACAATTTGTTATGATCCACACAGTCAAATGCCTCTGCATAGTCAATAAAGCACAAATAGACATTCTTCTGGTATTCTCTGCTTTCAGCCAGGATCCAACTGACATCAGCAATTATTATCCTGGTACCATGGCCTCTTCTAAATCCAGCTTGAACTTCTGGCCGTTTTCTATGTACTGTTCTTGCCATTTGTCAATGATCTTCAGCAATATTTCCCTTTTATGTGATATTTATGATATTTTCCCATATTTTCCACATTCTGTTGGATCACTTTTCTTGGGAATGGGAACAAGTATGTATCTCTTTCAGTCAGTTGGCGAGGCAGCATCTTTCAATTTCTTGGCATAGAGAAGTGAACACCTCCAGGGCTGCATTTGTTAGTTGAAACCAATGTCACCTGATATCACATCGATCTCTGGGGGCTTATTTTCTGGCCAATGCCTTCATAGCAGCTTAAACTTCTTCCTTCATTACCTCTGGTATTTCCTGGGTCATTCAAGATTTTGCCCATAGCATCTCTCAGTATTGCAACTCCAGATTTGAATTTATTTTTTAGTTCTTTCAGCTTGAGAAATGCTAAGTGAGTCTTTCCCTATTTATTCTCCAATTCCAGCTCTCTGCACATTCTACTATAATAACTTCACTTTGTATTCTTAAGTTGCCCTTTGAAATCTGTACAGCTCGTGTACGTCAGTGTGTTTTCACATTGTTATGACTTTCTGATGCTCTAGTGAAATTTTCAGAGTCTCTTCTGGCATATCTTTTGTTTTTTTCTTTTTCCTCTGTCCTTGAAGTGACCTTTTGGTCACTTCATATTCATGGGTGATATCTTTGATGTCATCCCACAACTCATCTGGTTTTAAGCATTGGTGTTCAATGCTTCACACCTATTCTTAACATGATTTTTAAATTCAGGTGGGATAGACTAGGATCATATTTTGGTTCTCATAAACTTGTTCTAATTTTCTTCAGCCTTGGAGTAAACAGAGTATACTAATTAGAAGGGATAAATGTTGTTGTTGTTCTTGTTGTTGTTGTTGTTGCTAGGTGCTCTCAAGTCGAATACAACTCATAATGACTCTATGAACAACAGATCTGAAACCTGACCTATCTTGTGCCATCTTTATCACCCTCAGCACACTTAAATCCATTGCTTCAATAACTGTACTAATTCATCTCATTGAGGGTCTTTCTCTCTTTCACTGACCCTCTATCTTTCTAAGCATGGTGTCCTTTTAGCCTCTCCTAACAATATGCCCAAAGTAAGAGAGATGAAACTTCGCTATCCTTGCCTCCAAGAAGCACTCTGGTTGTACTTTGTCCAAGACATGTCTGCTTGTCCTTTTGGCAGTCCATGGGTTATACAGGAGCTCTTGTAATTTATTGGCAAAGAACTGCATTGCCAATCCACAGGTATGCAGTTCAAAACTATCAGCTGCTCTGCAGGAGATAGATGAACAATTCCATCTCGTGCAATTTATTGCCTCTCAAAACTCACTGGAGGGTCAGCTATGAGTCATTTCTCAACTCAACAATGCATAACAACAACAATCAGAAATGTTACACTAAGTCAGCCTACGGGGCCCAGGGCCACAAAACATGAACACCAAGCACACACATGTCCACATACAGCCTCCTGCTTCTCAAGACAGTCATACCCACTGCCCAGCCATGGCCACCTGCCATGCCCCTTCCTTTCTTGCCATTTTAGACAGGCTCGGCCTTTTGGGTCTCTCTTAAAATACCTAAGAAGTACCAAGAAAAGTGTTGATTCCAGGGAGTTCATGGAGTACAGAGGAGGGAAGGAGCGAGGATCCATGCAGGACTAGGCCCCTGTCCAGTCCCAGGTCACAGAGAGGCAGGGCGAGGCTGCCCGTCACCCAAAGGCCTGGCCATGCAGTAACGGGCTGGGCAGACACTCAGCTCCCAGCTACACCCTCCATATGGTTCCTTTCCAGTTAGAAAGTGGGCCAATTACAACGTTTCTCCCCAATCTGGGGAGACAGATGGACAAGCTGAGGAGGCTGGGTTGGGGGTAAGGATGAGCCACCTGGCTCCAGGAGGGAAGAACGGAGTGAGAGGCAGGGGGCAGACCGAGGGGAGGGAGGCAGGGATGGAAATTAATTGTTCTGGAACAGAGAGAAAGTGTTAGGTTAAATAATATTTATGGACAAAGCTCCTCCTAGGAGGTTTGGTGTGATGGTCCCGCTGAGCACCTCAGGGGATATCTTGTATGCTTCATTTTGCTACTAAAAGAAGAATGAGATGACCACAGGCTCAGTCAGCAAGAATCCAAGTCACAGGTACTTGAGATGCAAGCATGGTCTGGGGAGGGCTTGACAGTCTTGCAACCACAAGAGAGGGGGCTACAGGCGAGTCTGGAAGGCGTCTGTGTGCGGTCGTGTAGTTGAGGAATGACAGTGAACATTTATGGTGTGTCTAAGGCAAGCTGGATTTTAATCCACACATTTCACATAGATTCACTGGCCTGTGGGAAACAGCATTCCCACGTCTCTAATTCACAATTGAGCAAACTGAGGCATAGAGGGGTTAAGCGGCTTCCTCAAAGGTCACAGAGAGGGTCAAGGGCAAAGCCTGCTTTGAATTCACACCATCTGGCTCCAGAAGGCACATGAGGAAGGAGCTAGATAGTGAAGTCAAAAGAACGTGGAGGATCTGCACTTGCCCCTGGGTGAGTGGCCCCTCTGTGGCTGACTGCAGTACAAGTGTCCTCCTGCTTCTGACTCCATTTTCTGCAGCCTTTCCTCATCGTCACTTTTAACTGAAAAATATTTACTCTTCAGTACGCACCTGAAATAAAAGGGTCGGTGCCTCTTCTGCAGCCTCCATTGTTTAAGTGGGGTTGATGCACACATTTGAATCCACGTGCGCACATAGGTGCACACAGTCACTGGTACATACACCCTGGCGCATACGAGCCTCCGCAGTCACACAGCCTACCCTTGTCCCCATCAGTCCACACTCACACAGACCCCAAGTCACCCAGGAGCCTGCCAGCCCGCCTGCTGTCCAGCCCAAGCAGCTGCAGTCCTCTCTGCCAGTTCTGTCAGCAGTTCAACACAGGAACCATGGCTAACACCCTGGATATGCAGTCAGATGTCTTTGTCAAAGCTCACCACTAGGGAGGGGACTTCTCCACACACCTCCCCTCCAGTCTCTCATTAATAAAATAAGAGTCTTTGAGTCCATACTAATAAAGATACTCCGTAAAAAATCCCTATAGCCCTTCAGGGACAAACCCACTCCCCATCTCAGGGCAGAGCAAAGAGGCCTTTAAGTAGGGAGGCATCAGGGGCTCCCCTCTATGGTCCACTAGACCCTTTGAGACTCCCAGTGGTGAAACTTTCACTTACCCTAGCTTCCCATTCCCCTAAAAAACACTAGCTCCAAACTCTGTCATCCTAGCCAAGCAAGTGCCTCCACAGCCAGGCCAGGCAGGAAGCCACAACCACTTGCCAAGAACATCTGAGCAGAGCAGGGCTGGAGGGACCTCAGAGACCTCCTGGCCCAAAGTGAACTGAGTGAGCCAGGAAGGGGTGGTTCACACAGCAGCGAGGCTGCACCCGCTCCAAACAGGCTATGAGCATCAGTGAGGGTTTAGAATTCCAGCAGCCCCCTGACCGCAGCCCACCTGCCTTGTCACAGTGTAAGTAGAGCAGTGGCAAAGCTGCCTAGAATGAAGCACAGTGCTGAGTTCTGTGCTATTGCACACCTCCCGTTCCTGGTCTCACTCATCCACACATCCAACTGAACCCTCACCCTGCCTTGGAGTGGGTACTCCGTCCCACTCCAGCTGGGACCTCACCTGAGCCAGCCTCAGCTCCAGATCACTCCTGGTCCCTCTGTGCTGTCTCACTTGTCAAAACTAACCTGTCCCAATGTCCCCCACTCCCCAACTCTTCCATAAGAAGTAGGGACAATCTGATTAAGAAGTGTTAATTAGAGCACATAGAGAACAATGGGGGGTATCTGTTTTGTTTGCCAATAGTGTTGACTGTATCAACCCCCATGTGACAGCTACCCCCTAAGGTTTCCTAAGCTGTAAAACAAAGATTCCTACCACTGGACCAATAGGCAACATCATGATGGATGGAGAAGAGATTGAAACTGTCAACACCCTCATTTTGCTTGGATCCACAATTAACACCTCTGGTACCAGCAGTCAGGAAACATGGAGATGCATTGCACTGGGAAAATCTGCAGTTAGGAAGCTCTCCAAATTATTGAGGAGTAATGATGTCAGTTTGAGAACTAAGGTGTGTCTGATTCAGGCCCACAGCATTTGACGATCACTTGCTACACATCTGAGAGCTGGACAATGAATAAGGGTGACAGAAGAAGAATTGACACCTTTGAGCTATGGTATTGGAGAAGATAAAGCACTGAACATCCCATGGGTGGCCAGGAGAACAAACTGATATGTCTTGGAGAAGGTGCAGCCGGAGTCCTCTTTGGAGGCAAGAATGATGAGGCTTTGCCTCACATACTTAGGGCATGTTGCTAGAAGGGTCTATTCACTGGAGAAGGACATGATGCTGGGAAGGGTGGAGAGTCGGTGAAGGAGAGGAAGACCCTTGACTAGGTGGACTGACACAGTGACTGCTGCAACGGGCTCTTGCGTGTCAGGAAGTGTGAGGATGGTGCAAGACAGAACAGGGCTCAGATCTTTTGTTCATCGGGTCACCATGAGTTGTGCTCAACTCGACAGCACCTAACAACAACAGACCATCTTTGGTGATGCATATCACCAAGTCATTCCTCTTAAGAAGTGACTGGTGAGTTCAAACCACCAACCTTCCAGTTAGTGCCCCCAGGGCTCCTGGTGGAGGGGGTGGGTACTATCTAGTGAAGCACCATGCACCAGGTCAGCACTGCCTTCCACGTACATGCAATGAGGAGACATGCATACAGGCCAGATGTACACTGCAGCTTCAAACGGCAAAACACCAGAAATAGCGTAAATGTTTTACAACAGAAGAATGGATAAACTGTGGTGTATTCGTACCACGGACTATTTAATGTAATTAAGATTAATAAAAGAGCTCGTGTGTATCAACACTACAAAATTCTGAAAACACAAAGTTATGCAGGGGGTAAAAAGCAGGTTACAGCATGATCTGTTCTGTTCATGCAGAATGTAATGACCCATGGAGAATATCATTTATTATTCATGGGCTGATGTTCTTAATTGTCACCGAGCCAATTCCTCCTTAGGATGACCTCATAATGTACAGAGTAAAACTGCTCCACAGGGTTTCAAGGCCTTTTGGAAGCAAGTCACTAGGCCTTACTTCCAAGGCGCCTCTGGGTGGGTTTGAACCAACGACCTTTTAGCCAGTAGCCCATTTCTTAACCATCAGCACCACCTAAAAACTCATAGCTGTCAATTCTGACCCACGGTGACCTACAGGACAGAACAGAACTACCCCATGTGGTCACCAAGTCTGTAAGTCTTTACAGAAGCAGTGTTCCATCTTCTTCCACAGAGCAGGTAGTGGGTTCAAAACACTGCCCTTCCTGTTATTGTCCAAATGCTTTAACCGCCATGCCAACAGGGCTTCTTTTGCACCACCCAGAGATTCCCTACTTATGGGCACAGATATATATGAGGAAACACTGAGGACTGTGCCTCCTCAATGCCCACAACAGTGTCCAGAACATACTAGGTGCTCCATAAATGTTTGCTGAAGGGAACCCACCACTTTCAGAATTGTGGTGATCTTCAAAAGGAATAGGACTGGCAAGGCTCCACAGGAAAACTTCTACCCAATCACAATTCCTCACTTCTTTAAAAACAACTGCAAGGGAACATGGCAAAAGGTCAGCATTCAGGAGCTCTAACTCCAGAACTCAGACCAGATGTAACTTTGAGACACAGTGACAGTGAGCAAATGGCATTCCAGCCCTTGTGCTGTGCTGTGCTGCCTGGTGGGGAGCTAGTGGGACACGCCCCCAAGTCCTCTTTGTTCATTTGTGAAAAGGGGTCATGGAGTTATCCCCAGCCCAGAGGCTTCTTTGGTACCCAGAACCTGTGTGCGCTTCCTGCCACCCACTTGGGGCTGCTCTTTCTTTTCCCATCCATCTGGCCCCTGAAATCCCATCTTCCTCTGAGGACAGGCCCTTCCGTGGCCAGTCTCCCCCAGCGCAGGATGGAACCCTCCAGCCTTCCCCTGGCTCCGGGCACTCACCCTGATGTGAACCTGATAAAAATACTCTACCCTCGACACTTGATCTTGGTTTCCTGTTGTATTTAGTGGTCTCTTTGCCCTTTCCATTTGTGGTCTGGTGACCTTTTCCAATGATCTCTAGGTCTGCATCCAGTTAATATGTCTGTATCCGTGTCAGCACTGGAGGCCGTCATCAGAGCAGTGACCAGCTCCCCTCCCCATGAACATTCTCCCGTGGCTGACCATACAGGACTTCTACTAATGCTCAGTACCCACTTCTACCATAGAATAACATTTGATTGAGTTGTAAGTTAATGTCCTATTTCTTAAATTATATGACACTAGGCACAAAATTGTTTGTATAATCTTTCTGCACTGAATTGCATTATTAGTAACTAAGCAGAAGCCTTTTATTTTCTCCTTTTACTTTCACTACTACTTCAGTCTCAAAAAAAGGGGGGGAAAGAAGTCTGGGTTCATAAATACTATTTACCACAATATTGTGGCTGAAACACCAGAAAATTTGACAAAATCAGCAACAAAAACAGCTCATGCTTGTAGCCGATGCAGACAAAACCACGAATGGAAGCATCACTGTAATTGGGTAATAAGGCCCAGAATGTTTCAAGAGCTTCAACAAAGGAAATCTGCAGAGTTTTAGCCCAGCAAGTATATTGATAGGTGTAAGATGGACTAAGAAGACAGAGCACCATGATAGATGGGGAAGACACTGAGATTGTTAACAATTTCAACTTGCTCAGCTCCACAATCAACACTCCTGGCACCAGCTGTCAGAAAATCAAAAGACAAATTGTATTAGGGAAATCTGTCAGAGACTTCTCCAAGGGATAAAGAGTAATGATGTCTATCTAAAGACTAAGGTACACTTGATTCAAGCCATGGTCTTTGCAATTACTTACTATGCATCAGAGAGCTGGACAATGAATAAGGATGACAGAAGAAGAATTAATGTCTTTGAGTTGTGGTGCTAGAGAAGGGTACTGAACATACCAGGGACTGCCAAGAAAACAAACGGGATTGTTCTGGAGAGGGTAAAACCAATTTGCTCCTAAGAGGAAAGTATTTGAAGCTCTGTCTGACATATTTTGGGCATATTGCCAAGAAGGGCCAGTCTTTGGAGAAGGACATCATTCTTGGAAGGATAAAGGGACAGCGCAAGAGAGGAAGACACAGATGAGAAGGACCAACACAGTATCTAGGGTAATAGGCTAAAGTGTGTCAGAAACAGTGATATTGGCTCAGGGTTTAAAGCTACAGTACACAGGGTCGCTATGAGTTGCAGGCAATTCAACAGCACATAACAATAAGAACAAGCTGGACTAACAAAAAATGTTTTTGTTATAATTATATGGATACTTTTTTAAAAAACGTCTCAAAAAAAAATCTCACACCCATGTTTATTGCAGCTTTGTTTGCAATAGCAAAGAGCTGGAAACAACCCAAATGCCCATCAACAAATGAATGGATAGAGAAGCTGTGGTATAGTCACACAATGGAATACTATGCAGCATTGAAAAACAAGAAACTCATTAAATATTAAGCAAAATGGATGACCCTGGAGTATATTATGCTGAGTGAAATACCTCAGTCACAAAAAGACAAATATTGCATAGGGATACTGTTGTAAAACAAAGGAGGGGAGGAATAATTTATATTGCATTGAAACAGATGAGGGAGAGATCTATTTAAAAGGGATATATGAATGGGTATTCTTGTCATTACAGAAGTTCACAGTGAAGGCTGCACGGGGGGGACTGCATAACAATGAGTTTTTCTTTTCAGAGAGAAGAGTGTGGGGGAGAAAAGTGCAACAATGAATGACTGGAAACCCTAAGTCTCTGTAAACTCTCACTAAAATTAATAAGAAAACAATAATATATGTCTACTGAAACACTGCACGCCATCTGATCGTGTTACTCAGGGTGGCCTTCACCTCACTCCCCCACCCCTGACCTCCCCACACCTCAAGAGATGCCACCACCCCAGGGCAGCCTGGTTCTTCCTATTAACTCGCTCATTCATTCACTCATCTGACAATGTCCTGCTGACATGCTGAGCGAAATACGCCCATCACAAAAGGACAATTACTGTAAAGACCACGAAAAAAGCTAGAGACAGAGAGAATCATCCCAAGATAGTTACCAGGGAGGCGAAGAGGAAGGGAGTAGAACATTAATTAATAGATAATAAACCCTTATTAAGACGGGTGAAGGGAGAGACAATACTGAATGAATGGATGATCAGGCATTGTGTGGATTGTAATTGATGTTATGGAACAAAATGTGCACAGATGATTGATTGAGGAAAAAAACCCACTATGCTTTGTAAACTTTTACTCAAATCACAGTTTTGGAAAGAAAAAAAAAATAAAGTGATCGGCTCTGTTCCTGCCAATGATGGTCCTTAAAAAAAAACACATGGTATGACATTTTTCTTGGGAGCTCAAAGCAGTAAGAGCATAAAGGAGAGCAAGTTCAGGGGGACAGCAGTCCAGGCCAGTGTGAGCACATTTCCTGAGCGCACTGGTGAGCTAGGCCCACAGGACACACGTCCCCCCACATCACACACACACACACACACACACACACACACACACACACACACGCTCCTCCTCAGGACAAGCGGAGGCCCCACCCCTCCCCTGCTGCACCTTCTGCCATTGCTTTGCCCTCATTAAGTTGACTACTATTGACTGCACATCTGTTACGTGATGGGCATAGTTTCAGATGCTGATATGCAGCCCTGAGGAAGAAGAAGGGGAGAAAGGTCCTACATCCACACAGATTATTTTCCAGGGGCAGTAAACGGTAAGCATGTGCATGAAACAGCCCCTCGGAAGAGGTGCCCTGAAGGAAAGCAGCCACCTTCACCTGGGAGCCCCGTCTCCTCACTTGACCTGGTTCTGTCCTAGATGGCAGTGGCCCAGGCTGCTGGAATCGTCCACACGGACTGAGAAGCAGAGGCCAGATCTTGACTCAGGTGTAGCTTTTCTTGAGGAGCTTCTTCCTTGCTGAGACCCAAGAAATTGAAAACACGTTCCCACTTGTAGTCCCCCCTCCCCCATCCTTAAGTGGGGGCTCGTGGCTGGAAAGAATTGGCTTTTCTGC
Organism: Elephantulus edwardii; assembly: GCF_000299155.1. NCBI lineage: Eukaryota > Metazoa > Chordata > Mammalia > Macroscelidea > Macroscelididae > Elephantulus > Elephantulus edwardii. The sequence goes on along the minus strand of NW_006399767.1, from coordinate 27,883,887 downwards.
TCTTCAGGGCCTGGGAACCTGGGCTGATCTTCTCAACAGCACAAGCCCTGAGTGGGATAAGGGGGGGTCTTGGAGGGACTGAGCTTCTCAGGGACAATCAGGGGGAGTGGGTCACACTGGTTTGCTGCCTGGAGGTGTTAGCCTATTGCTCTCCAGTGAGCTAAGTTTTTACACAAAATATGACTACTGCACCTGCTTTTTACTTCCTCCTCCCCTCCAGGTGAAGGTGGAAACAGGGAGCCCATCTGAGCCTCCACTGTGCCCAAGACACTCCCATTCAGCACTCTCTGTCCCCACCAACCTGCAAGGTCACTTCCTCTGAGGGGTCAAGAACCATCAGCCATCAGAGCATCCCTGCTCGTGGGGTGCCCACCCCGTGCAGTCAGCCTGCACAGGCAGAGGAAAAGGTCTCCCACAGCAGGCATGTGCTTTTACCCAGGGTCCGTCCTGCAGAGGAGTGTCCCCTGAGCCCCCGTGTTCCTCCTGAGCCCTCAGCTTGGGTATCTTGTCTCCTCCCCATGGCTGCTTCTTCAAGCTGCTTACTTCATTTTCTTGCTTGCTCCTTCAATCCATGCTGACTACCCCAAGATCAGGGTCCCACCCAGGAAGGGGCTGAGGTTTTGGCCTCGAGCCCTGGGGAGGTGGCAGAGAATGGGAAGAAAAATGGGCTCCCAAAGGCCCACCTCCTCTCTCTGATCACCTAGGGGCCTGCGTTGCCCAGGCTGCTCCCTGCAGCAAGAAGTCCCAGCACAAAGCTCTACAGGGACAAGAAATCTCTTCCTCCAGAGTAGAGCCACTTCTGGAAAGGCCCATGCCTACAGCAGAGAAAGGGTGGTTCTGGAGACCAGGACAGACAGGAGCTCCTGGCATCTCTTTCTTTCTCTTTTTTCCCTTTTTGTCTTTTGAAATTTAAAGAGGGAGGAAAAACAATGAAAAGACAAACCCTAGGAAATCAAGTGGAAAAAATTTACATTACTGGCAAAATGGGAAGGCAGCAAACTGCAATGTGGAGAGAAAAGGGGGGCCTTGTTACACAACCCAAGGGGCTGGGGTCCCCAGACTCTAAGAAGGGGGATGGGTAGGAGGCAGCAATGAGGAGGTTGGGAGTTACCCATGGATCTTTTATGGTCTCTGTCACACACACGCACACACACACACACACACACACACACACACACACACGGCTTCTTTTTCTCCTCTTGGTCCCACCCCAGTAGCCACCTTTCCTGCCCACCTAACCTGCTCTCAGGAAAGGTCCCAGAGGGGTCAGTGACTAATAAGATGGTCTTTCTGTTTTCAATTGAGAACAAAGACTTTACCTAAAAAAAAATGGAGTTCAACTGTGGAGTTTGAAGGAGCTGGCAGAGAGAGCTGTGGCCAGGGGGTGCTCCAAGGCGAATAGGATCCCTGGGCCCTGAGAAAATGCCCTCATCCTCACAACTGCTCCAGGGTTAGAAGGGGTATGAGGAACAGTGATAGGTGGGCCTGCCCCAGACTCCTCCCAGCTCCAGTCAGAGACGGGAATCTGAGGGGGTTGCTGAGCCTAGTTTACAGCTCATCTCTTCTCTACCTCCGTCCCTGCTTCCAGCCCTACTCCTGATTCCAGTCCATCCAATCATCTTCTCCTTCTTCATCTGACAAACATTCCCAGTGTGCCTCTGCCTCATCTGTTTCCAGAGCAGGCCCCTGGGCCTTTGCACAGGCTGTTCCCTTAGCCAAGAGCTCCCCATCACGGGTTGTCTTAGTGACCACTGGTTTCTCTGTTCCAGCCCTTCCTCTGCTGAGCTGCAGTTACCCCCTGGGTGCCTGCTTCCTCTGTGTGGGGCCTCACAGGGCCCAGGACACACAGGAGTCTGTTCAGGGCATGTAGGCAGTTCACACTCGTCAGGTGAATTAAAGGCTGAGCTTAGGGAGTCAAGAGGCTGTGTATGAATCCAAGGTGGGCACCCACACTGCTAAACCCCTCACCTCCTCAAGGTGCCTTTCTGGTCCCACAGTGCACTATGATCTGCCCTGGGAGCTACACCTTGTCATATCAAGGGCCTAGACATCTCTGCAGAGGTATGAAGAACCTGGCACCTACTTCATGTCAGCCTCTGGGCTACTCTGATAATCAAATCACTGTGCTTACCTCACCAGGCTCAAACATGGATGGGAGGCAATACTCATACCTCAGAACTCTCTCAGAGGCCCACCTTCTGTTGAGGTTTTACTTTCTCCACGTAGACATAAAGTCCCTGAGGACTTAGGAAATATACAGGCGAGGAGGAGCAAGTGAAGAAAAGTATACAGTAGCCATACCAGTTAGCTGGGCCACCAAGAACTAAAGACAGGCCAGTAGAGAAAGGCACAAGGTGGAGCACAGAATAGCCACCCTTCCTACACAGCCAGGGTGGCTGTCTGTGGTCAGGGTAGCATGGACAGGGTGATTGCAAACAGCATGGCTCTGGACCCCTGCGAGGCAGAGGAGGACCCATGAGTAAGACTAAAATAGAACCAGGAAAATCTAGTTCAGAATGCTGGTTCCCCCACCTCCTGGCTGTGTGACTTGGCTAAGTCACTTAGCCTCTCTGTGCTTCAGGCTTCTCATCTATAAAATGGAGAAGGGGTTGAAGGACCCTTTAGTGTTGATGTCAGGGCAAATGCAGTGGTGTTTATAAAGGTAGGCCTGCCTCCTTTAGCCAGAATCTCTGAAGGAAAGGAAATCTACCAAGGAGCGAGGGTGGGGGCTGCTCAGGCCAGGAAGGACCTTGGAGACTAGGGTCAGAGCTCAGAGTCACAGCCCAGATCCCTAAGCCTGTCAAAGGCAGGACACACAGGGCTTCTTACCGGAACACAAGCTCCTGGGCCCTTGAACACACATGCATGCCCCCACGTGGCATGTGAACACTGCCACAACCTCACACAGACACACAGCCCCTCTCACCACGCACAACCCTGCCTGTTGCACAAGTGTACTCAGAAACAGCCTCACAGCCACAAAGATGTGGACCTGGCCACACACTGACATAACAACCTCACAAACCACACAATAACCACACACAGCTTCACACAACCATATTCACCACCACAGAGTCACGTAACCAGGCATATGAATCATGTAAAACCTGAATCACACATTTGTACCCAATGTAACCTCAAGCAACAACACAGCCACACAGCCACACCACACTGTCGCATACATGCCACAAACAGCCACAAATAAAACTCCACACCCAGCCCCATATTCCCCACATCACCACAGCCTGACATAATCACCAGTCACTGTCTCATTCAATGACCCTGCCCACCCAATGAAAGGCAACCAAGTGATGAAAAGGGCTCCAGGCTCCACAGACTATCACAGGGCCTGACAGGGCTCACACTAATCTCCATGCACGTGCACAAGTACCCACCCCCCACCCCACCCCCCTCAGGCTCGTCTTCTTACTGAGAAGGGCTCTCTGGCTGAGTCTCTCCAGTAAGCACCTCAATTTGCCTGAAATTCTTCACACTAAGGCCTTCAGAGCTCCCTGGCTGCCCTGGGCTTCAGCGAGGTCTTGCAGAACCTCCCTTGGCTTTCACAAGTTGGAGCCCCGGCCTGTACCACTCATCAGCATCACCAGCACCTTCCCTTTGCCATCGGTTCTACACTGACACCTGGGAGCCGGGAGGCTTGGCTGAGGAAGGCTGCAGGATGGTGCAGGCACAGATGGAGGGCACGCCAACTGGGGCACCCAGCAACTTCCAAGCAGTCTTGGTGAACCTGGTACTGAAGCAAAAGTCTTCCTCTTTCTACCACCAAGAACTCCATTCATCCCCACCCCCACCTCGTCCTTGCCCCTCAAGGGAGGACTGGGCTGGATCTAAGAGCAGGAGCAGTCACTGAACAAAGGTCCTAGAGAGCAGACCTGCCGTGACATCATCAAGCTGAATCTAGGGTACAGACATGCCCGTGCCCAGCCTGAATGATCTATCTGCTTAACTTGCTCAAACCTCCATTTGCACATCTGTAAAATGGGGATGACATTGTCCCAACACCAGACACTGCTGGTTGACTAAAGGGGACTGCCTGCATACAAGCCTGGCTTCTGCCTGGCATTTGGGGAGGAGCAGGTTGCAGGCTGGGGACCAACAAGCATCTGAACAGAGGCTGCTATCCCTTCCCCAGGAGGCCGCTGGGCAGCGGCTGCGCTGTTCCGAGCTGCATTATTCATGGTGCTCAGCTATGAGCAGAGGGAAATTTGCTGAGTGATCGACCTAATATCTTAACACAAACCCATTTAGGCAAAACACCTTTGAAGCGAGAATGAAAGAAAAAACAATAGAAAAAGAAGCTGAGAGTGTTTGGAGGCAGGTGGTAGCAGGAGGGAGCTTGGCACCCAGAGACGGCTGATTCCTGGCCCTCCCCCACCCCATAGCCTCCCTGTGGGAGACCCCTGCCCCAGCCCAGCTCACTCATGCCTCACCTTTCCTCACCCTCACTGGCTGTGCCTAGCATTCTCCCACTGAGAAAATTCTACCGCTTCTCAGATTAGAGTCAGCCAAGGAAATGGGGTCTCCCCAAGGCTCACATACCAAGTCAGGAGCCAGCTGGCAGCTGGACCCCCACGTGCTACTTCACACTCCAGACACTTTACCACCCCATCCTCTCCGGAGGCTCATCCCCTTCACCCCTGGAGTAGCCCTGAGGTGATCACATGGGGTGGGAAGGGCTATGGCGAGTCCTATCCTTCCTTCAGGCCAAGGCTGGTGGAATGTGGCCGAGGCCCTGGGGACACTCTTGCGCCCACAAGACCACTTTCTTTCTCTAGCTCAAATACTTTCCTGCCCTTGAGTCTTTGCCATTGCTAGGCCCTCTAACAGAAATATTCATCCCCCTTCTCCATATACCCTATCCAGCCCCAGAGCCCAATTTCCTGAACTCTCACCCCACAAAACACCCCAAATCCCTCCCCTGTGGGAACCTACTGCTGCCCACTAGAGCTCTCAACACACACCCCTGCCCTTCAGCTGCCTCTACATTTAGTGTTGTGCTCAGTTTTGTAACCCTCTTGCTGAGCACTGAGGCCAGGTGCCTGGGCTCAAATCCCAGCCCAGCCACTTCTTAGCTGCGCGGCCTTTGGACAAATTACTTAACTTCTCTGGACCTTATCTTATTATAACAAGGGCAAAGTGCTCAGGACAGTGCCTGGCACGTAAGTGTGTGCTAAATGTTATTGTTAGATGCTGTCAAGTGCAACTCATAGTGTCCCTCTGAACAACAGATCTGAACCCCGTCCTATCCTGTGCCATCCTCCTCATCTCTGGCATACTTGAACCCATAGCTGCAGTGATGGTGTCAATCCACCTCGTTAAGGATCTTTCTCTCTTTTGCTGACCCTCCGCCGTTCCAAGCACGATGTCCCTCTCCAAGGAACCCTCCTAATAAAATATGCCCAAGGTATGCGAGACAAAGTTTTTCCTCTAAGGAGGCTGCACTTTCTCCAAGACATACCTGTTTGTTCTTCTGGTTTGCTAAATAAGTGTTTGGTGTTACTCTATCATCATTATTATCATCCCTTTCCTCTATTAGCCCCTAAGCCCCTCTGACAGGGCTTCTCTCTTCTAACTTCTCAGGTCCAGCAGAGTACCAGGCACACCACAGGTGCTCAATCAATAGTGAAAACAAGGTTGATTTTCAACAAGGATACCTGCTCTGTCCAGGCACCCCAGGAAGAAGAGTCCAGTGCAGAGGCAGGGCATGGAGAAGTCAACCTCCAGGCAGCTCCACCTCAAGGCAATGACCGACCGAGGCTTTCAGGCAGGGTGGGGCTGGCAGCTGGGCCTGTGGTTTGGCCATAAAGGAGCAGGCGGCTGCAGGCTGGGATGAAATATTTAGGAGCCCACATCCCCGGGAAGTAGAAACTGACAAGCAAAATGAAATGTTGAGATGTAATTACCTAGGCAGGCCAAGCATGTCTCCCCGCTGGCTGCAAGCTTGGGTCGCCCCCCTACACGCACCACAAGCAGGTACTGGGTAATGAAGTCCTCCTGGACCCTCTTCCTGCACCAGCCCTTGCATCTTCCTCTTCTGGCCAGTGCAGGTGAGGAGGTGGCCAAATGCTGGGCTGTAGTTCCCTTAGGCCAACCCTGGCAGGGTGGCCGGAAACTGGAGCAGAGAACTGAGGCCTGGGTCCAGCCTTGGCTCTGGATAGGACCAGGGCAATCCTTCACTCCACTGGGCCTCAGCTTCTTCAGCCAGAAAATGCAGCTACTCATCCGTACCTGGGAGCAGAGCCTGGGATGGCAGATGTGAGCATGCTCGTAAAACTGGTCTTAGTGAGGGATGGTGGCATGAGTGGACCACAGACAGGACAGCTCCAGAGGCCAGCCTGACCCAGTGTCCTACAGGAGACATTCTGAGCTGCTGGGTTGTCTGGGGCCCAGGTTACGGGTCCGGTCCCTGGGCTGGAGATGAGTCTGCTCCTCTCCCTCAAAGAAAATGCTCCAGGAAATCCCACAAGCCTCTGCTTGGCCAGATCTACAATAAGAGATGGGACCAGAAAGGAAGATGAAGGGGCCTGCAAAGCTTTAATCATGGGACAAGCCTGAGTGGGTACCAGGAGCCTGTGGAGTTATGAGACTGGGGAAAGGGATGCTCAGCTGACCCATCCTTGCTGGAGGAGGGAATGATTCATAGATTTCCCTGGAGAAGCACATCATGCTTAGTAAAGTAAAGGATTAGCTAAAAAGAGGAAGATCCTCAACAAAAGGGATTGACACAGTAGCTACAACAATGGGCTCCAGCAGGGCAACAATTTTAAGGCTGGTACAGGAAAGGACAATATTTCATTCTGTTGTGTGCAGGGAGGGTCACGAGGAATTGGAACCAACTCAATAGCACCTAACAACAATCCCACCCCACCCCACCCTTCAATAGGCTCTTGGACCAGCTGTTCTATACAAGACTGTCCAATGTTTATAGTACAAGGGTAATCTTGGGAACCGGAGCGCTTAATGTTAATAGAATCCCTAGTCGAAATGATAATCCAGAGTGTCCCCACATAGCTCTAAATGCCTCACAGACAGAGTGGCACTGCTCAAAGTTAAGAACATCTCCTGATCTAAACCAGGACCCAGCGGCCAGTCCTGGCTTCACCATGGCCATCGAGCACGCGCCAGTCACACACATGCTGCCCAGGCCCCTCTCCAGGCTGACTCCAGGGCCTCCAGGTGGCTCAGGGTCCCAGCCCAAGTCCAAATTTGCCTGGAAACAGTCAGTTAATCCCTCATTGTGTACTCCCTACTTTTGCCAATACTATCTTACCAGGCCAGAGCCCCAGGCCGGCTGGCCAAACTTCAGCCACCCAGCCTGGCCCCTGCAACTCTCCCCCAAAAGTCCATTCCCACCTGGCCATCTCTCTTTTCTCTCTCCTTCAGTGCGTTCCCTCCCCTCTGGTCAGACCTCGAACGTGTCAGTCCAGCCCACAGCTGACCTGGTCCACCTCTCTAGCCTCATGCACTGCGCTGTCATTCTCCACCCTGACAGCACCTGCAATTTTGAGCACCAGCTCTTCCTTTCCCCAGTTAGCTCCTGTCCCTTCCTGGGAATTCAGTCAGACCCACCCGCAAGGAGCCTCCCCAGCCTCCTCCTGCTCTATGTCCCTAACCCTCCCAATGCCTCAGTCACTACACCTAGCACATTCTATAGAAATCATGAGCACGGTCCTTCTGTGTCCACCAGCCTCTAAGTTCCACAGATATGACCCACAGCTGGGCAGAGAGCATTCCATCATTTACTCAGTAACAATTGACTGAGTGCCTCTCGTGCCAGGTCCAATCATAGATGCTGCGGTTACCGCAGCAAGCCAGACAGACCAGAGCCTGGCCCACATGGAGTTGATGTCCATTTATGAACCAGACCAAAGATGCTGAGAAATGAACACATGAGTGGGTGAAGAGCTCATCTTTTGCCTCCTCACACACACACTGCGCCCCATTCACCCACAGCTCTCCATACTCATATGGTGCTCTAGAGCTGAAAAAGTCTCCACATATGGTCTCAGTAGGGAGCTCAGTGGCCTCGTGGTAAGAAACTGTCCTGCAATCCTGAAGGCATGCAGTTGGAATCCACCACAGGAGAAGGATGGGCAATCTCCTCCCGTCAATTAACTGCCTCTGAAAACCCACTGGAGAATCAGCTATGGCTCAGTTCTGCCTCGATGGCACACAACAACATGGTCTCCTTCTCAAAACTCATTGCTGCCAAATTGGAATCAACTCATAACTGACCCTCTATTGAGTGTCCAAGGCTGTAAACAACTTATCATCTTTCTCCCAAGGAGTCACTGGTGGATTCGAACCATCAGAGATGCCCAGCCTTTGGGTTATCAGCACAATTCCCTGCACACCCCCAGAGCTCACTGTCTCATTCATTCCTTCCGATCAACTGTGTCCTGGGTATTTTGACCATTCTATGGGTAAGAAAACGGAATCCAATCAATCAGAGCCTAGTCCCATCTGCCTCCACCGTCCCTTTCTCCATTGCCCATTTTTCCCCGACTCTTCTGCCTTTTTATATCTCTCACTTCCCTCGCTGTTACCCACTTTCTCGGGTGACCTAGCAAATCTCCCTATTTGTAAAATGTGCTGGGCAGGGGCCTCTGTGCGGAGGAAACAGGGCCTCTGATGCCTCCTCTCCTCTGCCCTCCCAGAGCCCCATTTGTGGTCCCCTCCTTTTTCACTCCCTCCCTCCTTCTGCCTCTCTCCTCTTGCTTGTCACTGTGTCCTGCTTCCCCTCACATCCCAAGGCCTCCCTTGGGCCCCAAAGCGTCTGCAAGACAGTCGTTAGCTTTCCTTCTGGCTCATTAAAAATGAGAATTTGCATAGAATATCCATATGATCATTCTGTCTACAGCAAAATAGGGCACAAGTATAATGCACCATGTGTCAGGCAGAAAAGAGAGGACAGTCACAACGGGGGTACAGAACTCCAATCAAAGTCTGAGAGAGTTCTCACCCTCAGGGTCTGTGGTCTCAGAGGCAGCCCCTCACCCACTCCTGCCCTTTCTCATCTTTCTTAAGGTCCAGCTCACCTATTTTTGTCAACCTTACAATAACTTGCAAAATTGAGATTATCTTTATGCCCATTTTTATGAATGATAAACTGAGGTTCAGTGAGGAAGGGGCTTGTTGAGACACATGCACATCCATGGCAGCCTGGGGTTGGGGGCAGCTGGCCCATCCCTCTTCAATGCTGCTCTCTCAGAAATGCTCCCCTTCTTGTTCACAGCAAAAAGACTGAAGAGCCAAACTCAGGAATACGGTCACCAAGCTCTTCTACCCAGAATGCCCTTCCCTTCCTCTCGGCTGACCCCAAATATCCTTCAAGACTCACCTTCCCTATCAGAGGGCCCACCCAGGCCTCCTCTCCCTGCAACAGCTATGTATCCAGAGATGCAGAGATGTTGGGAAGCAAACTGCCTCTGTCTCATATCAACTTCATAAATGCATTCAGACCTCCTCATCCCCAAAAAAGGATTCACAGCAGTGCCCAGAAAGAAACACATTTGACTACAAAATAAATGGATAACAAAAGCGAGGGGAAGGGACCTGCATTTTACACACGAATGCTTCTCTCAGCGTCCAGCAGGACCAAGTCAACCAAGCCTTACCCACAAATCCGGCCATTTGAGAGGTAGCAGCGAGGAGCAAGGAGCCGGAAGCGGGAGTGCTGCTGTCTGTGGTGCTGAACCAGGATGGCTGGCCCTTGCTGTTTGCCTGCATATAATCTAGGAGCATAGGCTCACGCTTCAAAATGCACCTCAAATCTATCATTCCTCACCATCACCACCACCACTCACTTATCCAAGTGATCAGACCATCCCACCTGGACAAATATAGTAGCCTCTTCATTGATCTTCCCGCCCTAGCCTTTGCCCTCACCACCCACACACACTCATCTATTCCACACACAACAGTCAAGGGATTCTATTAAACCTAAATCCCCCTTACATTCCTGTACTCACAATCTTCCTCAGAGCAAAATCCAAAGAGCTCAGAGAGGCCCATGAGGTCCCGCTGACCTGGACCTTCCTCCTCTCCTACCACTCTCCCCTCCTTCATTCTGCTCTTCCTCTTGGTCACTCTGTAAATGCCAGGCAGGCTCCCACTTCAAGGCCTTTGCATGTTCTGCTTCCTCTGCCGGGAGCACTCTCCCCACGCAGTTCACTCCCCTCACTGCATCCAGTGTTCTGCCCAAACGTCAGCTCTGCAAAAAGGTCCATCCTCACCTTCTTATATGAAAAGATTTCCCCTATCCACCTTTGTCTAACCAGCTATGTTCTCTTTCATAGCTTTGTCTGTCAGCCTCTATCTGACATCATATAGTATACTGAAGGGTTTATTTATTATAAGCTGTCTTTAACATCTGCCCCCCAAATGTGAGCTCCACAAGGTCACAGATCTACATTTGCCACATCCCCACTGCCCTGGCATATAGCACATGCTCAATATTTACTCAGAGTCGAGGAGATAAAAAGGCTGAAAGAGATGTATGCATTTCTCCCCTCATCAGCCACGCTCCCACAGGGCAGGTCCTGTGTGATTCTGACATCCTGATTCCATCCCTCTGAGTGCCTGAAAAGCTCAAAAACTCCTAGTAGCATGAGGGGAACCAGGATGCATCTTTCCCACCTCCAAGACTGTAACACCTGCTTCTACCCAGCTTTCCTCAGGGGACCATACACAGCCACATAAGGGCCTCCATGACCAGGTGACTCCTCACAGGATCACACACAGCCACTCAGGGGTCAGCCCATGACCAGGTTTCTCCTCACAGGATAACACACGACCACTCGGGGCTCAGCCCATGACCAAGTGACTCCTCACAGGATAACACACGGCCACACGGGGTTTGGTCCAGGACCCAGTGACTCCTCACAGGACCACACACAGGAGTTGCACATGACTGGGAGATTCCTGACCACCCCTCCTCCCTCTACTCCTTTCTCCTTCTCTTCTCTTCCCTTCTCTCTCCCTTTTCTGCTCTCCTTTATTTTCTTTCCCTTTATCTCTCCTTTTCTCTCTCTTCTCTTCTTGTTCTTCTTGTTGCTTGTCTTCTTTTTCTCTTCTCCTCTCTCTCTCTCACACACACACCTGACAATGGGAGCATCTTACAAGTCTCAGGCAGAAGACCCACAGGCCCTCACCTGCATTACCCTATCACAGGAGCACTCTATTACTTACATCACAGGAACCCCTCTAATTCCTCCATCCCAGGCCCCAAGCAGAACCTCTGACTTCCATGGTGGGGCTCCTCGCTAGGTCCACCCAGAGAAAGGTCAGGTGAAAGGAACTTCATTGAAAAGGAGGGATCTTCACCTTCATTCCCTCTAGCTCCAGAACAAAACCCTTTGGAAGTGCCAAGGACCTGAGTTCAAGCTCACAAGCTATGAGGCCCTGGGCAAGCCCTGGGGCAGCCTGAGCCTCCTCTGTAAGAAAGACAATGCACAGAAGCGGTGCTGGAACCAGGTGCAAGCTTCTGTTATGTCAGTCAATGAAATGTCTAAAATTGTATTATGCTCAAGAAAAAAGGAGGCTTAGGGGTCTTCACACAGGCCAGACTGGACTGGCTGAGGGATGGGAGCAAGAGGTGAAGTCTCAAGAGCTTTGAAAAGAGAAAGCAGGTGGGTGGATACAGAGAATACCAGGGAAAACAGCCACAGGCTTCAGGTGGTATGTCTGACATAAGCCCAACCCTCCCCGTAACTCTACAAGGAAGGAGCACAGCTGTCCTCCTCGCCTTCCAGATAAAGTACCGGGGCCTCACAGTCATAGAGGGAGCTGGAAGACATGGAAGGCACAATGCCTCAAAGCAGAAATTCCTCCCACAAAGATGCTAGGAGGGGTCCTACTGGAAAGTTCACAGGGTTCTTCTAGAACCACAGAAAACAGGGAGGTTGAGGCTTGCTTTCGCCTCAGCTCCGAGGAGCTCAGTGCAGGCACTTTGGGTTCTGAGAAAGGAGAACAGGCTGAAGTCCATAGTTAGCAGGCAGGTGACGTGGTTTTTGAATGTCACATCCCAAACCTGAGCTGGAGGAGCACTGCGACAGGTGAGGGCCTTCCATGCACCTTTTACTGAGACAAAGAAACTAGAAGGGACGCCTAGTCCACAAGGGCCTGCGAGGGCAGAACTCTGAGTGAAGAGGCTGAGGTATGGACGAGAAGGAGGAAACAGGCACAAGAAAATGACCTTGGTGAAATGGAGTTCAGACCAGGCTTAGAGAGTTATCAAAAGGATTTGAGGGAAAGTCACAAAGGCGTAGAAGGGACTAAGGAAGTAGGTTGTTGTAGAAGCAGCTGCTTTGCAAGGTCAAGTTTGGCCCAAGAACAAAAGACTCACAGAGAGTAGGGGACTACCTTGGTGGCATCTGGACACCATGAATTCAGAAAGGGAGAAGGCCAATGGGGGCAGGGGGGCCAAGTAACAGGAATCCCACACCATGGGAGAACCACAGAGATCTTCTGACCCACCAACTCCCTGTCAGGGATGAAACTGAGGCTCAGAGAGGGAAAGTGATCAGTCCAGGGTTGGCACAGCTTCCCAGAGACAGAATATAGCCTGGACCTCAGCTTGACTCCCACCCCAAGGCTCTCTGTCCTACTTCATCACTCTGGTTAATAATGATATCTGACACCACTAGTAGCACTTAATGCAGGGCAGAATGGTGGCTCGGTGGTATAATTCTTGCCTTTCCTGTGAGAGACCCCGGTTCCATTCCCAGTCAATACACCTCATACATATCCACCACCCATCTATCGGTGGAGTCTTGTGTGTTGTTATGATGCTGACCAGGTATACAGACACTCATAGAAGCAGAGCTTCCAGACTGAAACAGACCAGGGGGGAAAGGCCTGGTGATCTGCTTCTGAAAATCAGTCAATGAAACACATACACTGTGCGTGGGATCTCTGTGAGCTGGGTTCTCTGTGAGCTGAGGTCTGCCCAAAGGCTGCTAACAACAACGGTGCTCAATGCGGCGCCCAGCACTGTGCACTGTACACACATTCACTCATTTACTTCTCAGTCCAACCTAGGAGGGAAGTACACGCTATCTGGCCAGTGTACCCACTCACCAGATAGAAACTGAGGGACAGAGGGTTTAAGTGACTATTCAAGGGGCACAGCTCAGAGTGGCAGAGTTGGGATTTGAACCCAACCATTTGTGTCAGCACCCAGGGTCTTAACCTTGTGCTATCGGGAGGACAGGATTCAAATGGCCAAGATGCAAGGGGCTGCAGCCAACAAAGGCAAATTTCCTTAAACTCCCAAAGAACTCTTCAAACATATTCCACAAAGGAGGCTGGTGGGATAGAACGTTGCTCCCTGTACAAGAGGATGCAAACGTAGAGCAAAAGGGGTGAGTGCTGGCGGCTTCCTCCTGCCGCTCGGTGGTGTTAAGGAGCTAACGCAGATGGGAGGACATCCCATTGTGTTAGGCCAGAGTAGAAACATCAGACACAAGTCAGAGAGAGCGGGAAATGGCGACACTCTAAGCAGCAGAGCCAGATGACACCCAGCCCAGGGGACTTACAAGATCGAGAGGTGACAGGCCAGAGTGGCAGGGAAATCAGAGTGGACAGGTGAAGTCCCCGAGGCAGGCTGGGCAGGCAGGTGGGTTCATCCTTATAAATGGATAAAGACTGACCTTCCAATCACTGAACAGTCACATTAATGCCAACACCTTGCCAATCTCTAAGCCCCAGCCAAGAGCCCCGGCGGGCACACTGTGAACCTCGTGGATCTGCAGGGAATGACCATGTCTGCTGAATTTCCACCCATGATGGACAGCAGGCATGAGAGCAAAACGATGTCATCAGCCATCAGTTCAGGGAGTCCTGGCTGATAAGCTTGAAGGATGAGGAAGTGGTGACGTGGCAGGGACTCACTGTCCACCTCCTCAGCCTTAGAGATTGTTGTTGCCCCTAACGTGTGGCAACCCCATATCTGGACCAGAACTTGGCTGATCACGAGCTTGGAGAACTAGGTATGATGAGTCTTTGCCTGTATAAAGGATGCTGGGAGTCAAGGGCTGTGGAATGCAAGGTCACAACCATCAGATGCCAGATCTAGCTAGACCTGATGCGCCCTGCTCTCACAGATGAGGAGAAGGAGGTCCCCATAATGACAATGACATGCTCAAGGAAGCAAATGTGATCATCTATTTATTCATTTATTCATTCTATAAATATCTATGGAAAACCTGTTATATGTAAGGGATCCATCTTGCATGTTGCTGTGATGCTGCAAGTCATGTCGCTTGTGTTTCAAACACCAGCAGAGTCATTCTTGTTGGACAGTGGAGCTTCCAAACTAAGAGAGACTAGGAAGAAAGGCCTGGTGATCTTCTGGAAACTGGCCAACAAAAACCCAACAGATCAAAACAGACATTGTCTGACCCACTTGCTTTGAACACAACAGGAGGGATTAGCTGCTAGAAGAGGGCAGCATGTTTGGTGAAAAAGAGGACCATCAAGTGTGAAAAGACCTTTGGTGAGATGAACCGGACAAGAGTTATCATGACGAACAAGGTAGCAATTATTAGGATGACACGGGAGCAGACAAGTTTCATTCTATTGTACATAAAGTCATGACTAGCAGGAGTCAACTTGATAACATACATCTACCTATCTATGTGCGAGGGAGGGTGATGAGCATGAAGCCAAGTCAGGTCTAGTCCTGCCCTGACTTTACAGATGCTAAATTCAAGTGGAAGAAGCCAAGGGGAATCCTGACAGTTATGTGGGGTGAGATCTGATTGGGGCTCTCTCTTAACAGTAAGCTCTAAGTTAGACCCCTGACTTCCACCAGTTCTGAGCAAGTCTGCCTGGGGTACTGAGAGAATCCAAAGGAAGAAGGGGCTCCGCACTGAGCCTCGGGAGGCAGAGAAGACCTCAAGTCCCTGAGCAAACAGGACAAGCAGGTGGAGATGGCATATGCTAACACACTCCCTCCATCGAGCAGGCACAACCCCAAGGGCTAAATTTAAAAAAATATAAAAATAAAAGACTGGCCTGAAAAAAAAAAATCTCCTCGCTCCACCTCACATGGTTCCCTGACCCATGGCCAACAGGACCAGACCAGGCCCTCATCGGAGTCCCATCTGTCTTGCTCATTCCTCCCTCTGCTCCTGCTCATGCTGTTCCCCCACCTGGCGTGCCCTTTCCTTTGTCCAAACACCCCTCCATCAAGCCCCACTCCACCGCCCCAGCCTTGCTGGACTGGAGCCCCTGCAGCCAGGGAGTGTGTCTCTTTCCTCCAGCTTCATCACAGACACTTATCAGACAACCTGGACCGAGCAGCTCCTGGGAACAGGGCAGGTGCCAGATGTAACTCTGTGCACCTCCAGGCCCTTGAGAGCATCTGTACAAAGGCTCTTGGCTCGTCTCTCCTCACAGGAGGTCTGGATAACCAGCAAGTACAAAATAAACCCAGGAAGCCCAAGCCAACTGGGGGATCCCAGTAGGGTCTAAAGGGCTGAGCATCCTTCCACCTCGAGAAGGAGAGCACCTCGAGTGCCCAAGCGTCTTGAGAAATGGGAGGACTTGAACCCTATATTTCAGCCATGTTCTCACACCTCTAAAGAGTCCTGGTGGCACAGTGGTTAAGCAGCTTGGCTGCTAACCTCAAGGTCAATGGTTTGAACCTATCAGTTGCCCTACAGGAGAAAGACATGACAATATGCTCCTATAAAGATGCAGAACTGGAAATTTTAAGAGGCAATTCCCTGCCTTACAGGGAATGCTACTGGTCAAAAGCAGTTCCACATTTAGCAACAACAGGTCTGGGGTTTAGGGTTTAGTTGGTTTGTTTTATGGGTTTTTTTAACTCATACCCTTGCCTCAAAGGATTTCTGCCCTTAGAAAGTACAAAAAGAAAGGGAGCTCTGGTGGCCTAGTGGCAAGACGCTGCACTGCAATCCCAGAGGTACGCGGTTCAAATCCACCAGATGCTCTGCTGGAGAAGGAGGGGGCAATCTCCTCCTGTACCAGTCAGATCTGATTTGACGGTACATGTGAAAATAATACAATAAAAATTTAAAAAAAAAAAAAAAGAAAGTACAAAAAGAGTGGAGGGAAGCCAGGGAGTTTCATGGGGACAGAGATTGGGACCCTAGCTTGGCCCAGCTTAACCCCAGGCCCATGCTCTGTGTACTTTGATGTCTCTCTTGTCCACAAGGAAGCAGCCTCTCAGTCCTGGAGCAAGGAGAAGGGGCTGAAGAAGGGGAATAGGAACTAGCTTTTTGTAATCAATCATCCATTCAACAAGTATTGATTGAGCAAGCCTATGTCCCAAGGGCTGTGCTAGGTGTTGGGACACAGCAGTGAACAAAACAGGGGGGGGGGGGGAAATCCCTGCCCTGGCGGACCATAAATACACAAAGATTTACTAACGTGAACCAAATTCACTGCCATCAAGTCGATTCTGACTCACAGCCCTATAAGACAGAGGAGGCCTGTCCCACAGGGATTCCCGTGTTGTAAATCTTTGCACTGCTTCATCTTCCTCCTGGGGAGCAGCTGTTGGGTCCAAAAGTGCCAGACTTCTGGAGAGCAGTCACACTAACTTGTGTCACCATTGTGTCACCAGGGCTTCCAAGATTGGCCAGCAGGTATTATTTTAGAGAATGTGCTTAGAGACCTACCTGGGAAGGCACCTGAATGCACAGTAAGCCAAGAGGACATGTGAGAATGAATTTTCCTGATGGAGGGAACAGCCAGTGCAAAGGTCCTAAAGTGAGTTCATGCCCCACGTGTTTGAAAAGCAGCAAAGAGGCCAGTGTGGCAGCAGCAGAAAGAGTGAGAGGATAAATGGAAGGTCATGAACTCCTGGAGGTGAGGGGGAGACAGTAGAAAGCAGACCAGGCACTCTAAATGTCTACCCTTGGCTAGATGCTTCTGGGTCCTGGAGTTCTCCCAGAAATGTGAGCAGTGCCAGTCTCTCCAGGTCAAGGTCTTTCCTTCATACCCTCCAAACTTCCAGGACATGAGCGTTCCAGTGTTAGCCAGGGAATAAGCCGAGAGAGGTCCACACAGCCCAGCTGGATGCAGAGCTGCCCGCATCCTGGACTTCCAGCTTCTCCAGCCAACACCTGGCTTCCTGAGAGAGGCCTGTCTGCACAATGATGCTGACAGGACCATCAAAATGCAAGCCTGATGCTCAGCCTTGGGAGGTGGAGCTAGAGGTCAGGTCAGCAACAGCATGACTCACCTGAGCCTCCAGAATATCAACAGAGTATGGCAGGGTCAGGACTCCCTGCTGGGCACACAAGAGGATATCCTTCAAGAAGTCTGAAAGTTCCACAAGCCTAAGCCCCCTTCCTGTACACTCAGAGAGACATCCTGCTCCCGCTCTAGAAGCCAAGGCCCAAGAGTGCTGGGTTTGCCCACCAGATGACCAGAGCCAAAATTCCAGGTGATCCTGTGGCGATACCCTTTGCAAGGAGCTGACCTGGGTCCTCCCTGACACATGCACTAGAGGTTGACACAACTTAGTGCTGAGGAGAGCACCTGGGGGAATCGAATCCCACCCTTGCTACCTTCCAGCTGTGTGGCCTCAGGGCAGTTACTTAACCTCTCTGAATTTTGCCATCTATATAGTTGAACTGATGGTGATGATGGTACTTATTTCAGAGGACAGTCGAGAACAAAACGAATTCATATGCACAAAGCACATAAAACAGGGCCTGGTCCAGGGGAGGGTTCCATAGATTTCACCTACTCATCGCCTCCGCCCCATTTCACCCCCCATGGCTTGGACACAAGATACTTCCACATGGCCTTAAACAGATAGCTTACCTTCCCTGAGCTCCACTTCCCATCTGTAAAATGGTGATAATAATGCAGGTAAACTGAGGCTCACAGAGAACCCCATGTAGGAATGTAAACGTCTGCACTGCAGACCCCATGCCCTGAGAGCACCCAGGACGGAGGGTGGGAGGTACCAGAGGGCACTGTCAAGTCTGCACCACCCCCTCACCACCTGTCTCCCTCCTCAGTGACTCACGCATTATCTCTGGAGCCCAGGCAGGGCCCGCTCTGCATGTCTAATCCCAGCCCTGGTTGTGCTGCCGTGGGGCCGGTGGGAAGGGCAGGCTCCTCATCTCTCCCTTGGGCAGCCTCAGCAGTGGCTCGGAGGAGGGAGTCTCGGCTGCAGCCCGAAGGTGCAAGAGTGCACCCCACACGTCCCTCGTGAGCACAACCCCCATGAGCACGTACTTGCACAGATGGGGAGACACACACACAGAAATGGGAGATGTACCATAGACCTTACACAAGCAGACAGGCACACACATTATTGAACAGTCCCAGACACTCTCCAGGACACACACAGATGCCCCTCCTGAGGTCTGACAGCCACAGTTCAAGATCCACATATATGCATCTGCACACATTGGCTCTGGCCACCTTTGGAACTGGCATTGCTCCTCTGTCACCATCGGGTCAGAGATGCCATTAAGAACCAGAGGGCCCGCTTCTCACTTGCAGTTAACCTTCACCCCTGTGGGTTTGTCCCCAGCCCGGACAGTGGGCACAGCTTCATGGCCTGAGTTAGGCCACTGGATGGCCCCCCAGTGCCTCCCAGCACTCCTTGGGCTTCTCCAGGAATGAGTGAACACCAGGGAGAGCTGTGGCCCAAATAGCTGAATCTCAGAACATGACCTTCCAATGGGCATTCCTGAGCTCCCTCTTCCATGCACCAGGAGCTCACGTCATACTGACAGGTCCATATGGTTGAGGCGATTTTATTCCTATTTCACAGATGAGAATACTGAAGTTAAGAATAGCTGAATGACTTTCCCAGGATCCTAAGTGACCTTCAAGACTTGGGTCACAATCAGCCCCAGAAATGCCTGTCACTCCCAGTGGCTAAGATTCTACTTCTTACTCGAGCTTCCTGTGATGGTTAATTTTATGTGTCAGCTTGACTACACTATGGTTGTCCTGGAGGTTTGGCCAAATCCTAGACTAGAGGCTGTTCTATAATGCAGTATAATGTAACGTAATACCATCAATCAGCTGAAAATGGAATTTCCCTAAGATGTGTTCTTTAGACTAGAAACAGGTATTTGGGCAGCACTTTCTCTTTCTTCACTCTTTTTGTGGCCTACCCTGTGGATCTTGGGATGCAAACCTGTGGAAGTCTCCAGATGTTCGTCTTGCTGGCCTCCACAATCTGGTGAGCTAATCCTTCGAAGTGAAGTCCCTCTCCCTTCCTCTTTCTCCACGTATATATGTGCACTTGGAGGAAGTGCATAGGGTGCTCCTTAGAGGCTAGGATGGTGACACTTCGTCTAACTTACTCTGGCCATGTTGTCAGGAAGGGCCAGTTCTTGGGAAAGGACATCATGCCTGGTCAGAGGAAGAGAGGAGGCCTCCCAACAAAATGGACTGACACAGGCTTGTGCATATCAGAGATGGTGAGGGTGGTGCCAGGACAGGGCAAAGGTCATAGGGTTGTTATGAGTTGTACTCAAAGGCACCTACAATAGCAGCAATCTCTCACACATAGATCTCACTGGCTATTTCTCAACAGAACTCTAAAATGTTTAGTAATGTCCGGGTCAGGTGCTAGATTAAGTCTTCCCACCTGGCGTACAGAGCTGGGTGCCAGACACAGCTGTTTCATGTTCTAACTGTGTAGCTATGGGAAAGTGACCGACCCTCTTGGACCTTAGTTTTCTCATCTAAACAATGGGCACATCCATGCTTCTTTTCAGCCTCCACAGTAAGCAGCCTGGACCTGCTGACTGAGGTCCCCCTGGCTCTCAGGTCCGGCCCCGGCCTGGCGCGTGTGCCCTCCCTCCACGAGTGCTCCTCTTCACAACTCACAGATAATTCATACTTCAGAGGACAAATCAATACAATATACGGCCAAAGACATCTTTAATCTTTTGCAGGGATTAGGCTACAAGGTACAGCGGCCTCTTTCTACTGGCCGCTCAATTCTGATTTCAATTTGGCCAGCTGGAGCACGGATTTCTCTCTCCTTTACTTTTCACTGCCTAAAGACGTTCCTCCAAATCAAATTTCATTTAGCAGGTGGGGCAGGAGGCCTCACCGTCCACACACAGGGGAAAGCCCGGCCAGGGCCTTGGGGGCGGGCACGCCTGATACACGGTGACAGAGGGAGGGCCTCTGCCACAGGAGATGGTACGCTGGCAGTGGCTATCACATTTACTAGACTCTCAGCTTATTGTCTGAAATCATGAGTAGACTGACTTTTTCTAACAACCAAACACCTGAGCTGGTGCTTATTAAAAATTCAGACAATAGAAAGGGAACTTTAAAAAAAAAAAAAACAATGCCCCAATGCAACGCCAATCTGCCTCTCTTGTTCTTAACACCTTAGCACATGTCCCTGAGGGTGTCTCAGAGTGAGACAGCTGCACCCCTCACACCCACAAAGGGACTGAGCAGTGTGTGTCTCTGTCAACCAGTCGACATCAAGGTGACTGAAGTGTGAAGACCTCATTCACGTCATCTAGAATTGCATTCCACAGGGTTTCAATGGCTGACTTTTTGGAAGGAAACCACCACGACTTTCTTCTGAAGTACTTGTTGGTGGACTTCAACTTCCAACCTTTTAGGTAGCAGCTGAGCATATTAACCACTGCACCACACAGGGACCCTCTCGAGTGGGTCTCAGTCAAGATGGGGGAAATGAGTGAAGACAGAACAGACAAAAAAAAATACAAAAAGCTGTTAAGATCTGGGTCCTGGAGCCCAGCTGTCTAGATTCAAATCCCTTCTCCACCTCTGATGTGCTGCATAACTTGGTAACAGTTATTCAGTCTCAGTTTCCTGCCCTATCAAATGGGCATGGAGAAGTGCCTAGGCTCACATGGGACAATGATGTAACACGAGCACGGTGCTGGCACACAGGGAGGGCTACACTATGTAAGCTCTTCACTGCACCACAGGATCACTCAATGTCTCATGGAGCATCAATGTGAAGGCAGTGGGTTTGATATAAGTACTGGGTTCGGTTCTGGGTCCATTAAGACAGGAGCTAAACACAACTCAACTCTAGGATTCTGGCAAGAATCCGCACCACAATCCCAGAGGTAAGCAATTCGAATCCACCAGATGCTCTGCTGGAGAAGTAGGAGCAATCTCCTCCTGTACCAGTCAGATCCAATTTGATGGTACACACACACACACAAATAATAAAATTTTTAAAAAATTAAAAACAAAAAAAACCTTCTAGGATTCTGGTCCTACATCCAGTCTCTTTGTGCCCAAGCCCTGCAGTGGCTACTCTTCCAACTGTGGGCTTGTTTGGGGCAGGGTTCAAACCACTGAGGATGAGAGGAGCCAACAGAGCAGGGCACAGCGTGCTAGTATATAGAGAGGAAGCAAGGACTCGTGTGCAGCCAGAAGGTGGAGTCTGTGGCCTTGGGGTCCAAGGCGATGACCCCACACACACACCCATTCAGCCTACTTCCTTCTGCCAAGGCCTTGCTGCTGGGGCAAGGAGTGGCTGGGAGCCATCTCTCAGTGCTGTCCCACTTCCTGCCTCCCCACGGCCCCCCTCCACCTGGCCACAGGAACCCAAGCCGTACAATTAAAGGGGCTTATCTGAGATTTATAGCAGGATTATGCCTACAGGGTGTTATCAAGCCAGCCTCTGGACACTATGTGGTCCTTAGGAAAAGCAATTAGAATCCTGGGGCTGTTCGGGTATGAATATACAGTCGCCACTCACCCAAGGTCGAGGGCGCCTCTGTGAGCTATTTAGAGACAGGGAGAGGCCTCCTTGGGAGAGGCCAGAAGATGGGAAGAGGGACTCTCTCTGCAGGGAGGTGGATGGGCCAGGAAGGGAAAGGTCTCCCTCCCTCCCCTGATATCCACAGCAGATGCCCCAAAGAAGCCCCATGTCCCATCCCTCTGCTCCACGGCACTGGCCTCAATAAGCCCTCACCGCTTGACAAGCTCCATCCCCCCAGGTGGAGGTACCCAACCCAAGGGCCTGCCTGCTGCCCCTGGCTGCCCCAGCATGACCCCCAGCCCTCCCACTGTACCTATACCATCACCATCAACACTGACCGCTCACCAGCCCAGGCTCCAGGGCCATGCAAAGCTCCTGGGCTGGTGTCTGCTGAGTGGGAACCTCTTTATCAGTTATTGGAGCTGGCCTCTTATCGCTTGGGTGATACCTAACAGCTTTATCAGGCACCTTGGAGGACAGCAATAATGTGAACTTAATGGGGGGAGAGTTATAAGTGGGGGAGACCTCAGGATATCAAATGAGATGGCTTCCCCAAATTTCCTCATACTACAGAGGGCCCACTTCACAGAAGGCGGGAGCAGCTCAGCTCTACCCAAATGGAGACCAGGCTTCATCCCCACAGGCAGCTCCATCCAACCCCTCAAATAACCTTGCTCCACTGTCCTAGACCCCAGAACCTGCCAGACTGCCTGCCCATTTCCAAGACCCCTTCAGAGAAGACCACCTCCATCTCATCCTCTACCCCGGAGCATAGCAGCTGTCCCACTGGCTTCTACACTCAAGGTACAGACAGTCGCCTAAACGGTGTTTGAGAAAGATTCCTATCTACCACCCATAGGAGACCCCCGCCCACCCTTAGAGCCAGGTCCCCAGTGCCTAGAGGTCAAGAAGGTAAATGGCCCAAGGAAGGCAGGGTCCAAAGCAGAGTCTGATGGTGGCTCTCGGCCAGGGCTCAGTGCACTGGGCCACGTCACAACCATCAGGGAAATATCCCCTGCCCCAAGCATGACCCCGAAGGCCCACGCCTGACTCACCATCCTCGCGGGACTTCTGGATGAAGGCCTCCACGCCACTCTCGCCGTAGCTGCCCTCCGAGGCCAGCGTGGACACGTAGTTCCACTTGAGGGCGCGGACGATGTCCACCATGGCCTGGGCCTGGTACGTGTCCGAGGGCACCACACGGGAGAAGAAGTCGTAGCGGCTGTTGTCGCTCAGGTCAGGGGCTGTGGAGGCGTAGCTGATCTGAGGGATCTGAGGGGCGAGAGGGGCTGCTGATGGGGGCGGGCTGGCACCCCCGTTTCATACAGCTATACTGCCTGACAGGCCAGTACTGGGACCTGCACACACACCTCCCTCCTGTTCCCAAGCCTTGAGACCACCCACCCCACAGGTATTGCCCCTTCTCCCACTTGATAAAGAGGAAAAGTACAAAGAGGCTGGGGGAGTGGCCAGGAGCTGCTCGGTCAGCTGATGGCTCCAGCCTGGGGTCTTGTCCAGCCCCAGGCCTGCCCATTGGGCTTAGGTTCTGCAACAGGAAGGTTCCTGGAACACCTCCCCAATAGCACACTCATACCCCCATTTTCTCTCCCTTCTCTCACACACACAGAGCAAGCCGCTGGGGGCCTCCATTTATATAAAATGCTACAAACTCCCAGCCCAGGGAGCATCCCCAGGTGGCTGAGATGGTTCAGGAATATGGACAGGGCTATCCAGAGGGTTCCTGGGGGGTCATGCCTTCCATCCCTTGTTACCATTCAACAGATCCTATCCCCACAGCTCCCTCTGGGCTCAGATTCTTTCTCCTGCCCAGCTCAGAGGAAGTGGAGCCCAGGTTTTGGCTGCTCATTCCTACTCTCACCCAACTCTTCCCCCACCCCCAGGTACAGTCCAAACAGGTCAGAGTGGACAAAGTCATAGGGAAGCCCCTTCCCTCCTCAGAGAGCCAGGGGCCTGCATGGGTTCCACAGCCACTTAGCAGGGCAGCCCCCAATTCTCCCAGCCACAGAACACTTTGTGCCCCAACCAAAGTAGACTCCAGGCAGAGGTGAGGCTTACGCTGCTGCTGCCTCCTGTGGCTGAGACCCAAGCCACCTGAGAGGACATGGAGGGGCAGCACGGACCCTCCTGCACCATCCCCTTCTCCCAGCCCATGTTCTCCCACACACGTTCTGAGTCTTTTCCCCACTTCCAGCCCATGCACCTTCATATCCCTGGTACTCCAGGGTCCTCTCCTCTTCACTGGGTGCTACACTGCCCAGGTTTCCCACAATCCCACCCACTGCTCCTCTGGAGCTGATCAATGTCTGTGACCTGCGTTCTCTTCCTCTGTCCACAACAGAAGACATCATTTCCTACGTGTCTGCCCTCTGCCTTAATCTCTTGCCCAAAATGATGATGAGGGGATGGACATACTGACCTGAGCTGATATAGAATTTCAGAATTTAGCCTCCTAAGAAATCATCAGGGTCACCTATGGGTTGGTTCGGACTCAATAATAAACAACAAGAAGAAATCATTAAAGAGCTCTGGTGCCATAATCCATAGAAAATTACACTGCCAATTCAAAGGTCACGCTTCTCTGGCAGTTCAAATCCACCAGCAGCTCCTTGAGAGAAAGATGGACTGTCTCTTCTTAGTGCAATTAACATTCTCAGAAACGCAGTGGGTAGTCACTCTCAGTCAGAAATGACTCAATAGCAATGAATCGGTGAGTGAGCTTGTGAAGGAAGCATTTCGATTCAATCTTGGCCAAGAAATTTCATGCCTAGAATCTCAGGTCCTCTTGAAACTAAGGGTGGGGGAAAGTTCCAGTGGGCAAGAGAACTGGGGTGCCTCATCATAAAAGTGGCACCCACGTGGCCAATGCCAAGAGCATTCCCACCCCTAGAGACCACTTATCAGACCAGACAGCCCCCCCCGCCTCTGGATAGAAAAGCAGAGATGATGCCAACCTACAAGCGACCCTACTCAATATCCAACTGTCCAATGCCATTCACATCAACTAAGACTCATCTGAGCACCTATTATGTCCTGGATGCTGAGGACAGAGCAGTGAACAAAGCATACAAGGTCCTTGCCCTCATGGAGGGCATCACTTTGCTGGAAGAAGAGGAGCACAACCAAGTCAACAGTCAAATATATGAGCAGGAAGGGCAGTTTCCAATAGGAAAGGGCCTCCTAAAATGGGATAGTGACAGATGGTGTGCAGGAGGCAAGGCCTGGGAAGGTGACATCTGAACAAATCGGCATGACCAAGATGAGCTAGACCATCCCAAGCAACTGAGCTGGGACACGGTAGAGTGCGGAAGCCAGTGTGGCTGGAGTGGAGCAGGAACACGTGATGGGGAGCGCACTGAGCACACAATAGGTCTAGTAGTTGTATAGTAAGGAAGTTAGCTTAAAAGAATAATAATAACGTTGTTGTTGTCATTAGGAACACTAAATGGTTTAAAACTAAGAAAGGCACACGCCAGGCCTACTCAATCTGTATGCGAGCAAATTATTCGAGAAGCTGGACTCTATGAAGAAGAATGGGGCATCAATATCAGAGAGGGACTCATCAATAATCTCTGGTATGCAGATGACACAATCTTGCTTGCTGACAGTGAGGAAGACAGAGAATCAGACTACAGCCTTCAATATGGTTTGCATCTCAAAGTCAAGAAAACAAAAATTCTCACCACTATACCGATAGGCAACATCATGATAGATGGAGAAAAGATTGAAACGGTCAACAACTTCATCCTGCTTGGATCCACAATCAATATACTTTGTGCCAACAATAAGGAGATCAGGAGATGTGTTGCACTGCCAAAGTCTGCAGTCAGGGATCTCTCCAAATTACTGAAGCGCAATGATGTTAGTTTGAGGACTAAAATATGCCTGATTCAGATCGTGATCTTTTCAATCACTTGTTATGCATCTGAGAGCCGGACAATGTAAATTTATGGCAAAACTAGTATTCTAGCAGTGAGTGGTTAAGCATTTGGGTGCTGACCAAAAAGTTGGTGGCTTGAACCTACCAGGTAGGACTCAAGAGAAAAATTAAGTTAGTCTGCTTCTGGAAAAGCTTACCGTTTTGGAAAGCCTATGGGCAGATTGGCATACCAATTGACATATTTCAACAAACAGATGCTGCTCTGGATATGCTCACCAAGTTGTGCCAAGAAATCTGGACAACCACCTGACCAACTGGCTGGAAGAGATCTATATTTGCTTCCATTCCAAAGAAAGTTGACTGAATGCAGAAATTATCAAGCAGAAACATTAATATCATATGCAAGCAAGATTCTGCTGAAAATTATCCCAAAACTACTGGAACAGCACATCATCAACAGAGAACTGCCAGATTTGCAGGCTGGGTTTAGAAGAGGCTGTGGGACTAGGGATATTATAGCTAATGTTAGATGCATCTTGGGTGAAAGCAAAGAACACTGGAGGAATATCTGTGTTTCATTGACTATGCAAAGACCTTCGATGGTGTGGATTACAAAAACTGTGGCTAACTCTGAGAAGAATGGGAATAAAAAAATATTTGATTGTGCTTAAGCGAAACATATACTTGGGCAGTTGTTGGAACAGAGCAAGGAAACAATGCATGATTCAAAATTGGGAAAGGTGTATGCTAGGGATGTGTCCTGTCTCAATACCTTTTCAATCTGTATGCAGAACAAATCATCTGGGAGGCTGTGCTCTATGAGGAGAAATGTGGCATCAGGATTATGGGAAGACTCATCAACAACCTGCATTATGCAGACGACACAACCCTGATTGCTTAAACTGAAGAGCACCTGAAGAACTTGCTGCAGTAGGTCAAGGACTGCAGCCTTGGGTTGAAGCTCAGCATCAAGAAAACAAAGATTATCACCACTGGGCCAATTGGCAGCATTATGATAGATAATGAAGAGATTAGATTGTTAACAGTTTTAGTTTGCTTGGCTCCACAATCAACACTCTTGGTACCAGCAACCAAGAAATCAAAAGGCGAATTGCACTGGGAAAGTCTGCTGTCAGAGACCTCTCCAGAGTATTGAAGAGCAACGATGTCAGTCTGGAGACTAAGGTGCACCTGATCAAGGCCATTTGTTATGTAGTTGACTGCCATTGAGTCGAGCATGTCTCATAGCGACCCTATGAACAAAAGGCCTAATGCCTTTCTATAACTATCACCATTACTCACAATTCATAGTTTCCAGAAGCATGATTTTTAGGAAGTAGATGCCAGTCCTGGATGCAGGCCATACATAGTCTTTGCAATTACTTGCCATGCATCAGAAAGCTGGATAATGACTAGGGAAAGAAAATTGATGTCTTTGAGCTGTGGTACTGGAGAAGAGTATTGAATATCCCATGGACTGCTAGCAGAACAAACAGGTTCGTCCTGGAGAGGATAAAACCAGGCTGTTCCTTGGAGGTAAGGATTCTGAAGCTTCCTCTGACATACTTTGGGAATGGTGCAAGGAGGGATCAGTCCTTGGAGAGGGACATCATTCTTAGAAGGGCGGAGGAAGAGCGCAACAGAGGAAGATCCTGGATGAGATGGATTGACTCAGTGACTGGGGTAATGAGGGTAGGCGTATCAGAAACAATACGGTTGGCACAGGATAGAGCAGATTTCAGGGATATTGTATATAGGGTCACTAACAAAAACATGAACAGCTCTGTTCTATCCTGCAGGGTCATGAAGTGTTCGAATCTACTCAACAGCAGTGAGAATGACAAGAGTGATCAACAAGAGTGAGTTCAAAGTCACAGTCACCCTGCAGGACATAGAACTACTACCACAGGTTTCCAAGGCTATACATCTTTAGAGAAGAAAATTACCTCATCTTTCGCCCTCAGAACAAACAATAAGTTCCAATCGCTGACTCTATGCTGAGCAGCCTAGCATTTTAACCACTACACCACCAGAGTTCCTTGACACAAAAAGAGACCAGGAAAATATGCAAAATGGAAACTGAAAAAAAGACAAATAACTTCAGGTGTAATGGAAAAGTTTTAAATAGCAAAAGGTATTTGTGGAAAGTCATATACTGATGAATATAAAAACCAAGCCAAATTATTTTAAAAGTCAAAATTGGCACAGGAAAAATATAAACTCATTTCATTCATGACATAAACAGGTGGATAGAAAAATACTAAATAAATGTAAGCTATATTTAAAAATAAATAAGGGAATTGAGGAATAAAGGGACTCTTGGGTATAAGAAGTTGCCCTCCTCCTCCAAATGGTGCAATTCTGGGTGCAATGGGATCCCCCTCCCCTAAGCATGCCCCTGAGCAGCAAACCGGGCTCCTCTGTGATGCCCCCACCCAATCGGGCTAGGACCACCCCTCCCTGCATCTCCTTGCAACTAGCTTCTGAGAACAAATCAAAACACTGGAAGCTTTTGGGGGAGGTGGGTATGGAGTTGATTGGATTTTTCAATTTCCTGGACGACTTCTGTTAATGTCCCAACCCTCTCATTTTAGCTCTGTGGTTTTTATAAAATGAATATTACTCACTTTTGGAAAAACAGAACTTTGGAAAGAAATTACAGTGAAGCCTATGAGAGCCAGAGCTTGACGAGACCATCTCGGTTTGCCGCTGTCGACAAGGTGCAGTTTTAACAATTTTCTATCAGTCTCTTTTGGTAGGAAATATTTGAGTTTTCCTTCTGTGACAGTTTTCTGCCTTATCTCAGTTCCAGCATTTTCAGATTTTAACGTGCAAGTCCAGAAGGAGGGACCAGATTACAGAAGTTGGGGTCATCCAAGGAATACTGTTGTTGTCAGGCACCCTCAAGTCAGTGCGGGTTTTTAGTGACCATTGTTTGATCCTGGGCCATTCTCACAGTCACTGCTGTGCTGGTGCCCTACTGGGTGCTGTGCTGGCTCAAGAAATACTTGTTGTTGTGAGGTGCCATCAAGTTGACTAAGGTTCATAGCAACCCTAAGAACAAGAGAAGTGAACCTTGCCCTATCCTGCACCACCATCAGGATGGCCATCGTGCTCACACCTATTCTGACAGTCACTGTGTCAGTCTTTCTTGTCAAGGGGTCTTCCTCTCTTTCTGATGCTCCACCTTTCCCAGCATGATGTCTTTTTTCCAAAACTGGCTCCTCCTGAAAACATGTCCAAAGTATGTGAGACAAAGTTTCACCATCCTTGCCTCTAAGGAGCACCCTGGTTGCACTTTCTCCAAGACAAAGGAGATGGTCTCTTTGCCAATACCATAATTCAAAGGTATTAATTATTTTTTCCATTGATTCTTTTTCAGTCATCCCTATTCACTGTCCAACTTTCAGATGCATAGGCAACAACTGAAAATATCGTGGCTTGGATCAGGTACACCTTAGTCTTTCAACTGACATCCCTGCTCTTTAGCACTTAAAAAGGTCCTTAATTGTGATACATTCACATGATGAAATACTATACAGCCCTCAACAATTTTGAAAAATACTACATAGCATGTGGGAGGCCAGAGAACATTATACTGAGGGAATTAACTCAGTCTCGTAAGAATAAATACTGCATATGTCCATTATTGTAAAAGTAGGATAACTAGTAAGAAGTGTATAAATGTCCAAAGAGGAAAAGGGAGGGGGGTAGGGGATAAAGATGGGGAGTGAGAATGACTGTTTGGTGGGCAGAGGGAGGGAGTGAAGGAATTAGAAATGATCCAGTGGGGATCTGGAAAGTGGTAAGTAATAGTGGGCATAGATCAATGATCATTAATTTTATAAGACATGATGGGGGGAAAAGTTCATTCTCTGGAACGAAATATAAATGAAAGACTATAAAACAGAATGTAAATGCATGAGACAATGTAATTTTAATAATAAAAAAGAGGTCCTTGATACCAGATTTCCCTAGTGCAACACATAATTTCGTCACTGCTGCTACATGGGAATTAATTGGATCCAAATAAAATGAAATCATTCCCCACTTTAATTTTTTCTCTAGATATCATCATGTTAGGGAGCTTTGGTGGATTAATGGTAAGGAGTTGCTCTGCCAATCCAAAGGCACACGGTTCTAATCCAACAGCTGCTCCACAGGAGAAAAATGGGAAATCTCCTCCTATGCCATTTACTGCCTCTAAAAATCCATTGGAGGGTCAGCTATAAGTTAAGTTCCAACTTGATGGTACACAATCAACACTCTTGACACCAGTAGTCAGGGAATCAAAAATTGCATTAGGGAATCAAAAGATGAATTGCACTGGGAAAGTCTGCTGTCAGGGACCTCTCTAGAGCTGAAAAGCAATGATGTCAGTCTGGAGACTAAGGTGTGCCTGATCAAGGCCATGGTCTTCGCAATTACTTGCTATGGATCTGAGAGCTGGCCAATAACTAAGGATGATGGAAGAAGTATCTATGCCTTTGAGTTGTGGTGCTGGAGAAGAATATTAAACATACCATGGACTATCAGGACAAATAGGTCTGTCCCGGCGAGGGTGAGACCAGGCTACTCCCTGGAGGCAAGGATTTTGAAGCTCCATCTCGCATACTCTGGGCACGTGGCCAGGAGGGACCAGTCCTTAGAAAACAACATTATGCTTGGAAGGGTGGAGGGACACTGCAAGAGAGGAAGACCCTGGATTAGATGGATACACTCAGTGGCTGAAGAAATGGGATTAGGTCTGTTGGAGATGATGAGATTGGCTCAGGATAGAGCAGGTTTCAGAATTAATGTACAGAGGATTGCTATGAGTCTCAGGCAACTTGATGGCACATAACAACAAGAATCATATGCTGCCTATTGGCCCAAGGGTGAGGATTTTTGTTTTCCTGATATTACCCATATTCTTCAGTAAGTGCTTCAAAATTTGTAAGCAAGGGAATAATACTGCACAGTTTAAAATCAGTGAAAGTGTGTGTCAGGGTTGGACCCTTTCTCTATATCTATTCAATCTGTATGCTAAGCAAATCATTAGAGAAACTGGACTCTATGAAGAAGAATGTGGCATCAAGATTCATCAACAACTTGTGTTATGCAGATGACACAATTTTGCTTGCAGAAAGGGAAGGAGAATTGAAGGAATATGAAACTCAACTCATAGCCATTGTGCAGAAACTGACTCATTGCTGATCCTCTGGGTTTTCCAAGAGTTTGAATGGGAAGAGACTGCCTGCCTTCCTCCTATGGAGCAACTGGTGGATTCAAACCACTTGCCTTTGGGTTGGCAGTGCAACTCTTTATCCACGAGGGTCACCAGAGTTCCCCGAAGGAGTACCAGGCAGCTATAAAAGAAGTACAAAGCTGCTTTCCATGCCTTCTCAGTGGTCACACTGTAAGGCAAGAATGATGACAACAAAGAGGGAAGGTGGAGGTCTGCGCAGCTTGTGGTGTGAAAGGGAAAACCTGTGAAAGTCAGCACCTGTCAGAGAAGGAAAACTCAAATATCTTCCACTAATAGAAAGTGATAGAAAACAGGTACGACTGGAACCTGTCAAAGGCAGAAAACTTCTACTACCCAGAAAAACAAAGTAGTCCCGTTGAGTCCCAGCTCCCACAGGCTTCACCACCTATACAGACTGTCTATCTGTTATACGTGCTTATACGTGCAGCAGCAACTTTCTGAAGACTAAGGAAAGTTTTTGCATAATCAATGAAACACAGA
>NW_006399767.1:27745535-27851271 GCF_000299155.1 Elephantulus edwardii | reverse complement strand
GGAGGGACAGCGCAGGAGGGGAAGGCCCTCTATGAGGTGGATTGGTTCAGTGACTGGGATAATTGGGATGGGTGTGTCAGAGGCAGTGCGGTTGGCGCAGGACAGAGGAGGGTTTAGGGCTGTTGTACATAGGGTCGCTATGAGTTGCAAACGACTCGACGGCACATAACAACAACAAGGAAAGTTACATCTGAAACAGACTTGAGGAAGTCCCTTCACCTCACTGTCAGCCGAGCCACACAAAGCCTTTGTTAGCATCCTTCAGACCTGAGTCCAGATGTGGGGTTGTGTCATGTCTCTACTCCTCGCCCCATGCTATGTTCCCTCATTCCCACCAAATGGGAGACGAGGAGATTTCTGCAGGGCACATATGTCATCCTGCAGGGGTGCTGCTGCCCAGACCCCTGATTTCAGACGCTCAAGAGGGGCCTCTGTCCTGCCCTAAATCAGAAAGACAGCCTTGAGACAGGGGGTGAGCCTATAACAGGTGCCTAAACTCCAGCTCCAGGGTCTCGTGGATAGGGAGCCGCACTGCCAAATACAGACAGGTGGTTCGAATCCACCAGCTGCACCAGCTGCTCGGTGAGAGCAGGCTGGGCAATCTCCTCCTGTGTGATTTACTGCCTCTGAAAACTTGCCAGAAGGTCAGCCATCAGCCAGTTCTGACTCAACAGCAATTAACAACAATAGCAAACTCCAGGTCCAGGGGATAAGGCAGCATCCTCCTAAGAGTCCCACCTGCCTGGACTCACAGTCACCCTTCTCAGCTCCAGGTCCTCCTGAATTTCCAGGAGGGAGAAGGGAGGGCGATTTCAGGCAGAAGTTTAAGCCAAATAGTGGGGATTCAAATGCCAGCTTCCCTACTTCACAGCTCGGAAAACTTGAGCACGCTACTTCAGCTGGCGAGGCTTCAGTTTCCTCAGCTTCAAAATGAGAATCGCACTGAACAAAGTTCACGATAAAAGTGTGAGGATCACGTGAAGAGATTCACACAGAGCCTTCAGAGCAGCACCGAAAATCTATTCCAACTCAGGGCAACCCTCTGTTGGGTTTCTGAGGCTGTAAATCTTTATGGGAGCAGACTGCCTGCCTTTCTCCCTGATGACTTTGAACTGCCTTGAGTTGTTGTTCTGTACCATCAAGTCAGAACTGACCCATGGCTGACCTTCCCACAGGTTTTCAGCGTTAATCAAATGAGACTACCCATTCTTCTCCCGCAGAGCAGCTGGTGAGGTCGAACATCTTGTCTTAGGCCTTACAGTACAGCTTCTTACCACTAGGCCACCGGAGCTCCCTATTCCTTCAGGTAGTAGACCAGCATATTATGCACTACGCCATCAGAGGTAGTTAGCGCTCAAAAAGGTCAGCTTTTATGTGAGGTTGATGTCTCCTCTTCTAAACTTTCTCTCGGCAGCTCTCCTCTTCTCGCCTTCCCGCTGGGGCCTGCCCTCTCGGCCTCCAGCCCCCACCTGAGCTCTCCCTGCACATCATGTCTTTACCGTCCCTGTGCTTTGTGGGGAGGCTCCTCAGAATGCTAACCAGCTCTCTGGGCTCTCCTCCCTCCCTGCGTCCCCAGCCTGGCGTGGAGGTGAGACTGGGACCAGCAAGGGATGCCAGGCAGGAGCTGTGTCTACATCTAAGCAGGTGACTGTGACAGCCTGGCCCGAGTGGGGCTCTGACGTCTCCCTACCTCTCACTGTCTCCAGGACTCAACCGGAGTGGGAGGAGGGCTCTCAATTAACATTCTCCTCAGAGAACCTTGCTCTCCTCTCACAACACCAGTGACACAAGGGGAGGGAGGCTGCAGTGCACACCCCAACACCAGCTCCTCTATCTCTGCCTTCTTTCTTTCCTCCCTCCCTTCCTCCGTCACCCCACAGACTGAACAACTACTGTGTGCTGACCTGCAGAGTCAACCTCTGCTAGGCAGCAGTCAGCAAAGAGCCTGGCTTCCTGCAGCACCTGATCAACCGCAGGTGCCCCGCCTCTGGGTCTGTCTGTCTTTTCCTCTATTCCTCTCTCCCTGCCCATCCAGCCCAAGACCTCACCTTCCCACATCCAAACCCTCCCAGGCATCAAGAACTAGCTTAGGAGAAATTTTGCTGTGTGTATTTTCATCAAATGAATAACCAGCTCAAATATCACCTCCCTGAACCCTCAGACTTCAGAAAACCCGTTCGGACATCTGACCCAGTATCAGGCAGCTCTAGGGCACCAGGTATTATGATTCTTGATATACTTTTCAAGTCAATGAGCAGTCTGAGACCCTCTCCTCTGCGCTGAGCTCATCTGCATGGGGAGAAGTAGAGGAACAGGACTCCTCCCACCCATCAACACGAGTCAACACCACAGTAGCCTGGGACTCTGCAATAGAAAGTGCTCTCGGGAAATCCTCTAGCCAGGCTGGGTCCCCTGGGCAGGGCGCAGGCTGTACGTCTCTGAATAACTTACAGTGCATTCTGGTCTGGCACCCAGTAGGGTCTCATACTTACAGAAGAGGTGAGTGACTGAAAGGAGTAAGTTCCTGAATAAATCAATTCCTTTCTCTCTCTCACTTCTGTAATGACAAAGAGGGCCACACCACGTGGGAAAGACAAGAGCTGTTTCCGGGCTTCAGCAACAATGAAGATGAATGCCAAGTGAGTCTGTGACAGTGTGTGTATGTGTGTGCGCGCTGAGTCACGTGCCTGTGCACAATACATTCATTCATTCATTCCTCCTACAAACAGTCACTGAGTGCTGGTGCTGGCAGGCGTCGCCTGATTGCTGCAGGGAGACCAGGGTCCACCCCTGCCCTCATGGGGCTCCCCATCTAGGCTGAGACAGGCTTTGGAGAGACGAATAACATGATACAGAGTGTGTCAGATGGTGATAAGGATCCAGAAGTAAAAAGGAAGGAGAGGAGGAACACAAGTGACAGAGAGAGACCCAAGGAAACCTCCCTGACAAGGCAGGGTTTGACTCAAGATCCCAGGGAGGGGAGGGAGGGTGCCATGTAAGTATCTGAGTGAGAGAGGGAGTTTTAAAGCAAGAGTGGCTAATGCAAAGACACACGTGTACGTGTAGACATGGCTGCCGATGCATTTGTGTGATTGTGTGGGCCTGTTTATGGGTGTGTGCACTATAAGTGCAGACATACACATGCATTGTGTGAGCATGCACACGTGTGGTGAGTGTGCACATGTGTGGCAGTAGACACTGTGCACTGAATAAACATGAGTACATGCATGTATGTGCAATAGCATATGAAGGTAAGTATGCACTGTGTGCACGTGGGTATGTGTGTGCCGTGAGTACACAGAGGGTTGCCTGTGGCTGCGTGCATACACATGAATGTTTAGAGCCTGAATCTGTTCTCCTGCTGCCCTGGGCTTAGTCGGAAACCCCTACACGCACATGGACACTGGATGACACACAGACAATGCCCACTGCTTCCCAGACCAGCAGAATCTGAGGCACCCCACTCTCTAAAGAAGGGCAGGAAGGCTGGGCTAAGAGGACTGTCCAGCAGCTCAGAGCTCACTGAGCAGGCGCAGCATTGAAGGCTGGGGCTTCACTCAGGCTGCTCAGAGTAACCAGGGGTCAAGCCTCCACCCTAATATCCACAAGGGGCCTGAGGCACCCCACGCCAAGTGGCCAGAGGTCCAGTGCCAGCGACAGTCGAGGTGCTTCCTGACAGAAACCACAGCCCTCCTCCTTCGAGCTTCAGTGTTTAAGAACACCTGCCCTTCCATCCCCCTCCTTAATGCTCAGCACAGCTGCTTCAGCACAGACTCAGGCAAAGCAACTGAGACTGTGCAACCCAGCTCTGCTACCCCCAACTGTGTGACCATGAATAAGCAAACCACCTCTCTGAGCTTTCATTCCACCCCACTCCCATCCAAAATAGCTTAATACACATCAGAGAGGACTGCATCAGTGAGTACATGCAAAGTGCTTAGAACAGTGCCCAACACACTGAGGGAGCCCTCAGTTAAAGCTAGATATTATTAGTGAGAGAGAAGAGCTAGGATGACTGAGCCCGTTTTGCAGATGTGGAAAATGAGGCTCAGAGAGATCAGAGTGTCCCTGTGAGTCTCAAAGAGCCAGGAGATAACAGAAGCAAGATACAGACCAAGCTACTCTGCCTCCCTGTCCACCACGGCCCACCCACACATGAAGTGCCTCCTCCAGCCTGAGCCTGCAGCTTTGACACCCCCTCCCTGCTGATAGTGAGTGCTTTTTCTATTTGATCCACAGGCCAGTCCATGGCAGCCACAGATTGAGGCTAGGATGCTATAGCCACTTCTGGCCGCCAGCCCAGGCCGGGTCAGAGCCCAAACAGACGTCAGGACCCTGCCTAGCAGGTCACAGCCCCAGGGAGCTGGGGACACTGCATGGAGCCAGCACAGTCCCCAGGGGTTGGCTGCCTGCTCTTGCCCTTCTGATCCCGGCTGTTCCAGGCCTTTGGCCGCCTGGCTCTCAACATCAACTGTTTTCTTCACAGATGAAAGGCAGCAATGCTTTCAGGTACATGAAAGCAGTGGCGGGCAGGAATGTGGTTCAGAGAAAGGAGGAGAGGGAGAGGGCCAGCTTTCCAAAAGCGCTGTCTGTGTGGCCAGGAAAAACAGCCAAGAGGCACTGCCCCTCATCCCTGATGCCCTCATCATCCTGAACCTTGAACCCAAGGAATCACAACTACAGAAAAAAGTAGGAAATGCTACAGCCAGAAGGAACAAGAGATGCTAAAAGTGGGGCCACATCAGCCCATTCCCACCCTATCTCCCCTCTCTGGAGTCACGTCTTTCCCTCAGCCGGGGAGGGTGGGTAGAGCAGGTGTGTGTCTCAGGAAGCTGGGCACACAGCAGGCACTCTGCCACCCTTTGCTGAGCAACTCTCTCTGCCAGGTGCTGAGGTCACAGGTTTAAATAAGCCAACTTCAGAGAATTCGGCAAGTGGGGAGTCAGATTTGTAACCCACAAGAACATTGGGGTGTGGGTAAGAGGACACAGAGGGTCGTCAAAGAGATGTCTACACTCGCTGAGACAAGGGGAGAATAGGATAGGAAGGTTCTGGAGATGGGGCTGGACTGGCAACAAAGATCCAATCATAAGGGGTTTGCAGGCCATGACAAGAAGGCAGGAGCCCTGGGAGGCATGGAGGGACATGGAGAGAGGCACAGGTCATCAGAATGGTCACTTCGCCTGAAGGAGGAAAGGGGCTGAAGAACAAGCCTGGTGACCAGGGAGGAGGCAGATGGTGATGCATCATCTAAACCAGAAGGGATTTTGAGGTAAAGGAGCAAGGGGCCCAGGAGCCACTCAAGGGAAGCTCTTGGGAATCAATGAAAGATGGAAAGTAGGAAGAAGGAGGGTCTAAGTGATTTCTGATTGGACCCTGGTCAGCATAAGGAGAGTAGAAACAGAGACTGAGATGGGTCACAGGAGATGGGAGAGGCTGGCAGGGAGAGAGGAGGTGTAGAGTTTCTACATGGGTAGTCTGAATGCCCAAGGGCGTCAGTGGAGTTGTCCTAGAGGTGAGTAGACCCACAGATCTGGAGCTGGAAAAGCTGGGAGGAGTCTGGAAGCTGGAAGGCTATTGACTATTGAAGTCATGGACACTGTCAGGACTTTCAGGAATGGAAGAAGGAGAGTGCTAGGAACAAAGCCCTGGAGAGTTCTCCATGGGAGGGTGGGCAGAGGGGAGGGCATGGGTGAGTGCGTCTGAAAGAGAGAGGGGGTGGAGAACCAGGGAAAGCAAGAGAGACTGCAAAGGCTGCAGGGAAAGGGAATAGGAGGATGAAAGGCCCCACAGAGAGAGGGGAGGGGGAAAAGGAGGTTCAGAGAGAGATGGCAAGGCTGGTTTGGGACCCACAGGAATTCACAAGGGATCACATAAGAGGCTTGGGGAATGAGAATGCTGGGAGCTAAGAAGAGACTGGAAATCTGACAGAGGAGAAGGGAGATGCAGACAGATTTTCCAAAGGTTTGTTGTGTGAGGGTTTGGAGAGAAGTGAGATAGGGAGGCACAGGATTGAGGGGGTTTCTACGTAGGTAAAAAGGAGCCAGTCAGAAAGAGAGTAGGCGCAGGGATGTGGTACAATGGGTTTATTGTTCAAAATGGCTTTCCTAGGCCATTGCCTGGCTTTCACCACATAGCTGGGAGACAGCATGTAAACAGGGTTTACAGTCCGTCCATGAGAGGATTGGCCAGTTTTGCCATTGCACCAGGTTTAAATTAAGCAGGTTCAGCAGCAGAAATTAGGATTCTCACTATCAGCACGAAAGAACTAGCAAACGCAGCAAGCATCCAGTGGGACCAGAGATTTCTGGACCAGTCAGACCAGGGCCCACACAAAAGCACCAGCAGTCACAAAGGAAAACCAGGGACCAATGTTAGACAGAGCTAGCCTGGGACTGCCGCCCCATAGAGCCAGAGCCAAGGCCCTTCACCTATCCTTGCTGGAGGACTGGCGAGGAGATGCCATAGTTGATAGGATGAAGAGAGCTTTAACCAGGCCCAAAGCAGCAAGGCTGAAGGGCCTATGAACATCTTTGAGAAGCTGTCCTAACTGAGGCATTGCATCCTACTGTCAGTTTAGAGTGTACAAAAATTAAATACATCACTTTGAGCACCGAGATGCACCTGATCCAAGCCATTGAATTTTTAATTACTTCCTATGCAGTGTACTCAAAAGTTGGACAATGAAAAAGAAAAACTGAAGAATTGATACCTGATTTATGGTAAAGAATATTCAATATACTATTAACTTCCAAAATAGCAAACAAATTTGTCTAGGACAAAGTGAAGCCAGAATACTCTTTGGAAGCAAAGATAATGAGACTTTGTCTCACATACTTTGGACTTGGTATCAGGAGCAGCCAATCCCTAGAGAAAGACATCCTAGTTTGATAGTCAATGAAAAAGATGAAAACCCCAATGATACAGATTGATGCAATGGTTACAACAATGTGTTGAAACACAGCAACAATTGTAAAACTAGCACAAGACAAGGTGGAAAGTGTTTTTACTCTTTTGGCCACAGGATTTCTATGAGTTGGAACTAACCTGTCGGCACTTAACAACAGCCTTGGGTAGGGACTGGGTTGGTACACCTGAGTGGCCTTTGGAAGAGCCCTGTCCACCAACCACAAGCCTTGAGACAAGGAGCTAGGATGAAGTCCCAGATAAGGTCCCACGCTGGGTGTTTTTCCCCTTCCAGTCTCTTCCCCTCATACTCACTGGGCCATTTGGGGAACTCTAGTCACTCTCCCTCAGACCCCCTGGGAATTCAAATCAGGCCACCTGGGCAGCTCTCTTCAGGACCATTCTCATTAATCAGCTCCTATTACTCTCAACTCTTCGGAGACAGACCAGCCAGCTGCCTTCCGTCCCCAAGCATCTGGTCACTCTGGGGCCTGGCCCTGCGCCCCTGTCTAGCCTTAGGCTGGTGGCCTCTTCCTGGTATAATCGATTTGTCTATGCCAGGCTTACTGTGAACACAACTCATTTTCTTTCTATAAGCTGAGCTTGCCAGTCTGGCTGTACCAGGGTGCTCAGCCGCAGGCATGGACACTGAGCCACCAGAGTGGGCCTTCTCTGACCCTTAACCTGTTTTAAGGAGGTTGCTTCCTCTTTTTTGTATGTCTTATTACCTCTCATCTTACAATAGCCTATAAAGCTTGCTCATTGCTATAGAGTTAGAGCTGACCCATAGCTGTCCTTCTGGTGGGTTTTCAGTGGCTGTAAATCACTCGAGAGGTTGCTCACCTGTCTCCCCTAGAGTAGCTGGTGGCTTCAAACTGTCTACCTTTCAGTTGGCAGTGCAAGTCCTTACCCTCTAGGCCATTAAAGCTCCCTACCTACAAAGGAGATCCTCTTATTCTCCTCACTTTCCCAAAATTCAGACACAGAACAAGCAAGTAACTTGCCCAAAGTCACACAGTTGATATGTAGTGAAACCAGGATTTGAACCCAGAGGGTTATCATGTAAAACCTGAGCCTCCCTCCTGCATGGCTGAGTCTATAGATGATAGATAGAGAGATGATAGATAGATAGATAGATAGATAGATAGATAGATAGATAGATAGATAGACACTCTGAATATGACACACACACTCTGAGTGTCACACTGGCAAGCCACAGTGACTAGAGAAGCCATCCACAGCGTCTTCTCAGCAGGATCCTCTGGGCAGCATGGGGACAGCTAGCCCCTTCTTCCTCTCATGTTCAGCCCTACCTCCACATCTGACTGTCACACCAGGGGCTGAAATGGTCCATCTGTCTCCAACACAAAGGATGGGCAAGGGGTAGGGGCCAGGGGCCCCGGAGGGTTGTGTAAATGGCTCTCCTTCGAGCAACAGCTAATTTCTAAACATAATTATTAATTTCATGCTTATCATATGCAAACCTCTGTCTCCCAGACGAGATGAAATTGATTTAATTAGAAATTCCATCATCAAGCCTTTTGGATCCGAGCTTTTAATTAGGATCACCAGCCCCACCCGGGCCTGCCAGGAGAAGGTTCACAGCCCCTGACTTCTCTCCCCAGGGTCACAGGGACAACCAGGATATAAGGCCACCTCCACCACTGCCAACACCCCATGGACCAGCTCAGGGTCCCAAGCCAGGACCCATAACTGTCCCCTGTCTCCACAGCACAGCTTCTCAGTCACAAGTGGCCATAATGAGGAAACAGCTTGAGGAAAGCTCACACCACCTCACAGCCTGACAGACTGGTGTTTCAGGGAGAATGGAGTTATGAAGTGATGCCCAGCCTCCCCTCTCCCTGCAAAATTCACACAGCAACCCTTGCTTTGGAAGCCCCTGCCAGGTGCGAATAAAATGCCCTTTACAGCTCAGCTCAGGGAGTCTGTAAAAATCGCCACCACCACTTGGCATTTCACAAAGCATTTTCTTCACAGTATGTATTACCTCTGACCTCACCTTCTACCACTCCCGCCTCCCTTACTCCGTTGCTGTAAGTTGAGCAGACCAAGCCCACTCCCACCTCAGGGCCTCTCACACTGGCTGTTCCCTCTGCAGAGATGCTCTTCCCATGACAAACTCTTTCAAATCTTTGCTCAAATGACACCTTCTCAGGGAGGTCTGACCACCTGATTGAAAACCAATCCCCTTTTCCTTCTCCTGCATCCTCTCCACCTCTTAACACACTCCACACTGACTCCTGGGTTTTGCTTTCTGTCCACCTCCCCTCAAACATCAGCCCTCTGAGTGCAGGGCCTTTTATTACCGATGTATCTGCAGGTGCCTGGCACAGCACTCAGCACACAGCAAGTGCTCAATGAAGGAACAGCATCTCATTCCCTTCTCACAACAAGCACCAAAGTCCGAGCAGCTCAGACGGGCAAAGTGGCCACGGCTCGGCGCCATCATGGGGGCCTTGCCAAGGCCACAGAGCCGGTAAGCAGCAGAGTTCCGATGCTCACGTCGTCCTGGTCTCACACTTCACCTTGCTGCGCAGATGCACTGCTCTGCAGAGGACTGGCCAGCCCACAGCAATGCTCCAGCACCTGGTCTCCTTCCTCTAGGTCCCCCTTCCTCCCTGCCAGGCCCAGGGGTCCACAGGACCTTCTTGGGATCCCTCACTTCTTGGGATCTTACCATGTCCTGTCTTCTCAGTGTGATAACAACACGTCAGAAGTTGGTGGTGCTGTGGGACACCCCACACCTATCTCCACATCCCCACACCCTCTCCATCACTTATCAGGCAGACAAATGGACACTTGGATTACTTTCCAGGCCTGCTCTGAATTATGTTTTCTGGGAAAGAACCAGACAGACGCAGGCAACAGAGCTTTGAACAAATATTTCCCCAGAAAGCACTTTATTCAGTCCCTTGTCTCACCCTTTTAAACATTCTATGTTTTCTTCGGAGCCCAGGAAAAAAGGGGGGCCCTGATAAGGCACGGAGGCTGGAGAAGAATAGAGGGCTTGGAGTGGAGAGCTGGGCAGAGCTGACAAAGGAGGCCTGGTTCTGATGCAAGCTCAGAGGAATTACCGCAGATAAGAGGCCCAGAGAGCGGGTGGGGGCGGGGAGCGGGCGCCGGCAGGGGCAAGCCAAACAAGATCCTCAAATCAGCACTTGTCCTATTTCATAAGCGAAATGTAGATCAATAAATTACACTCACTTTTGCAGGTTTTACATGCTGACTCCGTAACCTAGTCAAGAGTGATACATGTTGGGGGGGGGGCTTGGAGAGGGACAGCAGGAACAATCAGCCCTGGGGGAGCCCCTGGGGCCGCAGCAGCATTACTCTGCTAAAGAGCATTCAAAACCCACTGCCTGAAACAGCCTTCTGCCACAACCAACAGCCCTGAGAGCCTGAGCCTGGGCCTCTCCTCTTGTCAGGTGGGCACCAGGGTGGTCATCTAGGTGTGGTCATCCTCACTGTAAGGGTGATGTGGGAGAATGAAGCTAAAAAATGTCTAAGACATTAGAAGCTGCTGCTAGACCATTTTCAGGAGGCTCCAAGTTGTAGAGACCATCTGTTCTCAACCACTGATTAAAAGGGAGCTCGGGTGGCCTAGTGGATAGAGAGCTGTGCTGCCAACCCAAAGACTAGTGGTTCTAATCCACCAGCTGCTCCCTGGAGGAAGGATGGGCAATCTCCTGCCATGTAATTTACTGTCTCCAAAAACCTGCTGGAGGGTCAACTATGAGTTGGTTCTGACTCAACAGCAATGCGTTTTTAATGCGTTACTGCAAGGCTGGCAGTTCAAAACCCACCCAGAGGTACC
Organism: Elephantulus edwardii; assembly: GCF_000299155.1. Taxonomy (NCBI): domain Eukaryota; kingdom Metazoa; phylum Chordata; class Mammalia; order Macroscelidea; family Macroscelididae; genus Elephantulus; species Elephantulus edwardii. The sequence continues at coordinate 27,840,530 of NW_006399767.1, read as the reverse complement.
TCAAAAGGAAGGTGTATTGGGAGCCGGAAGTCAGAACCTAGAACACAACAACGGGGTTGGTTTTTATTGTACACCTTTTACACTCCCTAGATGCAGTGGTTGACCAACACGTACTCACTTACACTTTTTTTTATCTTCACCCACAGCTCTGTGAGATAAGAAGCATTATCCTTAACATACAGGTGAGGAACTGAGTCTCAGAGAAGTTTTGAAGTTGCCCAGGGTCACCTGATGGCACAGTTGGGCTTTCTCTGTGCCAGTTCAATCTCTTCTCCGTTAAGTGTAACAATACAGGACCCGGGGTCACACTGGCTCTCAGGAGTGCTGCATTCAATCCCCAAAGGGCAGCCCAGGCTGGCTCTATAGCCAGGGGCCCAAGCTGAAGGCTGGAGGTTAGCACTGAGGAAGGGCAGGCGCACTCAAGAGCTGGCTGAGGGGCGGGAAGAGCAGGCAAGAGGCTGCACACATGTTAAAAGTAACAGGACTAGTAGCTATTGTTTGATGAGCACCTTTTACATGCTAAGCACTTCACATGAATTGACTCACTCAATCTTCATACAATAACCCTATAAAGTGAACACTATGCTCTTCATTTTCCACATTAGAAGCCTAAAGCCTACAAAACTAAGGAAACTCGAGATCACACAGCAAGTGGCAAAGTGAGCTTTGAACCCACATCTTCTTGACCCCCAAGCACTCTCACTCCCCTACAACCCAGTTTGAGAGTCTCTATCTGCCACAGTCTCCATACTCTCTTTCCCAGCCTCCCACTCTCAGTGCAAACCAGCCTCACCTGAAAGGCAGCCACGATGGAAATCAGCAGTCCTAATTCCAGGCTTTTCCCTGCCACATCCTTTGGACACACTCTTCATGTCTGTGAGCCTCAGTTTCCCTATCTGTTCAATAGGAGCATGAGGATCCCATTATGATGTATCATATCATAAGATGGGAGAGATATCTAAATCTCTTCACAAACACCTGCTGATCCATCCACAGGCTGCAGGGGGCATGGGCAGCGCGACCAATGGACCCTGGGAGTGCGGCGTCCTGAGCGTCAGCGATTATGCCCTGCAGCGTGATAACCAGCTCATGCACTCTGAGTGCCAGTGACGGGGAATGGCCAAGCTGAGAGAAAATTAACCACGGTGTCTGCCCAGTGCTCTCCCAAGTCAAGTTAATGTGCTGTGCTGTGTGTAATATATTGCCTTGTATTAATATAATATGATATAATGGGATGTATTAACATTATTGAACACATGAGCCAATAAAAGTCACATCACCATCACTCCCCATAATTTATATCACAGCCGGGGCCAAGCCAGCAGCCTCATGAGAAGTGGGGGGAGAAGGGTGTCAGAGCCCTGAGGTCTAGGTGAAGGAGGGGAGCTAAAAAGCACCTCAGAAGGAACGTCACACCAAGCAGGAGGGTGGGACAGTCCCCAGCCAAGCTCTGGTTTGGTGTGTTCCCAGATCTCAAGGCCCTAGCTAGTCCTCATCCACTCTAACTCCAGAGACCGCTGGACCAAGTGGACCCTCCTTCCTCATTAAGCTGCTGAGTCCCTCCTGACAGCTCCTCCTCAGCCTCCTTTGCTGGCTCTCTTTTCCCTGACTGGCAGCCAGCAGCTCCAGGCCCCAGTCCTCCACCTCCATTCTCTCTCCCCCCTCACTCCCTGAGGCCCTGACCCCAGGCCAAGCAGTGTAGCACCAGGCTCCACAGGGTGTTCACGGCTCTGACCTTTCAAAAGCAGACTGTCAATCTTTCCGTTAGTAGCCCAGTGCTTAACTGTCTGTACCACCCAGCCACTCCTGTCAAGCCTTACAGGCCACCTATCGCTCTGGTGGCACAGCCGATAGAGAGGTGCACCGCTAACCGAAGGCCACACCTCTGTGGTGGTTCAAATCCACCAGCAGCTCCACAGGAGGAAGATAAGCAATCTCTTCCCATGTGATTTACAGCCTTGGGAATGCAAAGGAGGGTCAGCTGTGACTCAGTTCTGAGTTTGAGTTTTTTGACTGCCTGATAATACTTCCCTGGACTCTAGGCTTATAGCCAACTACTTGTTCCCCTTGACTATCCAATAATGTCTCAAATGCAGTACATCTGAAAAACGGGGCTCCCAGGCCCCCAAGATCCTAGCAAAGCTCTCTGTCAGTTAACTGCATCACATCCTTCCAGCTGTTCAGGTCAAATGTTGGACACATCCTGACCCCGCTTTCTCTCGAGTCCAACACTCCATTTTTCAGTAAATAGTTTCAAACAGTAATGCAATAGGCTACCTCGCAAAAGGCTGGAGAGTTGGCTATTGCACCAAAGGTGCCTCAGAAGAAAAAGCTGGCAGTCTTCCAAAACCTCAGCCAGTCTAAACTTTTGGTTTGATTTTTTTCATTGTTGCTTCTACTTTGAAAATAGATCCAGAATTCAATCACAGCTCGTCTCAGCTGCTATCCCTCTGGTCTTGGCTCCATCTGTGGCCGGGACTACTACAGCAGCCTCTTCGCTGGTGTCCAGGCCTCCCACATTTACACCTCACTCAACCCACTCGTACACAGTCTATTCCCCACCCAGCAGCCAGAGAGATTCTTCTAAAACACAAGTCAGACCCACATCCTATCTTCTTCAAGCCTCTCCACGAGCTCGAATCTCATCCAAAATGAAAGCAAAGTCATCCAAGGGCATACACACACTCACATGCCAATGTCATCAAGTCAATGACGATTCTGAAGGTGTAAATCAATACGGAGGAGCTTGCTTGCAGGCAGCCACGTATTATTCAAAATGGCTTTCCTAGATCACTGTCTTTGACAACTTCCACATAACGGGGGGTGGGAAGAATGTGAATAGGTCATATAGACTATCTATAAGAGGACTGGCCAGTTTCATCATTCCAACAAGTTTAAACTGACTAGGTTCAGTGGCTGAAATTGAGACTCTCACTATCAGAAAGAAGAAATAGCGAATGCAGTGTGCATCCTTTGAGGCTAGAGATTCCCACACCAGTCAGACCTACACTCGACACCAGCAGCCACAGCAAAGAACTGGACATCAACATGAGACAGAGCTGACCTGAGACTGCTGCTCCCCAGAGCCAGGGCCTGCGTCCAAGCTTGCTGGAAGACCAGGGTGGGAGTTGGGGGGACACACCATGATTGTCAGGACTGAGCAAGCTTTGTAATACTGACCTAAGCCATGAAGCTGAAGGCCAAAGAACCCGCAAACATGCTTGAGGAGCTGTCTGGACTGAGGAATCGTATCCTTATTGCCAACCTGAATTATAACCCGTTAACTTCCCTAATTAACCCCATAACTGTGAATATAGTTCTGTGAGGTCTGTATAGATACTGCAGTGGATTTTGGACCCAGGAATAGAACAGTGTAATCCCTGGGAGGAACAGATGGTGTTGGAATTGGTAGAAGTAGGTCTGAGGAGCATGGAGGACACACCTCATAGGAATTGCTTTTGTTCTGCAAACGCTGTTAATGGGAACAACTCCCCTTTGCAGAGTTAGCAGAGTTCAGATGTGGCTGCAACCACATCACCTTCACTCTCTTTACGCAGCTCATCTTTCTCCAACAGAGGAGCTGATGAATTTGAACTGTTGGCTTTTCAGCTAGCAGTGCCACACATAATACACCACAGCACCAGAGCTCTTTAATGGCTTGTGAGGCATAAGCCCTGGCTCACCTCCTGCTACCCTCTCTCTTGCTTCCTCTGCTCCAACCACTCCAGCCTCTAAGTTGCCCCCAACACACCAACCCACCTCATGGCCTTTGCACTGACTATCCCCATTGCATATAATGACGTACTGCACATTTCCTTTATTTTTTCAAGTATGTTGTCTCCTCAAACAATTCACTATTTCCTGCCTCACCACCGGAAGTCAGCTCCACCAGGGAAGAGGTTTCATCTGCCTTGTTCATTGCCACAGACCCACCAGTATCCAGAACAGAGCCTGGCACCAGAGCTCTCACTTTGTAGGCACTTCACAAATACAAACAATGAGTGAATTAATGAATTTCTAGCCACAGCGGCAGTCTGCTTTTATATGATTCTCTTCTGAAAGGATTTCTCTGCAAAGAAAGGGTTCTGCTTCCAAAGAATGAGTTTGAAAGCCAAAGGCCTGGTCCAGATAAAGAAACTGAGCAATGTATAGGCAGAGTGGCAGTAATTTAGACATGACCACAGGGAGGGCTGTGACTGGCCACCCCAAAGCTCTCTCACTCCTTGCCACACCCTGTGACCCTGCCTTCTATGGGACCCTGGGCATATTGGCTGCAAAGCAATCCTAGCCTGCAGGGTTCACCTCCACACTAAAGAGCCAAAGAAATGAAAATGTAAACTCAATTGCAGGGAGCTCTAGTGGCCTAGTGGTTAGAAGCTATGCTGCAATTCCAAAGACATGCAGTTCAAGGCCACCAGGTGCTCTGCAGGAGAAGGATGGGCAATCTCCTCCTGTGCAATTTACTGCCTCTGAAAACCCGCCGGAGGGTCAGCTATAGGTCAGTTCCAACTACAGTACAACAACAAACGCATAGCAGTGGAGTCGGAAACCACTCATGGCTGACCCTTCCGTTGGTTTTCCAGAGGCTGTAAATTCCACAGAAGACTATCCAACTTTCTCCCTCAGAGCCACTGTGGATGTGAGCCTCTAAAAAGGCACTGCTTGTGGGTCAGCAGCACAGGAGAGAGGAGGAAACCAAGAATGTTTTTCCAAATCCCTTACCGGCCACCATCACTGTCCTCTGGGCACTACAGGCCTCTTGAGAATGAATAATAGGGATCCAGGTACGGGAATCCCTGAAGTGGTGTCCCACCCTCCTAAGTTCTCTTTTAGGGGAGTATTCTGTAGAAGTTCATTTCAGCCTGCAAAACAAGGATGTGATAAAGAGGCCAGATGACATGGGCCTCCCCGCCCCATCATGCATCTCCTCAGAAATACCTGCTGGTGGGCCCTGAGGAGACTGTCATGAGCATAGCGGACCAATTCCCATCCTCAAAGCTCTCAGATCATTAGGAGCTACTGGTCTCAAAAACAATAGGCACACTAGCAAATACAGAATCACAAACTCCAAGTCAAATTGGGGGAGAGGTGTGGGTCCCCTGGAGCCTTCTGTTTCTCACTGACCCTCCTCACTGTGAATCCTAAGCCCACCTCTCAAGCAAGCTGTCTGCTCTCTTCCCCTCCTCTCAGGTCTGCTCCTGAGACTCCAACCTGTGACGGTGCTGTCTCCTTAATATAACCCAAACAACCACCTTTCGCTGTTGATATTATTATCCTTATTTTACAGCCTCGGAGAGAAGCATCTGTCTGTCACTCACCCAGTGATCAAATGTGGGACCCACCAGAGCAAATACAGAAACCCTCCCACCTGCTGCCTGCCTCCCCCAGGCCTGCAGCCTGAGCTGCTGGTACATCTTGGTGTGTCCAGGTGATGCCCACTCCCTGCCGTACCCACTGACCCCAGCAGCACGGCCTTCTAAGAGTTTCAGGGTATATTGGGCTGCTGAGCAATTCCAGCCAGCAGGGGGCGCTTCCACCCTAAAGAGCCAAGAACAATCTAAACTGACTGACCTTAACTGGCTCTTCCTGTTCCAGGTCCCACACCTCCGAGCTCCAGGTAACAGGTGATACAAGCTTTCATTTCTTCAAGAAGGAAGCCTGAGTGGTTCTTGCTCCATTCCACTCAGTCTTGCCTACCCAGGCCCTTGTCTCTGAATCTCCGTGAATTGACAAATAGTCTCGGCAGGTCCCTGATAAGAACAGCTCTGTGCAGAGATGTTGGAGACGGATTTTGCACCCCATGTGGCTGGGCACAGCCAGGCCCTCACTAGACACCAGCAGACAACCAGCAGGCAAATGCCAGGTAAATTTAGAGTGTAACCCAAATCCCTTCCCAGAAATATAAAATCATTTCACTGACACCGTGGAGAGGCCTGAAAACCTCACTATCAAAAGTGAGTTTCTATTCAAACACACCTAACACCTAGAAGGAAGAGTTTGAAACAGCGTACCCTTATATGTGGAGGTGGGGTTGCCCCTGAAAGCATTTATGTCAGGGGTATCTGCTTGTTTGCCTCCTATGATAGGCAGCTCACCCCAGGACTCGAAGATGACTACCCCACCCCGTCACTTCAACCTGGTTATAGGTCTGAACTCAAGAGCCACAGATCTAGCCTGAGTCCTCTGCTGACAGGTCTCTGAGGCTCCCTGGCTACTGACTAAACCCCATCTTTAGCCCCTCGAGTGTCCAGGCCACTATCCTCTTGGCCATATAGGTCCACTGTGTTACCCAAGTACATACACAGAGGGACCAGTGACCCACACACCCACAGACAAAGGAATGACTGGCCGGAGTCATAGGTGATCCTCACTTAAAGTGTGGGTTAAGCCTTGGCCTCTCCTTGTCCCAAATCTCCCACCACTTCTACTTCAAAGGGAAGCCAGGCCCATGTATCTGGACTGGCTGGCTCTCTGATCTCCTATCTCACAGCTCTCCCTCTTCCCTTAAGCCACCTTGACTACCTACATAGTCCACAGCACCCTGCACATGCCTGGCCTCAGGGCCTTTGCACTGGCTGTGACTCTGCTAACTGGTTCTCTCATAAATCCATAGAACTTCACTCCATTCATGACTCTGTTAGGTGATCAGTGAACGACTAAACCAACAATAGTCTACTTTTATTTGATTCTCATAGATGTATTTCTCTACTGGGAGAGAGGGGGAAGTTCTGTTTCTAAAGCAAGAATTTAAATGTGATTAGCCTAGTTCAGATGAAGAAACCGAGGGACAGATAGACCAAATGGCAGCAATTTAGCCAAGATCACAGGGCAAGTTGGCAGTTGGCCACTCCCAGAGTTCTCCTCTCCCTGTCCCATCCACTGAACATCTCACCTAAAGCAGCCCATCAAGACCCATCACTCTGTCCCCTCACCCACCCTGCTCATCCCAGGCTTTATCTGTCTCTCTTTGAGTAAGAGTCTAGCTCGATGTCTTGGTGTCTCAACCTGGCAGCTCTTCTTGCCCAGCCCCTTTCTCCAGCTCAAGTCTCAGATGGGGAGGAGCAGAAAGGTTATCTCAGGGTATAATGGGGGGGGGGGGGTGAGAGAGTCATGAAAAAGTGAAAAGACGACCAGAAAAGGCCTTCCTACAGGCAGTTTGGTATCTGACAAGCCCTACAGAGTCAAGGGGACAGAGCTTCCCATGGTCACCCTATGAGTTGCCAAGGGCAGATGGGCAGCCCCAAATAATCCAACCTCATGCCTGAGGGCATCCGCTAATGGGGACAATGGGAGGGAACACACAGAGAAGCCCATGCCAGGGCCAGCCAAGACTCAGGATGAGCCCACCCCAAGGCCAGTCAGGTGGAATGACACATACACTTGCACGTTCACGCAAAGAAAAATACATCCTGTGTCACACACAACTACCATCAGACACACACATGTACACTCAGGCATGCATGTGCTCACGGTGTACAGTAGTCAACACACACACACACACACACACACACACACACACACACACTGAGGATCGGTCTAGCCTGCCCTGTATCAACAGGCGTGCCCAGCACACAAACACGAGGAGCCATTCACCAGACACATTCCTGGACATGTAAGCACCAACAGACTGCAGTGTCCTGGTAATAAGCACTCCCAACTCCACATACACACACCTATCACTGGCACAGTCAGGAATGGTGGAAATCGCATTGACCATGCTGTTGGGGAAACACAGAAGAACATCCATAACCCCTAAGTCTCACTTCCCTGACCAGTTGCTCATTAAGCACCTGGAATTCCGAAATGCCTCCATGTGGGCAGCATTATAGACCTGATAGCCCTCTGTGAACATTCCGGCAGGGGCAGTTTTTTCCAAAAGGCCGAGTCCCTCCTGTGGGAGAGCCAGATGGCAGGGGCAGAGCTCAAGGCGGGCGAGAACTGATGAACAATGGACAGGAAGGGTCCAAGTGGGCAGGGGCTAGACAGCAGGGGGTAAAGGAGAATCAAGGGCACTAGGCTCCCACTTCCCTGCAATAGTTTTGCCAAGGACCACTCTGGACACAGCCTTAATTCACTCACTCATTCTTTCACTTAACAAACATTTGAGAGGTGCCTATAACAGGCCCTCACTGAGGGTCAAGGGTAGACAGTGCAGGTGCCTACCAATCTGAGCAAGAGGGAGCTTCGGGGTCCTTGTGGAGGGGTTTCTATGGCAGCACCAAGGTGAAAAGGACTTCCAGAGGGGTATCACAAGCCCCACTCAGAGACCTCCACCAACACCCTGAAGAAGGTCTTACCATCTCCTGAATTTAGTCTAATAGCAGGGGCTGTCCAGTCAGAGGCTGGTCCCAGACTGCCCCTCTTACCAGGCTATCGTGTTTCTCTGGAATCCTGGAGCTGGGAGAGAGGACTTCAGCTGGCAGCTCCACCCTTCAACCACGCAACAGCCCACCAGCGTGCAACCAGCACTGCTAGGGATGTGAGTGGTGCCCCGGCAGGTCCCCCTTGCTTCATTTCTTGGTTGTCAAGCTCCAGTGAGGCTTCGGGAACATGAGAATCCTCAACCTAAAAGAGCATCTGAGGTGGGGAGCTCTCCTCACTCACTCACCCTCCAAAAATCCAAAACAATTACCATGTTGTCACTCAGAATGATGGTAAAACCCTATGGACTGTAGGTTTCAGAAGGAACTGTGCTCCAAAGGGCTTTCAATGGCTGTGACCTTTCGGAAGTGGATCTCCAGGCCTCTCTTCTGAGGTGTTTCTGAGTAGATCCAAACCACCTACTTTAGGCTAGTGGTCAAGTGCTTAACCACCAGAGATGCTATTCCCTTTCTGTATACTCAAAAACCCCTCACCATCCCTGAGTCGATTCTGAGTCATGGCGGCCCTCCTCCCAAACTACCCCTAAATAAATGTATTGGAAAGTGGGGCAGGATCGCTCCCTTCAAGGCCTACTCCAACCCAGTGAGGGAGAGCAGTGTCTGTAATTTGTTTTAATAATCCTGCTGAACTGGGAGAAAATTAACAAATGAGAAACTAGCTCAAAATTAATCAAACTTCTCCCTGTCCATCCCCCCACCTTCCATCTTAATGAAGGTTATTTATCCAACGAGCGATAAAACATGGAATTAAATTAAACAGGCTCTTTCTTTTCTCCTCTCCCCCGCCCTGGGGCTGATGTCTCCCCTCTTACAGCTCTATAAGCTGCACCAGGCAGACCACAGCAGATCTGAGATTCCCCAGCGCCCATCTGAGGGGCTTTCCCATAAGGAGCCCCTCAATTAGCATGTTCAGTTTGGGTCTTACTGCCAACTCTCTGACAAAAGTATGAGCAGCAGTTAACTCAATCACTCTCTCGAGATGAGGAGGCGGGAGATTCCTGTTTCTGGGCCTTATCTGATGAGGGTTGGGGGCTCACCAGTCTCTGTAATGGAGAAGGAAGAATCTGAGTACCAATGGTGAAAGGTTATGTGAGTTTCTCAAAATGAGAACACTTCTGGTGCCCACAACAAGTTCCAACACAGAAATACCATCATCATGCCTGGGCCCAATCTCTTGGTAGAAAGGGACTGAGAAGAGACTCAGGGAATATTACTAAGCCCCATATCCAACCAGGGCATATGCTGAAGGATCAAATTCAAGGGCACACTTTTGACCCAGAATCGATAATCTGTTCCAGGCTACCTGCCTATCAGCTAGCTCACTTGCCTATCAGCTAGCCTTCCTTCATGCCACAATCCCTATTCTATCTACACCAAGTCTGGTTTGATCTTCTGTGAGGCTGGGGCCACCCTAAGTACATAACCCTTCCTGCAATTGCTGACTCTACTGCTCCCATTTAGAACATTGTCATGCCAACATTGTCTCTACCAATGGACCACTGACCACCTCTTGTAGGCACACCCTGCCAACCCTGACCTCTCCCCTCTGAGCTCCTAAAGACCTTCGTCCACACCTCCTCCACATCCCAACCTGAGCTGTGACGAGTCACATGCATGTGACCGTCCAGGAAGGACCTATATTTATTCATTCTGGCAGGCTCCCATCCCCACCACCTGCTCTGGTATCCTGCACTAACTTGGAGCTCCATAAATATTTGCTGAATCAAATGGAACCAGTTCAGACACAGTCCAGGGAGAGTGCCCATTAAGGGGCATTTCAGGCTGGTTTGAGGATGAATGGACCTCTAAGTGCCACTTAAACTATAGGACACAGGAGCAGCTGGCCCCACTTTCTGATAACCTCTCCTCGGGGGTTGCCTAAAAGGACACCAGTTCACTGGGGCTGAGAGGCGGCCAGGGTCATGTTAAAAACGGCAAAGCTCTGACTCCAGTGGAGACACTAGCCCATAGTTGCAGTTTCTGGCCCGCCTAGGAGATTCCACGTATGGGAGCACGCATGTGTCTGCCCCCATGGGTGAGGACAGCAGGCACAACACAGCCACCGCTGAATTATTTATTCTGTACATTGTTAGCACAGTAGAGAGAGCAGCCATGTCCCCAGGCTTCAATTAAAACATCAAGGCACCCGCACCGGCTGCCTAGCCACATGCCCAGCTCCCACCAAACCTGGCAGGAGAGCTCCCCCTGGGAAGGCGGAAGTGCCTATTTCAGGACCAGGGACAGCAGCCTCCATGTCCCAGCCTCCTCTGGGGATCTGTGATGAATTTCAACCTAGTTATATTATGTTGTTATGTGCTATTGAGTCAACTGCAGCTCATAGTGACCCTATGAATGACAGATCTGAACCCTGACCTATCCTATACCACCCTCACCACCTCCAACACACTTGAGCCCATCGCTACCATCACCTTATCAATCACCTTGTTATGGGTCTTCCTCTCTTCCACTGACCCTCCATCTTTCCAAGCATGATGCCCTGCCCCAAGGACTGACCCCGCTGAACAACATGACCAAAGAATATGAGACAGAGTTTTAACATTATTGTCTCCAAGGAGCACTCTAATTTCACTTTTCTCCAGGACAGACCTGTTTGTTCTCTTGGCAGTCCATGGTATGTGCAATACTCTTCTCCAGCACCACAATTCAAAAGCATCGATTCTCTGTCATCTTTACTCATTGTTCAACTTTCAGATGCATAGCAACAAATTGAGAAGAGCATGGCTTGGATCAGGCTCACCTTAGTCTTCACATGACATCATTTCTCTTCAGTATCCTGGAGAGGTGTCTAGAGGCTGCCCTTAACCACTCAGCAAACCATTCAGGGCTCTCAGTGATATTGCTAAAGAGATACAGGGGTGTGAATCACACTGTCAAAGGAGGATCACACCAGAATGGTTGTCTATAAAGTTTTTATACATTGCTTCAGCAAAAACTTTAATATTTATAAAAAGATCTCTATAGTTAGTAATTAATAGCAACAAAAAATTATCTTCATAAACCCAGCTTACATGTATTAACATACCTACTAAAGCTAATCTACTTTTTTAACCTTTTAATATACTCCAGTCAGAGCTGTCATTATACCCAATTATAATGATGCTTCAAATCACATGGTTTCATCAGCCAAAGGCATGCGATTCAAATCCACCAGCTGTTCCACAGGTCAAGGATGGGTAATCTCCTATGAAATTAACTGCTCTGAAAAGCAGCTGGAGGGTCAACTATGGGTCAGTTCCAACTCAATGGTACACAACAACAACATCAGCTGGAGCTACAAGCCCACTGTTGTTTTTACTGATGCCAGTATTTTTATAGCTGGTGGTTTTTCCCAATTTTTTGTTTTGGTGGTTTTTGTGTTTTTTTGGTTTGGTTTGGTGTTTTTTTTTTTTGTTTTGGGGGGTGTGTTCTATCTCAACATCAAGAAAACAAAGATTCTCACTACTGGGTCAATTGGCAGCATCATGATAGAAGGTGAAGAGATTGAGACTGTAAACAACTTTAGTTTGCTTGGCTCCACAATCAACACACTTGATACCAGCAGCCAAGAAATCAAAAGATAAATTGCACTGGGAAAGTCTGCTGTCAGAAACATCTCCAGAATACTGAAGAGAAATGATGTCAGTCTGGAGACTAAGGTGTGCCTGATACAGGCCATGGTCTTCACAATTATGTGCTATGCATCATCAGAAAGCTGGACAATGACTAGGGATGACAGAAGGAGAACTGATGCCTTTGAACTGTGGTGCTGGAGAAGAGTATTGAATATACCATGGACTGCTAGAACAAACAGGTTTGTCATAGAGAGGGTGAAACCAGACTGCTCCTTGAAGGCAAGGATTCTGAAGCTTCCTCTGACATACTTTGGCCATGTTGCAAGGAGGGACCAGTCTTTGGAGAAGGACATCATGCTTGGGAGGGTGGAGGGACAGAGCAAAATAGGAAGACCCTCTTTTGAGATGGATTGATCCAGTGACTGGGGTAGTGGGGATAGGTGCTTCAGAGACAATAAGGTTGGTCCAGGATAGAGAAGGGTTCTGAGCTGTTGTACATAGGATCACTATGAGCTGCAGGTGACTTGACAGCACATAACAACAAAAGCCACCACAATGTTGCAGTAAGTGATATCTATGATTCTATATCAATAATTGTTTGAGAATGACGCAGTAATTAAAAGAGAAAAAATCAAGCATGGCTTCCTGCTCAGTTATTAGTTAGGTTTTCAGAAGCTGTAAATTGCACAGGAGGAGATTTCCCATCTTTTTCCAGCAGGGCAGCCAGTGGATTAAAACACCTGCCTTTGGAATGGCAGCACAACTCCTGAGCCACAAGGTCACCAAAGCTCCCTATTTATTTGTTGGTATTATTGGATCTCATCAAGTCAGAACTAACCCACAGCTGACCCTCCAGCAAGTTTCAGAGGCAGTGAATCGCAGGGGAGAAGACTGCCATCCTTCTCTCAGGGGCAGCTGGTGGATTTGAACTGTGTGCCTTTGAGATTACAGTGTAGGTTCTTACCGCAAGGCCACCAGAGCTTCCAATTTAGTTGTTAGTATTCATGTAAGAAATATTACACTTAAGCAATTCACAGCTGCATCTACCACAGATTACTCTGTAATTAAAATTGGTAATCATTACTAAGGATTCTGTAGAGTCTGCTACAGGAGGAAGTTCAATAAGGAGGCCCCAACCATGGTGTCGCCACTGCTCTCAAAGACCATTTAGCAATCAATGGCCTGGGATAGCCTTTTCATGTTCCCAAAGGGGCCCTGGGACAAGCCTTGCTAGGTTTTGGGCCTAACTCCAACCCTCGGCCAGCTCCCAGCTCTCCCTAAAGCATTTTACAGCACTTGGCTGGAAGGCAAGAGTTCGAGGTTTCACCCCAGCTCTTCTCTGAGCTCCCAGGAGAGTTCAGAATATATCATGTCACATCCCAGGACTCTCTTGTTCTCTCAGAAATGCAGATGAGATAGTCAGGCAGCACTGTGCAAGGGTAGTCATAATCAGTGGAAAGAGACTTTTAAAAATGTGAAAGTAGCTGCAATGGTGAGCAGGACAGAAGGCAGCTTTCGTTGGGAGGGGGGTTTTGCAGTCTCATCATTCATACCCCAACCTGGAAATCCCTAATTCTGGGGCACAGATTCAGAATGAGGAGAAAACTAATGGATTCGTCAGGAAGCTGGCTGGGTCACAAACTAACTGGGTCACCCACAATATTTAATTCAACAACCCCCAGACTAGAATATGATGCTAAGTGAAATCACAGTGGGCGAGCCATAAAAAGAGCAAGAAATTCCAAACACATGTCGCGTCAAAACTGTGGAGTGAGCATAGGCTTCAGAGACAGGAAGCTCAGCAGCCTCCTCTGCTTTCTAGACAAACCTCAGTCTTCCCATCTGCAAAATGGGGCTGGTGAATCAAACATCTTAGCCAGTGACTAATGTTATATAATCCATGTGATACTCCTAGTACTGTACCAGACATAGGATTTACCCATTTGTTTTACTGAGCATATACTATGTGCTGGTCACTTCAGGTAGAACAGTGAAGACAGACAGATACAGCTCAGTCCTGGAAGAGTTGACAGCCTCGTGATCAGTTTCTCTCCATTAGGATGATGGAAGAAGTGGCATTTGAGATGAATTTTGAAGCACAAGTGGATTTTCTAAAGCTAAATAATGACAAGAAAGTACAATCCCATTGGGAAAATATTTGGCAGTACCTACTAAAGCTAATCAAGTAATCTGGGAGCCAGAAGCCTGTGTGTTTCTGTGTAAGTGATCACATATGCATGTCTATGTATACACATATGTATGTGTGTGTATATGTATCTCCAAGACAGTAAACACTTATATCCACTAAGAGACATGTAACAAATGTTCACAGAAACTTTGTTTGTAATTACCAAACCATTTGTTCAGCCCAAATGTCCATCAGCATTAGAATCAGTAAATAAATTACAAACTATCCAAGCAATGAAATAGTACAAAGCAATGAAAAAGTGTAAACCACTGAATGAATACCCAACTACATAGATTATTTTCACAGATAATGGGGCAGAAAGAAATCAGACACAAAAGCCTTACTATGTGGTCCCGTTTGCACAAACTTCAAAACCAGGCAAAGCTCATCTATGTTGTTAGAAGTCACTTAAAAAACCCTCACTGCTATTGAGTTGGAACTGACTCAGAGTGGACCCTCCAGTGTATTTCCAAGGCTGGAAATCACAGGGGAGGAGATTGCCCACCTTTCTCCCACAGATCAGCTGGTGGACTTGAACTGCCAGAGAAGCTCAGCCTTTGAGTTAGAAGTGCCACTACCTACAGATCATGCCACCAGGGCTCCCTGTTAGAGGCAGGCAACTGATTACTCTTGGTGGGTATTGATTAGGGGGGAGCCAAAGAAACTTTTCTGGGGTTCTGGAAGTATTCTTTGCATTTTTTATAATAAAACAAAACTTTCCTTTATGAACTCATTCACAAACGCACAAATTACTTGTTTTACTACAAATAATGCCTACCAGTACAAGTAGAGACAAAACTGTGTAAGGATTAATACCTGGCACTGGAGAATGCTAAGAAATTTTTTTAAAGTCTCTGCCTGCATATTTATGCATAGGCAGAATTAATTTTAGATTACAAGGAGGTAGATTTACGGAGCACTATCAGAATCTTAGATATTTAAAAGAACTTAATTTCATTTTCAGGAGGAGTCTTCTCTAGCTTGATGGTCATGATAAAAAGCCATTAAGCAGTACACGGAAACTGTGTACTTTACTATGTATAACTTGTACCTCAATTTTTTTTATTATGTTAAAGGAGATAAAAGGCAGCCAAGCATTCTTCACTCACTCACTCACTCACTCACTCATTCATTGCCTCAGAATCAGAACAAATTCATAGAGGAGCCTACGCTGGACTTTGAGAGGCTGTAAACTGCGTGGGGGCACACTGCTCATCTTTCTCCCTCCACCGCGGATGGATTCCAACAGTGAGAAGAGCCCATCTGTGCATTACCAGCTAACTCCCTGGACTGTGTCACCACTTGTTGTTTGTTGTTTGTTGTTGTTGTTGTTGTTGTGTGTGCCATCGAGTTACCTGCAACTCATAGTGACACTATGTACAACATCCCTAAACCCTGCTCTATCCTGTGCCAATCTTATTGTCTCTGGCACACCCACCCCCCATTAACCCCAGTCACTTAGTCTATCCAGTTCAGTTTGCAGCCTCAGAAAGCCCAGTGGAGGATCAGCTATGAGTCAGTTCCAACTTAACGACAGCAAGTTCGCAGTTTTAGGGAGCGCTGGTGGCGTTACACAGATGACACAACCCTGCTTGCTGAAACAGAGGAGGATCTGAATCACTTGTTGCAGAAAGTCAAGGACTGCAGCCTTCAATATGGACTGAAGTTCAATATCAATAAGACCAAGATTCTCACCACTGGGCCAATTGGCAGCATCATGATAGATGGTGAAGAGATTGAGATTGTTAACAGCTTTCGTTTATTTGGGTGCCATGTACCCCACCTGTCCAGGCTGCAGGGTATGAGCAAGGTCAGTTCTCTTCCATGCAGGCTGACCCTTTGCCATCCCTACCTCAGCCACCACTCTTAATTTAAATCTTAAAGCTTGATTTCTAGGAGATCTGGGGTCTTCATGCTGCACGGGAATAGAGGAGCCATGATCCCCCCCAGCCCCATACCTGCAGTTGAGCTGAGCACGCCTCTCCAGGCCCCAGCGGCCCACACCCACAGCATCACCAAGGACACCTGGTTCTGCCTCCTACACTCCACCTGCCATGTCCACCTCCCTGCCCGCCCTCTTGAGGAGCTACCTGAGCACCTGTCTCTCCCAAGAAGAATGCTCCAATTAGGTAGCACCCGCCTACCTCCTGCTTCCCACCACCCCATCACATCTCCTGACTGAGAGAAAGGCCACTGAAAACACGCAGACAAGGCAGAGGACGCAGCCCCAGTACTTCATACTCATCCAGCCACCAGGCGTGGTAAATAAAAGATGATAGGGCCCCACGTTGAGTGATTACATTGCTATTAAATGCCATGTTTCAGACTATTTAAGGGCACCAGCAAATGCTCGCTTTTTTTTGTCTGGTGGACAAAAGCTGGCTAGAGGACAAGATAGGTATTATGCTCTCAACTTTGTAAATTACCCAGAGGAAAGGCTGGAAGGAAACACACAAATGAATCAAGGTTGTCACCGTATGAGAAATTTTAATCTGCTTCTTTATATTTTTCTGTTTTCTTCCAAATCTACAATGAACACATTGGCTTTTATAGCAGGAGCAAAGGGACGTTAGCCCATCCCAGAGCTGACTGACCCACAGTTGATGGGGAAGAAGGGAGGACTTGCAAGATTCCTATCTACAAATTTTCATGTCACCCACAGGCTCTCACTTAACATCCACCAAGTCATGCCCATGATTTCCAGGTATGTGAAGGGGTCAGAGCCTTGGATCCCGATTCCAACTCCAGTTGTGATTCTAGCTAGCTCGATGGCCTCCCACAGCCTACTTCATTTCACTTGGCTTCAGTTTCCTCATCTGTGTAACAGGTTACTTGTTTTGAAAACTGCATATCACATATTACAGGAGGACTATAGGATTTTTGTGTGAAATAAATGAGAAGAGACTATGAATTGCTTAATGGTCTTCCCAGCTTTATAACTCTCACCAAATGATCAGGTGCAACTAAACAAATGTTTATGACCCATCAAGGGGATTGGCCAGCTTGCTCATAATGTAAATTAGGTTATGTCATCCTTATGAGGAAATACAGCCATGCACATAAGGTGTGTGGAGCCCTGTGGTAGGGGGGTTGGTCAGTTTTGCCATCCTTACTAAGCTTAAACTGAGCCATCCAAGAGGCAGAAAGGGGGGGCCTGGGGAGGAATTTAACTACTACTAAAAGAGACAGGAATGGAAGAAAATCTTCGAGCCTAGGGTTCATATGCGAGGGACCTCCTAGACCCAAGAGACCTAGAGCTGTAACAGTGGAGATGGCTGGAGATGACGAGAAGCAGTGGCAAAAAAATGGCAGCAGGCTAAGAGTAAAAACCAGAAAACTAGCAGGAAACAGTGAGGTAGACTTTCCAACCCATGAAGCAAGAGAGCCAAACACCTTCAGACAGGAGTCTGGCTGGAGATGCAGGGGGCAAGGTGCCTCTGTTCACTTACTGGCAGAGCCAGAGAGCTTCCTAACAGAGGTCCCCATCATGCCCTTTCTACAAAGATGATTAAAAAGACTATAAACTGTAAACTACTGTGATTGGGGTACTGATTTCCCTATTCTAGTTCTCCATCAGGTCCTAGGGCACCACTGCAGTTTCTAAAAATTGCTCTGAAGCCGCCCACAGTGGCACCTGGAAAGTCTTGAAAACCATGGGCCACATGTATTTGCTGATTTCTAAGGTGTAAATAAAATGCATATATATATTTAACTGAACTGGAGACCAAACGTACGTTAAGGGGAAAACCCACCTCCCTGTTCGATAGCAAAATACAGGGCATATAGCAGATCCTCAGTAGACATTTGTCAACTGAATAAATCCGTACAAACAAGAGCAAAATACACTTACTGGATTCCTTGAAAAAGAGAGAAATAAATGTTTGCTGCCAAATCGGGAGCCCACTCTCTAACTTCCATTAGGCCCTGTGCCTGTGTTTTTTTTTAAGGGTCAGCAGTGAGTTTGTTTATACCTCGATGTACAAAAAAAAGAAGAAGAAATGTTTTTAACTCATCCCTCTAGATTCTGTGGGAACCCACAAAAGAAATAGATGATGTAATTCCTGACCTCAAGATCAATCTCTCTCTCTCATCTTTCTCTTGATGGGAAAACCAGCAAAGGGAGTGCTCAGTGGTCAGCGATGACTATTCAGAGCAAGAGTCCAGAGGTGAGTAGCGCTGCCATAGAAGTCTGAAGATTGATACAAAGAACAGGCAAGAATGTTAAAGTTTCCACACAAAAAGGCATATACCTGTTTCAAAGCAACTTTCATGAACTATGCAAAAATAGCACTGAATATCCAATGGACTGCCAGAAGAACAAGCAAATCTTTTGTGGAGAAAGGGTGCTCCTCAGAGGCGAAGCTGGTGAAACTTCATCTCACATTCTTTGGGCATCTTGTCAGGCAGGACCAGTCCTTGGGAAAGATATGATGCTTGGAAAGTTGGGGAGAGGGGGCGGTGACAAATGAAAGAAAGACCCTCAACAAGATAGACTGACATGGTAACTGTCACAATGGGCTTGAGTATATCAGAGATGATGAGGATGGCACAGGATAGGACAAGGCTCAGATTTGTTGTACAAAGTATCGCTATGAGTCATAGTCTATTCAACGGCACCTATTAACAACATAGTTCTCAGTTGGTAAAGTTGGTAAGGCTGCCTTCCTATCCCTCATCTCACTGTGGCCCTTGGTAGGAAAGACAAGACAGTGGCTTTCTTTATATTAAAGACTATGCTTACAGGTAAAGCAAAATAAGAGTTTCAAGTCAACATTTTAAGAGTTTCAAGCCCCATCAGGAAGAATTGAAAAAGTGCCGCCTTCTCACCTTCCAAAATTTTCCAGTAGAATTAGCTCTGGATGTATTTATTTTACAGGTAGGAAAATTGGAAGATAGACAGGTTAAGTGACTTGGCCAAGGCTGGATAAGAAAGGAGGCATGCCCCACAGAGAGGACATCTGGAGCAAAGAACTGGCGGGAGGAACGAGCTTACTACCTGGGGTGAAAGTTACCCTCTGAGAACTAAATGAAGCCAAGGACCAGCCCAACCAAACTCGAGCTGATGAGTCACCACCTCTCAGAGCCTCATCCATGAAGTGGCACAGAGGAGGCTTTAGGGGTCAGAAGGATGAGGAATGAAAGTGCTTCTGACAGGATTAGTCACAATGGTCAGGACTGGGGGCAGGAACAGGAGGAGTGAGACCCACCTCCCCACAGCACTCAGTCCCTTTTCTGGAACATGTATGTCTACGCAGAGGCCAGGTCGGGAGCTAGGAGTCCTCCTCTGGGCCATGTGCTGGCTGGAAGTGCAGGAGGAAATCCAACAGCAGGGCACCTCCAAGTCCAGCCCGCATCCTCACAGGAGGCAGAATGGCAATCACAATTATAAACATACTAGCTCCTAGATCCAGCATATTGTCCATAAGCATTCACCCTATAGAAATGTGCAAAATAACCAGTGCACAAAGTCATTCACTGTAGTGTCATTTGTAAAAGCACAAGATTGAAAATAGCTAAGTGTCCCATTAGGAGAAAACTGGAAGCAAGAAGCACTACAAAGCTACAGAAAGGGAAGATGGGCCTCTCAGCCTAATGGAAAGACAACCAAAAATACAAGTGCTGTATTAGATGGAAGAGAGAGAGAGAGAGAGAGAGAGTGTGTGTGTGTGTGTGTGTGTGTGTGTGGTGGCGGTGGTGGTGGTGGTGGTGGTGTTGTACTATGTACAGAACTGACTCATAGCTGACCCTGCAGCAGGTTTTCAGAGATAATAAATCACATGGAAGATATGGAAGCTTGCTCATCTTTCTCCTCTGTGTGTGTGTGTGTGTGTGTGTGTGAAGTTAGTTAGTTAGTTAGTTAAAAGAAGACTAATCAACAACCTGCATTATGCAGCTGACACAAACTTACTAAAACTTAGAAGGACCTGAGGCATTTGCTGTAGAAGGTCAAGGACTGCAGCCTTCAATATGGATGGAAGCTCAACATCAAGAAAACAAAGATTCTCATCACTGGGCCATTTGGCAGCATCATGATAGACGGTGAAGAGATTGAGATTGTTAATAGCTTCAGCTTGCTTGGCTCAACACTCTTGGTACAAGCAGCCAGAAAATCAAAAGACAAATTGCATCAGGAAAATTGGCTGTCAGGGACCTCTCCAGTGTACTAAAGAGCAATGATGTCAGTCTGGAGACTAAGGTGTGCCTGATTCAGGACATGGCCTTCACAATTACTTTTATGCATGAGAAAGCTGGACAATGACTAAATACAATAGAAGAAAAATCTATGCCTTTGAGTTGTGGTGCTGGAGAAGAGTGTTGAATATAATTTGTATATTATATCAAAGTAAATACTTTGGACCGCTAGGAAAACAAACAGGTTCATCCTGGAGAGGGTGAAACCAGGTTGCTCCTTGTAAACAAGGATTTTGAAGCTCTTTCTGACATACTTTGGACATGTTGCAAGGAAAGAGACATCATGCTTGGAAAGGCGGAGGGACAGCTCAAGAGAGGAAGACCCTGGATGAGATGGACTGACTCAGTGACTAGGGTAATGGGGGCAGGTGTGTCAGAGACAATATAGCAGTTCTCGTGGCCTAGTGGTAAGAAGCTGCACTGTAATCCTCAAGAACATGGTTTGAGGCCTCCAGCTGCTCTACAGGAGACAGATGGACAATCTCCTCCCTTGCAATTAACTGCTTCTGAAAACCTGCCAGAGGGTCAGCTATGGATCAATTCCAACTCAATGGTACACAACTATATTTAGTTGTTGCTGGCCGTCAAGTTGGAAGTGACCCATAGCTGATCCTCTAGCAGGGTTTCAGAGGCAGTTAGTTAACCACACACGAGGAGATTGCCCATCCTTCTTCCACAGAGCAGCTAGTAAGTTTGAACTACTTGTCTTTGGTATTGCAGAGCAGCTTCTTACCACTGGCCAAGACCATATATAGATATGTTGCTGCTGTGTGCCATCAAATAGGAACCAACTCAGAGCTGACCCTCCAGTGGATTTTCATATGAGGTAAGTCACACACAAGGGTGAAACACCCATCTTTTTCCTGCAGACAGCTAGTGAATTCGAACTGCATGCCTCTGGGTTGGCAGTACAGCTCCTTACTCACTAGGCTATCATACATACATGCATACATATACACATACATACATAGATGTTTACATATTTGTTCCCTACCTGTGAGGAACCTCTGCAGTCCAGGTGAACAGAGCTTGCTGGAGTTGAGCCGCCAGCAGTCCTGCTCTCTTCCAGGATTACCAGCTCTTTAGAAAGGCAAACAGGGGACAGTGGATGCCTCCAGGGCAAGGCTGGAGCTGGTCATACCCTTCTGTACCTCTTGAATACTTGACAATGAGAATGCATTATGCATTTAAAAAAATAATCACTGCAAAGAATACCGTGCCTAGGGGGCTCCAGGCTCCAGGGACCACCACATAAAAGGCTTATTCCAGGAGAACAACATCTTTGAAGGAGACCTTCTCAGGCTGCCTCCTCCCCTCCCTGCCTCAGTAGCCTGAACTGTCTGAAAGAAGCTAAGATTCAGGACCATCAGCAAAGGAGGTAAGGGCTCCCCAGACTGAGAGTGGGGGAGAAGGGAAGGGGGTCTCCCTCATCCCCAGCCCCTGACTCAGCACAGGGCTGACTGGCCAGGCCCAGGAGGGCGGGGGCGGCAGGTGAGGATGCTGCCTTGCTCTCTTTGGATTTGTTGTACTTTCCTAATTGATTTTGTGTCTGTGTCACCGGGATATGTTAGGACCATCTTAGAAAACCACTTAAGCAATTTAAAATAATCAAAGTACTTATAAGGCACTTAACATTTCCTCACACTTCAGGCTTCCCATAACCCCTTTCCAGCTGAAACCGGAAGCCTTACAGCCAGGAGCTGCAAGGTGAGGAAGGAGAGGCATCTATCAGGCCCACCACAGTCACCTAACCTTGAGCCCAGGGGCCACCTGGAGGCAAGAGCACGCATGTAAGAACAGCTTCCTCACTTGCTAACTCATCTCCAGCCCTTTGTATGTTTCTTTAGCTTGCAGTGATCTCCCCTGCCAGCCAGCACTGCCTTCAATCTAGCGAATTCTGTTCTGGCCACTAAGTCTTAGCATCACTTGTCCCTCTCCTTTAGGCACACAAGCTTGCTTGTAGAAAGTGAAGAAGAAAAACAAAAAAGAGAGGGGAAAAAAATTAAAAAAAAAAACAAACCAGAAAGTGAACAAGACTTGAAGTACTTAAGGAAGATCGAAGGCTACATCCCTCAATATGGATTACATCTCAACATCAAGAAAACAAAAATCCTCCCCACTGGGCCAATAGGCGACATCATGACTGACAGAGAAAGGATTCTAGTTGTCAACTCTTTCCATTTATTTGGATCCACAATCAACACCCATGGTAAAAGTCAAGAAATTCAAAGACTCATTACATTAGGAAAATTTGCCGTCAAGGATCTTCCAAAGTGCTAAAAAGGAATGTCCTTTTAAAGGCTATGGTGCACCTGATCCAAGCCATGGTTTTTTCAATCACTTGCTATGCATCTGAAAGTTGAACAATGACTAAGGATGACAGAAGAAGAATCAATGCCTTTGAGTTGTAGGGCTGGAAAGGAGTGTTGAATATCCCATGGACTGCCAAAAGAGCAAACAAGTCTGTCTTGGAGGAAGTGCAATCAGAGTGCTCCTTAAAGGCAAAGATAGTGAAACTTCACCTCACGGACTGTGGGCATATTGTCAGGTGAGTCCAGCCACTAAGAAAGGTGAAGGGTCAGAGAAAGAGAGACCTTCAACAAGATGGATTGACACAGGGACTGTAGCAATGGACTTGAGCATGGTGTTGATCATGAATAAGGCAAAGAATAAAGCAAATTTCAGATCTGCTGTTCACAGGGTCACTATGAGTCACGGTCAATGGCATCTAACAACAATAGGGAAGCTTTCTCTTACACTCCATCCCAATACTATAATAGGGATCTTAAGTAGATCCCTATTACAGCACTCACTCCAGCATCATGAAATCACCACTCACACAACTCTAAAAGCAGGGTCCTTGGCCTATATGTGCATTTCCAAAGGTAGGCCAAGTATCTGCACAAAACTGAGATCAAAAAAGTAGCCAAATCTGACTTCACTGATGGAATCAGGGAGGCATGGTCCTTCTCTGGATAACAACAGCACCAAGCTAGGCTACAGCAAACTGGACATATCACAAATCTCAACATCAACAATGACTAAAATATGTGCATATGGTCATGCAAGTATGTATATTAGCATATGGGTGTACCAGGTCAGTAAAAGCACATTTACACAAGTGCACAGACAGAAGTATCTAGATGTACACATAAGTTTGTGCAAGCATATATATTCTCCCTATATATTGGAAGCAGGAGTGGCATCCACTTCCTAAACAACATGCCTCCAGAAACTCTCTGAACTTTGATAAATATCGATGGTTGTAGAGGGGCTTCAGGCCTTTTGTTCATAGGGTCGCTATGAGTTGTGCTCGACTCAAAGGCAATCAACAACATATTCATAGAGGATACAATTAAAGATAGTTTTTAGACATCACTAAACATCTTGAGAAATTAATTTTTCTGAGTTTGGAGATTTGTTACTTTAGTTTCATGGACAACTCTATTAATTAGCCTAAAGTTCATGGTCTGCATCCTAGTGAATTAAGTAGAGTCTGCATCTTAAAAGCTTGCAAATATCCATCTAAGATTCAATTAATTGGTCTCGAGTTGTCAGAAGCAAAAGATTAAGAAGGCAAGCAAAGTCTCAAAGAAGAAAGCAGTCTACAGGACACAGGCTCATCTACCGAGACCAGAAGATCTAGATGGTGTCCAGCTACCCTTACAGACCTTTCTGATCAACTACAGTAGTTGGACCCTGATTAAATGGAAAAAAACCACATAGAGCAGAACTCAGATTCTTTAAAAAGTCTAGACTTTCTGGAGTAATTGAGATTAGAGGACTCCCTGACACTATCACTCTGAGATGCTCTTTAAGCCTTTAACTGAAACCATCTCTTAAGATCACCTTAAAAGGTAAGTATGAAGCTCTCCTAAAATTCATCTACACAAAACCATGAAGTCAACAATTACTCAATTAAAGCAAAGATGAGAAGATAAAGAGATGGGGAAACTAGATTACTAGAAATAGAACAATCAGAATGTAATCAAAGGTTGATAAATTGTGAAAAATTAACTTATGTCACTGAAAAATTTGTATAAAAATTGCCTAATGGGAAACTCATTCGTTGTGTAAACTTTCATGGAACACATAGTATTATTTTTTTTTAAATAATTACAATTTAAGCTACCCACACCCAGAAAAATGAAAACTAACCCCAACTTGAGTCTTCACTGTCAGCACTGTTCCCATTTTGTAATGAGGGCACTCAGGCACAGAAAACCAGCAACTTGCCCAAAGTCACACAGTGAGTGAGTGGAGGTTCTAGAAGCAGGCTTCATGCTCAACTATGGTGCCTCCAGATGCAGGACCAACAAGCCTCTGGGAGCCTGATAAATAAAACAGGCTGCACAGATGAGAGTCCATCTTGGGCTTAGTCTCAGGAACCTTGTGAAACCCCAGATTTTAACAATCCTCCAGGAAGATTCCAGTATGGAGGCAGGTTTAGTAATAGGTTTCCCTGCAGAGAATATGGAGAACACACATCACCTAGGAACATACTGGATGCTTGCTCCCTAAACTAAAAAACCTAAACCCACTCAGTCAATTCCAACCGATAGAAACCCTATAGGACAGAACAGAACAGAACTGCCTCAGAGGTTTCAAAGTTATGAATCTCTGTAGACCCAGACTGTCACATCCCTCTCTCATGGAGTGACTGATGGGTTTTAACTGCTCGCCTTCTGGTTAGCTGCTGAGCACTTTAACCACTACACCATGAGGGCTCGCTTGTTCCCTACCTCAAATGCACCTCACTGCTGTCAAGTCCACTTCAATTGACGGTGACCCTCCCATCAAATTTCTGAGGCTGTAAATTTTAACAGGAGCAAACTACCTCATCCTTCTACCACAGAAGAGCTGGTAGATTCAAACCACCAACCTTTCAATCAGCAGACCAGTATGTAATCCTCTACACCAGTGAGGCTCACAAGCCTGCAATCTATTCTCAGACCTTTGAGAAGTTCTTCCAGGAACATAAGGAAATATTGGCAATATTGCTTACACAGCTGTTTGTAAAACCAGATAAATAACCCAGGAACTGCCTCCATAGTGGAATGACTAAATAAATGAACAGAGGGGAGAGTCAAACCATGGAGTGCTACACAGCAAAGAAAATAAGCTGGGGGCCTGGCCACCAGGCAGGACACACTGCACATTTTTCATTTTTATTTATCTATCTACATATATATTACATATATCAAGATATATAGATATCATATATATCTATGAACTTTGATAAATGTTGATAGTTGTAGAGGGGCTTCAGGCCTTTTGTTCTTAGGGTCACTATGAGTCATGCTTGACACAGTAGGGAGAGATCTCTGGTGGCTCAGTGGTAAGGAATTGTGCTGTCACCACAAAGGTATATAGTTTGAAACCACTAGCTGCTCCATGAGAGGAAGATGGGCAATCAACTCCTGTGCAATTTACTGCCTCTTACAAGTCACTGGAAGATGAGCTATGGTTCTGCTCCAACTCAATGGCACATGCTCATGCACACACACACACACAGCGGAAACTCTGATGCCCTAGTGGTAAGGAGCTATGTTGCCAATATGAAGGCACAGAGTTCAAATCCACAGTCGTTCTACAAGAGAAAGATGGGCCATCTTCTCCCATGTCATTAACTGCCAAGGAAAACCTGCTGGAGAGTCAGTTATGAGTCAGTTCTGCTGTGATGGCACATAATAACAACAAGTATTTGTGAAGGCGACGCACACTCCGCTTCCTGCTGGAATTTCTTCCCTGGAATTTCTTCTCCTGGAAATCCCTCACATATACTGAAATTCTGAACCTCAAGACCTCTCCCCTGGCTGGTACCTCAGCCTGAAATCCATCCATAAAGGTAAGCATTGCCCTCTCTGCAGCCCTGAGTGGGGGCCGCACTGACAGCTTCCAGGGCCTGAGCTGGAAAGGGGAGAAGCAGTGTTGAGCCTTGGACGAGAGGGCTGCACTGACACAACCCCTTCTCCCCCCACTTCAGCCCCCATATGCCTGACAGAGGTTAATGCTGCCCATCCTCTCCCCAAACCACAGCCCCAGGAGAGACAGAGGATGAGGTAAGTGCTGCCTCGCCTCACTCTGCAGCCTGACCCCAGACACCAGAGGACCCATTAGGTCCACTCCACTCTCGCCAGGGTAGGGTGGGGGGTGCTCAGCGGGCTCCCTCCCTCCAGGATAATTCAGCTATAATGAGTTTTCAATTCGCCTGAGGCTCTTGGGGAAGGCTGGAGGGGGGGAGACAACTCTGAGACCTGCTTCCACCTGAGCTGCCGGGTGGAGGGGGAGCAGGACTGACAGCACACTCCTCCTGGGCACCCTGGGGCACCTCTCAGTGGATCCCAAGGAGGGGCTGAGGGCCGGAGGAGACTGGAGTCCAGGAAGGACGGAGAGAGCTGATGGGGAAGAGAATCCACCTCCTCCTCACCCATGGACACACCTCACAACAGCTAGATATTTTCAAACCTGCACATGCCATGCCCTGTGCCAGTCACTGCACATGACCTCATCTGAGACTCAGCAAATACCCCACCACTCCATTTTACAATGTGAAACTCAGGCTCGGAGAAGTTAAGTGACCTGCCCAAGACCATAGAGCCCGTACGTGGCAGAGCCGGGATTTGAACTCATGCTGCCATTTTCCCTCACTGAAGTGGGTCCATGCCTTTTGACTGGCCTGGCCTCACCACAGCCTTGGCAAGAGCCAGCCCTCGTCAACCCATCAGCACAGCCAGTAGAGATCAGAACAGCACCAAGACACGCCCACGGCCAGACTGCATGTTCAAGAGGCAATTTCTGGGGATATTTGGTGGCTTCCTGAGTCAGAGGAGGCGCACCTGGTGGGATGAGTATCTAACAGCTCTAATCAAGGTGTGAGCCAGGTGGACAGACAGGTGGATGCCAGAGCAGGCATAAGGCTACAGCCCCTCTGGCAAGGGACAGGTAGGTTATCGGCTACTTCTGCCTTCTGCTTTTAACTACAGGACACCAGACACAGGACTAACCCATGTCACCCAAGCAAAGAGAGACTCAAAGACAGAGCCAGAGAGACAGGAGTTGGACAGGCCCTAAGAGAAAGAACAAAGGAGGACATGAGAGGGAAACAGAGAAAGTCCAGAGTCAGAAAGGAGGCAAGGAGTTAGGGAGAAAAACACATGGAAACAGGGAATAAGACTATGGGTGATATTGCTCCCCCCCAGCCCCTGCCACATAGCTTCTACCATGACTCAGGCAGCCATGGAACCAGGAAACGAGGCCCGTCACCAGCTTCTCAACACCTCGCCCGGCCCAGACCCACTGGAGCGAGTGCCAAGCTTAAAGGTCAATTGGAATATAAAGCAGAATTTGCCTTCTTTTCATTTCTAACATGTCTGGGTCATAAAAATGGTAGTTTAATAAATTGGAAGGAAAATGAAAAGCACACAGCTCATTTAGGGATGGGGGTAGGGTGGGAGCAGTGGGTTTAATCCTTTAGGCTGATGTAAATCCCATCCCCACTTTGCCCTACCTCAGGGACCCTAACAACCTAGTCCCATGGCTGGAGGGTCTCCTGACTTGTCTGTCTGTCTCTGGGCCAGGCACTGAGGGATAGGAAGGACCAATAGAGTCCAGTTAATCCTGTCCTCAACATGCCCATGGTTGTTACTGCGAGCACCATGGAGTCGGAATAGATTCACAGCTGTTCCTCCAGCAGGTTTTCTGAGGCTGTAAAATGCACCACAGGAGACTACCCATCTTTCTTTTGAAGAGTAGCTGGTGGATTCACACTACCTGCCTTTGGGTTGGGAGTCCCACTCCCTATTCAGTAGGCCACCAAAGCAGGACTGTGGGGAATCTCAGGTGTGCTGTCCTGATGCTCACACACCCAGAGACAGACATCTCTGTCCTTGGAGATCAGGAAAAGCTTATGGGATTAAGCCTATTTGCTAACAAGAACATTATAGAAAAGTGCGTGGCCCAGGTAAAGGTCAGTCAGGGTTATGCGGGGCCCAGGCAGGATGGAGAGATGAATGGAAAGTCCACTGGTGGCCATGCAACATGGAGGTCCCTTGCTGCACTCCCTTGGCAGAAAAGAAGAGTGGACAGACGAGGGAGCATCATTGCGGAAAAGAACTTAGCAGTTCCTCAAAAAGCTGATCACAGAACCAACAGGTGACCCAGCCATCCCAACCCTAGGTAAGAAGAAAGGCAGGAATGCAAACAGAAACCTGGACACCAATGTTCACAGCAGCATCTTTCATAATCCACTAAATATGGAAACAATCAAAATGTCCATCCACTGACAAGCAGATGCAGAATGCAGTCTATACACTCAGTGGAATATTAATCAACTCTAAAGAGAAAGTCCTGATGATGCCACAGTACGCATGAACCTTGAAAACATCATGCTGAGTGAACGACGTCAGTAACAATGGGACAAACACCGCATGATCTAACTTAGACGAAACAAGCAATTACACCAAAACCAAAGATTATTATTGACTTACAAGAGTGGGAGAGAGGGGAAAGGGGAAGTTTTTGCATTGAGGACACTGAGTTTATAGTTATGGTGGTGGGATGATTCAGAAAAGGATAGTGGAAATGGTTACACAACTTGAAGACTGTAATCAATGTCACTGGATAGTACTTGCAGACATTGGCAAAGGTTTTGTGCATGTTTTGACAACAATACAAAAGTGGCAGACAGAACTATCTAATCCAGTGCCTTCACTTTACAGAAAGGACAGTGGTCTGTAAGTCACAATGAGCTGAGGCAGAACCTCTCTCAGAGCGCAGGACACCCCCAAGCTGTGAGAGGATAACCTTCCCCATCACCCCTACTGTTACCCACAGCAGATTCCCTCACAGTGTGCAGGATGCAAAGATTCAGTGCCATCATGTAGCGTGGAGTCCAATGCTCTTTCATCCCTATGTCCAGGGCCAGCTGCCTGCCCATCCCCAATGCCAACGACTTGACCTTCAGGGCTCGACCACACCTACAGCCCCTTCCCCTGAAGTCCCCTTAAACACTATGTTAGCTAGAGAGACTGAGCATACTGAGCCCCCACCACAAGCCTGCTCCCTTCACACTGCTCTCAACTCCCTCTCAGACACTTCATCCTGAAACACACCACATACACTGTTCTCTTCCCCTTCCACAGACGAGATGAGCAAGCTCCAGAGAAGCTTGTTGTTGGAACACACTTCCTCCAGATGGGTACACAGAAGTCCCTTCACTCCATTCACAAAAGTCCCTTCTCTAAAAAGGCCACCTCTATCAACCGTATCTAGGAAGCTCTGGTTGCCTTGTGGGTAGGGAACTGTGCTCTCAACCCAAAGACAGGTGGTTCAAATCCATCAGTGGCTCCTTGGATGCACGATGGGTAATCTCCTCCCATGCAACTCTTAGCCTCTGAAAACCCACTGGAGGGTCAGCCATGAGCTGGTTCTGACTCAGTGGCAATGAGGTGAGTTGAAGCCCCCTGTCTAAACTGTGCTCCCCTCCCCTCATGACTCCTTGTGCTATTGCTGTCCACTACTCCTCACCCCACCATACCCATCCCACATCCCCGTGCCATGTGTATACCATGGGTCCTGAACGCAGAATAACAGAAGCTCTACCAGGGCAAGGCCTTTGTCTGCTTGTTTCTGACTTTATGGAGGTCACTTTGAACTGTGGTCCTCCACCTGGGGTCACATTGTGCACTCCAGGTCCCAACCCAGAAAAAAAAATCTGAATTTCTGGGTGGAGCCTAGGTACCAGGCTCTTCCAAACTTCCCAAGTGATTCCAATGTGCAGGGGACACAGGGAACCCCTGCTGTGACCCAGAGCCAGGCACAGAGGAGCTGTTCAACACAAGTTTGGTGAGTGAGCAAACTGATTTTATAGGTGGACTGGAAATCCAAGTGAGAGAGAAAGGAGAGAGAGCCAGAAGCAAATAATCTTCACCCTGTGGCCCCAGGCTGAGCCCCCACCTCAGCCCCTCCACAGTGCCACACGCCTGGCCCCAGGGACCAATGAGCTGGGGTGGGACTCCAGGAGCCTCTCAGGCGTCTCCAGGGAGGCTTCCCCAGAGGCCTCCACGCCCTCCTTTTAATTCTGCCATGAAGAGCTCATTTGCTGATTCAGGCATCAGAGCTGAAATCCTGTCTGCTTCCATTCTCAAACCCCTCATGACCAATTTTCCCACCTTCAGAGGCATTCTGCAACTCCAGGTGCACTTCAGAGAAAATAGGCAGAACTTCGAAGGGGATGCACCCAAGAGCATGTGGACAGCCCAGTCACCCTCGGTGAGACCCACTTCCTGTACCTCCCCCCTCTTCTCGCCTTCCCCACTCCCCTAGCGGGACCTCATAAGCTCTCAAATGCCCATCAAAAGTTCCTCAAATGCCCCTCAAAACCTGCTCAAATTGCCTATCAAAAGCATCCCCAGAGCCACATTATCACTACTGGGTGGGGAGAAGTGGAGATCATCACGCCACTTTCACAGATGTGTAAACTGAGGCTTGGAGAAGTCATGCAGTGAGTTAAAACAGAAAGCCAGGTCTTGAACACAGTCTGTCAAAGGGCCAAGAAACAGAAGAACAGGGTGGTAAAAGAGACCAGAGAGGTAGTTTGTGTCCCAGCTCTATCACTTACTAAGCTGTGTAACCTGGGGCATACTGTTTAGCTTCTCTTTGTCTCAGCTGCCCATCTGTAAAACGGTGATAACAACTGCACCCCCACCCCAGAGGGTATTGTGATGATTAAGCTCTTAAAACAATGTCGAGCACAGAAAAAGCACTACCTAAAGGGTGTGGTTACTCCACCTCAGCCACCTCTTAGGGGGAGCTCCTGACTTACACACATGCACCCCTCTGAACATTTATTGAGCAAGCTCAGGTAGGACTAATCTCTAATAGCAGTCTAAAGCGGAGTGGAGGATATCCTTAAAGAGGGAGCAAAGCTTTTAGGTGAAAGGAATTCCAGAAGCCTGTGGAGAACAGGAGGAGGTGTTTCGGGTTAGGAAACACTTTCTGCTGTCCCTGGAATCTTCAAAGTGGTGAGCACTGACCTGACCCAGTGGTAAGGTGGGCCCAGCCACCCCCATCACCATAGCCGGGAACCCGCACAGCCTGAGCAATGGGACACCCCGAACACCCTGCAGTTTCCTGTGGTGTTGGGGACGGAAGGCATTTCACTCCCATTTTCCATTTCATTCATTTGTTCAGCCAAGATTCCCTGAAGGCCTGCCAGCACAGGGCCAGGCATCAGCTGGGAGTCTGACAAACCAGCTAGCAACCGAGTGAGTGTTTAAACCACCCACAAATTCCAAAACTACGTTGTTGTTGCTGTTGTTGTTGTTGTTGTTGTTATGTTCCTTCAAATAGGAACCAACTCATAGTTGATGTTCCAGTGGGGTTTCAGAGGCAGAAAAATCACATAGGAAGAAGGGACTGCCCATCTTTTTTCCAAGGAGCAACTGGTGGATTCAAACCACTTGCCTTACCCATCTCCTTACCCACTAAGCCACCAGGGTTCCCTAGGTGAAGCTTATCTACCGTCTAACCTACTCAGTTCTGGGGTAGTCACTAACATGAATGGGTTCCAATAAAACTTTATTTATGGACACTAACCTCTGAATTCGTGAAATATTATTTTTCATTTTATTCTTCCCAAATAACTAAAAACATAAAGACTATTCTTAGCTCGTTGATCATACACAAACAGGCTATGGAACAAAGTTGGCTCCTGGGCCTAGTAGTTACTGCTGTTAGGTGTTGTTGAGTTGACTAGGACGCATAACAACCTTAAGACAAAGAATGGAACCTTGCCCTATCCTGCGCCACCCTCAAAATCTCCGACATGCTCAAGCCTACTGTAATCACTGTGTCAATCCATCTTGCTAAGTGGTCCTCCTCTCTTCTGTTCACCTTCAGCCTTTCCTGGAGTAACATCCTTTTCCAAAGACTAACCCCTCCTGACAAGCAGCCCGAAGTATGTGTTTCACCATTCTTGCAGCTAAGGTGCACTCCACTTGCACTTTCTCCAAGACAGATTTCTTTGTTCTTTTGGCAGTCTGTGGTATATTCAATACTCTACACCAACACCTCAGTTCAAAGGCATCAATTCTTCAGTCTTCCAACTCTCTGATACAGAAGAAGCAATTGAAAAAAAAATTGGGGAAAAAAACTGAATAAAAAAAAGAAGCAGCAATTGAAAATATCATAGCATTAGGCACACATTAGTCTTTAAACTGACATACTTGCTCTTTAAGCACTGAAGAGAGGTCCTTGACAACAGATTTCCCCACTGCAGTACATCTTTTGATTTCTTGACTGCTGCTACCATGGGTGTTGACTGTGACTGCACAATCAACACAATTATAGGTCTAGAAGGGGAAGCAAACAAATCCATGCATGGATACAAACTGTGATGACTGCCGTAAAGAAAAATAATAGGGAGGTAAGATAGGACAACCAGAGGCAGAGGAGTGTCTGTGATTAAAGGCTATTTAAGCTGAAGGCTGAATGAGAAGCCTCCAGCTTCGTGAAGAGGGGGGAAAGAACATTGCAAACAGAGGAGGCAGCAGGTGCAAAGGCCCTGTTGTGGGAGAACAGCATGGTGTCTCCGAGGAGCATAAAAACAACAGTGTGGCTGGTGCAGAGCGTGCCCAAAAAGAGACAAAGGGATATGGCCAAGAGCACCGAACAGCACAAAGCCTCTCAGACAAGCAAGGAACCTGAATTTTAACCTAAGACCAACAGGAAGCGAATGAAAGGTTTAAGCAGGAGTGAGCTGATCTGATTTTGGTTTTAGAAAAATCTCTCCTACTGCTGAGTGAAAGTCTGGCTGCGGAGAGGCATGCTTAGAGGCAGGGAGAGGGGAGCAAACATTTCTGCAACGGTCCATGTTTGAGACCTTGAGGCCGAGGGGTGGTGATACCCAGATGAGCAACAGATAGATCTGCCAATAGGCAGAATGTGCTTTGAGAGGGAGGGAGAGAGTGGTTACAAGTGGCACCCAGTGTCTGGGCGCTGGAAGGATGGCCCTGTCAAGGGAAATGGAGAGGATGTGGAGGGTTAGTGAACCAGGCTCCTCCTGGTTGGGTTATGAAAACACTTTGAAGACACAAAAGCCACATCCCCAACAAAACCTCTTGTGTTACCAAAGCCACAAAGATTCTCCAGGAGCCCTAGATGCTGAGAACAGAGGAGGAAAGCGCGAGGAAGCCCATGTTTCTCTAGAAGCAGGCTTCACGGCACCTACAGTCCCGCATGGGGAAAAGAGTGCTCATGGGCCAGGCTGGGGGGTGACACCTGCCCACCACCTGTGGGCTATGTCCCTCTGTCCCCTCTCTTGCCTGTCCCTTCCTGCCCCCCTTCCACACCATTCCACAAGCCCCACTGTTGTGACAGCGACAAAGGGAGGCTTGCTGCATAGTCTCAACACAAGGCAGGAAGATGCAAGAGGCCCAGCAGATGGTGAGGTCCTCTCAGGATCAGCCACAAAGGTCACCGTCTGTCACTGCCCGCCCGCTCCAGCCTCTTCTGCATCGGTGGAGTCTCTCCTGCTGACTTAAGGCCCAGCTACAAGCTGTGCTATGACATTTCCTGTGGGCTGACTGTGTGCCAGGCACTGTGCAGGGCCTTTTCCAGGCATTAACCCTTAATTTCCTTACCTAGACTATAAGGTTTGGAGAGTTCTGGTGGCCCAGTCCCTAGGGAGCTACACTGCTATCCCAAAGGCTGCATCTCTTCAGTGGTTCAAATCCAGTAGCTGCTCCAAGGGAGAAATATAGGCAATCTCCTCCCACACAAATTACAACTTCCAAAATCCAGTGGAGGGTCAGGTAGGAGTTGGTTCTAGCTTAATGGCAAAGAGTTGAGTGAGGGTTTATAAGGTTTAGACCATTATCATTCCCATCTTATAAATGAGGAAACTAAGGCATAGTGGAGAACTCTGGTGATCTAATGACAAGAAGCTGTGCTGCGATGCCGAAGTCACGTGGTTCAAATCCACCAGCTGCTCCAGGGCAGAAGGATGGGCAGTTTCCTCTGGTGCAATTTACTGCCTCTGAAAACCCACCGGTGGGTCAGCTGCAGGTCGGTTCCAACTCGACGGCACACAACAACAGCAAGGCACAGGGAGTTCTGGAGTCCAGCCCGTAGTGCTCCTAACCAAGGCTGCACAACTCGTTGGTCCAAATCCACCAGTGGTTCCACAAGAGAAAACCAGGCATTATCTTCCTATTGTGATTTACAGCCTCAGAAACTTGTTGGAGAGTCGTTGAGAGTCAGAACTGACTCTAGTGCAGTGAGTTTGAAGGCAATGGACAGTTAAGCCACTTGCCCAGGTGATCAAACCCCTGGCTCCAATGCCCAAATTCTGAACCACCACCCTGTGTTGCCACTCCCCTTTCTGAGACTCCGTTTTCTCCACTGAAAAATGAATGAGGAGCTGAATGAAAATGAATTCTGGGTCACTAAATCCCTCTGACCCCAAGGTTTGGAAACAGCTTGCTTTCAGGGCCCTGGGAGAGATCTGCTTTCCACCTTCAATAATGTCTGTTCTCAAGCAACAAGGAAAAGCTCTTGTTGGCTCATTTACACTATGGTGTGCATGACTGATATGAAGAGCAGAATTAAATACTCTAGTAGAGGAGAGATTCGAGTCCAGACCTACCTGGCTCCAGAGCTAGGGCTAAATAAACCTCTGCACTTGGGATGCCCTCCAGAAGGTATTTACATAGCCATCAATATACACTTGTCCTGGGAGACTGAAGCCAAAAAATAAGGCATGGGAACAGAAAAGTTAAGAATATAGCCACCAGACCCATAACTTCCCAGAGTAGAGGTATATGGTCCCAGAGAAGGGCTGGCTCGAGTGTCACTTCCAAATCAGTTTATATGAGCAGGGGATCTGGAAGGTAATAGTCTAGGCTCTGACTTTGTTTGTGTAACAACAAGATGATCCCTTCCACCTCTGACAACTGTAAGTTCTATTCAAGCCCAGGCCCTGACTGCATATCATTAGCATTCTCATGCAGGAAACGCCCCCAAACCCAGACTCTTCTCTGATTTACACCCCGGAAATCCACCTCTTGCAGGAAGGATAGCTGTAATCACAGCCTAAGATGCCAAGTTCCCAACAGGCCCCATTAAGCGCCTTGTCAGAGAGCCAGAAAAGGGGTCAGGGTCACTAAGGTGCCCTTTGAAATGGACACCTGCCAGTCCAGACCCTAGAGGCCAGAGAAGGGGGCCTCCCTCCTGCACGCCCAAATGTCCCTCCCTCACTTTCTCCTTCCTGAGGCTCCCACTGCTGACCTCCCTCCCCAAAGTTCAATCATTTTGTCTCTGTAAATGGCTTTTAAGTTTCTCACCCTGCCTCTCATTTCTTTCAGTTTAATTATTGAGGAGCCCTCTTGTCGCCAGCTTAGAACATTAACGCTGTTAAAAGGGACCCAGGGAACACAGACCACAGCTGTCTATCTCCCCATGGTTCTTATCTCCCCGTCCTCCTATTCTTCTCTTCCCCTACTAACCCCATCCCTCCTTCCTTCCCCACTGATACCTCTCACTTCTCTCCTTCCCACTTCTGCTGGCTGTTCTCTGTGCAGCCTGGAAAACCCCTGACCCTGGAGTCCCAGCCCCCTCCAACTCCTCTGGCCTGAGGAGGCAAACTGAGGCTGTGGCCACGTGCATAGCTGACTCTGTGGGGAGAGGATGAAGACCAGCCATGAGCACCTGGCTGTTCAGCTGTTGGACCCTAGGCAGCCCACCTCCCAAACTTCCTGATCACAGCCCTCTCTTCTGTTTAGGATACTAATAACCTCATCTTGAAATAGCTGGGTTTCCAAGAACACACTGTAAGGCTTAATATTAACAGTGACCATTCTCTAAACCTATGACATGCGCCAAGTGATGGGCCCTTTTAGCCCCTATGACCCCCTCACTGTCTGTGAAGCAGCCTGACTTCCCTGAATGATAGCAGACAGCCGGGAGGTAGTTTACCATCTTTCTAAAAACACTCAGAGTGAAAAACCATGTCTATTAAAAAGCTCAGGTAAGGAGAATGCAGTAGTCCCATTAGAGGTTTGGCTTTCGGGTAGGAGGTGGGGGTCTCAAGTGCTGTGTCCCACGCTGACAGGATAACAAGGAGCCCTGACTTGCTCTCATGACCAGCACTGCCTGCTTTGTCTCCCAGGCCTGGACCAGCAGGCAGAAGTGATGACTCAGCTGTCCCCAGCCATCACCAGGCCCTGACCACTAGCTCTGGGTCCTCCTGCTTCTCCTCCCCACTGGCTCTCAACTTCTCACTGCAAATGGAATGAGATGGAAGGACTGGACCTTCCTAAACCTTGCTCTGCTCAGGAACCCTGAAAGATAACCAGGAGTGAACACAAGACCCTGGGGAGTGTTTAAATTGTTCACTACAAGGGCAAAATTTCCTTCAAGTCTCCCGCTGCATCTTAAAACCACATACAAATGTTGCATCATCCTTCATAATGCATCCATTTATTTTAAAATTAAAATAGTGTTTTCATCCAGGTCATCAGGTAAAACCAATGCTCAGAAGAGGCCCTTTCTGTGAGAACGACACAGCACAAGCAAACGCTGTGGACACAGGGCAAACAGGCGTCACAACCTGAGAGGCCCAAGACCAGCCCAGAGACTGCGACAGGACCCCTTCAGGCTCCTTTCTGGCTCCCAGCCCAGCTCAGTCCATCTTCCTTCCATCACCACCTTCCCAACCCCCATCTCAAAACTCAAGCCTCCTTTGTCATTCCTCCTCCTCCTCCTCCTCCTCCTCCTGCTCCAGCCCCCAGAGACACTCCCAAGTACAGATGCATCTTGGGAGTTCGGCTAATGGCTTCCAGAAAAGGCCCAGGTGAGAAGTATCCAGCCTCAGCTTTTCCTACCCCGCTAAACAGCCTGTCTCAGCCCACTCCATAACTCTGGAGACTTTGAGAAGAGAGAGGGCCAGCTCCAGAGGCTGAGAGATGACGCCCGGGTGGGGAGGGGGCAGCCCAGCGGCTTCCTCGTGCATCCGTCCGTTCTCTCTCTCTCTCACCTTACACATACACATACTTACACGCTCACACAGATACGCTCACACAGAGAGCAAACCAGGCAGGCTCCGAGAGAGAGGAGCGGGCACATAATTATTGGTAAAATGCTTGTAATGTTTTTCTCTCTACCCAGTAGCTTTCAGTTGTTTTAGCAGCTTAGCGAAGCACTTGGCTCCAATTGAATTGCAAATCAGCAGCTCTTGCCCCAGGAAGAGAGGAAGGGAGGCGGCGAGGAGGGGGCAGGGAAGGATTCCAGAAGGGAAGGGAGAAAGGTGTGCAGGAAGAAGGGCAGAGGGAGGAAATACGAGAGGGAGGCTTGGGTGCAGGCCCCCAGAGCACACCCGCCTGCGGCCTCCTGGCTTGTTTTCTCTATCCTCATCTCCATTCCCTGCCAATATAGGAGGCTTACCCTCCACAAAAAAAAAAAACACCGGGATATATCTTCGAACCATCTCAGGGTGAGGTGGGAAGACCACATGCATTCCTCAACCACCCAAAAGGAATATATGTTTTTCCTGAGAATTGCCATTATTTGAAAACAATGTCAAAACAGAAGTCTTAAAAAAAAAAACAAAAAAAACAAAACAGAAGTCTTTCATTTCCTCCCTGGCAATCTCCTACATTCCCATGCCCATTCTAGCTATCTGTTTATCTATCAGTCTATGATTTCTTATGTCTGTCTACCTATCTATCTCCTCCCTTCTGTTCTAGCTCAGAATTCTCATGAGAGCCTGTGGTGACAAGAGCCTTTTCAGCACCATGGTCAGTGGTACCCGTGGGCTCCCTCCACATACCTTCACTCTTCTCTACTCCCAAAATTACCCCCAAATTCTCAAACACTGCTCACAGAGGAAAGCTGCCCGGAGCCTGGAGAAGAGGAGGCTGGCTAGGTCTACTGGAAGAGCGCACAGAGGCCAGCCAGCCAGGCACTAACCTTGAAAAGGCGAAGGATGTTGGCCACCATAATGGAGACCGAGCTCCCTGAAGCACCGATGACCCCCACTACACGCTCAGGCTTGGTGATGATGGGTGGGCCGCCACTGCCACATCGGACCTCCGTGCCGTCCTTCTCGATGAGCGCCTGCACAAAGGTCAGCGACTGCTCCAGGGCATGGGTGTCCCTGGAACAGGTGTCCAGGATGCGGGCGCCCAGCGTGATGTTGGGCAACAGGTCCGGGTCATTGTTGATGCGGTCCAGAGCAAAGAGCATGGCCTCCAGACGGTGGATGCCCTTCTCCTTCTTGAGCTCTCCACAGGCCTTGCCCTCGGAGCCCCGGCCGTGCACGGGGAATAGGCCACCCAGCGTGATGTCCCCGTCTATACGGATGGAGTTCATGTGGGGGTGGCCTTTGGGCTTCCCCAGGGAGGAAGGCACCCAGGGGCCGTAAAGGCTAAGGAGCAGGCAAAGGGGCAGCTGAGCCCGCCACCAGCCGCAGCCTCTCTTGCCAGGCATCTCGGAAATTCCTAGAGACCCATGAACGGCAGGCCCTGCTCCTAGCCCCAGCAGGCCCCTGGCTGCACAGCCTGGGTCCCCACCAGTCTCTCCAGGGTCGCTTTAGCAGCAGGGCGGCTGAGGGCAGCCAATCCGGTGGACCATACTGGTGAGTTCTGCCACCTCCTCCTGTTGCAGGGCGAAGCTCAGTTTTCTGCACAGTCCATGGCCACCACAGGCAGTGGACGGTGGCCGGGATGGTAGCAAGGCTCTGGTCTTCGTCCCCACGTCCTGCGGGCCAGCCCTTGGTGATGACAGTGGAAAGATGTGCACTTTCCAAATCTTGGCATCAAGGAGAAAACAGCTCGGATCCTCTCCTCCTACCAACCTTAGAAGGAAAAGAGATAGAGAGTATCAAACAGAAGCTCATGGAAGACATTAGCTATTCTGATCTCTCATCAGGAGCCGGAACAGAGGAGATGCTGGAGGTTATCTCCAAAGACTCCATAAATCTCCTGAACTTGGTTTTCTCCCGGCTGCTGCTCAACTCTGGTTTAAATGGGAGCACTTAAGGCAGAAATTAGGTCATGTTTGAAGACTTCTTGAAGCCTATATCCACTGCCATCAGAAGCCCAGGGAATGAGAGAGGACATGTTCCAGGGAACAGCTTCAATCTAACTTAGGTGGAGGAGGAACCTTCCTCAACGCTCACCCACATGACAGAGCTGCAAGAAACCAGTCCCACTCTCCCTGAGGCAGAGCAAGTGCAAACCCATTTTAGAGATGAGAAAACTGAGTCCTGAGGACTGTAAGAGGAGGAAGGGGGGAAAGATACCACTCAGGGGGAAATCTTATCAGGTTCGAGGAGGGTTTGCTCACTCTAAAAGCCAAGCAGGACCGGGGAGAGATGAGTCTGCTGGGGACAGAGGAAATCTGGCAATACGAGGTGAACTCTCCCTCCCACTTTCACATTTCCACCTCAGCTGCGCACCTGCCCCAGGCGGAGATAAATCTAGCCTCTCCTCCATAAGGCCCTGTCTCCTTGTCTCTTGCTAGTCCACCCTCCGTCTCCCACTTTCTGGCTTTCTTTCTAGCTTGCTCTTTCTCCCTCTCCCCACTTCCTACCTCTGAGAGTGGGGCTCGGGTTACAGCCTGAGCTACTGCACATTATCATGATCATCGTCATTATTATTGTTGTTGTGATTAAATATTTATCTGCAAGGGTAGAGGAGAGAACACCAGCTCTTCCTCATTCTCACTGCTAATTTGGGCTAATTTCCCCTGGGGGTTCTTTCTCTTGTCCCAGCCTCCCTGCTCAAAGCCAGTAGCCTCCCTCCTCTCAATTTAGGAGACCACAGGGAGAGGGCTGGAGGCTGAGTCAGGGCTTGGCGAGGGTTCCAGCCAAGGCCCTTTCCCCAAAAGATTTGTCTAATGTGGGCCTGCGAGCCACTGGCCTTTCCTGAACCTCAGTTTCCCTAGCCAGTTGAAACAGAGGTTTAAGTTAGACCTGGTTCCTCTATCAAGGACAAGTGGGAGGCCCAGAGCCATGACCTCCTCACTTCCTGGGGTCCCTGGCCCTCCTTTTTCCACAAGGAAGAGAAGAGAGTTCAGGGCCCTAGAATCCAGCCTCAGCTTTTCTGGCATACATGTACCTGCGGACCAACACCACATCCAAATGCTTCTTCCCTGTTAGCTCCTCAGAGGTCAAAAGCATGGCTAATAGGTCTCCTTAGCACCATTCTGCAAGTGAACCAATGGCCTAGTAGCAGCATGTAACTCTTCCAACAGCATGTCAAGCTGGGTTCAAGTCAGTCAGACTTCAACACTGAGGACACCCCAAGCTGCGGCCGTCAGGGAAGCTTTCTGTAGGAGGTCACAGCACAGGCCTCACCTCTGAAGCCAGGGGTCAGTGCTTTGGGGAAGGTTTAGACTGCTAAAAGACAAGGGTGAAGGAGACTTACAATATGAAGCCGTCATCATTACCCACACCTTCATGTGAATGAGTTTATTAGATCTCTTTCCAAGAAATTGTTGTTGCTGTTGTGTACTATGGAGTCGGAACTGACTCACAGCTCCAGTGGGTTTTCAGAGGCGTAAATCACTGCGAGGAGCTTGCCCAGGCATTGTCCCTTCTTACCACTTGACCACCAGAGCTCCCAGGCAGTGGTTCCAAGTGACTTCTAGGACACTGATGCAAATTATACAACTGCTCTAAAGCTAAAATGTTGGAGGTTCGAGTCCACCTGGAGAGAGCTTGCAAGAAAGGCTTGGCAATCTACTTCTAAAAAACAGCCACTGGGAACCCTACAGATTGGAGTTCTACCCTGACACATATGGAGTTGTCTTGAGTATGAATCAATCTGATGGCAACTGGCTTTTGGTTTTTCCTCCCCAGATGGCTATAGGGAGTGAGACGATGAGGCTCTGTGCCTGAATATCAGAACCAGGCAAGACTGAAAAGAGAAACCAGAGAAGCTGCAGCCGAGCCTCACAGCCCA
Source organism: Elephantulus edwardii (assembly GCF_000299155.1). Classification (NCBI taxonomy): domain Eukaryota; kingdom Metazoa; phylum Chordata; class Mammalia; order Macroscelidea; family Macroscelididae; genus Elephantulus; species Elephantulus edwardii. Next base: position 27,799,234 of record NW_006399767.1, on the reverse strand, counting down.
GCCTGAAGGGGCGTTTGGAAATGTTTGAAGCCATTTTCTACTCTCACAAGACGAGGGGAACCACTGACTGACTGGTCTGTGTCCAGGGCAGATCGAGAGATGCTATACATCTGGAAACAACGTTCTGTTCAAACAAGAGTGCCCGCCCAGCCGAGAAATAATAGCAAGCGTCAACATTTTATTATGTGCTCGCTCTAAGTGCTTTTCTTACATTTTCTCGTGTAATCCTCACTTTACTTCCCTACGAGGTAAGTGGTATTTTTATCCCTAGCTCAAAGACGACGAAGCTGAGGCCTGAACTGTCATACAGTCCAAGGCATGTGGCGTGTCAGGGGTGCACAGGCCCCGACCTCTGTACTGAGCTGACCAGAAAGGCTCTCGGCCCCACTCAGTTCTAACATCCTGTGAGTTCATGACTGGTTTCTAAGCATTTCAATTGAAGAGATGTTTGGCACTGAGACAAGCAGTGTGCGGATACAGAGGGGCAGTTTCAGGCTGGGAGATCTGTGCTTAACAGCTTCCAACCCCAGCTCAGCTTCCAGATGCTTCTTAGGGGTTCAACACTGGCTTCTCCTTGACGCCTGGCATGTCTGGGCTGAGAATGTGAGTGTGTGTACGCACACACACACACAGGAGAATGGAGACCACATCTTGCCTGAGCCTCAGCAGCTGGCCACAGGGGGTTCCACTCCACCCCTCAGGCCAATCCAAGCCTGCCTTTGGTGAACTTCTCCAAAGAGCTGAGCAAACCGCTGCCTCTTTTAGCTTCCCTTCCTTCCTTTGATCATGTAACAAGGGAAAAGTAAAAATACTCCATGAGTGAAAGGAGCCACTAGGAGCAGAGCTGGGGGTGGGGTGGGAGAGAGAGCAGAGCTGCCTCTCCCTTCCTCCCACCAGGCCTGCTTCCATCTGCAGGGGCAGGAGGAGGGCTGGTGAGGCCTGGGAGAGAGGACGCAGGCCTGCAGCAAAATTTCCTCCTGCATCCATGGGCCCCGACAGAATTCCAACGTAGCCAGGAAAACCCAAACCTAGGCCAATGGATTGATTTCTCTCCCTGTCTCACTCATAGCTGATCCTCCATTGAGTGTCTGAGGCTGGAAACCACACAGAAGATTGTCCATCTTTGTCTGCAGGAGGACTTGCTGATGGATTCGAATGGCCAGGGAAGCTCAGCTTTGGGGTTAGCAGCACAGCGCTCTAGGGACTGCCACCAGAGCACCCTAAAAACCTAGAATAGCTGAGGAAATTCCTTCTAGGTGACAAACCCAATAAGACTGTGGCTCCAGACACTGCCCCCTCCCTGGTCTTCTGCTCCCTTTTCTTTCCTCCTGATCCTCCCCTTTACCCTCCTCCTCCCTGTCTTGCTCCTCCCCTCTGGCTCCTAGCTTTCCCCTCCCTCCCTGAATCCGCCCCCCACCCAGGTTCTCTGACTCAGAATGGGATGGACACTGTGAACGGATAGGGACAAAAAGTTGACGGCCCAACACAACTCTTTTGTAGAACACTCTCCTCAGTGAGAACAGGGGGGACGACGTGGGCAGATTACCCTTTCCTGGCCCAAGCGCCTCCCCACTCCTGAAAAACTCGTCAGGAGGATTTTCCTTAGTGCCCCACGGGCACAACTCAGGGTGTCGCCACTGATATCTAATGGCCTAAATCTGCCTCTGTGACTCATTCCAGTGTACTAACAGTCAGAAGCCCCATGTCCAAGATAAACCCTTCCTTCTGTAAACACAGCCTGAGCCAGAAAAAAACCACAAACCACAAAACACCACATCTAAAGAGAGCAATCATGATTTACTAAAACTCAAATTATTCTTACTGAGCTCCCTTATTCTCCTAAAACTGAGAGACTAGAAGTTAAACCTCGAAACAAAGGGCACCGTCAGGTACAAGGGCCCTGCACTTTGTTTCCAGAGGACAGGGCTACACTAGAGCTGATGTTCTATGTGGGTCAGTTCCCAAGAGAGGGAGGCGTGGGCGCCCCCTGGCCACCAGGTCCTCAGTAGGCCTGTCCCCCAGGATTTAGGTAGAAAGGCTCTACCAGAAATCACAAACTGGGCCTGGAATCAGCTCCCACCCTCTCCCTGCCCACCTGGGGCTGCCCCAGCCTCCCTGAGCTCTGCTCTTCTTCCTACCAGAAGGCCCAAACCTCTTAGCCCATGACCTCCTCCATGTCCCCTTCAGCACTTCTCAATTCACCTCTGCTTCAGCTGAGTCCGGCCCATCCCTGTGCTCAAAACGTATTAATGATGTTTTACATCTCTGAGCTGTTTAGATGCCTTATTACCCACATCTCACATTTTCACAGGGGTGAAGAAAGGGCCACAGCTCACAGAAGGAAGGGGAAGGGGAGGGAACGCTTGGGGCTTCTCCTCACCCTTCTTACACAAGGCAGCCGATGTGCCTTACCTGAACCTGTGTGGGAACAGGACCAGAGTCTCACTTCCGCAGCCCCCCTTTCCATACTCCCAGGGGAAAGGTGAGGTTTGCTAGAGAGGTCAAATCTCCTCCCAAATGAACAAAGCCAGGAAGCAGGGAACCAGAAGCCTCACTCCACCCTGACAGCACCAGCTCTACTTTTTAGAGCCCATAATCCGACCTCCACCTCTATGCCTCCCACCACCCTCGTCAGTTTGCTGTGCTGCACACTGTGGTGGTTTGTGTGTGTTGCTACAATGCTAGGCCACTGGTATTTCAAATACCCTTTGCCATGGGGTAAAGGTTCCAAGAGAGTTTCCAGCCTAACGATCTCTACTTCAAAAATTAGCCGATAACATGTGATGAGCCTGTTGATGGGCGAACAAAGAACTCTCTGCTGACTGCCAATGTCTGCTTCAGAAGGGGGTAAAAATTATCCAGGAAAAAATTTCTGGATATAGCACTTCAAATTTTCACGGAATCCAGGTTTTCTGGAGCCAAGGAATCTAGTCAAACCCCTGCAAGTATTGCCCTGAGACAATCTTTAAGGTTTTATGAAACTTTAAACTAAAAATATTATCTGAAACCAAAACAATAGTATAAGATGTCTGCCTTCATCACTAAGCTCTTGTAAGATTGATGTACATAGGATCAAAGAGACAACAGCAACTCGAAGTTATATAGTAAACTTAGGGGCAGTGAGCTTCTGTTAATGGGAGAGGAACAGCTCAGCAAGAGAATGAGAATGCTTACACGGCTTAAAGAAGGGAATCAGTGTCAGAAACATACAGAGAGAAAACTGTCGAGTGAGGGTATGTTCTGCCATGTATATTCTTAGCAATCACAAAAATAAAATAAATTATTAAAGGACATTTGTTTTTAAAAACCTTATGGGCTGCAACAGAATATTGTCCAACATGCTTGCATTGGACAAGCTGTCAGGAATTCCTGGGGAAGTTTGGTGGAGTAGAGGGACCAGCCAGGGCAAGAGCGGCCCCTCGGTGAGATGGAGTGACACAACACTCACAGCAGTGCTACACTCAATGGCAACAACAGCCACAAACCACTGATGACGGGTGGGAGAAAGATGCAGAAACAGGCAACGTTTTGTTCTGCTGGACATGAGGCCCCATGAGTCACTGCCAACCTATGTGACTCCTGGTGCAAGGAGAACGGTGGATGACTAATTAGCTCCCTCAAACACTTGCAACACAACCATCTCCCCACTTGAGCTACAACTTGTGGGGATTGTGTCCTACTTGTGCTGATGGCTCAGTCTCCCCAGCCTAGAAAAACGCCTAGCATATAATAATCTATCTGTGTTTGTCGAGTGAATACATGAACGCGTAAGTGGCTGTCTAATGTGACATAAATAAATGGCTACTGGGCTCTTCCAGGTAATCTATTTCTATATTAATAGCACTCCTGTAGGCAATTCTTTAGCCCACAGGAATGATTCTAATGGTGGAGTATAGGGCATACGTTCAGGCAGGTAGAATAAGGATCGGGATAGGAGACAGTATCTTGGCAGCCTCGACCCACTCCAGGCTGGCAGGAGCCCATTCCTCCTAAAAACAGCCACGCTTCCCAGCGCTCAGCCAGCACTGCCACATCCTGAGAGTTCAGAGGAGGGAGGAAAAGTGGGGTCTGGGCCCGAGGCCCCTCACCAGGTAGGATCTGGAACCCTCCCAAGTTCAGAAACCCCAAGAACCCACAAGCCATCCCTTCCCATTCTGGTGAAGCAACAAGGATCTGCTCCAGAGGTCCGAGTATGGTGTGGATACTGGATAAACGTGTGGAGGAAAGAAAGAAGGGAACAGAGAGGGGGTGAAAAAGAGGAGGTAGCTTAAGACCATTGGAAATTACTTAGAAGAAAACTTTAAATTGATTACTCCTCTTTCCCTACCCTATGGTTCTCTTCAAAGGGTGCTCTCTCGTAGCCTAGTGGGTATGGTGTTGCACTACCAACCTAAAGGCAGGCAGTGTGAACCCACAGGCTGCTCTGAGGGAGAAAGATGAGCAATCTCTTCCCATGCAATTAATAGCCTCTGAAAACCCAGTGAAGGGTCAGCTATGAGTCAGCTCCAACTCCACAGCAACAACAGGATTCTCTTCAGCCCTCCTCCTTAAAGCTCACTCTTAAAGAAGCAGTTCAGATTCTTCCTCCCCCAGGAAGCCTCGCTTGCTTAACTCTTTCCTTCAGCATTAATCTTACAAAGTCTCGTGTCTCTTGCAATGGGGCCTCAGAGCACAGTAAGTGCTGGATGAGCAGCCCTGTCCTTATCTCTGTAACCACCTTACCCAATCCAAGGCTAAGAATACAGGGAATGCTCAATAAATGACCAGGCAAAGCCCGTCCACCTCAGCACCAAAAGAACAGCTGTCTCCACCTACACAGAGCCAAGAAGGGCAGGGGGTCTGCAGCCAACAGAGGCTGATGCCCCCCTGAGGCTAGAACTCTAGCCTCACCAAGGAGAACCACTGCCACCTCTGCACTAAATTCTTAAAACACTCCCATGGCGTCGTACAATCCTTTTTGCTTTGACCGGTCATTCAGAAGGGTGTGCTGAGCACCTCCTTTGTACCAGGCCCTGCAGCACCACTGAGAGGGAACCAGATCCAAGTGCCTCCCCTAAAGAGCTGACCCCCCCCCCAGTAAGGCAGGTACAACCCACCGCCACCGAGCTGTCCTACTCACAGTGACCCTATTACAGGGTAGCACTGTCCCGTACTGTATCCTAGGACGTAATTTCTATGAGACCAGACTGCCACATCTTTCAACACTGCATGCTGGTGAGTTCAAACTACTGACTCTTAGGATAGCAGCTGAGTGCTGCCACTACTCTCCCAGGGATCCCCAGGAAAATACAGGTGAAGCAGTAAGTATGTGATAATGACAGTGTGCTGTCCTTCAGGGAGAAGAGAAAGCTATGAATGAAAATAAGCAAAAGAGCACAGAGTGACCAAAGTTGGCTCTTTAGAAACCAACAGTTAGGGAAGGCTTCTTGGAGGAAGTGGTATTTAAGGAGAGGCTTAAAAAGGTAAGTCATATGGGCATCTGGTAGAAAGGCGCCTCAGGTAGAAAGAACAGCAAGTGCAAAGGCCCTGAGGTGGGCACGTGCTTACCATTCACTGTTTAAGGAATAGGCAGGCCACCAGTGGAACTAGAGGCACAATGGGGAGGGAGACACACAGGAAATAACTCAGAGAGGGTGCTGAATACAAGATCAAGGAAGACTTTATGGGCTGCCTGTGGTGGAATTTCCTCTGGGAGACGTGAGGGACCAGTGCAGAGCTCTGAACACAGCAAGAGGCAGGCAGGTGAGAATCCTGAAGCCCAGAAGGACAGCAAAGGCCATAGCAGCTCACACTAACTTGAGTATCAGAGAAGCGCATCTCATCAGCCTTAGACACCTACACGTTCTGCCCAGAAAATGCCTAATCCTGACTGTCCTCTGCTCCCAGGGTTAGCAGACCAGCCAACAAACTTGTGCCTTTCCAGTTCTGCAACTACTTGGTCACAGCTTCACGTAGAACACCAGGTCTCTCCTTCCCATTTCAATTCCTCTCCCTCATCTCAACCCCACAGCCAAGGGCCACCTCCATGCTGTTGTCCAGCATAAGATCCAAGTGGGCCAGTGCCTTTGTTTGCGGATGATGCTATTGTGGTCTTCACTATGAACTCTGCTTCCTCCTCTCTATTCCTCTCTCCTCCTTCTTCCTACCTCCCCCTCCTTAAAGCAACACTCACCCCACCCCACCCCCAGGCCCAGCAGGCCCAGCCTCAGCCCTATCAATGTCTGCCCTCTACCATCTTCTGCAACCAAAAGCATAATCACAGTCTCCCAGGTCCCACTGAAGTCCAGGAAGAGGCTGTACATGGCATTTCAGAAGGGACCTCTCACCAAAAGGTAACTAATCCAGATCAAGTACCTCGTCTTCATTTAAGCCTTAATATAGCTCTATAACACTGAATGTCTATATCGGAAGTCATGGCCCAACAGGAAAACAGGTCCAGGGGCTAGTTCTTGTCCAAAAGAGAAGCAGAGCATGCTAAGCATGGGGGTAGAATGGGAGCCAGATCTTCTGGTGCTTCTGACAAGGTTGGCCCAACCTGGGATTCTCAGCCAGTCAGAGAGTCACCCTGGGACTCGCTGTCATCACCACTACAAATGGGCAAACAGTGCCTTCTCCAGGAGAACCAGGAGGCATCACCAGAGGCCACTGCCTGCTCATCAGCATGGCTCAGCCCCGTGATGGCATGAGCTGTCATTATGGGCTGGCATTTCCCAATTACTGCAGATAACATCTACCTTAATTGAAAGGGGTCCAGATAATGTCATTATGCACCGCGTTCTCCCAATTTATTTAATATACGTGTGTACACATATATTTATGCCTCACTGCTGCCACGAGATTGCTAAACGGTGAAGTTAATAATAAAACATTTCGACAGGAGTCATCAGCTTTAATTTAAGGGGTGATTTTTACTATCCTTGTGGTGCTCATATATCCAAAGAGTCAAGAGAAACATGGACAGGCCAGGAGAGGCTCTCTCAGGACTGCAGGCTGGGAGGTCGGCTGGTCAGAGCCAAGAGGAAGCTGCTGGTCAACATCATCCTTCCTGAGCAGGTTCCGTGTATACATCTCCCTTTCAGGAATAGCTTGGGCAGGGGAAGGGATGTGGGGATTGTAGAGTGATCAAGGTAGAAGCCCCCAGAATTTGTGACACTAGGTTTAGCAGAGAAAAGAAAGCTGGTTGAGAACACAAAGCTGGCTCTGGTTTGGCTGGGAGGCAGCAGCAGAGAGAGAGAGAGAGAGGCAGAGCTAGAGGACAGAGGGAGGCCGAGAGACAACTCAGAGGGGGGAAAGAAAAGAGAAGCAGAGAGCTCAGGACCTGGGAAAAGACAGCCAGCACTCGGCAAGGGCCATAGGCAGTGAAATCTCAAAATTAATTTTTGATAGTTCCCTGCTAACTAGGGCAGAGTTGATACAAAAACAAGTCTTGTGTGCTCTTTCCAGGAGCTAACACCAGGCTGGCTTAGAGGGAAGAAATGCTAGTGTCCACCACTCTAAGTCCAGCTGCCCACCAGGGCAAGTCCCTTGGCCACCTTCCTCAAGTCAGCCAGAACAGTCATAGCTCCTCCGTTCGCCCCAGTGAGCAGAACCAGTGATGCCAGCTTCCTCCATGCCTTCCCCGGGCAGCAAAGGCGGCTGCCACTCTGCAAAAGCGAGATAACCTTCGAGCCAGCAGTCAGCAGGCCCAGCTGCCCAGGCTGCCAGAAGGGCCTGCCCACTGGAAAGTTGGGTTCTAGGCCAGGCAGAGGAGGACAGTAGGGGTGGGCAGATGTCTTGGGGTGGGTGGTAATTAGGGGCTGCCGACTGCAGACTTGTCTCAGGGGAACGGATGTGTCTATCCTATCGGCTGTAATTATAAAGCTCAAAACATAGTGGGTCCTGGTCCCTGTCTTTACCTACCAGCTGTTCCCCTGCACTGGGTGGGCACAGGTGTGACAGAGTTTCCCGAAGGCTGGGCTGGGGTCCTTGCTGGAATGGGGTGGGAGCTTCAGAGCCCTCCCACCCCTCCTGACTAGCACACTGCTCAGTCACTCGCTTGCACACTCGCTGGCTCTCTCTCACCTACCTCGGGCTGCCTGTCGCTGTGTTAGGCGCTCCCTCCTGGAGACATCACGCCTCTAACAGAAAGAAGCAGCCCAGATGAAGACAGGGGGGGAGGGCTGAGAGGGACAGGAGGAGGGAGGAGCAGCCTCCACCAGGCCACTGAGGCCGAGGCAGCAGCTCCACTCCTGACATGCTCCTGCCTCCCCCTCCACCTGCTCTGGGCCTATTCTAAGCGATGCTGCATGCCCCTTCTAATACACTTCTCTCCTTAAAATGCCCTGGAACCCACCATTAGCAGAGCACTACTTTGAGTTAAGCATTGCCATCTCTCTCTCTCTGGGCTTCTCTTAAATGCAAATATCCCTGTAAAAGGCCTGTGAAGTGACTAATACCTAGAGAGGAATAACTTTTGGGGTATTTTTGTCCCAGAGAGATGCGAGTGCATTGGCAGGTGGAGGTAAGCTTATGACTAAAAGAAAACAAAAAACGGAGGGAAGTGAAGACCTCAGTCCTCTAGCTCATAAGCGGGCAGGGATGCCTGTCCCAGGCCTTAAAAAAAGGTTGGGGCACCATTTTCAAATGCCTCCCCACCCCATACCCTCTAACTGAGGGCCGGGAGTGCCCTATGAGAAGTGGTCTTCTGAGAGATGCAGCAGAAGGAACAAGAGCCCGCTCCCCACTGAGTCAGGCCCTCTTCTCTAGCACCCAGGGCCTGGCCCTACCCCGGGAATGACTACACCCAGGAGTCTTTGGTTGACATTCTCTCTGCCACCTCAGGAAAGGTCCTCAGGAAAGGCTAATGCAAGTCTTCACCTCAAGGAAGCTCTTCTCCCACCACCTAAGCCCTAGGGGCCTGAGGAGCTAAGTGTGCAGAGCCTGAAGGCCTGTACCCCATGTGGATCCAGGGTGAAGTATAGCAGGTCCAGGATACATCTTAGGATAATGGAGCGTGGAGGGGGGTAATTAGAACATTCTTTCCTTGTCCCATGGACTAGCCTACAGCGATCTGAGGGTGAGTCTGGCAGTGTAGCAGGCTGAGAGTCCAGTATGCCCAGTTTGCAGATCCTTAGCAAACTGATTGCCTTGAGGCCCCATTATTATCCCAGAATGGACATTTTGGGATTCAACCCTACCCCTACCACCACCACCACTACCACCACCCCACCACCACCACGACACACTCACACTCACTCACTTCCACTCCCCACCCCACACCAGCCCTGCAGCACAGGCTTTCTGCCAGGCTGACAGACTAACCGCTGCTCCGATGGAAACGTGGCCTCGGACACCCCAACTAGTCATGTCAGGCACAGTAGGTGTCCCACAAAGCGAGCTTTCTCCCGCACCAGAGGCAGAGGTGGTGATGGGGATGGTGGTGAAGGAGCAAGTTGCCCGCCTCCTTCAAAAATGATCAAAAGTCTAAGGATGGGGGTGTCGCTCTTGGCCTGGGGGCAGGGGGCGCTCCAATGCCCGGGCCTCCCAACTCCCTGCTGCCGCCACAGCCGCCCCATCTCAGCACAAACAGCCTCAGAACGCCCCAGTGCGGGGGCGCCTCTCGAAATCCCGGCCTCCAGCTCCCGGCCCCGCCCCCGCGCGGGGAGGGGGCGCCTCCAACCTGCCAGCGCCGGGGAAGCCTGACCCCGAAGCGGGGAGCCCCCCATTTCACACCCACCCGCCACCACTACACACACAAGGCTCATCCGCCCAGAAGAGGTGCAGGTTACCAGGGTCCCGGGGAGGATTTATTCCGAGTGTCCAGAGACAGCCTGACCCTGAGGTCTTGCGGTCGCAGGAGGACCCTGGCTCCTGAAGCGCCACCCCACACCTGGGTCTGGGCAGTAGTCAAGCAGGCGGCAGGTACCCGCTGCTGGAGAAGCCAGAGCTGGGGCTAGTACAGGAGCAGGACGCTGTGCTGGGAAAAGCAACCCAGGCGCGCGGGGTTGGCGCTGCCCTCCGGCAGGGAGACTACAGAACAGGGGAGCAAATAGTGCCCAGCGCCTCCGCCTGCTCCGCCTTTCCGCTCGCGGGTGGGGGGTAGCGCTAATGCCTCAGCCCCCACCGGGGGATTGACACGACCACCCATCCGGTGGAATCTGACAGGACCCACAACCATAGAAGGCACTTTCCCCAGGCCCTCCAAAGAACCGCTCTTCATCTCCTCCTCCAGCGTACAGAGGGTATACCCCATCCCCGAGGGGAGACCCTCCAGCCCGGTCCCGTGCCCTCTGGCCCCGAGGGCTGCAGTCCGCCAGTGCTCCTTCAGAGAGGTGCAGGAGCTCGCCAGAAGCCACCTCCCCGACCCTCGCTATATCCGCCGCAGCCTGTGTCCGGGAGGCCGGAGGGCACGGACCCTTCTGCCCCCCGAGAACCACAACTCACCGCGCACCGGCTAGATCTGAGCAGCGGCGAGGGGGTCCGCTGCTCGCCTGCCTAGCCCCGGGGTGCAGGGAGGCGGCGGCCAGTGGCCCAGAAGCTGGGCTCTCGCGGCGCCCAGAGCCCGGGCCGCGGCGGGTGGTGCTGACGCTGCGGACCGAGCGAGGTGCGGAGCCGCCCGGAGTCGGGGACGCAGCGGGAATGAGGTGGCGGCCGCCCGGCCGGAGCCGCCACCAAGCTCTTGGCGTTCGGCTGCAGCTCCCGGCTGCTCCGGCGAGAGCGAGCACGCTCCGGGGAGCCGAACAAGCCCCCCTCCGGCCGCCGCGGAGCCCGGCGTCCCAGACGGAGGGAGCTGGCGAGGCGGTTCTGGGGGTCCGGCACCGCCGAGGTCTTGGGGCTGGGATGGCAGTGGAGCGGGAGCCGACTTAGCGAGAGTGGCCGGTCGAGGCGCGGGCGCCCGGCGGCGCCGCGGCAGCGGCAACAGCAGCAAGAAAAAAAATGAGAGCGAGCGAGAGAGCGCGCTGGAGAGCGAGCGAGAGTCGGGGTGAGCGAGGAAGACGCGGCGAGGGGTGGCTGCGGGAGGGGGCGGGGGCGCGGGGAGCGTCGGGGGTGAGGGGGCCGCAGCCACTGCCGCACTGAGGAGACACCAACCCAGGCCGGCAAGTTTGCATTGCAAGTGCGGGGCCGAGGGCGCGGCGCTTCCGCCGGCCTTTTAAAGCAAGAGCACCTGGGAGCCCCCACATCCACCCCCCCCACCCACCCCCCACCCCCGGCACCTACACCTCCAGAGGCCAGGGCTCCGGAAGTTCCCCATCCAAACACACACTTTTCTTCGTACCCGCTACCTTCCTGCACCCTCTTCCACCACGCCCCACCCATACCCTTTCCCGGAAGCCCCCTTCTTCCCTCCATGCATGTGCCAATACACAGATCCTGAAGACATGAGGGAAACCCCCTCTGGACCTAGCCAAGTCAGGAACCATAGCCTGAAAAGTACAGCAAAGCTTGGGGACACAAAAGGGTGGCTGCTCCCCACGTCCGTGCGTCACTACAGCCCCCCACCCCGTAGAGTGGCTTCTTACACATTCCTGCTCCCGTGGCATATGCCCTCCTGTGGTATGTTCATTTGTACACCTCAAGTCTCTTAGTTTGAGCATATGCTCCAGGGGAGAAACTGAGGCTCACCCTGGTGATTTTAGCTTGTTCCAGATCGCACAGCCTGCGGGGGCGGGGCTTTTCGCCGAGCCCCTCTAATACCTGTCCAGGATAGGGCAACACCTGCCAGTTCCTTGAATGGAAACCGTGGTTTGCAAAGTGTAACAGGTGGCTTAGATCACAAGCTAGGGGAGACATCGGGGAGAATTCTGCAGCCTGGGTGAAGCTGGAGTCCCAGCTCTCTTCCACAGGGACTACAGAAAATCCCAGGAGAGGGCTGGAGTCAGAGGCAAGGAGGCAGCCCTCTTAGGATGCAAAAGCATCTCGTCCCAGACTGCAGAAGTGACTTCAATTAGTGCTGTGACGTGTGACTGTCCTTGTCCCAGGGAGAGCGCACAGCATAGTGTCAGAGACCTGGAGAGAGAGGTTGGTCACTTGCTTGTTCCTCCTGGCTGGCCTATGAGGACCACCCTGTCCACTATTATACCCAGGCTGGGGGGTACTCAGACCCCTTACTGTACCGCTCCCAATGTCTACAAATAATTCCCGTATAAATCATGGCTTGGAGTCGAGGCATAGCAGTGACTGACATCCTCCACTCCAATGACCTGTTATCACTTCCTCTATCCAAGGCCCACATCGCTTCCTGCAATACCTGGCTTCACCTCCTCCAGAATCCTAGATTATGCCAGGCCAGAACCACATCTTATTCAGCATCATTCGTCCAATGCCTGGCACCATGCCTGGCCCACAGTGGGAGCTCAATGAATAAAGGTTAGAAGTATGTACTCTCTTTACTGTCACATGTAATGGCCCCAAATACATGATTTATTTACCCAATCAGGCTGAAGTCTCTAATGAAAGGTCCTAGCTCACCCATTCATTCATTCATGCCTTCTTTTATTCCACCAACAAAGACAGAGATCCTGCTCTATCTTTAGCCCTGCAAACACACAAACGACTGAATAGGATCATGACCTGCCCTTGAGGAATGCACCCTGTGGCCATGAGAGGTCTTAGCATGATGTGTTTTATAGAGACATAAGCTGAGGCTGTGAAGGCTACTGCCGCTCAGCACCTCTGCCTAGCTGAGTAAGTGCGTGCTGCTTTGGGCCTGCAGGGAACTCGGGTTACTCCTGGAGAGGCCACATCTTTGCAAACAGCCTGCTCAGGTTCACATCAGATTCTGAGCTTGTGCCTGGGTGCTCTCAGTAAGCTTCTCAGTATCTTGCCTTTAATAAGAGTCAGGCTGACAGGTTTGATATGCAAGCGGTTCACTGCAAGAAGGGACCAGAGTAGAAGGGCCACCCTGGATGGTGCATTTAAACACTCAATTTATTAGCCAAAAGGTTGGCTCTTCAAACACACCAGAGGCTCTTCAGACGATAAACCTAGTGAGCTGCTTCTGAAAGGTCACAGCCTAGAAAAATCTGTGGAGCAGTTCTACTCTGCATATGAGTCTGAAGCAACTCAACAAAAACAACAGAAGGAGTCTGACAACTAAAACAACTGAAAAGATTCCAACTCATAGCAACCCCATAGGACAGAGTAGAAGAGCCCCACCAGGTTTGTTCCCAAGGCTGTAAATCTTTATGGGAGCAGGCTGCCACATCTTTCTCCTAAGAAAGAGTTGGTGGGTTCAAACCACCAACCTCTTAGGTAGTTGTTATTTTGGGCTGTTGAGTCAGAAACTCTCCAGCAGGCTTTCAGTGGCTGTAAAGTGCACGACAGGGACTGTCCGTCTTTCTCCTGAGGAACAGCTAATCAAATCATCTCCCTTTGGGTTGACAGTGCAACTCCTCACCCTTAAGCCACCAGAGTTCCCTGTTGGGCAGTAGCTGAATGCTTTAACCATGATGCCACCAGAACTCCTTACAGGGACCACAGGGAAGCTCACATTCAACTTCTATTGGGCTTGACAAATGGCATAGCCTGTCTTGAGACTGTGTCTGCCCAAAAGATGGAACTCCTTTTACTGGTTCATTCAAAGGTATCATATGCACTTGGGCAAGCAGCGGCAGCCCTACTTACACAGCAGTCATGAGCTGGGAATGAAGTAATGTTTGCACAACACCCAGGCCCGCATTTAGGTGCCCAGAAGTAGCAGTCACTGGATTTTTTAACAACACAGAAGATAATTCTCAATATTCTCTTTTGAATAAGTGAATGAGTAAATGGATGGATTAATTAAACTGAAAATAACAGGGGGCCCTGGTTTATTAAGAGCCATAACTAACGCAGCCACTGTCCCCACCCCCTGCCCCTCAGTACTGCCTTCACTCTGGCCATAATTATCCCGCCCCCCGCCCCCCAGCAGCTGTGTTGCAGAAGGCTGGGCAGGCTATATTTTTCAGGGGTTAAAAAAAGAAACACTGTTGGCTGGCAGATGGTTGAATACATGTGGACTCGTCCAGTTTGAAGGTTCCCAGCCTGAAGCCCAGCTCTTCCAGGCAGACATCCGGGGCCATTCCAAGCCTCAAGGTCCCAGAGTGGGTCAGTCACCCTGGGCCCTGCCTGGGGGTTTGGTTTGGGTTCAAGCAACTTGAGGTCTAGAATACTCTCCCCATCTTGCTCTCTTAGCTGGACTTGACTCAGTATGCTCATACATAGATACAGACAAGCATCCACACAAAGACCCACAAACAGATACACACAGACACACACACCAAACTCTACATGCAAAGAGACACACTCAGATAAACATACAAACACATATTTACAGACTGGTATGCATGCATTCAGACATACACAGAGACTTATGCGTTGCTGTTGTTGTATATATACCACAGAGTCAGAACTAACCCATAGCTGACCCTCCGGCAGGTTTTCAGAGGCAGTTAATTACACAGGAAAAGACTGCCCATCCTTCTTCCATGGAGCAGCTGGTGGCCTGGAACTGCATGCCTTTGGGATTGCAGCACAGCTTCATGCCACTGGACCACCAGAATTCCCAGACATATGGATACACACACAAAAATACACTAGTAGATAAACAGTCATTGATAAATTCGGATATATACAGACATATAGACACATACAGAGGCTCACATCACACCTAGACCTATATACACATGGACCTTCATGCACACACACACTTTAAGAACTTCCATTGCTGTTCTATGTCCTGGGAAACGGGGGCATTCTGTGAACCACGGAAGCCGTGAAACAGCTGCGAGGCAAGAACAGTGATCACAGCTAGCCTCAGCGGTCACGCAGCCAGGGCCAAGTTCTAAAGCAGCAAGTCTAAGAATCTGGATTCAAACTTTCCCTCTTCAGCAAGCTGTCCTCCTCAGTCATGTTCTGACTGTAAAGGGTAGGGGTGGGAGGAGGAGGAAGCTGGAATCCAAGAAGCCTGGACTTATGCTAAGAATTGTGTGGCTTTTGGGGATCATCCAGTCTTTTAAAGCCTTGATTACCTCAGTATTGAGATGAAAGATTGGACTGAGGCTTTGTCTAAATATACTGAGATTTTTAAGCAAAGAGGTCATTTCAATCCAGAGGGAGCTCTAGTGGACAATGGGTTGAACTACCAACATACAGACCAGCAGCTCAAATCCACCAGCTGTGGGAGAAAGATGGGCAATCTCCTCCCGTGCCATTTACAGCTTCTGAAAACCCACTACAGGGTCAGCTATAAGTTGGTTCTGATGGAACAGTAGGGAGTGTGTACTTATGTGCAGTGTGTCTGGGCTTATTCAGTGAAAAGAAGACATTATCCCAGTGTTGAGGGTGGTATTTTTTTTTATTGTATTATTTTTACGTGTACCGTAAAATCAGATCTGACTGGTACAGAGGAGATTGTGTCCTCCTTCTCCAGCAGACCATCTGGTGGATTTGAACTGCGTACCTCTAGGATTGCAGTGCAGCGTCTTGCCACTAGGCCACCAGAGCTCCCTTGAGGGTGGTATTTGAGGGGAGAAGGAGATAGGTGGTCCTGGAGAAAATAAAAGGGTTTGTTCTTTGTTTTTTGTTTTTTTAAGTACAAAACAGGCTTCAACAATTTGAAGCAAGGCTTCAAACCTCTGTGACCTGGAAGTTCTTCCTGGGGTCTGAACTTCCATTAGCTCTCTCCTGCTGCAGCAGGTTATTTCTTCCTACTCTTACTCTGGCCTCCCCAGTGAAAGAAAACAACTTGTCCGCCCTTCCCACTCACTGTGTTGGCAACTCACACCCACAAGGCTGCTTCTATGGCTTCTCCTCCATTTCAAAAGAATCCTAATATGGGAGGGCAATTGTCTTTGAAAATCTTGAGGTTTAGAATTTGCAAAAATAAATCAAAGAGAGTTGGGAGGTGCAGGGGCCCACGGAGAGAGCCTGGCACGCTTGGAACACATGACAAATGGCTCCCATGTCAAGATGACCCAGCCACTGCGTCAGCTTCAAGTCTGATGGGTTTCAATTTTGATTTCCCCACAAACTAGGCCATTAGATGGAAATGTCTCTGATGGGGAAGTTTGTTTAAACAATAACTGGCCCCCAGCAAGACAGTTCCATGATGAAGAGCTGAATGCAAGAAGATGCAATGGCACCAGGCTCTCCCAGAAGTCATAAGTCACCCTGCAGGCTCCCAGAGCCCAGGAGTCCGAGGGTGAAGTCCCTGGGGTTAAGAATTCTGGGTAAGTTGGAACAACTAGTCTCACACTGCCTAGAGTTACCCCTCTACACCCCACAGAGACCTGGGTCTCAAGGACATTCTATCCTCCACAACCCCAATTCTGGGACATACTGGAACAGAGTACAAGTGTTACCCTTCTGACATCTCTGAGGGCCAGCAGACAGGGGACTTTGGGCCACTGTAACATTCACAAGTGATGCAGATGGCTTGTACTACTACACTACTGACTGAAAAGGTTCAGACTCACCCAGCGGGACAGGTGAAGAAAGGCCTGAAGGTCTTGTGGCTTTTGTGTGCTGTCAAGTCAGAACCAATTCACAGCTGATCCTGCAGCAGATTTTCATACGCAGTAAATTACACAGGAGGAGACTGTTTATCGTTCTCCCATGGAGTAGCTCATGGATTTGAACCACTTGCCTTTGGGTCAGCAGTGTATCTCCTTATCTCTAAGAACCAGAGCTCCTTTCCATGAAGATTCCAGCCAAGCAAATCCTCTGGAGGAGTTCCACCGTGTGACATATGACATTGTAACATATGACACTGTTAGAAGTCAGAAGTGATTGGGGGGGGGGGGATTTGGCCAGTCTAGATCCAATCACCAAGGCCCTTCTTACACTCCTTAGAATTTTCTTAAACCATCAACTTGTAGTCGAGTTATGCAAAGCCACAGTTCCCTTTGCAATAACAATTCCAAAATCCAAATTACTCTGTAAACCAAAAGTTTGTAACTTTTCTCCAGCAAAATTTGACACGAAAGCTGTTCGCTGCTGTTATTTCTTCTCTGTGAAAGATACACATCCTGAAAAATTTTAATATATTTGTTTACCAGCACTGCCCCAGACTCCCTGGTGGTGTTGCATAAAGTAAGGTATTTATATCATTATATTGCTAAGTGCTGAAAGCATGTAGCCCTAAGGGTCTCTGCAAAAAAGATCTGTGGACCTATAATCATCCCTAAAGACCATTTGGGCATGCTGCAGGAAGACCCCACAGGGCTGAGGGTGCAGGAAAGAAGAGCTGAAGGTTAGACAGGGTGTTCCTCTTTTGTTACCTGTATACAAATTGAGGCAGCTATGAAGAAGGGGATGTTCACTAAGTGGACAGGTGGAGGTGGGCAGGGCAGGAGCTGTGGATGGGAGAAAGGTAATCCAAGATCAACTGTCTCTGTGTCTCAGTGTTCCCATCTGTAGAATGGACCCATTGTACTAGAACCTCCTGTTAGAGGGACTAGGTGCATTCACTCATCCACCCAGGAGCTCTCTGATCTGAAAGGTGATGCTCCTCAGATTCACCACCTAGGAGGCAGAAGAGGGAGAAGGTATGAGGAAGGAAAAGAAGGGGATGGAAGGAAAGGTCTCTCCTCTTGTGGCCTGGGGCAGGAGCCAAGAAAAGACAGAAAGAGATTCCTCCTACCACGAGGCAAAGGGGAGGAGGCACTTCTTAAAGAATTGAAGAAAACCCAAGGTGGGGCAGGAAGTGGCACAAGGCAGAAGCTCATCCCCAAGAGCCACAAGTCCTGAACGAGCCCCTGCCTGGCCAGGTACAACTTCAAGCTTACAAGTGGTCAGGAAGTGAGGGGATCTCTCAGGCCGGGGACAGTCACAGGAGATGTCTCAGCATCTAGTGTTGTTATTACAGAAATATCACAAGTGGGCGGTTTTAACAAACATAAATTTAATCTCTCACAGTTTTTAGAAAAAGATCCTCATTGTTGCCAAGTCAGCGCTGACTTACAGCTGGCCCTGCATCAGATTTCTGAGGCTGTAGATTGCATGCTATTGTTGTTGTTGTTATGTGATGCTGAGTTGCCTGTGATAATAGCTCTGAAGCTGGTCCTATCCTGACCCAGTCTTACGGACTCCGAAATACCTATTCCCCACTGTCCCAGTTACTGCATCAATCCATTTAATCCAGGATCTTCCTCTCCTGTTCTGTCCCTCCACCCTTCTGGGCATGATGTCCCTCTCCAAGGACCAGTCCCTCCTAGCTACATGCCCAAATTATGAGAGAGAGAAAGAGAGAGAGCGCGCTTGAAAATCCTAGCTCCCAAGGAGAAACTTAGTTTCACCCTCTCCAACACAGACCTATTTGTTTTCTTGGCCATCCATGGTATGTACAAGACTCTTCTCCAGCACCACAACTCAAAGGCATCAATTCTTCTGTTTTCTTCAGTCATTGTCCAGCTTCCTGATGCACAGCAAGTAATTGTGAAGGCTACGGCCTGGATCATGCAAACCTCATTCTTTAGGCTGACAATCCCTGCTTCTCAGTGCTCTGGAGAAGTCCCTGACAGAAGATTTTCCCAGTGCAATTCATCTTTTGATTTCCTGACCGCTGGTGCCAAGAGAGTTGATTATGGAACCAAGCAAGTTATAATTGATAACAATTTCAATTTCTTCTCCATCTAACATGGTGCTGCCAATTGGCCCAGTGGTGAGAATCTTTGTTTTCTTTATGTTGAGCTTCCATTCATATTGAAGACTACAGTCCTTGACCTTGTGCAGCAAGGGTGTCAGGTCCTCTTCAGTTTCAGCAAGCAAGGTTGTGTCATCTTCATAATGAAGGATGTCGATGAATCTTTCTCCAATCCTGATGCCACATTCCTCCTCATAAAGTCCAGCCTCCCAAATGATCTGTTCTGCATATAGATTGAAAAGGTATGGAGACAGAAGCACAGAAGGAGAATATTTTTTTCCCTTCTATCTTTCTTCCTCAGAGCTGTTGGTGGATTCAAGGCCCTGTGGAATTCCTAGTACTAGTTCTAGGGGTAAGTCTTCTCCCTGTAGGCTGTGAGTGAAGGTCCTGTCCCCTTTCAGCACCTGTGGACACCGTCCCTTGAAGAACTCCACGAGTCTCTGCCTTCATCTCCCCCTGGGTCTCGGAGGTTTCCGAAGGACACACTCTGCTCCCGGCCCCGCTTTCTTGATGGTAGTAGGTCCCTCTGATCTCTGCTCAATTTTTTTTAAAATCTCTTTTATATCTCAAAAGAGATTGACTCAAAATACAATCTAATCCTGCAGATTGTATCCAGCCTTATTAACATCACTGCCTCTAATCTTGCCTCATTAACATCACAGAGGTTAAAATTTACAACATACGGGAAACAAAAAAAAGACATCAACTTCACCTAGCCACATTGACACTTATTTTGAGGGGAGGACAAAATTCACGCCATACAAAGGGGAGGCCTAGAGGAGGTGACAGCTGAATTAAATCTGGAAGGATGAGCAGGGTTTAGTAGAGCAGAGAAACTTGGGCAAGGGAAGTGAGGTGCACAGCCTGAACGTGAGCACCCAGACTTTCCACAAGGCAAGACTGTGGTACACATACAGCAGGTGCTCAATACACGCTCAGTTGTTAACCAGATGAATGAAGAGTCCACCTGGAAAAAATGACTCTTTCTCTTCCTTCTCCTTGATTTCTACTTTCTCATCTTCCTCATCTCTCTTCCCTCCTCTGTCTCTCTTTTTTCTTGAAGACTCAGAGTTTTCCAGCCTCTTTGCCATGCTGCAATTTAAAACTACTTATCATCTCTCTCTCTCTGTCCACATGTCTGGGGGCTGTCAGCTGTGAGCCAAATGTCATTAGGATGGATGTCACAAGCCTGGATGTCAAAACACAATTAACATTTAAAAGCCCCACCCGCCTCCTTCCGCTGAGTGGCAGGGCTGGGGCACTGGGAAAAAGGCCAGATGACAGGTGCAGGAGGGGATGGTAGTTCAGCTGACCAGGAAAGGAAGCTGGAGGAGGGGACAGGGCAAGGAATCTTGGGTCGTACCTGGAAAGGAGATTCCTTTGCTTTGCCCCCCTATCTGTGCCTGTCCCCCAGTCCTCCTCAGACTGCCTCTGACCTACCACCACCTCATGCACACACATCATGGACACACACACACACTGGCCACAGAAACTGTGATAGCACCTACTGTCCTAACAGGGTGTACCCCACACCCTCCTCTACTTAAAGCCTCCATGTCCTCAGTTGTCAAATATGGGTCCAGATGCTGCCCAGCACTGGCTGTAGCTGTTTCATCTCAGGCTATTTGGAGGGATGAAAGGGAACAACAGGTATGGGAAGCACTTTGCAAGTGTGAGGGATCCCTGGGATGGAAGCCTTGCTTAGGCGGTATGGCAGGGCTCAGCTCAACTCCTCAAACCAAGTCCCAGGTCCTGGGCAGATCAGGGTCACGTGGCCAGCAGACTGACTAGCAAGATGCTGACAGGCTCCTCCCAGTTCCCCCACCCCACCTCCCCACCTCGCATTGTCCCACTTAAGAAACCAGGTGCCTTCTGCCTTCCTGAGGCAGATCCAGACAGCTGACAGGCCAGAAAGCTAGAAATGACTCCTCACAACCTCCTGCTGGTGGAGTCTCCAGATGCATTGATCTCCATTCCTGATCCAACTGCCTCCAGAGCCAGGGAGGCTGGGCCCATACAGCAAAGAAATCCAATCAAAGACCAGAGACAGGAACAGAGAGGCTAGGGCCAGGTCACTGGGCTGGGGTCGCAGCTCCTCTGCCCCCAAACCGCCTCCACATCCTCCTTTATTCTGGAAACCTGAGCTCCTTCTTGGCCTGAATCATTTCTGCAACACCCTGGCCCTCCTCCTCAGCCCCTCCTCTTTTCCTGTACCTGCCTCCTCATGGAGCAACCCATCACCTAGACCCCCCCCAAAAGAGGACAAAGCAGTGCTGGGGAAGAAAAGCCCACACCCACCAGCTCCTACCCTCGTGGGCTGCATTTCAATGGCGTTTGATTGGATCAGATGCGCTTTTAATTCCCTCCTGGGACATCAGAAGGAGGAGGGTAGAAAAGAATCTTTAATTCATCAAACTGAAATATTAATAGAACTCCAACCAGATGAAGTGGGGTGTGAGGCCCCCACAAGTGAAGCCAAGGGGGACAGGAAGGAGTAAGGTGAGAGAGTAGCCGGAGGGAAGGGAAGATGGGCCCACTTGAAAGGGGTGGTGCCTAGGCACCTCCAGGTTGGATGTGGTAAAGGATAACAGGTTTCAAACACCTGCTCTCTGCCAGGTGCTCTGCAAGCAAACGTGAGTGCATCCAGCCCCCTCCACCCTGTGATGGAGGCCTGGTGTCAGCATCCTATTCTTAGATGGGATGGGCAAGCTGAGACATAGAGACAGAGTCTCGAATTTCTCTCCTGGATTCTACACAGGCCTACTGCCTGCTTATGGGGGCTGTAGAAGTACTGGGAGCCTGAGAGAGCAAATTGGGCTGAACTCAATCAAATGTTCCCCAAACCATTTTCCAGGACCCAAGGTTGCTCTGACACACTGCACAGAGCAAATTGTGAGTCAGGGGAGACAAGAGCAGAAGCAGCCTCAGGGGCGCCAACGTAGAAACCATTACTCTAGGAGGGAGCTCTAGAGGCCTAGAGGTAAGAAGCTGCGCTGCAGTCCCAAAGGCATGCAATTCAAATCCGCCAGCTGCTCCACAGAAGGCTGGGCAATGTCCTCCTGTGTGATTAACTGCCTCTGAAACCCCGCTGGAGGGTCAGCTGTGGGTCGGCTCCGACTTGACAGTACACAACACGTTCTCGGAGGTGAGCAACCAGGCTTGATACCAATAAGGAGTGTTCAACCTTATTCCTGGCTGACTCCAGCCTGGTGTTAAAGGCCAGGTTCTCTTTCCACCCAGAGGTGTATCCTACCTCAAGCCCTCGCAGTGACTCACCACCTCTATGACCAAGGCTGTCACTCGACCTCTCCAGCCTCAGTTTCTTCACTGATAAAGAGAGAACAGACTCCCCAGCACACCCCAGTCCCTGGGTGCCCCTTCTTCCTCTCACATATATCAGAATCAGCTTTCCAAAGACCCCTCACCTGACCTTGAAGGCCCAGGCTGTCACCTCCAGCCTAGAATTCTGGGTCAGCCTATTCACTCATTGCCTCTCCCATCAGACTGGATAAAAATGTTTGTGGTTTTTTTCCCCTTCCATTTTTCCAGCCAGGCCCAGCCCAACTTGTTTCATGTTGGTAGGCATCAAATGTCACATGGAAGGACAAATGAGTGGTTAGATAGATGAGTGATTCTGGCATCCTCCATAAACACCACACCACACACACACACACACACACACACACATCCACACACACAGTATTTAGACATCAGGAAGCAAGGTAGATGTGAAGCACAAAGAAGGATCAAGAGCTCCACTCCAAGGACCTCTGCTTGGTTCTACAGAGAAGCAGCCGCATTGACCTGTGCAGGCCCCTGACCAGGCCTCATGATGAAAGGGCCACTACTCCCCCGAACAGAAGAGAGGTGCTGCAGCAGAGGATGTCTCAGGTGCTCAAGGGGTGAAAGCCTCCCTTTCACAGAGTCACAGGGCTGGACATTCGTTCTACCCACCCAGCTCAGCCCCAAGCCTCGCTGCCTTGAGAGGCCAACACGGCTGGGCTTTCACCACGGACCAGCAGCGCCGCCCCGTGGTCATGTCTTCTCACTGCACACACCGGCCCGACCCAGGGGGCTCCGCTCCAGCCTGGCCCAGTCGAGGGGATACATGGCTTCTAGAGCTCAGCGCCTCTGGGCTCTGCTCTTAAAGAGAGATACCCCAGATTGAGAGAGTTGTTTTCCACCTGAGCAGATTCCAGGAGGAGGCAACGGAGGCGGAAGAGGGTTTATTTCAGAGCTGTTTCCCAGCTGGGCCGCCACCCCCTCTAAGATTCGTGAGCCACTGGCTCACCTGTGCTGATCACGGGAAGGGGAACAGTTTGCTTCCTCTGATGCCCCCTAAATGAAGAGGGGCTAGGGCTGAACTTGGAGCAGGAGGTGACAGGGGATACCCCAGTCCCCTTGCAAGGAGGAAGGCTGGGAAAGTGGGTGGTGGGATGCAACAAGGTGTCTTCTCCTTTCCACTTTCTTCTCCCTCCTGTATAAACTTTTAAAGTGCTCTCACTAGGCTCCCGCCCCTCATTCTCGACCTTGTTGTATGCTGGAATCGCTTGGGCAACTTTTAAATGTTCCAGTATCCAAGTGCAGCCCAACTCTTAAATGAGCACTGTGCATGCCCTTTAAAGACAATCCCCTACTCAGATCCAAAGTCAAGTCAAGTCTGAGACCAATGTGCCAGGGACAAAACTGGGAAGTTCTGTCATGTGGTCAGGTGTCACCTAACTGGCCCTCACCATAGCCTCAGAGGCACATAGAGTGGTCCCCATCTTTATTCCAAGAGCTTAACAGTGAGTTGGGGGTTCAAATTCCCTGGGCCATGTGGTTTCCAGGTAAACGTCAGTGTCATGCTGCTGTGAATGTCATTAACATGCATTTTTATTCATGTCATATTTTTACTAGGAGCTCTTGGGAGGTGCACATACTAGCTGAAATGTTGGTGGTCTGAACTCTAGAAAGACAGGCCTGGCAGTCTGCCTTCTAAAGCTCACAGCCTTGAAAAACCCCTGGAGCAGTTCTACACTGCATACATGGCATCATCATGAACTGGAATTGATTAGATAATAACTAACAACAGCCACAACATACGCTTAGTAATGACACAGCCCCGTCCATTCTGGGTGGGATCCAAAAACTGGAGACTAAGGGAACAGAACAGAGTGCTGGAGAATTAGGACAGACGGGCACCCCAGGAAGAGAACTGTTCAGAATTTGGAAGTACAAATGGCAAAGGGCATGTGGCTGGAGAGAGGTATGAGTCTACACACTGGAGTGGACTTGAGCTCAAATGCTCCCAGTCATGGCTCCACTGACCCAGATAAAAAGAGGGGAGAAGACTCACGAGAGCCTCTGCCCTCTTCCAGGCTCTGAAGGAGTTCCATGTGAAGGCTGCGGCACAGACTGCTGGATACTTTGCTCATCGGTCCCATTTTACACACGAAGGACTGAGTTTTGAAGAAGAGGATCTATTTGCAAAGGGCACACAATGACTCCAAATCCTCTCAGTTCTACCTCCAAAATACATCCATATCCGAAATCAGCACAACAATGCAGATGAACTTCACAAATGTGATACTGAGTGAAAGAAGCCAGACGCAAATAGGCACGCCATGTACATCTGTGCCATTCCATTTATAAAAACAGCAAAACTGGCCATGGTTAAATCTGAATTTGGCTGTTTTAAACTTTAACTGAATTACTCCTAGGTTTGCTCTGAATCACAGACACAGTTAATTGCTCAGCTCCTAATTGGAAGGTTGGCAGTTCTAACCCACCCAGGGAGCTCTGGTGACCTAGTGGAGCTACACTGCCAACCCAAAAGCACAAGGTTCAAATCCATCAGTTGCTCCACAGGATAAAGATGGGCATCCTCCTGTGCAATTATACTGCCTCTAAAAACCCAGTGAAGGTCAGCTATGAGTCACCTCTGACCCAACAGTACATAACAACAACAAACCCACTCAGAGGCTGTTTGGAGCACAGGTTTGCTAATATAATAGACTTCCATAAGGTTGGAACCTTGAAAACTCTATGCTGTAATTTAACTCTGCACACAAGAGGTTACCATGAGTGAGAATCAATTCAAGAACAACCAAGTTATCCAGTGTTGCGATGACAAACTGGATGGCTTTAACAAACATAAATTTGTTCTCTCACAGTCTAAGAAGGTAGTTGCTGATGTTTTTATGTGCCGTTGAGTTGGAAGTGACTCATAGCTCACTCTCCAGCAGGTTTTCAGAGGCTGTGTAAATCACATGGGAGACTGCCCATCTTTCTCCCACAGAGCAGCTGATAAATTCAAACCACCTGCCTTTGAGTTAGCAGCACAACTCCTCACAACTAGGCTACCAAAGTTTCCATATTGAGGAGGTTAGAAGGTCAAATTCAAGATGCCAACTCTAGGTGAAGGCTTTCTTTCTCTCTCTACTTTGGCAAAGGCCCTTGTCTCTTTCAACATCTCCAGCATTCCTTGGAGATCTCCCTGCACCTTGTCATCAATCCTCTCTTGGGTCTAGGAGGCCCTCAGCATAGAGATCCCAGATCCAAAGGACACATTCCTCTCCTGACTATTCTTTCTTGGTCATATAAGAAAATATCCCCATAACAATGAAAGAGTTTTTCTTTATAAGGAGAAGAGTGAATTGGGGGGAGGCGGGGAGGGAGAAAAGTGTAACAATGAATGACCAGAAACCCTAAGTCTCTGTAAATTTTCATTAAAATTAATTTTTTTTAAAAAAAGAAAAGAAAGTATTCCCACTTTTACTGCCCCCTGCTCTCTTCTTTTATCTCTTCAAATGCCAAATCACTGAATGCTGACTTTGCCAAACTGACATGTATTTTAGGGAGACACAATTTAACGTACAACATTCTACCCCTTAGACTCCCCAAAACTCATACATTTGCTACATTAAAAACAGTTTCACCTCACTATATCTCACAATAGTCTTAAATCTACGCTCAGTCCAAATTCCATCCTGGAGCACCCTCTTCACCTATGAATCCAGAATATAGGTTCTCTGCTTCTAAAGCACAATGGTTGAACAACCACAAAGCTAACATTTCCATTTACAAACTGGGGAAATTCAAAGGAAAGAAAGAATAATGGGCACCAAGTCAGTAAAAAAACCCAGCAGACTAATTTACCTTGGCACTCCAGGATTGACAATAATCCTCTGTTTTCTGAGAACATCTAAAAAATGGCCCTGCCATTCAGACTCTGGACTTTAGTCATGCTTTCTGGATTACAGACAGAGGTCCCTTAGTCCTGGGTCACCCTCTAGATCCCCTGGGATGGTGACTCCTTTACTTCTGAGCAGCCTCATTCTTCTAGTACAATTGTGTGGAGACCCCATACCCTCAGCCCCAGCAGGCCTTGTTTATCTGTCCTTTGGCATGTCAGCCCCACCTCCTCAGGGTGGAGCAGCTCATCCAGTCCTATGTCCCTGGCATTCATGAACAGCAACCCAACACTCTAGAATGAGTTAGTAAAGATTTGACTCTTTGCAACCTAGGAAGCCATGCCCCTACTCTTTGAGATCTCAAAGACGGCAGCTCTGCTGCTTGTGCTCTTTGTCTCTTCAGTTTCTTCTTCCTTCTTTCTTGACCTCCAAACCCTCCAGGCATGTTGAGTCAACTCAGCCTCTACCCCAGAGACACCCCACACCCCCAGGAAGCCTCCTGCTCAAAGGCACTCATCTTTCTTGCACCATTGGTCGATTCCCACACCATCTCATACTAGTCTCCTGGTTCTGCTGCCACTGTTTGTCTGACATTGTCTCGCACCTCCTATGCCATCTCCAATGTTACAGCCATCCTAATTGTCTTCTGGGCCCTCACCGGAATTGCCTTTGATAGCTGTAATTCCACCAACAATCTATTCTTCAGGGAAATCTAGGCTATTGTTGTCCTTGTTGTTGTCATTGCTGTCAAGTCAAAACTAACCCATTGCTCACTATTCACTGGATTCCCAGGACTTTAAATTGCACAGAAGGAGGTTGTTTATCTTTCTTCCAAAGAGCCTCTAGTGGATTCCTTTCTATTGGGCACCTTGAAATTTGTCTAGCCTCTGCCCATTACCCAGTTAACAAACCACTTCCACTTTTCTGTAACTGCTAGAGCAGCACCTTAATCCCAGTACCAAATTTTGTCTTAGTATCTAGTGCTGCTTTAACAGAAATACCACATGTGGCTGGCTTAAATAAACATAAGTTTATTCTTTTACCATTTAGGATAGAAGTACAAATTCAGAGTGGTGGATTTAGGGGAAGACTTTCTCTGTCTTAGTTTCAGAAGGAGGACCTTCTCTCCTTTCAACGTCTGTAGGTTCAACCTCCTTTGGAGGTCTCCGTGAATTTTGGCATAAACTTTCCTTTGGGTCTTCAAAGTCCTAAACAAAGGGACCTCAGTTTCAAAGGGCATGTTCTGCTCTTGGCTATTCATTCTTGGTGGTACTATAGTCCCACCTTCTTTGCTATCTTCTCTCTCCTTAAAATATAAGGCCACACTCCAGGGAAACTTCCCTTACATCAGATTAGAGCTGTGACCTAAGAAAGGCTGATGCAGCCTACTCTAATCCCTTTACATGTCACGCCATGGAGAATTATTAGATCATTACATAACTGTTGAATTACATCTTCACAGAAATTCCAAAGCACTGAAAATCTTGGCCAGTCAAGATGACACATATTTTGGGGTCAATGACACATATTATACATTGACATAATTCAAGCCATAATAGAAACTAACAATTGCCTTTCTGCCTAACTAAAAGACAGAGTCTTTCAAACTTCGATCTACATGTAAGTAGGAAAATAAACACTTGAAAATGGAAAAGCAAGGTCTGGAGACCACAGAGTAGAGAATCAGGCAGAGATGATGTGGGGGAAAAAGCAAGGAGCAACAAGAGCCCGAGTGGGGTTTACAAATAAAATCACTCCAAGAGAAAGAATCTTACTCTGAGTGAGGAAAAAATAAAAGAAGGTCTGCCAGCTGGTAAATCAAAGCACTGGTTTCTGAAAAAAATTGAAAGGGGCTTGAAAGTTCAGAGGTGGTCTTGGGGTAGCATTGTTTCTAAGGGAAAGGAGGCAGCTTGGAAGAAGAAATGCCTTTGGAGTCTTGCTAGTGAAGTGAGAGAGAGAAAGCAGCAAGCTGTCAACATTAAGGATTTCACAGAGACAAGATTTACCAAGTCAAAAGACAAATCAACCCTCCCCACCAAAAAAGCTGTCATTGATTTTTTTTTATAAACTGTACTTCACTCTGCCAATAGAAGATGGTGCTCTTAAACTAAGAAATCTAGTATGTCATTCAAATCTCTCACTCCTGACTGTGAATGTCTATTATTGCTGATCAAGGGAAACAGAAGATATTTCAGCATGAATGGAGGGGGAAAGCAGACAACATCTGCAAAAATATACTATAAGGAAAAAATGGAACATTTTCCTACTGATTAAAATATTTCAGCTTATGAAAATTCTCTCCCAGGAACATACCACCATGCAGAGGAAAACTGCAACACAAGACTCCAACCTGAACTAAATATTGTTTTCCTCTTTTTTCCCCCCTTATCTTTATTGTTCCGAAATGAGCTAAACATCTTTAAATACATGTTTGCAGATATCAAATATACTTAAATCATATATTTAAAACTCAAGCAGAAATGGATTTTAAAAGTCCAAGAAACCCAAACCTGGGAAGTAGGAAGTGATACATAACAAAACTTAGGAAATAAGGAAAAAGTAAAAATCATCTCAGGAATGAAGATTAAATTGCAAGGTGCTCAAGGGAGATTAGATTCAACTGGAAATAAAAAAAGAGGCATTGGTGAGAGGAATAAAAAAGAGCCAAGAGAATAAAATTAAATCAATAAAAACATCCAAGAGTCACAAAGAAATGGTTAAAGAAGATAGGCAAAAATGATCCAACATACATATAATTGGAGTCCCTGAAGAAGGAAAATAAAACAAGAGAAAAAAGCTGGTATCAAATAAAACTATAATATTCCCCAGAAAAAGAAAAACATACTAGAAATTAACAACCTGAATCTACATATTGAAAGACATTATCAAGTCTTATGAAAATTGACCTGAAATGGTCAATTCAGAGGCATATTACAGTAAAGTGTAAAAAAGGGGCATCTTTGTCTGGGTTTCCTGGAAGATCGAAACTAGAGAAATTTACTTCAACGAAAGAACTTATATAATTGTGGATCGAAACTGGGAAGTCCCAAATCCATGGATCAGACATCAGATGACCTTTGCTGGCTCATATAGTTGTAAGGGGTGATGAACCCAAAATCCGTGGACCAGGCAACAGGCTAGATACCTCTGCTCAGTTACATCCCAAGAAACAGAGATTAGACAATTAGAGGGTGTGTGTGGAGAGAGAACTTTGACGGACTGTTTATTCACATACTGTATACAGGCCACACCCCTAAGAAAACTCTCATTCCACCTAATAGACTGCTGACTTTAGATCACATGATGTCTGTGAAAACACTAAAAATCACAGCATAGCCAAGGTAACACATAACATTTACTCTCATAAAGGGGAAAACTGTCTTCATCAGGGAGAATCTCATGGGCACCACTTTAACCAGATAATCCAACTAGCATCACCAGTGAAGGTACAAACTGGCATTATGCACTCCCAGGTATGCTTGCCAAAAATGTATGAATGTGAATCTATCTAATCCTGAGGAGATCATCTGGACAAATACAGGATATTTTACATGACAACTGTACTCTAAAAAATGGCAATGCTTAAGTATAAAAATACAAAGGAAGTATTCCAGAATACTGAATAATCATGACAATTCAGTGCAATGAATAGTCCTTGATTGTATCCTCAATTTTTAAAAAAACATTGCAAATTATATTACTGGGAACAATTTAAATATACATTATTTTCAGATAATATTACAGTTGTTATTGTTCTCATGTGCCAATGAGTCGATAGTAATTCATTGCAATCTGATGAGCAAGAAGTCTGAACTTTATCCTATCCTGTCCCACCCTCACCGTCTCCTATGTACTTGAATTCATGGTTACAGTCACTGTGTCAACCCATCTTATTGAGAGTCTTCCTCTCTTTCATTGACCCTCCACCTTTCCGGTGATGTCTTTTTCCAAAGCCCCTTCTGACAACTTGCCCTAAGTATGTGAGACAAAGCTTCACCATCGCTGCTTCCAAAAACCACCCTGGTTACACTTTTTCCAAGATAGACTTGTTCTTTTGGCAGCCCATGGGTATTCAGCACTCTTCTCCAACATAACTGCTCAATGACATAGATTATTTTTCTGTCATCCTTAGTCATTGTCCAACTTTCAGATGTGTAGCAAGTAATCAAAACAACAACCATGACTTAGACCAGGTGTACTTCAGTCTTTAAACTGACATCCTTGCTCTTCAGCACTTTGGAGAGGTCCCTGACAACAGATTTGCCCGATATTATTGTTGCTGTTTTTGTTGTTAGGTGCTGAGTCAAGTATGTCTCATAATGACCCTATAAAGAACAGATCTGAACCCTGTCCTATCCTATAACATACTAAATACCCATTGCTGCAGTCACTGTGTCAATTCACCTTGTCAAGGGTCTTACTCTCTTTTGCCAACCCCTCCACCTTTCCAAGGATGATATTCCTCTTCAAGGAAAAACCTCTCCTAACAACATGCCCAAAATATGTAAGACAAAGTTTCACCATCCTTACCTCCAAAAAACACTGACTGCACTTTTTCTAAGACAAATCTGTTTGGGTTTTTGGCAATCTATGAGTGCTCTTCTCCAAAACCACAACTTAAAGGCATCAGTTCTTCTACTGTCATCCTTCTACTGTCCAGCTCTCAGAGGTATAACAAGTGACTGAAAAAACTATGGCCTGAATCAGGCACAACTTAGTCTTCTACTTGACATCATTGCTCCTTGGTAATTTGGAGAGATCTCTGACAGGTGTCTTGCCCAGTGCAATACATCTCCTGATCTCCTGACTGCTGGTATCAAGGGTGTTTATTATAGATCTAAGTAAGATGAAATCATTGACAATTTCAGCCTTTTCTCCAATTATAGTGTTGCCAGTCCAGGAGTAAGGATTTTTGTCTTCTTGATGTTAACGTGTAATCAATATTGAAGGCTGTATTTTTTTATACTCTGCAGTAGATGGTTTTTTTTTTGTTTTGGTGTGTGTGTGTGTGTGTGTGTGTGTGTGTGTGTGTGTGTGTGTACCGTCAAATCAGATCTGACTAGTACAGGAGGAGATTGTCCCTCCTTTTCCCGGCAGAGCATCTGGTGGATTCGAACCGTGTGCCTCTGGGATTGTAGTTGCAGCTCCTTACCACTAGGCCACCAGAGCTCCCCTAAGCAGTAGATGTTTTAAGTCCACCTCACTTTCTGCAAACAAGGTTTGTGTCATCTGCATAGCACTGGTTGTTGATAAGTCTTTCTCCAATCCTGATTCCACATTCTTCTTCATAGAGTCCAGCTTCTTAAATGATCTGCTCAACATGCAGACTGAATAAATATGGAGAAAGGATTCAACTCTGAAATACACTTTTCTGGATTTTAAATCATGCAGTATTCCTTTGCTCTGTTGGGACAACAGCTTCTTAGTCTAGATATAGGTGTCTCATGAGCACAATTAAGTGTTCTGAGATTCCCATTCTTCTCAGTGTTGGTCATAGTCTATTATGATCCACACAGTCAAATGCCTTTGCATAGTCAATAAAATACAAATAGACATTCTTCTGGTATTCCCTGCTTTCAGCAAGGATCTATCTGACACCAGCAATGATATGCCTGGTGCCATGGCCTCTTCGAAACCCAGTTTAGACTTCTGGCAGTTCTCAGTTAATATATTGTTTTAGCCATTTTGGGATGATATTAATGATATCACACGCTTGCATGTAATAGTAAAGATATTGTTTTAAAATGTTCACATTCTATTGGATCATCTTTCTTGGGAATGGGAACAATATGGATCTCCTCCAGTCCATTAGTCAGGCAGCCATCCTCCTAATTTCCTGGTATTGTCTGATTCAGAATGGCCCATGCCCCATTCTCAGCTCCCTGCTTCCTAGAATGTCAGTGTTCATGTGATCCATCTCATTTTTTATAACCTACAGCTTTCCTCCAGCTGCACCCTCTCCAAGACATATCTGTTTGTTCTTTTTGCCATCCATGGGATGTTCAGTATTCTTCTCCAACACCACAGCTCAAAGGCATCAATTTTTCTTCCATCATTCTTATTCATTGCCCAGCTCTCAGATGAACAGCAAGTGATCAGA
Organism: Elephantulus edwardii; assembly: GCF_000299155.1. Classification (NCBI taxonomy): domain Eukaryota; kingdom Metazoa; phylum Chordata; class Mammalia; order Macroscelidea; family Macroscelididae; genus Elephantulus; species Elephantulus edwardii. The sequence goes on along the minus strand of NW_006399767.1, from coordinate 27,767,358 downwards.
AAGACTACAGCCTGAATCACTCACCTTAGTTCTCAAACTGACATCATTACTCCTCAATTATTTGGAGAGGTCCCTAATTACTGACTTTCCCAGTGCAATGTGTGCCCTGATTTCCTGGCTACTGGTACAAAGGGTGCTAATTATGAATCCAAGCAAAATAAAGCTTTTGACAGTTTCAATCTCCTCTCCATCCACCAAAATGCTGCCTATCATTCCAACAGGAAGAATCTTTGCTTTCTTGACATTGACATTCAATCCATACCAAAGGCTGCATTCCTTGATCTTCTGCAACAAGTGCTTCAAGTCTTCCTCACTTTCAGCAAGTAAGGTGTGTCATCTGCATAATGCAGGTTATTGATAAATCTCCATCTGATCCTGATGCCACATTTCTTTTCATAGAATCCAGCTTCTTGGATAATTTGTGTTATGATGTTCAGGATAAAGCCTTAAGAATCCAGGAGCTTCCATTGCTTGCCTCTTGGGGCCCTTACTCTTGGAACACATTCATCATGCCGTGAAGTTCAGGTCACATGGAGATGTCATGTATATGAGTTCTGGACAATCTCAGATGAAATCCCAGCCAAAAGACTGTTTCAACGTCTAGACACGTGAATGACTCCATCATTTTTACTACAACCACATAAAAGATCCTGAGGGAGAGCAGTAAGCTGACCCCAGTTAACCCACAAAACCATGATGGACAATCATAACATAACCATTACTGTACTTCTGGCCATAAATTTTTTGATTCATTATGCAACAGTAAATAACCAGATAATGTGTAAATGGCATTGTGGTTATGTAGGAGGATGCCCTTCTTCTCAGGAGAATTTGCTAAAGGACTAGGAGTAAAATGTTAATTGATTGGAGAGGGGGAGAGAAAGTGAACATGTTTTTAGTAAAAGAAGGAAACAAGAAATGTGGCAAAATATTACAGATAGCAAATCTAAGTTAGAAGATCAGAGTGTTCTTTTCACTATTTTTTCCCCAATTTTTTTTAACTTTGAACACTTTTCAAAGAAAAGGCATAAAAGAATTTACCAGATACCCCCCACTTATAGAACTGTAGATGGCTGTCTAATCAAGTCTCAGAGAGGACAGAATAGGAAAAGGCCAGAGCCTCAGAAATCCTCAGTTTTGGGGCCCTGGGAGTGGTGAGCCTCAACTACCTTCTCTCCTTGTATAGTTTAGCACATATGCCAAAATCCCAGGGGAGAGTTTGATAGGTCCAATCTAGATAATGAGACCACTGTCATCTGTCACTCCAATCAGAACACAGAGAAGTTTTTAGTCCCAAAAGAAAACCAAAATTATATTATTGCTTGAAAATGATGTTTGCCATATATGGCCTCCAAAAATATCTGAATTTCATTTCTTGCTATTCCTCATTCTAGACAGAAAACTGAAAACTAATCCTTAGGCGCCAAACCCAAAAACCCCTTGGGTCAATTAAAACCCATGGTGAATCCATGTGTTACAGAGTAGAACTACTCCACAGAGAGTCCTGGTTATAACCTTTATGGATGTAATGAGTATAATTTTTTGTACCCACCACGGAGCTCTGGTAACCTAGTGGTAAGAAGCTGTGCTGCAATCCCAAAAGCATGCAGTTCGAATCCACCAGCAGTTCCATGACAGAAGGATGGGCAATCAATCTCCTCGTGTATGATTAACTGCCAATGAAAATCTGCTGGAGGGTCAGCTATATGGATTGGTTCTGACTCAACAGTACACAACAAAGACAACAACAACTAATACCAAAAGTGAAGATATTGAAGATTTTTAGCAACTTCTTCAGTCGAAGATAGTTTAAACATATAATAAAAATGCACTGATAATTACTGATAAATAGAATGCAAAAGATAGTGACAAAGAAGAAAAATTATGTTATTGTTATGTCCTGTTGCATAGCACTGACTCATAGCTGACCCTCTAGCAGGTTTTCAGAGGCTATAAACTTCACCGAAGGAGACTGTCCATCTTTGTCCTGCAGAGCAGCTCTTGGATTCAAACTGTCTATCTTTGGGTTGACAGTGTAACTCCTTACTGCTAGGCTACCAGAATTCCCTAAGAAGAAGGATGGTGGTGATAGAAATGGCATCTCATGGTAGACAAATCCTTCAATATTAATCAATATTGTTAGAGGAACAATCAGAAATGGTAGGGAAGGATAAGGGAGAAAACACAACAATTATGTGGACACCATCAAGATTAACTTACAAGTGATTGGAATTCCTCAGTAGAATAGACCAAAAACAAAAACAAAACAAAACAAAAAAAGCCCCAAACAATCAAGCAAAAGCAAAACCACAGAGAAAATTATTGAAAATTTTCTAGAATAAAACTTTTTAAAATTATGAGAAAATATGCATTCAAAAATGTAAGCAAATTCCAAGCAGGAGAGCCTTCCCAAAAGGAAAACTCCAGGACATAATCAAATTTTCCAAAATAAAAAATTACTAAAATCAGCTCAGGAAAAATGAAGAGTTACCTACAAAGGAGAATAAATAAGATTAAGCTGTGACTTCTCAGCAAAAAGTATGCAGGAGCAAAAAACAATGGGTTGACATATATAAAACTCTGAGAGAAAATCTTACTAATCAAGAATATATACCTACCAAAATTGTCCGTCAGGTATGACAATGAAGTTAGGACATTTCCAGTTAAATACAAATTAAGGTATTTGGGGAAGCTGGATCAATCTTATAAGAAATACTAAAGAAAATTCTTTAAACATAAAACAAATGACACACCACAACAAGATAAAGGTAAATAATCCAATAGAAAAATGGGCACAGGATATGAACAGACACATCACCAAAGAAGACATTCAGATGGCTAACAAGCACTTGAAGAAATGTTCAAAATCCCTAGCTCTAAGAAAGATACAAATCAAAACAAATATGAGATATCATCTCACCCCAGTAAGAATAGCAAAATTTAACAGAACAGCAAGCAACAAATGCTGGTGAGGTTGTGGAGAAACTGGAACCCTTATTCCCTGTTTGGTGGGAGTGTAAAATGGTGCAACCACTGTGAAAGGCGGTATTGCGCTTTCTCAAAAAGTTGCAAATAGAGATACCATTTGACCCAGTAATTCCACTACTGGGAATATACCCCAAAAGAGACCATAACTGCCACCCAAGCAGATACATGCACACTCATGTTTATTGCGGCTTTGTTCACAATAGCAAGGAATTGGAGACAACCTAAGTGCCCATCAACAAACGAATAGATAGAGAAGCTGTGGCATATTCACACAATGGAATACCATGCTGCATTGAAAAACAAGAAACTCATACAATATTATTCAAAATGGGTGACTCTGGAGGACATTATGCTGAGTGAAGTATCTCAGTCACAAAAAGGACAGATACTGCATGGTGCCACTGTTGTAAAACAGAACTGACCTCGGGGTGGGGGGAGACTGAGAAAAATAGGTTCAATAATGTATACTGCATTGAAACAGATGAGGGAGAAAACTGTTTAAAAGGGATATGTTATTAGATATTTTTGTCATAACAGGAGTCCAAAGTGAAGGCTGCATAGTGGAGTGGACCTGGGGGGAGGTATTGTAAAACAATGAAATAATTTTTCTTTTACTTTTTTAAGAGGGTAGTGTACTAGGGGGGAGGGTCAGGACGGGAGAAAAGTGCAAAAACGAATGAATGGAAATCCAAAGTCTCTGTAAATTTTCATTGAAATTAATAATAATTTTTTTAAAAGCAGACAAAAAACACAAATTAATATACATGGCAAAATCACTCAGAAACTGACCCAGGCATAGAAGAACACAAAGTAAAATAAATTTATAAGACTAAAAGTAGGGAATCAGTAGTATAAACTCATGAATAAAAACAACTACAATTAAAAAAGGAGAAACAAGTAGTGTAGTTACAGAACTTTCAAATGGAGAGGAAATCAAGGTGATTTCAAGACAAAGTGAATTGTTTTTAGACTTGATAGTAAAATAGTAATTTTGAGGTGGTTATCACGGAAGGAGAGGGAAGGGAGACACATGTTAAGATGGGTGAAAGGAAAGGCGAAATACAACAGGGAGACGATAAGCACAATGCTGACAAGCAAAGGGAAGACAGTCAACAGCCAGTCCACCAGCTGACAGGCAAGGTGAACGGATACGTTGTTGGTGTTAGACGTTGTTGAGTCAGAACCTATTCACAATTCAGAGGCAGTAAATGGCATGGGAGAAGACTCCTTCTCTCTCTCCTGTGGAGCAGCTGATAAACTCCAACTGTACGCCTCTGGATTCCTTACCAGTGGCTTCCAGAACTCCACAAGAGGCAGACGCAGATGATATTCTTACATTCATACTGGTTTACGTTGTAAATACATCCACCCACGTATATCACAGAGTAAAAAGAGATACTTCATAAGCTTCTTAATCATTAACAAACATCCTAAATCCCGAGTAAAGTAGTTGTTTGCTCTAGGGCCTTGGGCCTTGGGACCATCGTCTTAGGGGACATCAGGGTCAAATGACATAAGAGAGTCCATAAAGAGAATGCTCTACTGTGGGAATCCAAATGTTAAACCACATGATTAAGAACTAAAGGAGGCACAAAACAAGCTGGCATTCCTCTTATAACAGATTACAAGGAACAAGGCGGTGTGTCTCCTGAGACAGATCATAGGAGATAGGCACTCCCAGCAGCCCAGGTGACACCTGCTGCCTCCCAGCTTGTCCTTGTGAACTTTTTCTTCCTGAGATAAGCAAAAGTATGTTAGCAGAGAAAAACATGTTGTTACTGTTGTTGTTGTTAAGTACTAAGCAAGTCTTAGACAACTCATATGAACGAAAGACCTAAACACTTGTGTAACTTTCATCGTTTCTCTAAATTCATAGTTTCCAGAGGCAAGCTATTTCAGAAGTGGATGCCAGTCCTGTTCCAAGCCTGTTTTAATCAGGGAGCTCCACCAAACACTGTCCACCTTGGGTAACCATTATCATATATGACACATCATTGTTGTCACTGATGAAAAACACAGCTTCATTAGTAAAGAATTTTCTCCGTGACTTATCTGGCAATTCTCAATAAAGGCTAGAGAGAGACACTGGGCTCAGGGCTGCAGTCCTCGAGCTGTTTGTCTCCTGCTTTCACTCTCTTCTCCCCCTCATTTTCAGTGTCCCCTCTCTTCATTCATCCCAGTCAACAACACCCTACCTCTTACTTTGATAAGTAACACCTGGGATATTAAAAGCTTGCAAACAGCCATCGAATGAGCAACTACTGGTCTGTCCCTGTCCAGAACAAAGAGGAAAGAAAAGCAAAAATGTACTGAAACCATTAGTCCAGAGGATTAATGGACCATGAGATCTTCAACTGGCACAACCCTGAATCCTGAAGAACTGGACAGTATCCAGTAGTTACCACCACTGACTATTCTAGAAGAGATCACATGTGAAGATCCTGGATAGAGGGAGAGAAAATGTGGCACAAAACTCAAAATCATAAGAAAGATCTGACTTACTGTTCAATAAAGACTAGGGGGACCCTTGAGATGGGCGTTTAGTCATCCTTCAAACCTGGAACAAAAACTTACTCCCTGTGGATTTAATCAATAGACAGGCCTATAAAGGTTCAATAACACCGGGTAGGTATTCACTCCTTAGAACAATCAAGAATAAGATCCAAAGATTTTTCCTGAAGGCAGGAAGAGGTAGGATAGAAGTAAATGAGAATTACAGAAAGGAAGTAGGGGAAAGGTGTGATTACATTGTGGGAATTGTAACTAATATTATAAAACAAAATGTGTATGAATGATTGAATGAAAAGCCATTGTGTTTTATAAACTTTCATGCAAATTATAATTTTTAAAATTACATCTAAGATCACATGATAGAATCTTGCAAGACCAATTCACTGCAAATACCTTCTTTCAATATACACAGTATGTCAAACATTCTGCATAAATAGTGACTATCTATATGGACCTTGCTATCAGATGGACTATAAAGGAATCAATTTGACTATAACTTGGAAAGAGGATATGGAGAAACTCAATATTATTAGTAAGTAATAGGTTAGAGGCCAATTATGGAATAGACCATTAGTTGCTAATATGTAGGTTGAAGCTGAAGAAAATTATAAGCCCACAGGAGCCAAAGAACAATTTTTAGTATATTCCACTTCATTTTAGAGAACATCTCAAGAATTTGACACATTGAACACTAATGACCAAAGTTCGGATGTCATCAGCTTAGAGGGCATAAAAAAATCACACATGAATAAAGCAAAAGGTCATTTAAAAGGCAGGTAAGAAAGAAAAGACCAAAACTAATGTCAGAGAAGACTCCAGAGTTGCTTTTAAATGTAAAATAGCTAAAGCAAATGTAAGAAATGATAGAGTTGAACAGAAAATTTCAAAGGGCAACTCAAGAAGACAAAATAGTATCATAAAATGGGCAGGGCAAAGACTTGTAGTTCGAAAGTTGAAAGGGAAAAACACGCACTGCCTTTCTCAAGCTTAAATAACTGAAGAAAATAATTCAAGTCTTCAGTTTAATACAAACAACACAGAAATTATCAAAAGAATATGGATTCTTCCAGTATTTGTTCAAACAGAACAAAATGATACTGTGTGGTATAAAATCAGGAAAGGTGTATATCAGGGTTGGATCCGTTTTCATACTTACTCAGTTTGTATGCAGACCAAATATTCCAAAAAGCTGGAGTGCATGAAGAATATGGTGTCAAGATTGAAGAAAGATTGCTTAATCACCAATCTACAAAAAAAGACATTGTGCTGGCAAAGATAGAGGGTCACTGAAAGAAAGAAAGACCCTCAATGAGACAGTTTGACACAGTGACTGTGGCAATGGACTTGAGCATGGTGCAGATCATGGCAATTGGCACAGGATAAGGCAAGACTCTGGTCTGTTGTTTGCTATGAGTCATAGTCTACTTGGTGGCACCTAATAATAACAGCAATACTCAGATGACACCATCTTACTTGCTGAAAGTGAAGAGGACTTGAAGCACTTACCAATAAAGATCAGAAACTATAGTATGTATATATATATGTATATATATACACACACACATATATATACATGTATGTATGTATATATATATATATATGTATATGTGTGTATATATATATAAAACCTACAGCTTTCAGTATGGATTACACTTCAACATAAAAACAAAAATCCTCACAAATAAACCAATAAATAATAATACAATAAACAGAAAAACTGAAATTGCCAAGGATTTCATTTTACTTGGATCCATAATCAACACTCATGGGAGTGGCAGTCAAGAAATCAGACAACATATTGCATTGAGCAAATCTGCTAAAAAAAAAAGTTTAAAGTATTAAAAGGTAAAGATGTCACTTTGAGGAGTAAGTTGTGCCTGACTCAAATCATGATATTTTCAACCAATCTTGTTTGGCAAAACTGAGGAGGACCTGAAACATTTGCTGCAGAAGGTCAAGGACATTAAGAAGACAAAGATTCTCACCACTGGGCCAATTGGTAGCACCATGATAGATGGAGAAGAGCCTGAGATTGTTAACAACTTTAGCTTGCTTGATTCCACAATAAACACTCTTGGTACCAGCAGCTAGGAAATCAAAAGAAGAATTGCATTGGGGAAAATCAGCTGTCTGCCCCTTTACTGTACTGAAGAGCAACTACGTCAATCTAGAGACTAAGGTGTGCCTGATCCAAACCATGGTCTTTGCAATTACTTGCAGTGCATCAGAGAGCTGGATGATGGAAGAATTGATGTGTTTGAGTTGTGTTGGAGAAGAGTACTAAATATACTACAGACTGCTAAGAGAACAAACAGGTTCATCATAGAGAAGGTGAAACCAGACAGCTCCTTGGAGCCAAGAATTTTGAAGTTCCATCTCACATTCTTTGGGCATGTGGTCAAGATGGGTCATCCTTGGAGAAGTGCATCGTGCTTGAAAGGGTGGAGGGAGAGCGCAGGAGAGGAAGACTTTGGATGAGATGGATTGACTCAGTGACTCGGGTAATGGAGGTAGGTGTGCCAGAGACAATTAAATTGACTCAGGATAAAGCAGGGTTTAGAGCTGTTGTATATCGGATCACTATGAGTTGTATTCAACTCGATGGCACCTTACAACAATACACGCAAAGCTAGACAATGGATAAGAAGAACTGGAGGCGGGGGAGGGAATTTTATTTGAGTCATGTTGTTGAAGAAGGTTGAATATATCAACGGCAAAGCTCTGGGGAAGCCTGGATAAAGAGTGGTATCACGGAGAAATGTAAAGAAAACTGCATTTCAGGACCCACTAAGACTACCCTTCCACTCGTTGACAGACCGAAGCGCGTGCCAGTGACCCAGCCGTTCCCATCTCAGAACCAGCTGTGTGCAAGTGGTGGCCAGGCCCAGGGGGTCTTGTGTCCCTCCAACTCATGCCTGAGCATCCCCATCACACGCACAGAAACTCGTCCCTGGCTGCAAACCCAACCAGAATCAGGATTAGCATCGTAAGCAGAAGCCGCTGCCCACCACCACTGCCCTTCGTCCTGTCTCCAAGCTGGCGAACAGCGGCCCCAAAAGCGAGCCAACCTCGCCGCCAGCAACCGGAAATAATCCTGGAAAGGAGCTGGCATCAAAACTGAAAAAAGAATAAAAAAACAGACAGTGGACTCTGTAAGATTTTTAAATTGGTCATCCTCTGGGTAAAGGAAAATTTTGTATGTTTATCTGGCAAGAGAGAAAAGAGAGCAAGTTTATCCTGGCTCTGAAAGTGCTGTTTAAAGCCCAGCTGGAGAAGGCGGGAGTGGAGCAGCAGCTGAGAAGAGAGGTGGAGAACCAATCCCACCTGAGAGCAGCACGAGAGGCCACTGTAGAGAGGCGGGCTGCCGCCAAGGGCGCATGCATGTACCTGTTCATTCCAAGGAGCCCAGCTAGTGCCATAGGTTCCGCATTGGGCTGCTAACTAGAAGGTCAGGAGTTCAAACCCATAGCTACTTTGTGGGAGAAAGATATGGTGGTCGGCTTCTGTAAAGATATGGTGGTCGGCTTCTGTAAAGGTTTATTGCCTCATAAACGCTATGGGGCAGTTCTGCTCTGTCCCCTGGGTGGCTGTGAGTTGGCATGAACTTGGTGGCAGTGGCATCAAACATGTAATTAAATATGTGAATTTTCCCCACCCAAAAAAAGAAGGTTTACTGTATCATAGACCGTCAGAAGAATAAACTAATTCATCTTGGAACACATGCAGCCAGAAAGCTCCATAGAAGGAAGGACAGTGAGACTTTGACTCACATACTTTGAACATGTTTTAGAAAGGATCAGTCCCTGGGGAAGGACATCATGCTTAAAAAAGTAAAAGGTCATCAAGAAAGAGGAAAACCCTCATGGAGATGGATTGGCACCGTGCTCAACACCAAAACAGGCTCAAGCGGAGTGATAATGACAAAGTTGGCAAAGGACCAGGTGGTGCTTCATCAGGTCACTATGAGTCGAAATTGATTCAACAGCGACTAACAACAATGCTATGAAAGCTCCATCAAGCCCTCTCCCAGATGGACCCGAACGGCCAGTCTTTAGGTGAGTAACTGAATACAAACTACTTGTGTCACTTTTCTTGGTCCTAATTTAAAAAAGGAAAACAAACCTCAGGGAAGAGTTTCATTATTCCATTCTGAATCCAGCTGGCTTTGGCCAGGGGTGAGGTAGTGTGACTGGCCCAGTCTAGATCAGATGCTTTCTCCTGAGGATGGGTTTGGTGAGAGCAGGGATGGGGAGGTCATATAAGAAGGTACCTGTGCTATGGAGGTAATTCCTACGAGGAGGAGGATTCCCCAATAGACACAGACATCACCTACTACACCAGAATTAACCTATGATACCCTGGGGACCCAGGACTCACTAGGCCAGCTCCAGGTGAATTCAGGGAGACAGAGTGAGGGATGAGTCTACTTGAAGGGCCTACAAGATCTCAGAGAAGCCTGCTGTGGCGGACACCTTCCCCAGATCCTGAATTAGCAATGGACTCACACCCAAGTCCAACTTTTTCTCCCAGGAATTTGGGTGAGCTAAAGATAAAAGATTCTCGTTGTGTTTCTGGACTTATCATGCATGAGCTGGGACATAGTGAGCCACCATGGTTACTGCCCTGTATGCTGACTGGGAAGAAAAATCTATCCATATACAGAAAAGAGGCAGGAAGAACGGACTTGTCTCTCCCTTGCACCCGACGAAGACTTCTTCTAGTCTCAAATAAAGAGGTCAAAAGCCAAAACTGAGTGGCAGGGACGAAAGTAACACCACAGAGCTGAAGTCTAGAGTGAGAGATGGCAAAGGGGAGAGGGGAGGTTGGGGTAGGAATTACCTGAGGGAAATGGGAGCCAGAAGATTTTTCAGAAAAAAAGTTTGGGTTGCAGAATAGAAGATGACTCTGAGGGAGAAGGTGAACCATCAGAAAGCTATTGGACTAATTCAGAAAGCTAAGAGTCACATTGAGCAAAGAGACTGTGCTCTTGCGGGCAGCCTTAGAATAGAATTTGACTTGGCTATTGACCAATACTGGCCAGCAGATGGCGTTCCAACACCCCTTTTAGTAATTTTCCACCTATGCCTTCCCGAAGGAGTAGGAACTGGGGCAGGTGGCGAGGAAGTAGATTAATAGCTGAAGGTCAGAGAAAGCAAGGAAGAGCCTCAACAAGATGGATTGGCACAAAGACGTTAACAGCGGGCTCAAGCATACAGGAGATAATGAGGATGGCTCAGGATATGGCAAGGTTCAGATCTGTTCACAGGATCACGAGTCATTCAATAGCCCCTAACAACAATTTTTTGTTGCATGCTAGACTCTTTACGCTATTTAACTTAATCCTCAAACAAGTCTTTAAGGCAAATCTTTTTACTCACTTTGTATAGTTAGGAAATGAGAGGTTTGAAAATGTTGTCTTGGAAACATTATTCTCACCATGTGTACACAACTCCTGAAAAGGAGTACAACTTCATTCACTCAGCCAAATGGAAAGTTAAACGAGGTCTTCATTAAAGCAGTGGCAAGGGAAACGCGCCAAGAGAAGGCAGAGCTGGAAGCAGCTGTGAGCTGCAGGGAGGGCAGGTAGAGACCTGGCATATCACAGCTGGAAGAAGCAATAGGCTTTGGCCCAAGCCCTCTGCGATAGCAGCTCCTTAGCTCTAGCCTAGTTTTCCTCTGCTAGTCTCAGGAGTGAGTTTGTCCTAACTCTGCTTTGCCCTGTCTGGGGCAGTGACACCCAAAGCAGGCACATTCCACCCTCCAATCCTGCACACGCAACCTGAGCTCAGAGCTGCCATCTTGTCTCTCAAGCATGGCCGGGGCCTCACGGGGCTCACTCTCCAAGGACCATCAGCTGACTCTAGCCTGAGCCTGACACCTACAAAGCGAATACTGGCCTTTGGCCCTATGCCCATCTGGTTCAGTTTCATTTCTACCACCCTCCTTGATATCTAAAGTAGGGGCTGCTCTACGTTACAGATAGAATGAGGCTGTCATTTTGAGAGAGCCATTACTTTGTCATCAACAGTCACCCACTGAATCATCCACAGTCTTTGACCACAAGAGAGTCTCATGCTGAGATAGCTGGTTCCAGGAAGAGAATGGGGTAAAAAGAGATCACAGGGCTTGCCCTGGAACTGATTCTTGAGATGTTGTGATTCAACAAGGTTCTGATATAAAATTATTTTATTTCAGCTTTTTTTTGTTTTGGTTTTTTGTTGTTTTTTTTTTTTTTACGTGTACTGTCAAATCAGATCTGACTGGTACAGGAGGAGATTTCCCCCTCCTTCTCCAGCAGAGCATCTGGTGGATTTGAACCACATATCTCTGGGATTGCAGTACAGCGTCTTGCAACTAGACCACCAGAGCTCTCTTTTATTTCAGTTTTCCCTAATCCCAGCCTTCAACCTTCCCTTCCCATCCTTTTACACCATCTACAATGGTCTTGTGGATTTCTGGTGTCTTTCAGATACAAAAGATCCCAGTTTCTGCACAATTACGAGAAGATAACATGACAAATGGGACCTTCTAAAAATTATATTCCAATAGAGTGAAAAGAAAACCTACTGATTGGGAAAAAAACATTTGGCAATCCATCTCAGACAAGGATCTCATAATTAAAGTTTACAGAATACTACAGGGCCTCCACAAGAAATGGGCAAAACATATGGAATGACTTTTCACAGAGGAAAACATTCAGATGGCAAACAGACACATGAAGAAATGTTTTCATGGTAATAAGAGAGATGCAAATCAAACCACAATGAGATACCATCTTACTCCAGTAGCAGTGACAATGTTTAACAGGACAGCAAGCAATACATGTTGAAGAGGTTGTGGAGAGATAGGAATTCTCAGACAGTAGGATTGTAAAATGGTACAACCACTGTAAGGCAGTTTGGTGTTTCCTCAAAAAGCTGAACATAGTAATTACATATGACCCAGCTATTTCACTGCTAGGAATATACCCCAGGGAAAATAATTGATACACAAACAGAGATTTGCACACCAATCTTCATAGGGGTATTATTCATAATAGGAAGAACATGGAAACAGCCCAAATGTCCACCAACAATTGACTGGATTGAAAAATTGTGGTACAATCAAATGAAGGAGTACTAAGCAGCACTAAAGAGCAACACTTTTGAAAAATATTATATAACACTGGGGGCGGGGGTAAAAACATTACGCTGAATGAACTAATTCAGGCCCAAAGAATAAATACTGCATAAAACCATTAGTGTTAGCATAGAAAGATAACTAGGAAGATGTGTATGGATATCCTACCTTTTTCTATGATGCCAAAAGCAAGGAAGCCCTTGCCTCTCCTCAAAACTGAAGCCAAAGCAAAGGAGTTAAAGGCCAAGAAGGCAGTCCTGAAAGACATCCACAGCCACAAACACACACAAAAAAGATCCGCACATTATCCACCTTCCAACAGCCTAAGATGCTGACTCCAAAGGCAGCCCATATACTACTCCCGGAAGAGCGAATGCCCCCAGGAGAAACAAGTTGACCACTATGCCACCATCAAATTTCCCCTGACCACTGAGTCAGCCATGAAGAAGATGGAAGATAACAACACACTGTGTTCATTGTGAATGTCAAGGCCAAATCAAACAAGCTGTAAAGAAGCTCTATGACACTGATGTGGCTAAGGTCAACATCCTGATGAGGCATGATGAGGAGAAGAAAGTCTATGTTAGATTTGCTCCTGACTATGATGCTTTGGATATTGCCAATAAAATTTGGGTAACTTAAACAGAGTCCAGCTGGCTAATTCTAAATACAAATTTTTCTCATATACACACGCAAAGATGTGTATGGATATCCAAAGAGGGAATGGGAGGGGGGAAATGACAGGGTCACAAGAGTTTGGTGGGTAGAGGGAGGAAGTGAAGGAATTAGGAAAGATCCAGTGGGGATCTGAAATGATTCATTTTACAAGATACAATTTCTAGGGTATGAAAAACAATGTATATGAGCCTTGTAAGCAAACCAGTATAAAAATTTATTTAAAAAAACCAATATATGGGAATAATTGTAAGAAACACAATGTAAATGAAGAAAAGAGCCCAGTCTTTTAGAGTCACTCTCTCTCTCTCTCTCTCTCTCTCTTGTTGTCCCTCCACCCTCCCAAGTATGACATCCTTCTCCTTGCAACATGTCCAAAGTATGTCAGATGAAGCCTCAGAATCCTTGCCTCCAAGGAGCAGCCTGGTTTCACCCTCTCTAGGTTGAACTTGTTCATTTTCTTAGTCAGTCCACGGTATATTCAATACTCTTGTCCAGCACCACAGCTCAAAGGCATCAATTCTCTTTCTATCCTCTCTAGTCATTGTACAGCTCTCTGATGCATAGCAAGTGATGGCAAAGACCATGGCTTGTATCAGGTACACCTTAGTCTCCAGAGTGACATCATTGCTCTTCAGTACTTCAGGGAGGTCCCTAACAGCAAACTTACCATTGCAATATTTCTTTTCATTTCCTGGCTCTAGTGCCAAGAGTGTTGACTATGGAGTCAGGCAAACTAAAGCTGTGAACAATCTCAATCTCTTCACCATCCATCCTGATGCTGCCAATTGGCCAAGTGGTGAGAATCTTTGTCTTCTTTTGCAAAATTGTTGTTCCTGCATGCTGCGTAGTAATCCTTCATGTGAATATACCACTATTTCTCAATCCAGTAGTTTGTTGATAGACATTTGGTCTGTTTTCATGTTCTTGTGATGGTGAATAATGCTGCTATGAACACTGGTGTACAAATCTCCATTTGTGTATCAGTTCTCCTTTCCTTACAATATATTCCTAGCAGTGGAATAGCTGGGTCTTATGGGATTTCTATGTTCAGCTCTTTAAGAAAATGCCACACTGCCTTCCAGAGAGGTTGTACCATTTTACAATCTTGCCAACAGAGTATGAGAGTTCTAATCGCTCCATATCTTTTCCAACATTTAATGCTTACTGTCCTGTTAAACTTTGCCACCTGCTAGTTGGGGTGAGTTGGTGTCTCATTGTGGTTTGAGCATTTCTTCATGTGTCTGTTGGCCATCTCTGTCATCCTCTGTGAAAAGTCTTTCCATGATTTTTGCCCATTTTGTAATTATGTTATTGGTCTTTTTCTTGTGGAGGCCCTGTTGTTGTTGCTATTGTTAGGTGTGACTGAGTTAACTCATAGCAACCCTATGAACAAAAGATCTGAACCCAGCCCTGTCATGCACCATCCTCACACTTCCTGACATACAAGAGCCCATTGTAGCAGTCAGTCATCATGTCAGTCCACCTGGATGAGAGTCATTCTCTCCTTCGCCAGCCTCCACCCTTCCCAGAATCATGTCCTTCTCCAAGGAATAGCATCTCCTAGCAACATGCCCAAAGTATGTGAGGCAAAGCCTCTTTATTCTTACTTCCAAAGAGCACTCCAGTTATACCCTCTCCAAGACATATCTGTTCTTTCTCTTGGCCATCAATAGGATGCTCTGTGCTCTTCTACAACACCACAGCTCAAAGGTGTCAATCCTTTGTCTGTCATCCATGGTCATTGTCCAGGTCTCAGATGCATAGCTAGTAATCGGAAAGTCTATGGCCTTAATCACACACACCTTGTTCCTCAATAACTTGAAAATGTCCCTCACTACAGATTTTCTCAGTATAATGTGTCTCCATATTTTCTGACTACTGCTACCAAGAGTGTTAATTGTGGATCCAAGCAAGATGAAGCTGTTGACAGTTTCAATCTCCTCTCCATCCATCATCCCACTGCCTGTTGGTCTAGTGGTAAGAAACTTTGTTTTCTTGATATTCAAAAACAATCGATACTGAAGACTGTGCTTCTTGATCTTCTGCAACAAGTGCTTCAAGTCCTCCTCACTTTGAGCAAGTAAGGTTGTGTCATTTCCATAATGCAGGTTACTGATGAGTCTCCTTCCAATCCTGATGCCACATTCCTCTTTATAGAGTTCAGTTTCTCGGATAATTTACTCAGCATATAGATTGAACAGGTAAGGAGATAGAATACAACCCTGACACACTTTCTTCCCAATTTCAAACCATGCAGTGCTCCCCTGCTCTGTTCACACAACAACCTCCTGACCCAGGTATAGGTTCCTCATGAGCACAACCAAGTGTTCTGGGATTCCCATTCTTCTCAATATCAGCCACATGATCCACACAGTCAAACACCTTTGAATAGTCAATAAAGCACAAATAGACATTCTTCTGGTATTCCTTACTTTCTGTCCAGGAGGCCCTGTAGTATTCTGTAAACTTTTGTTATGAGACCCTTGTTTAAGATGGTATTGCCAAACATCTTTTCCCAGTCAGTAGATTTTCTTTTCTCCCTATTGGAAAAGTTTTTTATGCAAATAAGGATTTAATCTTTAGCCGGTCTCAGGAATCAATTTTATTCTCCCCAGATTGTGCATTTCTGGCTGTATTTATCAGCCTCTTTATACCATAGACTAGGCCATCAGAGCTTAACCCCAGTTTGTCTCTGATGAACTTTATGGGTAAGGGCTTTACTCCCAGGTCTCTGATCCACCTTGAGTTGATTTTTGTGTATGGTGTGAGATGTGGACCTGCTTCAACTTTCTGAAGGTAGCAGTGCAGTTTTTCCAGCACCATTTGTTGAAGAGGTAGTCATTTCCCCATTTGGTAGGTTTTGTTCCTCGAGGTTTTTAACAGTGGAGTTTTGGAGGGAGATCACCAGACTCTTTGTTCCGTGACACTTCCAGAGCAACACAAACCTTCAGCCTTTCAGCTAACTGTCTGCACTACCTAGAAGCCCAGATGCATACACAGATGACATCTAAGCAACATCAACAACAACAAAAAAAGCAAGGACATTACTAAAAGAAAAGACAGAATGGTTACTGATGCATGATCAAAAAAGGACATGGAGAAGTGGGACTTATAGTACTCATAATTACTCTGTCCATTTGTGTCTTACATATTTTTCTATATGGGCATTGTTTTTTTAAAGAAAATTTTAAAAATCATATTTCATTTAAAGAAAAAAACCTGAAATTATTTGAAAAAGATCTGTTAATATTGTGATGGCATTTATTTGAAGGGTTGGAGAAAAATGAAATGCCATTTAACCTAAGAACATGTAAGTATCTGCAAATGAACTCCAGGACTGGAAGACCTATTGGTCACATCTGAGTATCAAAATTTATGCAGATTTCTCTTTTGAATATATTCCACTTTAAAGAGATTACTAAACTTAAAGACTGAGCAAAAAAATTTCTACTGAGGTGTTTTGCTACTCAAACTGAGTACTTCATAAAATGGAGTCTGTTTGGCTGCTCAGAGACTATCATCTTTCAGTTATTGCCTCTGCTCTGCCCTCCCGGCTCGCTTTGAAATAGGAAACACTTTGTTAAACAGCCCAGGTGGTGTAGTCCGTCGAGTGTTGTGCTGCTAACTCAAAGGTCAAAGGTTTGAAACCTCCAGTGGCTCCACAGGATAGAGACGGCAGGCTCTTCCTGTTCCAGTTTACAATCTTGGAAACCCGTAGGGGAGGGTCATAATGAGTCAGATGAACTCAACGGTAGTGAGCCTGAGTTTTTCTTAAACTGTTTAATGAATACAATAAATTTATGTAAACATGCACACAAAAAAAAGAGAAACATTACTGTACAAAGCCTCTTCCCCATTGGACAAATTCTTGATTTCAGTCAACTCTCAGTGGAGGGGCAACTAGAACACCACCATCTCCTGGAACAAAGAGCATTGGAATATTCCACGTCGTTGATTTATATATCTCTTCATATGTTTCGTCATCAATTTCTATAGCAGTCACCATTTCTTCCACATCTCCCAATACCATATTTAAATGTTGATCGTAAGCTTGTAATCTTCCTCGGTGCTCTTGGTTGTTCCACATCTTCACATAAATTTGTTCATCCAGCCTGAGCCCGATGAGATCTAGAGGCTCCTTTACTGTGTTTGGGGTTTGTGGCAGGTCAATGTCATCCACCATGTTTCAAACCCTGCGCCTTTTCCCTCTATTTTTTTTAAATGTTATAAAATTCAAACTAAAACTGCTCACCACTCCCAGACTCACACTACAGGAACGGACAGAAAAAAAAATTTACTTCAGGAAAATGGAAAATTACCTCAGGAGAGTCTGAGCTGAATGTGAAGGAACAGTGAGCAAATCAAAGAGCAAACATGTGAGCAAACAAGCCTGGCAACATAAAACAACAATGATAAGGCAAAATTGAGGGTATGAACAAGAAAGGACAAACCTATCTCAGGCAGGCAGAATGGGAATAACGGCTTTCAAGTGTACTGAGACTTTAAACAATTGCTGTTTTTGTTGTTATGAGGTGCCTTCAAGTCAACTGTGACTCCTAGCTACCCATGAACAACTCAGAACTTTCCCCTGCCCTGCGTTATCCTCACAATACCCACCGTGCTCAAGCACACTGCTGCAGTCACTGTGCTGGTCCATCCTGTTGATGGTCTTCCTCTCTTTCACCAATCTTCTACTTTTCGTAGTATTATATCTTTAGTTGAGAGAGCTCTGGTGGCCTAATGGTAGGGAGTTGAGCCACCAACACAAAGGCAGGCAGTTCAAATCCCCAGCTGCTCACAGGAAAAATCTGTATGTTGGAAATCTCCTCTTATGCAATTTACTGAAAACCCCAATGGCACATAATAACTATATGATATCAAACTGACAACAACCACAACCAAAAAGATTAGTTAGATGGCACAGGAGGGACTGAGTATGTTAATGGAGGATGAACAATTCTGCAAAGGAAGAGAATGGTTGCACAACTGAAATAATATAATCAGTGTCACTGAATTGTACATGGGGAAATGGTTTAATCTGGTATAAGTGTTGCCTTGTAATTCTCATCATTAACAACCGAAAAATATAGTGGGTTTTTTTAAGTGTACCTGGGTCTTTCTTATAGTCTTTAAAAAAGAGGTTAATATATTGTTTACCTGTACATTCTTTAAGTTATGTGTGCATAGTTATATTTTTAGGATGACACCGAAAAAATTATAAAGAGAATGTAAAAAAGTAGAGCAAGAATAAAAAGTCAATGGTGCAAAAAGGCAGAGACCTAAGAATGTTAAGGACAATTGGAAATAAAAAATAAAACAGTAGAACCAGGTCACAAATAAAGTGAATTGATTACCTGTATAATGATGTTCACAACACCCTTCATAGTAGTTCTGGGTTTTAACAACTTAAATATCTATTAACAGATGAACAGATAAACCAATGTATACTAGAATATTTTTTATCCATAAAGAAAAATGAAGTCCTGATGCACACACATCATGTATTAACCTTGAAAACATTAAAGGATTTTTTAAACCAGTTATAAAATATATTCACTTAATCCATTTTTTAATTAAAATATTTATTTTTGTTTTATTGTAGTAAGCAGTATACAACAAAAGGTTTGCTAATTCACTATTAGGAAGACTTTCGTTTGATAAATCCATCACAAAAGGGTAAATATTGAATGATACTATTTCTATGAAATAGACACATATTGAGACTGAAACTATCTCAAGAAGAAGGACAAGATACTTATTAAAGAAGAAAGTTAGCAAAAAAACAAAAGAGGAAGACCCTAGAAAAGATGGATTGACATTGGAACTGCAGTCATGGGATCGAATATTGCAAACACTGTTTGAGTAGCACAGGACCAGATCCTTTTGAAAGCTGACTCTCAAAGAGTCTCAATTTTAACAGACAAGAAAGCAGTAAGAAGCAAACTTTTTAAATACCCTGTAGTAGGTTGAAATTAACATGTTGTTGTGTACAGTCAGGCTAGAAGCGACCTACAGCTGACACTTTAGTGGGTTTTCAGAGGCAGTCAATTGCACAAGGAGACTGCCCATCTTTCTCCCACAGAGCAGCTGGTGGAGCTCATACATTTGTGTTGGCAGAACAGCTCCTTACCACTAAGCCACCAGAGTTACATCATTTCTTCAATAACATTTTAAAAGGAAGAATCATCCTTTTAATCTTGAAGGATAGTTTAAGATTATGAGGTTGAAGATCTTCGTCCACTTGTTGTGTTGTTATGTGCCCTCCACAACTCATAGCAACCTTATGAACAAGGGCTCTGAAATTTGCCCAATCCTGAGCCAACCTCACTGTCTCTGACACCCCTGACCCCATTGCCAGAGTCACTGTGTCACTCCATTTCATCCAGAGACTTCTTCTCTTGTGCTGACTTTCCACCCTTCCAAGCATGATGCCTTTCTCCAAGGACTGGTCCCTCCTGACAACATACCCAAAGTATCTGAGACAGAACTTAAAAATCCTTGCTTAAATAAAAAAAATAAATCCTTGCTTCCAATGAACAACAATCTGATTTCACTCTCTTCAAGAAAGACCTGATTTTTTTTCTTGGCAGTCTATGGTATGTTTAACTCTTCTCCAGCACCACAACTCAAAGGCAATGATCCAGAGCCTGAACCTTCTTCGTTGGTAAAAGTCAGTAGGTTTAGCCAGGCTCTGCTGATATAAAGACTACAGCATTTATCAGCCAGTTTGCTATACTGGACGAGGGGATAGTGGAAGAGTGAGAGGGAGTGTGTGGAGCTGCTTACTTTATAATTTGTATGTGTATGCTTGCATTTTTTGTGTCTAAGTGTCAGGAGAGTGTTGGAGACAATGAGATTGGCACAGGACAGAGTTTAGAGCTGTTGTACATAGGGTTGCTATGAGTCGCAAGCGACTCAATGGCACATAACAATGACAACAACAAATGTCAGGACGGCTGAGTGGTCTAAGGTGCCAGACTCAAGTTTCACTTCCTCTAATTGAGGATTCTGGCCTCCAATGGAAGCGTGGGTTCAAATTCCACTCTGACATAAGTGGTTTAGGAGCTCTGGTGGCTTAGTGGCAAGAAGCTGTGCTGTAATCCTGAAGGCATGTGGTTCGAGACCACCAGCTGTTCTGTGGGAGAAGGATGGGCAATCTCCTTTCATGCAATTAACTGCCTCAGAAAACTGGCTGGAGGGTCAGCTATGGGTTGATTCCGACATGACAGTACACAACAACAACATGCTTGCTTTCTCATGAGTAGTACTTGTTTGTTTACTGTACTGAGGTAGCCCGCTGGCTGCTGTGATGCTAAAAGCTGTACCACTGGTAATTTAATAGCAACGGGTCACCCATGGTGGACAGAGCTTTTAGATTAAGACAGAGAAAAAGGATTGGCCATCCACTTCTAAAATAACCAGCCTTTTGAAAACCCTAGGAACAATTCTGAGGAACACTGTTAGACATAGTACTATAGGTATAATCTTTAAAGTGGAAGATATTTTAAAATGAGGTGAAACAATTGTACCTATCCATAACTAGAATACTAAAGTATGAAGTGGTCAAAAATTAAATGGGACATATAAAGATTGACATTCTGGGCATCACTGAGCTGACATGGACAGTATTGGCCACTTTAAATCAGATAATCACATGATTCACTACAAGAATGAATAACTGAAGAATAGCATTGCAATCAATCAAAATTACAATTTCAAGATCAATTCTGTAGTACTATGAGCTGAGTGGTAGGATACTATCTATACACACACAAGGACATGATAATATAACTGTTATTCAAATATATGCACCAACAATTAAAGTAAAAGATGAGGATGTTGAGGAATTCTACCAACTTTTGCAGTCTGAAATTGACCAAACATGCAGTAAAGATAAATTAATAGTATTTGGGAAGGAGTTCTGATGGCATAGTGGCAAGAAGGTGCACTGCAATCCCAAAGGTACGTGGTCTGAATCCACCAAATACTCCACTGGAGAAGGAGGGGCAATTTCCTCCAGTGCCAGTCAGATCCGATTCAATGGTATACAACAATAAAGGAAAAAAATATTAAAAATATAATAATAATTGGGGACTGGAATGCAAAAGTTGGAAGCAAAACAGGATTGGTAGTTAGAAATTACGAACCTGGGGATAGAAATGAGGCAGAGTTAAAAATTTTTAATTGTATAAATTCAATGATTCGTTCATAGCAAATACCATTTTAAGAAACACGGACAGTGACTATACACATGGGCTTAATCTGATGGTCTGTCCATGAACCAGATTGACTAAAGGTGTGGGACTGAAAAAAAAAAACTCAAGTCTCAAGTTGCAATACCGAGACACACTACGGAAAACATCTTGAACAACCCAAGAAACATCAAAAGAAGATGGAGGGAATGTACAGAGTCACCGTATAAAAAAGAATTTGTTGACATAGAAAAATTATGGAGGTAGTGTATCATAGCGAGCCAGTGGTAAAAAGAAAAGAAGTTTAAGCTGTTCTGAAGGAAACTGGGGGGAGA
>NW_006399767.1:27741475-27745435 GCF_000299155.1 Elephantulus edwardii | reverse complement strand
CTGTGGTGCTGGAGACGAGTGTTGAATATACCATGGATTGCTAGGGGAACAAACAGGTTTGTCCTGGAGAGGGTGAAGCCAGAGTATTCCCTGGAGTCAAGGATTCTGAAGCCTCGTCTGACATATTTTGGGCATGTTGCAAGGAGGGACTGGTCCTTGGAGAGGGACATCATGTTTGGTAGAGTGGAGGAGGGGTGAAGGAGAGGAAGACCTTTGGTGAGATGGATCGATTCTGTGACTGGAGCGGTGGGAATAAGTGCATTTGAGATGGCTAGGTTGGCACAGGATAGAACAGCATTTAGAGCTCTTGTACGTAAGGTCGCTATGAGTCACAAGCGACTTGATGGCACATAACAACAACAACAACAACCTACAAATGCTCCCTCAAAAGTTCCCTTCTTTGACACAGATTTGGGGAGCCCACATCCCTTGTCTTCTATATACTGATATATAATAAATCTGCTTTTTTCCATTCCAACCCCTGCCTCCAGGGAGGGGAGGTGACACAAATTCAACTTTGCAGTAATAGGGCCAACCTAATGGTATTCAGCAACAACAACAAAAGGAAAAAGAGGAAATGGGAACCTTTGCTTAGTGGACATGAAGTTGCTGTTACAGTTGATGGAATAATTTGGAAAAGGACACTGGTAATAATTGTACGTGCTGAATATAGCTAATGTCTCAGCAAAAACTTTTGAATTAGCAAACTTTTTGTCATATACTTTTTACTACAAAAATAAACTGATAAAACCCAGAAACTGAAAATACAAGGGAGTTTTGGTTGTTTTGTTTTGTGTGTGTGTGTGTACCATCAAATCTGATCTGACTGGTATAGGAGGAGATTGCCCCTCTTTTTCCAACAGAGCATCGGGGGGGCGGGAGTGAGGCTCCAGGAATTGACAGGATACCAGTTAGCATATTCCAAATACAGGGTGCAGGCCTGGATATAATCACCACTCTGTTCCAGGAAAAGTGGGAGACAGCTATCTGGCCAACTGACTGGAAGAGATCCATATCTGTTTCCATTTCCAAAAAAGGTGAACCAACAGAAGTGGAAATTAGTGGACAATATCATTAATGTCACGTGCAAATCAAAAGATAAGTTGCAAAGTAAAACTCTACTATCACTGACCACTCTGGAGTACTAATGAGCAATGATGTCAGTCTAGAGACTAAGTTGCACCTGATCCAGGCCATGGTCTTTGTAATTACTGGTATGAATCATAGAACTAGAAAATTACTAAAAATAACAGAAGAAAAGTCAGTATCTTTGAATCATAGTGCTGGAGAAGAGTATTAAACATACTATGGATTGCCAAGAGAACAAACAAATCTGTCCTAGAGGGGGTAAAACCAGGTCACTCCTTGAAGGCAAGGATTTTGAAGCTCCAGCTGACATATCTTGAGCATCCTGCCAAGAGGGACCAGTCCTTGGAAAACATCATGCTTGGAAGGGTGGAGGGACAGCACTGGAGAGGGAGAGTCTGGATGAAAAGGACTGACACAATAACTGGTATAATGGGAGTAGGAGTGTCAGAAGCAGTGAGATTAATTTAGGATAGGGCATGGTTCAGAGCTACTTTGCATAAGGTTGCTATGAGTCACAGTCAAGTCAATGACACATAACAAGAGTCTAACTTCAAAAGGACTGGATAGTCTTGTCATTAAATTGAGCAGATCCAGCAACAGAAATTTGAGAATATCACCATCCGTAAAGAAGAAGCAGTGAATACAACACGCATCTTACAGCATCAAAGATTCTCATGCCAGCCAGACTGGACCTATAGGGGCAGCAGTTGGAACAGCAGCCACAGCAGAAAATCAGAGACTCAACATGATATAGAGCTGACCTTGGGACTGCTGCTCCACAGAACCAGAGC
Organism: Elephantulus edwardii; assembly: GCF_000299155.1. NCBI lineage: Eukaryota > Metazoa > Chordata > Mammalia > Macroscelidea > Macroscelididae > Elephantulus > Elephantulus edwardii. Next base: position 27,743,555 of record NW_006399767.1, on the reverse strand, counting down.
TAGAGCCTTCACTTTCTGGAGGACTGCAGAAGACACACCATAATTGGCAGGACTAAGAAAGCTTTGTAACAATGGCCTAAAGCTTCAAGGCTGAAGGGCCTATGAGCAAGTATACTTCAGAAGTTGTCTTGACTGAAAACTATATCTTGCTGCCAGCCTGAATTATAACCTCTTGACTTCCTCAATAAACCACATAACTGTGAGTATGAATCTGTAAATCTGTGTAGTTATTGCAATGAATTTCCAACCCAGTAGAGCAGTAGGATTGGTTACTTAAATGAGTAAAAATAACTGTGGGAGCGTGGGGAACATATCCAACCTCATGGGAATTGGAGTTGTTGTTGTTGTTGTTTTAATTTTTTTATTTTATTATTTTGTGTGTGTGTGCCGTCATCTTATCTGACTGATACAGGAGGATATTGTCCCTCCTTCTCCAGCAGAGCATCTGGTGGATTTGAACCATGTACCTCTGGGATTGCAGTGCAGCTTCTTGCCACTAGGCCACCAGAGCTCCCTGGGAATTGGTTTTGTACTATGGAAGCTGTTGGTAGGAGCAGTTTTTTCTGGTGGAGTTAGTAGAAGTAAGATATGGCCGTCCCCACATGGCCTATACCCTTTTTATAACAGTTCAGATCAAAAAGGTTAGCCAAAAGTTATCACAATCCCAGGAACACACCCTACATAATTATCCTAGAATTCATCTAAAATAGGCAGCCCCAGGGGTTCCTAGTAACTTTTAACTTGACTAACAATGCCCGTATTGAGTTTCCTGAAAAAGCCGTCAGGTACCATACATATGGCCTGGATGCGAGCAGCCATGATGAAGAGGCCCACAGTATGTGTTTCATGATGACTAAGCACCTAACTAGACAGGTACCATCTTGAAGGCCAGCAGCATATGCCTTCTGATTTGCATAATGCCTCCTTTTCTAAAATAATACTGCCTTTCCCTCCTAAACATGTTAAATAAATATGAGCTCTTTCCTATTTCCTCAACCTAACCTACAAATAGGCGAGGATGGTGAAGAGATTGAGATAGTTTTACTTTACTTGGCTCCATAGTCAACACTCTTGGTAACAGCAGCCAGGAAATCAGGAGATGAATTGCATTGGGAAAGTCAGCTGTGAGGGACCTCTCAAGAGTACTGAAGAGCAATGATGTCAGGCTGGAGACTAAGGTGCGCCTGATCTGGGCTATAGTCTTCACAATTATGTGCTATACATCAGAGAGTTGGACAGTGAATAGGGTTGATAGAAAGAGGATTGATGCCTTTGAGCTGTGGTGCTGGAGACGAGTGTTGAATATACCATGGATTGCTAGGGGAACAAACAGGTTTGTCCTGGAGAGGGTGAAGCCAGAGTATTCCCTGGAGTCAAGGATTCTGAAGCCTCGTCTGACATATTTTGGGCATGTTGCAAGGAGGGACTGGTCCTTGGAGAGGGACATCATGTTTGGTAGAGTGGAGGAGGGGTGAAGGAGAGGAAGACCTTTGGTGAGATGGATCGATTCTGTGACTGGAGCGGTGGGAATAAGTGCATTTGAGATGGCTAGGTTGGCACAGGATAGAACAGCATTTAGAGCTCTTGTACGTAAGGTCGCTATGAGTCACAAGCGACTTGATGGCACATAACAACAACAACAACAACCTACAAATGCTCCCTCAAAAGTTCCCTTCTTTGACACAGATTTGGGGAGCCCACATCCCTTGTCTTCTATATACTGATATATAATAAATCTGCTTTTTTCCATTCCAACCCCTGCCTCCAGGGAGGGGAGGTGACACAAATTCAACTTTGCAGTAATAGGGCCAACCTAATGGTATTCAGCAACAACAACAAAAGGAAAAAGAGGAAATGGGAACCTTTGCTTAGTGGACATGAAGTTGCTGTTACAGTTGATGGAATAATTTGGAAAAGGACACTGGTAATAATTGTACGTGCTGAATATAGCTAATGTCTCAGCAAAAACTTTTGAATTAGCAAACTTTTTGTCATATACTTTTTACTACAAAAATAAACTGATAAAACCCAGAAACTGAAAATACAAGGGAGTTTTGGTTGTTTTGTTTTGTGTGTGTGT
>NW_006399767.1:27720539-27740530 GCF_000299155.1 Elephantulus edwardii | reverse complement strand
ATGTGCTTGTTGGCCATCTGAATGTCTTCCTTGGTGAAGTGTCTGTTCATATCCTGTGCCCATTTTTCAATTGGATTATTCTCCTTTATCTTGTTGTGGTGCTTGAGTATTTTATAAATTCTAGATATAAGTCCCTTGTCTGACATGTCATTACCAAACACTTTTTCCCAGTCTGTGGCTTCCCTTTTTACCCTGTTAGAGAAGTTTTCTGGATGCGCATAGGGATTTGATTCTTAGAAGGTCCCATTCATCTATTTTATCTTCTCCTGATTGTAAATTTTTCAGAATACTGGGAAGACTCTTTATGTTGTGGATTAGGACTACTAAAGTTTTCCCAAGCTTTTCTTGAATGAAGTTTATAGTCCTTGGTTTTAGTCCTAGGTCCATGATCCACCTTGAGTTGGGTTTTGCATATGGAGTGAGGTGGGGATCTTGTTTAATTCTTCTGTTGTTCAAAAGGTTGCGATGAGTCATAGTCAATTCGACAACACCTAAAACAACAAACATCAGTACATGTTCACACACACAAAAATTAGTATATTTTTATTATTATCAGAAAAGTTCTGTTTTAAAGTAAAAAGCCTTATTAGTGACATAGAAAGTCATTATACAATGATAAAAAAGTAAAACCTATTACAAAATACAACTCTAAGCCTCCAAATACATGAAGCAAAGAATGGACAAAACCTCAGGAAGAAAAGGAAAAGCCCACTATCATAGTGGAACATTTCTATATCCCTCATCAAATTATTATTAAATCACAAAGACAAAAATATCAGTCAAGATATAAAATATTTTAATGATAAAATTATCACAAACTTTATCTAAAGGACATGTAAGAACTCCATAAAAAAAAGAGAAAATCCATGTTGTTCTCAAGTACATATGAAACAGCCACCAAAAAATTAACCCATACTAATCATAGAGCAAGAGTGATAGTGATGTGGTGCTGGAGAAGAGTATTGAACATCCCATGGAATGCTAAGAGAACAAACAGGTTCATCCTAGAGAGGGTAAAAGCAATCTGCTCCTTGAAGGCAAGGATTCTGAAGCTTCGTCTGACATACTTTGGGCATGTTGCAAGAATGGACCAGGGATTTAATGTTTGAGAGGGTAGAGGGACAGTGCAAGAGAAGACCCTCGATGATTTGGGTTGATGTGGTGACTGGGGTAATGGGAGGTAGTTATCAGAGACAATAAGGTTGCCACAGGATAGAGTAAGGTCCAGAGCTGTTGTACATAGTGTTGTCATGAGTTGCATGTGACTAAACGGCACATAACAACAGCAACATTCATAGAGCAAATCTCCAGAATTACTGAAAAATCATTATCATTTAGACTATAGCTTCTGACCATAATGCAATTATTAGTTGTTAACTAAAAAGATAAATTTTCCACAAACTTGAGAATTTTAAGGCATGCTTTCTCAAAATCAGGTTTATGAGTTGAGGGAGTACATGGAAGTACAGATTAAATAACTGGCTGTGTATTAATAATTGTTATTAAACCTGACTGGTAGACATCTAGGAGTTCATTTATTATGTCTTCTCTTTTCTTTTATGTATTAAATTTCAAAATAAAGTTTATTTTATTTTTTCTGAGTGGAAGCTTATTTTTCTGTTTTTCCATAAATTCACACACACTTTATTTTGTGACATTGATGGCAATCTTCATAGAGTAACAGCACTCTACCTACATACTCCTTCTGTTTATCGCCCCCATTCATTTTTCTTTCTTATCACTTCCTGCTTTCTGAGCTTTATCCACATTCAAATGCTGCACTCTTGATCTCCTATGGTTGATAGTTCCAAGCAGTACATAGTTTTCTGGTAATATTGTTCACTTTGTACGCTTCTCTATCTATTGACTGAAAGTCCTGCATTTTCAGACTGGTTGACCCTTTTACATTGAGACTTAACCCCTCACATAGGATAACTCAGTTAACTAGGAGTCCTCAGGACTCCGGGCAGATCATGGAGTAACCTTTCTTCAGTCATCCTTAGCATCTGTGTGTGCTGAAGCAACAGGTGCCAGAAGAACACATCCAAACACAGCGCATCTCTTCATTGCCACTTTCTCCTATTTCCAATGATCATATGTTCCCAAGGGGTCACCAAGAGTGAGCATCCCAGCTCCTTCAAACTTCCAGTCCTGGAAGGGGGCTCTTGATGGTCACTGGCTTTTCTTGTCTTATAATCTTAAAATGCTATAGTGTCTATTTTTCTCTCTCTTTCTCCTCTTCAGGTCTTTCTTTCAAATGCCTTTCTTTCTTCTCCACTCTACAGTTGTAGTTGAGTCTATTTCCTAACTCAAAGGTACAAGGTAAGGATCAAGTTTTCCCAAACTAAGCCACCAAGACCTCTAGCAAGGTCTATAACTTTCAATAAATCTGAATTACTCTAGGACAAATCTTCTCTCTTCTTTTAGTATATCCAATCAAGAACTGACCAAAAGCATACTTACACAATTCCTGTAATCTACAACACTGAATATTCATTTCCATTACACTGTTAGAGGAACAGTGGTAACATGGGAAGGCAGAGCCTGACTTTTATCCACTTCATAAAGGTGAACTGTCCCCATCAGTAACATCCACAGTACCAAACAATTAGCTACATGGTCAGATATGCCACCTCTCCTGCTCCTGCTCCTATTTCTATTATTACGAATCACTGATCCAATGTATTTTGCAAATTGACTCACAGACTTTATTCACAGTTGTGAAGTTTATTAGGGAAATATTGGGGAGGGGGACAAAGAATATCATACAATGCAAATCCAGGTTTAGTCCAGCAGTCCCAAGCCAGATTAACAAGGCACAATTTCTCAGTAAATTCAGACAGCTTCTCAGCCAACTTTCACTTGAAAGTCTAGGGTTGGTTCAGCAGTACAAATAAACATCTGGTTTCCTCAATCATCCAGCAAACTTTATCTCAGAGAAGTTACAAGTCAGCTTTACATTCAATCATCCAACAAGTAAAACTTTCAACTGTGGCTCCATCTCCAAGGTTCCTCTAGTTACACCTTGCCACAGTTACTTCAAAGTAGTGCCACAGTGTCTTCATCTTCTCTCCACCACTGTCTCTCACAGTGTGGAAAGCACTCTCTTATATTGTTTCCACAGCTGTTGATGATTTCTTTACAAGACCATGTGCCTGCAGTTAGGGTAGGTAGAAACCATGCCCCAATGGGGACTAATGCAATGAAGAGAAAAGCAAATTTTCAAGGTTTCTGACAACACACATACACATTTTACAACACTGGGTAAAGAAACACTCACCATTGAAAGTGCATTCAAACAAACAAGTGAAGCTCAACACATGATCCTTTTAAAAATATCTCAATTTCTAAGAGAGCTCTGGTGGCCTAGTGGCAAGCTGCTGTACTGCAATCCCAGAGGTACACAGTTCAAATCCATCAGGTGCTCTGCTGGAGAAGGAGGGGGCAATCCCCTCCTGTACCAGTCAAATCTGATTTGATGGTACACTTAAAAATAATACAATAAAAACAAAAAAAATTTTTTTAAATCTCAATTTCCCTTTTGATCTCCTTGAAAAATGAATTTTATATCTGTATTGAGATTGCATTGAACATGTAGATTGCTTTTGGTAGGACTGTCATCTTCACAATATTGAGGCTTCCTAGTCATGAACAGGGCACATTTTTCTATTTATTTAGGTCTTTTATTGTGTCTTGCAGAAATGTACTGTAATTTTCTTTGTATAGGTCTTTTGTGTCTCTAGTTAGGTTCACTCCCAAGTATCTCAGTTTGTGATTGGCTATTGTAAATGGTATTGCTTTCTTGGTTTCCTTCTTTGAATTATCTTTGTTACTGTAGAGGAATCCCACTGATTCTTATATCCTGCCACACACTCCAAATAAGCAAAGCCCTTTTGAAAAAACAAAAATAAAGTGGGAGGCAAAGCACTCCCTGACCTCAAAACCTACTACACAGTAGTAGTAACCGAAACAGCATGGTACTGGTACAATGACAGGCACATAGACCAATGGAACAGAATTGAGAGCCCAGAAGACCCAACTATCTATGGTCAACTGATATTCGACAAGGGAATCAAAGCTATCAAGTGAGGAAATGATAACCTCTTCAACAAATGGTGCTGGCAAAACTGGACTTGCACATGCAGAAAGCTGAAACAGAATCCACACCTCATACTATACACAAAAATCAACTCAAGGTGGATTAGAGACCTGGGAGTAAAGCCCCAAACCATAAGGTTGATCAGAGACAAATTGGGATTAAGCTTAGTCTATGGTATAAACAAACTGCCAAATACAGCCAGAAATGCACAATCTGAAGCAGATAAAATTGATGAACGGGACCTTCAAAAGATTAAATCCCTATGTGCATCAAAAACTTTTTCCAAGAGGGTGAAAAGAAAACCTATTGACTGGGGAGAAAACATTTGGCAATACCATTTCAGAGTGTCTCATATCAAAATTTTCAGAATCCTACACGGTATCCACAAGACAAAGACTGATCACACAATTACAAAATGGGCAAATGACATTGAAAGAATTTTCACAGAAGAAGATGCAGATGACCAACAGACACATGAAGAAATACTCCAAATCACTGTCAATAAGAGAGATGCAAATCAAAACCACAATGAGATGTCATCTCACCCCAGTAGCAGTGGCAAAGTTTAACAGGACAGTAAGTAATAGATGTTGGAAAGGATGTGGCAAGATAGGAATTCTTATATATTATTGGTGGGACTGTAAAATAGTACAACCACTCTAGAAGGCAATTTGGCATTTTCTTAGAAAGTCGAACACAGAAATTCCATAGGACTCAGCTATTCCATTGCTTGGAATATACCCTGAAAAAATGAGAACTGAGGTACAAATGGAGACTTGTACACCAGTGTTCACAGCAGCATTATTCACCAACACAAGAACATGGAAACAGCCCAAATGTACAATCACAATTGAACGGACTGAGAAATTATGGTACATTCACGCAATGGAATACTACAAAACACACAGGAGCAATGATTTTTAAAATCACTACCTAACTTGGGAGAGAATGGAGAGCATTATGCTAAGTGAGTTAACTCAGTCCTGTATGGACAAATATTGTATAACATTATTGTAGAACGTGTATGAGGAACCAAGGGGGGAGGGGAGTAGCAGAGGGGTAAGGATGGGAGGGATTTAATCATAGGGTCCCACAATTTGATGGGTGGAGGGAGGGGTGGGTAAAGGAAATGGAGAAGGTCCAGTGTGAAAACAATGTATAAGAACTTTGTACATAAATCAGTATAAAATAAACATTTTAATTCATTTTTTAAAAATTTTCATTTCATCTTCACCTCCCTACCGATTTCCCATTCACAATCATGTAGACTCTGACTTTTGTCTCAGGCCATTCTTTTGTTTTGTTGTAGCCATCAGGTTGACTGCAAGTCATAGCAACCCTATGCACAACAGATCTGACCATTGCTGTCTTGCATCAACCTCATCATCTCTTATATGCTCGAGTCCACTGTGACATTCATGGTGTCAATCCATCTCACTGAGGGTCTTCCTCTTTCTCTGACCTTTCCCAGAATGATGTCCCTTTCCTGGGACTAGCCTCTCTTAACAACATGCCCAAGATATGTGAGATAAAGCTTCACCATCCTTGCCTCCACTCTGGTTATACTTTCTCCAAGACAGAGCTTTTGTTCTTTTGGAAGTCCATAGAATATTCAGTACTCTTCTCCAATATTACCACTCAAAGGCATCAATCTTCTGTCATCCTTATTCACTGTCCAACTTTCAGATGTATATGAAATAATCTAGAAGTGACTTCCCCGCTCCCCACCTCTGGTGCAGCAACAAAGGTACCTGTAGTTATGTACTTCTCACTCCCCTAGCTTCTTAGTGTGTGTGTGTGTGTGTGTGTGTGTGTGTGCTGTCAAATCAGATCTAACTGGTACAGGAGGAGAGTGCCCCTCCTTCTCCAGCAGAGCATCTGGTGGATTCCAACCCCGTACCTCTGGGATAGCAGTGCAGTGTCTTGCCACTAGGCCACCAGAGCTCCCTTTTAGCTTCTTACAAAATCTCACGTTTCCCCGAGTCTCAATCAATGCAATGGATCCTTCTCCTGACACCAACTGCAAAACAACGCAGCCAGGAGAGTGCAGCTTCTTTAATGATTTGCTTAGCAATTATTTTCAGGTAGTGTATGTAGGAACCCACTCCAGCACAGAGGTTTAGTTTTATTGGGTTATCTAGAATGTGCACTACCCTGCCTCAATTCTTCCATCTGGCTTTTCTAGCCAGTGGCAGATCTCGTGTTTTCTATTTGAAGAAATGAACTTAAGTGGTAGGTCTGTGCAATATCCCAGTCCAAAACTCTAAACTGGCCCAACCCCAACCTGAATGTTACCAGCGGTTGCCAGGTTTTCAGAGAAGGCACCGCCACACCTGCCCTGACCACCAGGTGGCGCAAGCAAACCACATTGAACCTTTCAAACCTGGTCCAATGGGGCCACGTTCCGCTTCTCTCTTAACCAGCAGGCACCTCAAAAACCGTCAGACTTCCAAGCTGCCCAGTCTCCTGAAGCTGCCTTCATCTCTCCATAGGTGAACACAGAGCCCTAGTTTACAGGGGAGCAGGTTGGCGGGTACAACTGAACCAGGGAAAGCCGCATGCGAGGCACTCCAGTGGAAGGAGCTTGAGGGGACCTGGCGGCTGAACTGCAGCGCCTCATCCAGAGACTCTGGAGGGGTTCCGTCAGGTGTGGCGCACACGACCCAAAAAGGATGTAAAAAATACTCCTCATGAATTTTAAGAGAGCGCAGGGGACGGAAGGAAAATAGTCATAGAGAAGCCATTGCTATTGGTTGAGGACTTCATGTGCTCCAATGTTACTCCTAATACCTCTATTTTTTTTGATGGAGAAACCAAACCTGGAAGGATTCCCTGGCTTGCCCAGACCACACAGTTCCTATGCAGTGGCACTGATCTGAGATCAGGCAGGTCTACCAACACCACTCTCCCACCTAAGTCTGCCCTTTCTGTTCCTGGACATCTCAACTCCAAGGAACAAACAGTGCCCGTGCTAACTACTATACAATGGCAGGAGTCAGCTGGACACTTCGGATATGCCTGATCTGAAGGCCAAAATCTCTACAAATGGAGAAAGCTAGATCCCCAAAGAAAGGTCTCTCACCATCACCTGCTCCTGGTCCACTTCCTTCATATCCTTTAGTCATGAGAAGCAGAGAGGAGCCATAGACAGAAAGGGAACTTTGGAGCCACCCAGCCCTGGAATAAAGCTGCTTCTGCAATGGCTATGTGACCATGGGCAAGTCACTACTAACCTTTCTGGGTCTCACTTTCCTCATGGAGAAAGACTACTATGCTCACCCTGAAGAGGTGGTATAACTCTCAGAATCAATATAAACGAAGCCAAAGTTCCAGTGTATAGTAGATACTCAATAAAATATTACTATGGATGTATGTTGACTGGGTCCTATTTTGTGCCAGACCTTCTCTTAGGGCCCACAAGACCCTAAATGAGATAATTTTTACTACAAACTCAAAAAGTAGCACCTCTCTGGTGATCAGAATCCACCAGTAGCTCCAAGGGAAACAGATGGGAAAGCTATTCTCGTGCAATTTACAGCCTCCATAAACTCCCTGCAGATTCAGTTATGAGTCAGTTCTGACTCAACAGTAATAAGTCTTTTTTTGAGCAGTCTATTCAACATGTAATCCAAAATCCACTGCCAATGTGACTCATAGCAAGCCTCCATTGAGTTTCCATGGCAGTAAATCTTAACGGGAGCTTGTCTATCATCCTTACTCGGAGCAGCTGGTGGACACGAACTGTTGACCTCTCTTGGTAAGCAGCACAGCACATTACCCAGCACACCACCAGAGCTTCCACAGTGTGCAAGAGCATTATGAAAAATTTGAAAATTTGTAAGTTACCAAAAAGTGATTAAAAGGCAAGGAAGCATGTGCTGTTTGAAAAAGGAGCTGATAGACTTGATCCAGGCAGGGTTACAGCAAACCTCTGATTTGTAGAAACTGTAATGTCTCTGAGGCACATAAAGAGAATGCAATTAAATGAGGCCTGTCTGTCTTGTCGTGCCCTTAAACAACGTCTTTGAAATAAAAACTGATAGCATAGTTCTACAGGACCATTTAGAGCTTTATTTGTACTTAATTTTTTTTTCAAATTGAAAGATATTTGAAAGCATTGATAACAAAGAAACATAATTGATTACAAAGAAACAAAAACAGCAAATTACAGAATTTATTGCTAATCAGAACTTGCTAAATTTCTTAAAAAAATATTCTTGGCCATTTTAAATCCAGCTCCATACAACGCTCCACTGCCACTGCTGCTGCTGCAACACGGTCCGCGGGCCAGCACCACCCTCCCAACAGTTCCGCCACAATGGAGGACATGAACGAGTACAGCAACATAGAAGAGTTCGCAGAGGGATCCAAGATCAACGCGAGCAAGAATCAGCAGGATGACGGTAAAATGTTTATTGGAGGCTTGAGCTGGGATACAAGCAAGAAAGATCTGACTGAGTATTTGTCTCGGTTTGGAGAGGTGGTAGGCTGCACGATTAAAACAGATCCAGTCACTGGACGGTCAAGAGGGTTTGGAATTGTACTTTTCAAAGATGCTCCTAGTGTTGATAAGGTTTTGGAACTGAAAGAACACAAACTGGATGGCAAGTTGATAGACCCCAAAAGAGCTAAAGCTTTAAAAGGGAAGGAACCCCCAAAAAAGGTTTTTGTAGTTGGATCGAGCCCAGATAATTCTGAAGAGCAAATTAAAGAATATTTCGGTGCTTTTGGAGAGATTGAAAATATTGAACTTCCCATGGATACAAAAACCAGTGAAAGAAGAGGATTTTGTTTTATCACATATACAGATGAAGAGCCAGTAAAGAAATTGTTAGAAAGTAGATATCATCGAATTGGTTCTGGGAAGTGTGAAATCAAAGTTGCACAACCCAAAGAGGTATATAGGCAGCAGCAACAACAGAAAGGAGGAAGAGGTGCTGCAGCTGGTGGGCGAGGTGGTAGTAGGGGTCATGGACGAGGTCAACAGAGCACATATGGCAAGGCATCTCGAGGAGGTGGCAATCACCAAAACAATTACCAGCCATACTAAAGAAGGTCACTGACAAAAAAACAGGAGGAGATGCTAAAGTAACCCATCATGTAGGACATCACTGAAGACTGATATTCTGTTGATCTCAGATGATTATTTTGTAAAAGACTTTCTAGTGAACAAGACACAATTGTGTCCAACTGTACATAGCTGCCAATTAGTTTTCTTTGTTTTTACTTTATCCTTTGCTATCTGTGTTTTGACTAGATGTGGATTTGTGTTTATACAAATTTTATTTGTATGATTTCATGTTAAACCTCCAATAAGTGCTTCCTTATGTGATTGTTAAAAAATATATATATTCTTATGTTCTGGACTTTTCCTAGCCACTCCAGTGGCTACTGAAGAAGAAAAACAAAGTTGAGAGGCTTCTTACTTCCTGTTGTCAACATCTATTACACAGTCACAGTAATCAAAATGGCCTGGTACGGGGACAGTGACAGATAAACAGACCAAACAGCATTGAGAATCCAGAAATAAATGCATCCAACTTCAGAGAATTGATCTTTGACACAGAGATGAAATTCATTGAGGAAAAAAGACAATCTATAGCAGATGGTACTGGCAAAACTGGGTATATATTTGCAGAAAACAAAAACAAGATATACATCTCACACCATATACAAAAACAACTCAAGATAGACAAATGATCTAGGTGTAAAACCTAAAACTATAGAGATCATGGATGAAAAAGAATTGAGACAAACTGAAGAGCCCTAATCTATGGTATAACTAGACAATTTTCTAAACTGTCTAAATATAATAACTAAAAATATACAATCCACAGGGGATAAACTAGGTGAGATCTCCTAAAATTCAATGCTTACATACATCGAAAGAGTGAAAAGAAAACCTACAGATTGGGGGGAAAATATTTGGTAATGACACATCTGACAAGGGATTCATCACTAAAAGTTCTAGAATACTACACCTCGCCAAGAAAAAGACAAACACTCCAATTACATACTAGGCAGAGGACATAAATAGATATTTCACCAAAAAGATTCAAGTGGCCAAAACAAACAAATGAAAAATGTTCAAGATCATTAGCTATTAAAACTGACTCATTGCCATTGAGTCAGAACCAACTCAGAGCTCACCCTCCGGTGGGTTTTCAGAAACCATCAAGTCACAACAGAGGAAACTATCTTTCTCCCTTGGAGAAACAGGTGGTCTCAAACCACCCACCTTACTGAGTAGGCAATCAGAGCTCACCATTAGCTAATATTGTTGTTGTTGTTGTTGTTGTTATGTACTATCAAGTCACCTGTGACTCATAGCGACGTTATGGACAATAGCTCTGAACTGTGCTCTATGCTGAGCCAGTCTCATTGTCTCTGACACACTTATTTGGGGTCTTCCTCTCCATTACTACAACACAGAAGCATTAGTTCTTCTGTTATCTTTGATCACTGTCCAGTTCTCTGATGCATAGCAAGTAATTTTGAAGACCATGCCCTGAATCAGCTATAGCTTAGTCTCTAGGCTGACATCATTGCTCTTTAGCACTTTTGAGAATTCTCCTTGACAGTAGCCTTCCCCAGAGCAATTCGTCTTTTGATTTCTTGACTGCTGGTGTTGATTGTATTAGATAAGCTAGATGAAATTGTTAACCTCATCTCTCTCCATCTATCATGGTGTTGCCATTTGGCCAAGGGGAATCTTTGTCTTCATGATATTGAGCTTCAATATGTACTGAAGACTGCAGTCCTTGAACTTCTGCAGCAAACGCTTCAGGTTCTCCTCAGATTCAGCAAGCAAGACTGTGTCATCCGCATAATATAGGTTGCTTATGAGTCTTCCTCTAATCCTGATGTCACATTCTTCCTCTTAAAGTCCAGCCTCCTGAATGATCTGTTCTGCACATAAACAGAAAAGGTGTTTAGACAGGATGTACCCCTGACACACTCTTCCTGATTTTGAACCATTCAGTGTTTCCTTGCTCTGTTCAGATGACTGCTTCCTGGTACAAGTATAGGTTTCACATGAGCACAATCAAGTGTTCTGGTATTCCCATTTTCCTCAAGGTTAGTCACAATTTGTTCTGATCCACACAGTCAAATGTCTTTGCATAATCAATGAAACACACATAGACATTTCTCTGCTACACTTAGCTTTCAGCCAAGATCCATCAGACATTGGCAATAATGTCTCTAGTGCCACACCTCTTCTAAATCCAGCCTATATTTCTGCTTGTTCTCTGTTGATATACTGTTCCAGTCGGTTTTCTATAAACTTAAGCAGAATTTTGCTTGTACATTGGCGATAATGTCTCTGGTGCCATGCCTCTTTCTAAATCCCATCTATATTTCTGCTTATTCTCTGTTGATATACTGTTCCAGTTGGTTTTCTATAATCTTCAGCAGAATTTTGCTTGTATGTGATATAAGTGATCTTGTTCAATAATTTCCACACTCTGCTGGGTCACCCTTTTTTGGAATAGGAAAATATATGGCTCTCTTCCAGTCAGTTGGCCAGGTGATTATTCTCCAGACTTCTTGGCACAACTTGGTAAGCACATCCAGAGCAGTATCTGTCATAAATATGTCAGTTGGTCTTCCATCCATTCCTGAAGCCTTGTTCTTTGGCAACTCCTTCACAGCAGCTTGAACTTCTTCCATCACCATTGGCTCTTGATCATATGCTGTTTCATGAAATTCTTCTGTGTCAGCCAATTCTTTTGGTACAGTGACTCTGTACTCCTTCCATCTTCTATTAATGTTTCCTGGGTAATTCTGTACATTAGTTATTAGAGAGATCCAAATCAAAACATTCAGGTGATATCATTTCACTTGAGCAAACTAATTAATGTTTAATAACACAGCAGACAACAAATGCTGGTGACAGTATGGAGAATTTGAAACTCTTACATTAATGTGAATGTAAAATGACTGCAACCCAATGAAAAACAAGGAATTCATGAAATATACAAAATGGGTGACCCTGGAAGACATTATGCTGAGTGAACTCAGTCACAAAGGACAAATATTGCATAGGGCCACTGTTGTAAAATGGGATTGACATAGGGGATGGGAGGAGACTAAGAAAGAGGGGAGTAAATAATGTATACTGCATTGAAACAGATAAGGGAGAAAACTGTTTAAAAGGGATATATGATTAGGTATTATTGTCATGGCAGGAGTCCAGAATGAAGGCTGCCCAGTGGAGTGGACCTGGGGGAGGGATTGTATAACAATGAAAGAATTTATCTTTTACTTTTCAAAGAGAAGAGTGAATTGGGGGAAGGGGTGGGCAGGGAGAAAAGTGCAACAATGAATGAGTGGAAATCCCAAGTCTCTGTAAACTTTCATTACAACCACTATGAAAAGCAGTTTAGAATTACCTTAGAAAGTTGGAAATAGAAATGCTATTTGATCCAGAAATCCCACTATTAGGAATATATGCCAAAGAAAGAACATCTGTAACACAAAATATACACACATGTTTGTTGCAGCATTATTTATAATATCAAAGAGTTAGAAACAACCTAGTGTCTATCAAATGAGTGTGCAAATGACTAAAAAATATTCACACAATAAAGTATTATGAATCAATAAAATATGATCAAGATCCTGTTCCACACTGCACAACATAAATGAATCTAGAAGTTATGCCAAGTCGCGTAAGTCAGTCATGAAAGGACAATTACGTATAAGACCACTATTACACAAAACTAAAGACAGAATCCTTTCTGGGTGGGAAGGAGAGAATAGTAAAAATTAATACATAAGTTTGGTGAAGGAAAAGGTGGTATGCAACTAAGAAACTGGTTAGATATTATAACAAATACAGCAATCAACTTAAATTAATATTATAAAACAAAATGTTTATGAATGATTGAACAAAAACCCAATATGATTTGTAAACTTGCACTCGGCCATCACTGGGCACTGTCTCTGCCATGCTCAGCCCTATTGTTGCAGCCATTATGTCACTAGCGAACACTATTTCCCCCCTTTTGTAAAAAAAACACACTCATGATACATGCTAGAACACAGATAGAACTTGAACTCATTATTCTGAATGATATAAGTCAATTATAAAAGGACAAGTATTGTATGGCCTCACTTCTATAAAAAGACAAAATCAGGCAAATGTATAGAAACCAGTTTTTTAGTACTTACCAGGGACAGAAGTGAAGGGGATTGAGGGATGTGGAACACTTTGTATTTACAGTGATGGGAAATGTAAAGTGATTAAGGGTAGTGATTACCTAGCCAAATGATGTAGTTCATGTCAATGCGTTATCTTAAAAAACAAACTAATCCATTTCCATTGAGTTAATTCCAACTCATAATGCCTGCACAGGACAGAGGAGAAGTGTCCGATAGAGTTTCCAAGACAATAAATCTTTACAGAAGCAGACTGCTGCACATTTCTTTCAGAGTATCTATGAAGAAGGTGGCATAATGTCAGGTCAGAGGAAGGGTTATCAACAACCTGTGTTATGCAGATGACACAATCTTACGAGCTGAAAGTGAGGAAGACTTGAAACCCTTGCTGCAGATCAAAGACTACAGCCTTCAATATGGATTACATTTTAACATCAAGAAAACAAAAATTTTCACCACTGAACTAATAAACATCATGATAGAGGGAGAAAAGATTGAAATTGTCAGCTACTTTATTTGAATCCACAACCAACATAGTACACTGGGAAAGT
The DNA here is from genome assembly GCF_000299155.1 of Elephantulus edwardii. Classification (NCBI taxonomy): domain Eukaryota; kingdom Metazoa; phylum Chordata; class Mammalia; order Macroscelidea; family Macroscelididae; genus Elephantulus; species Elephantulus edwardii. The sequence goes on along the minus strand of NW_006399767.1, from coordinate 27,726,718 downwards.
CTGCTGTCAGTGATCTTTCTAAATTACAGAGAAGCAATGATGCCAGTTTGAAGATTAAAGTGTGTCTAATTCAAATCATGGTCTTTTTGATCACTTGCTATGCATTTGGGCAATAAATAAGGATGACAGAAGAATTGATGTCTTTGTGCTGTGGTGTTAGAGAAAAGAACTGAATATCCCATGGAACTAATAGATATAACTTGGAGAAAGCACAGCCAGAGTGTTCCTTGGATGCAAATCGGACAAAGCTTTGTCTAACACACTCTAGGCATGCTGGTTAGAGAGGCTATTCCTTGGAAGGAGTGCTTGGGAAGGGGGTGGCTGTGTACCATCTTTCTCCCATGGAGCAGCTGGTGGATTCAAACCACGCACTTTGAGTAGGCAGTGCAATTCCTTATCACTAAACCACCAGAGCTCCCTTGGAAAGGTTGGTGAAAGAAAGGAAGATGGACTGGCATTGTGATTGCAGCAACAGACAAGTATGTCAGAGATGGTGAGGATGGCACAAGCTAGCACAGAGTTCAGCTCTGCTGCTCATACTCAATTTAAGGGCACCTAAACAGCAACAACTTTCAAAGGAAGAAAATCTGCTATTAAGAGGAGAACTACTGTCTCTGCCATATCATAATAAGAGTTTTTGTCTTTTTTTAAAGCATCAGTTAACCATTGAAGGCTTTAAGAGCAGGCACAATGTGATCATACCTGCATTTTAAGAGGGTAGTAAGAAATGGATGCGGCAAGCAAAAAAGCAGGTTAGACAGCTACAGTAATTATCCAGGCCAAGAGTGGAGTGGAGGTGGATTGGATGTGAAGAGTATAGTAGAGAAAGATATGAAAGACGCCAAGATCTCCAACTAGATGGTGAAACCAGTTACAAGATTGGCAAGAGTGGAAGAAAAGCGAGTTTGGGGTGACATCACAAGTTCAGTTTTGGACCTGTGCAGCCTGAGGTGTCCGTAAGAGAAGTGTTTGGTGAGCAGTTGGATATATTAGTCAAGAATGCAAAGAGAGATCCAAAAGGGAGATAAGAGTGTAGGGGTCATGGTAAGGTATTTTATGCCATAGGCTTGCAACAGACTAGAAAGACAACTTTGAAGAAATCTCAGCAAGTTTATATCCTCTAATTGTGGTTATTTGCCTTCATATCAGAATCTATACTCAAGTATTACTCCCTTCTATTAACATAAAACAGGACCATCTAACCTTGTCTCAAAAACTAACCTTTTCAAGAAATGAGGATCATTTCAACTATTTGAAACTTTAACTGGGTTACTGCTAGGCTTGCTCAGAACCAGAGACTTCCTTATTTCCCGCCTTTCCCTCATTACATGAGGTGCTAAATGAAAGTGTTTTCCCTTGAGATGGCCCAGATTAGGAAAGCCAGCACTCTGCGAATGCAGGCATTCCAGAACTCAAAAACACACCTTGGGCACACCCTAGACACTCCTAGGCACTTCTCCGTACTCCCTCTTAACATCCTTCAACTCTGCTAAAAACACTGAGGTGCCACGTTGAGGAACTCCTGTATGACCTTCTAGAGACTATCTTGAAAGGGTATGTTCTGTAATGACCAAGAACCTCACCTGGAGATGGCCTGTTTAAAGCCACACTTTCGCATTGCTGAATCAGACACATATTGGCCCATCTTGATCATCTGCTTAGCCTCCTCCGAGACCCAGGAAGTACGCAGTGGTAGCCATATTGAAAGAACTGCGCATGTGAGTCATTGTCCTACTCCCTCCCCCACCATGGGCCTTTCCCAGATGATTCCTTCCTTCGTGAATAAACTTGTGAGGTTTTCCTTTTGCTCAGTTAATTCTTAAAATTCATTGTCTCCATGATTCAACATAGTTGCCTTTCCTTGTCTTCTGAGCCTTTAAAAGGATCACATCCCCCTTTACCAATGAGTCATGGACTAGTGGCCATATCTGTATGTCTTCCTTTGCACGTATTTTTCCTAATAAACATCTTTCTCTGGCTGCATAGAAAAACCTAGACTCCTGTTTTGCTATTCTTAGTTAACCGGATGAAGATCTCGAATTTAAGGAGTGTACTGGAAACATTTTCTTGGTGACCACATTTAGGGAGTAGTCTGGCTACAGGATGAATGAATGTGAGAAGGGCCAGGGCTGAGCTTGGGGCACTCCCATACTGACAGGTTGGAGAGAGGAGAAAGCATGGAAGGAGATACAGACTGAGCTGTAGAATAACAGCAGGAGGTAGAGGGAGCTGGAAGTTAAGAGAATTAAGCATCTGAGTGGAGGAAGTAGCCCCTCATGTTGCTGGGAGTCTTTCACTGCCTGTGGCTTCACCTAATGTCATCCGAAATTGAAGGAGGAAAAATTGCGGGGAAACCTTAAGTATGAAGTTAACTGTCCTGGGTTTACGGCGTTTAAAACTAGCCCCAAGAACTTTCTTTTCCTGGAACTCAGTTCCTCCACCGTGGAAGTCACTGCTGTTATTTCTCCAACACCCTACCCTTAACTGAATCCTCTTATTTGGGAAGCTAGATCAGAGAATGTTAATATCCATTCTCCCATCTTCTAAAAAAACCTGCAAGTTTTGGCTGAGTGCAGGGTAATCTAACTACAGAGGACATTCCCCAGCCTCGATTACAGCAAGGTCATATGTTGTCATATGATTGCAGAGGACTGTGTTCCCTACTGGAATCTTGAATTTTGTTGCTCAATGCCATCAGGTGGACTACAACTCACAGTGACCCTATGAACAACGAATTGAAATTTTGCCCTATCCTGGGCCATCCTCACAATCTCTGCCAAGCACATTGTTGCAGTCACTATGTTAATCCATCTCACTGAACATTTCTTTCTTTCACTCATCCTCTGCTTTTCTCCCAAACATAATTGTTGCAGGAATTCAACCTCCTGTCCTGGGGCTATATCAGCCAGAGAAAAGTGCTGACAGAGACCACAGGGTCCCCAAATTGTCAGGTTCACCCAAAGTAAAATGTTCTCTCTTTCTATAGGCTTATAAGGTGTTGGTTGGGGTCTTTTTCCTATTGGCTAATTTTTACATACATTATGATTGATTAGTTCATACATACATTGAACAAAAGGCCATAGGTTAGTTTTAGATTTTTGTTATTTGGTTACAGGGCAGTCAACCCCCAGCTGCTCCTGGGATCTGACCTGCTAAACTAGTTTCCTGTTATTTCTTATCTTCTTGGGCTGGGCCTACCTCATAATGCCTTTTTCCAAGGACAGGTGCCTTCTGACAACATGCCCAAAGTGTGAGAGATGAAATTTCCTTTTCCTTGCCTTTAAGGAGCGCTCTGGTGGCACTTCCTTCAAGACAGACTTGTTTGTTCTATGAGGTCTTTAATACTATTTGCCAACACCACAATTCAAAGGCATCAGTTCTTCTTTGGTCTTATACTGTTGTTGTTAGGTGTCCTTGAGTTAGAACCAACTCATAGCTGACCCTCCAGCAGGTTTTCAGAGGCTGTAGATTTCATGGGAAGAGACCATCTTTTTCCCCCGCAGATTAGTTGATGGATTCCAACCTCCTACATTTGGATTGGCAGTGCAACTTCTTATCCACTAGGCTGCCAGAGCTCCCTGCATACTAAGCAAATGAAAACATCAAGATTAAAAGAAAAAAGAAAATCCCTATGGCTTAAGTTAAACACATTTTAATCTTTAAGCTAGAATCTTTGCACTTTAGTACCTTAAAGAGGACCTTGACTGATGCTTGATGCAAATTCAAGTTGTCTCTTGATTTCTTGACTGCTGCTACCTTGGGTATGGATTATGGATCCAAGTAAAATAAAATTCTTGATGGTCTCAATCTTTTTTCCATCTATAATAATGTTACCTACTGGTCTAGTTGTGATAATTTTAATTTTCTTGATGTTGAAGTAGAATCCATATTGAAGGCTTCAGTCTTTGATGATCTTCAGCAAGTACTTCAAGTCTTCACTTTCTACAAGTAAGATTGTGTCATCTGTATAAATACAGGCTGTTGATGAGTCTAATCTTAATGTCATATTCTTCTTCATATAATCCAGCTTCTGAAGGTATTGCTCAACATTAGATAAGGAACTAAGAGGTTCCTCCTCCAAATATACTACTACTAAAAAAAAAAAAAAAGAGGAAGCTCTAATAGCCAATTGGCAAGGAGTTGCACTGTCAACCTAAAGGCAAATGGTTCAAATCCACCAGCTGCTCCAAAGGTGAAAGATGGCAATCTCCTGTACAGTTTATAGCCTCTGAAATGCCACTGGAGGGTCAACAGAAAAGAAGAAAAATCTTATAAACTATGAGCTTCAATTAGCAATCACCTAATCTCCTTGAATTGTGGTGTTAGAGAAGAATATCACATGGACTGTCAAAAAAATAATAAATCTGCCTTGGAAGAAGTATAACCAGTGTACTCTTTAGAGACAAGGATGGTGAAACTTTGTCTTACATACTTTGGACATATTCTTGGGAGGGTCCAGTCCTTAGAAAAGTACATCATGCTGGGAAAGATGAAAGGTCAAAGGAAGATCCTCAACAAGGTGGATTGAAATAGTGACTATAACAATGGGATAGAGCATATCAAAGATCATGAGGCACAGGAAAGGGTGAGATTCAGATCAATTGTTCCTAGGGTCACTATGAACTGTACTCAACTTGATAGTACCTAACAACAGGTAGCCTAGTGGGTAGGGATCTCCACTGTCAGCCCCAAGGCATTCAATCCACCTGCCACTCCTGGGGGAGACAGGGAAGGGGAGGATGAGGAAATCTCCCATGCAATTTACAGCCTCTAAGAACTCACGGGAGGGTCAACTATGAGTTTTCAAGCAAACAACAATAATTTTGAGAACAAAAATAATAATCACAACACTTTCCTTGCTAGATGCTGATATTCCTATAGGCTAACTTTCCCTCCGGCACCAGCAAAACTAACATCCACTGCACAGGAGTAGTTTATCCCAAAATAGGCTGCCCAGACAAAAAAACCTCACTTGAAGACTACCATGCTCAAAACCGAGCATGTGTTTCTGAGATAAGATGATCATCTTTAAAACTGACCACATGTTCTGAAATGAGATAGCTATCTTTAGGCCATGCACATGCTTCTAAGATTTCCTAAATGAGGTAAAAACTCAGCTATCCTGATTACCTGTGCATGTTTGGCACAAGACTCAGAAAGTACCTCCAATGGCAGCAATATTGAAAGATCAACTGTGCATGTGTTTAAGTATCCTAGTCCCTCTTACGTAGGCAAATCTCAGATAATTCCCTCCTTCTCCATGAATAAACATGATCATCTTTTCCACTTAATAGGTGACTCTTTTAAAAAACCTACCTCCAAAGCCTTTTTAAAACATCGCTTCAAGCTGCACTGCAATCCTGAAGGGACATGGTTCAAATCCACTAGATGCTCCACTGGAGAAGGAAAGGCAATCTCCTCCTGTGCTATTCGGATCCAATACTACAGCACACAATAAGTAAAAAAAAAAAAAGTGAAAAATACTTCATTTGTTGTAGAAAAGAAGTGCAGTATTGCTCTGTGCTTTCCATATTCTACCACTCTGGAGTAGTTATATCCTTCTTTTCCTAATAAGTTCTCTGATTATACGGTAAGTTTGCTCTTTTGCTTCATTCTTCATATATTGTTTTAAATTTTATTATTTGTGTGTGTGTACTGTCAAATCAGATCTGACTGGTACAGGAGGAGATTGTCCCTCCTTCTCCAGCAGAGCATCTGGTGGGTTCGAACCATGTAACTATGGGATTGCAGTGAAGCTTCTTGACACTAGGCCACCAGAGCTCACCCATTCTTCATGTTTAGTAGAAGGAAGAACTCCGATTGGAAATAGAGACTGTAACTATAAGCATACACACAAATAAGTGGGATACAACTCTGACACACACCTTTCTTGATTTAAAATCATAGAGTATTCCCTTGTTCTGTTCAAATGACTGCTGTTTTGTCTATGACAAGCTTCCTAAAAACTCAATTTCCTGACTCCTTTTTAATGATAAATAAGCAAACCTGCCCTTGAATGTGGAGAAAATAAAGTATCTCCACTTCTAAGACTATACACTATACAAATTCTTAAGACTTACAGGAAGGGGAGCTCTGGTGGCCTAGTGGCAAGGAGCTGCAACTACAATCCCAGAGGCGCACGGTTCGAATCCACCAGATGCTCTGCCGGGGAAGGAGGG
>NW_006399767.1:27713937-27718624 GCF_000299155.1 Elephantulus edwardii | reverse complement strand
GGGAATGGCAAAGGACACACTGACAAAGGAGATTAATCAGAACTGGCTTTGACAAGCACTGTGGCAATTGGACAATTAAAACAGACATTTGTGGGAGTGGAAAGAAGATCGAACTGGGGAGGAGGGTAGGGAAAACAGTGCAACAATGAATGAATGAAAACCCAAAATCTCTGTAAATGTTCATTAAAACTAATAAAATTTAATAATAATTTAAAAAAAGGATTATTGCTTGAATCAGACACATCTAAAGTCTTTAAACTGACATAAAAAATTATCTCTCTGTAGGGGAATGATTATATGAAATACAATGTGAATAAAGGAAAGTATAAAACACAATGTATACAAATTTTGTATGCAAACTAATATAAAATAATTTTTTTAAAAAAATTCTCTCTCAGCACTATATGTGTGTGTGTATATATATATATATATATAGAGAGAGAGAGAGAGAGAGAGAGAGAATTATCTCTCAGCGATAAAGAAAGGAGAGAGCAATTGAGAGAGAGCGCATATAGTGTACTTGTGTCCATTTGGACACAGGACAAAGTATTGGCAGTTCTGAAAAAGGCCTTCTCCTTTCACTCGACAATTCATCTCATGATATTTACCTACAAGGCAACCAAGAAGACAAACATAGATGACCCCTTAACAGAACTGAAGGACAAAAACAACGTTGGTCCTTGATGACATTGTTAAGCCACTCAATTAACTTTAACTAGAACCATTTGTTAGAGAAGAGAATCAATCTTCCTTATTTTTAAGCCATTTATGTCAGCATGTTCCATTACAGTAGCCTGACTCTTGTTAGTTAGTACAGTACACTTCCATCCCTCTTAGATGTGCCATGAAACTATCTGGTGCAAAAGTAGCTCAAAAGTGCTCAAAAGGCACTTTCCTTGGACACCAATGTACTTTCCTTGAACACCAATGTTCATAGCAGCATTATTCACCATCACAAGAACATGGAAACAGCCCAGATGTCCAACCACAATGGAATGGATTGAGAAATTATGGTACTTTCATATAATGGAATACTACGCAGCATGTAGGAGCAATGATTTTGCAAATCACTACCTAACTTGGGAGGGACTGGAGAGCATTATGTTCACTCAGTCCCATAAGGACAAATACTATATAAGACCATTATAGTAGAATGAGTATGAGGATCTAAGGGGGGGGCGAGGGTGGAAGCAGAGGGGTGAGGATGGGTGGATGCAGGTGTTAGTCATAAGGTAGCACAATTTGATGAGTGGAAGAGGGTGTGTCAAGGAAATGGAAAAGATCTGGTGTGTAAAACGATGTATTAAAACTCTGTAAATAAACCAGTATAAAGTAATTTTTTTAAAAAAACAAAACAAACAAAAAACACTTCCCACCGAGGGAATTCAGACAACTGGTTTTCTCCAAAGGGAGACAACTAGTCTTTTCCAGGTAGATGAGGTGAAATAGTCTACTTCAATATTTCCTCATTCAAAGCTGTATGGATAGTTACGCCTTGCCCGGCTAACAGCAGAAGGCTGGCCCAGTTCATTTTCTGGGAGATTCCTTACAACTCTGAACTCCAGTGGCAATATGGCCCCACCTCATTCCACCCTAGCACAGCTCCTCCCATATTCCAGGAGAAAAGATGTGGAGAAGAGGCTTCTGCATTTCAGCTGTCCTCTAGATGCTCTGAATGGATGCTTTATTCAGCCTCACAGTCACTGGGGAAGCCCAGCAGGACACTGAGGACAGCTCTACCAGGGACAAGACTGGATGAGTGAGTGAACAACAGGGGGCTCTGCAAGGACTGCAGATCTAGGAGGGATGGGACTGCTTAGAGGCTGGACCACTAATGGATGATCTGGGCTTCTGGGGTGGAGCCAGAAGAGGAGCAAAATCTAGTGACACCCTCAGCAGTTTACAGTGTGGTTTGGGGCTGTGGGTGACAGATGGTTTATCAGATCAGTTAATCAGGACTAACGGCCTGTTTCTTTACCCTCCCACAGAACACACTGGGAGCAGATTTTAATGGTGCTTTCTGGAGGAGACACTGGCTTTTAAGCTAAACATGATTCTAATAGGGGGACTTCAAGAACAGAGAACAGACAGATGGGGGAAATCAGGGAATTTATTATCACTCAGATCTTCAAATTATGCTTCTCCAAATTCAGTTCAAAACTTCTGCCCACTGCTTGTTTGACATCATTGAAGGGGCAGATGAGAGAGGGACATCTGTAAACCTCTACCTCTCAGCCCAGACTGTTTTCCTCCATACAGCCTACCTGGAGGTACAGCATCTCTATGACCTGGGCTGAGGTAGCAGCACCCCCAACTCCTGATGCTCCCCATCTTAGCAGGGTTATCCCCCCAAGAAAACTGTCAGGCTAGGATTTTCTCATCTGCCCCAGGCTAAGCCCCAGCATGATCCCTGGCACAAGGAACAAGGCAAAAGTACACTCAGAGTACACTCAGAGAGGTACAAAGTTCTCTGGGACTTGAATGAGAGAGAAGTGCCACCTGGGAGATCACACAGGGAAAGAACAGAAGAAGGGGCTGGGTATGGAATGGCATGTCAGGTGGAGGGAGCTGAGTTGTAAAGGCATGGAGGTGTCAGTAAGGCAGAAGCTAAAATTGGCTCTGGGCCATCTGTTACCACCAACTTGATTCTGATCCACACTAACCCTATCAACAGGGCAGAACTCCCCACAGGATTTTCAAGCCTGTCATAATTGATTCGATGGCACAAAACAATCTTTGTTTTTGCTGTTACGTGACCTCAAGTCAGAACTCATAATTGCCGTGGCTATAAATCACACAGGAGGAGACTGCCTATCTTTCTGCTCAGGAGCAGCCAATGGATATGAACCACGTGTCTTTGGGTTGCCAACACAATTCCTTATCCACTAGGATACCAGTGTTCCTATAATCTTTTAATGTACCTCTCTCTTAGAAGTGACTCGTTTGTGAAAAACAATGTATTCAAACTTTGTAAATAAATCAGAGTAAAATTTAAAACACAATTTTTTTAAGTGACTGGTAAGATAGAACCACTGACCTCTCAGTCGTACAGTGTTTAACCACTGCATCACCAGGGTTCCCAAGTCATAGGTCATTGTTATTAGTGCCTTAGGGTTGAATATGACCCGTATCTACCCTATGAACAGCAGATCTATCTGTCCTATCTTGTGCCATCCTGATCATTTCTGATGTGCTTATTGCAGTAGTTATTGTGTTGATCCATCTGGTTGAGGGTCTTTGTCTCTTTAAGCGGACTTTCCCAGTGCAATCTCCTGATCTCCTGACTGTTGGTACCAAGTTTATTGATTGTGAATCCAAGTAAGATGAAGTCACTGACAATTTCAGTGTTTTCTCAATCTATCATGATGTCCCCTGTTGGTCCAGAGCTGAGAATTTTTGTTTTCTTGATGTTGAGATGTAATCTATATTGAAGGCTATAGTGTTTGATCTTCTGCCGCAAGTGCTTCAAGTCCTCCACACTTTCAGCAAGCAAGGCTGTGTCATCTGCATAACAAAGGTTATTGATGAGTCTTCCTCCAATCCTGACTCCAGAATAGGTATGGAGAAAGGATACAACATTGACATACACCTTTCCTTGTGTTTCCTTGTTTTGTTTGGGCAACAGCTTCTTGGTCACATGAGCACAATTTAGTGTTCTGAGATTCCCATTCTTCTCAATGTTAGTCATAATCTATTATATTATAGTCAAATACCTTTACATAGTCAATAAAACAAATAGATGGTTCTTTTGGTATTCTCTGCTTTCAGCTAGGATCCATCTGAACTCAGCAGAACTACAGCCTCCTCTAAACCCAGCTTGAATTTCTAGCAGTTCTCTTTTAACATGTTGTTTCAGCCATTTTTGGATGATCTTCAGCAATCTTTTGCTTGCATGTGATATTGATTTTGTTTGACAATTTCCACATTCTATTGGATCACCTTTCTTGGGAATGGAACAAATATGGATCTCTTCCAGTTAATTTGAGGATTAAACTGCACCTGATTCAGGCCATGGCCTTTTCTTTTCTTTTTTTTCTTTTTGCTAATTTTGTTTTCTTTTTTTAATTTAAATTTATTATTACTTTCAGTAAAAATTTACAGAGACTTTGGATTTCCATTCATTCATTGTTGCACATTTCTCCTTCCCAACCCTCCCTTCCTAGTACACTATCCTCTTGGAAAAGTAAAAGAAAAATTCTTCCATTGTTTTACAAACCCTCCCCAAGGTTCACTCCATCATGTAGCCTTTGCTCTAGACTCCTGTCATGACAAAAATACCTAATTACATATCTCTTTTAAACAGTTTTCTCCCTCATCTGTTTCAATGCAGTATACATTGTTGAACCCATCTTTCTCAGTCTCTCCTCAACCCCAAGGTCAATCCTGTTTTATAACAGTGGCACCATGCAGTATTTGTCCTTTTGTGACTGAGATACTTCACTCAGCATAATGTCCTCCAGAGTCACCCATTTTGAATAATATTGCATGAATTCCTTGATTTTCAATGCAGCATAGTATTCCATTGTGTGAATATACCACAACTTTTCTATCTGTTCATTTGTTGATGGGCACTTAGGTTGTCTCCAACTCCTTGCTATTGTGAACAAAGCCACGATAAACATGGGTGTGCATATATCTGCTTGGATGTCAGTTATAGTCTCTTTGGGGTATATTCCCAGTAGTGGAA
>NW_006399767.1:27711495-27712337 GCF_000299155.1 Elephantulus edwardii | reverse complement strand
ACTACAATCCCAGAGGCGCACGGTTCGAATCCACCAGATGCTCTGCCGGGGAAGGAGGGACAATCTCCTCCTGTACGAGTCAGATCTGATTTGACAGTACACACACACACACACACACACACACACACACAAAAGACTTACAGGAATACGTTGTTGTTGTTGTTGTTGTTGTTGTTGTTGTTTTAGGTGCCATTGAGTTGATACAACTCATAGAGACCCTAAGACCAACAGATCTGAGCCTTGCTCTATCCTGTGCCATCCTTACCATCTCTGTTTCCTCAAACTCATTGTTACAGCCACTATATCTCCCTCTTGTTAAGAGTTTACCTCTCTTTCTCTGACCCTCCACCTTGCCCAGCATGATGCTCTTTTCCAAGGACTGGCTCCTCCTGTCAACTTGCTCAAAGTATGTGAGACCAAGTATTACCATTCTTGCCTCTAAGGAGCACTTTGGTGGAACTTCCTCCAAGACAGACTTGTTTGTTCTTTTGACCAAGTCCATGGGATAGTCAGTGCTCTTCTCCAACATCACAATTCAAAGGCATTTATTCTTCTTCTGTCATCCTTACTCATCCTCCAACTTTCAGATACTCTGGAAGTAATTGAAAAGATTATCGCTTAATCTACAACAATGAATGAATGGAAATCCAAAGCCTCTGTAAATTTTCACTGAAATTAATAACAAATTTTAATTTTTTTAAAAAAGAATTAAGTTAGAGTAAGGATGGCAATGGATTTATAACTGCCCAAGCTAATAACACTATATCGTGGCACGGAGGAGGAATAGTGGAAATGTATCCACATTTACAACATTCCTCTTACCAAAACCATTTATGGAAAAT
>NW_006399767.1:27706414-27711395 GCF_000299155.1 Elephantulus edwardii | reverse complement strand
CATACAGCCTTCCACAGTGGTTGCACCATTTTACACTCCCACCAACAGTGAATAAGGGTTCCAGTTTCTCCACAACCTCACCAGCATTTGTTGCTTTCTGTTCTGTTAAATTTTGTTATTCTGACTGGGATGAGATTATATCTCATAGTTGTTTTGATTTGCATCTATCTTAGAGCTAGGGATTTTGAACATTTCTTCATGTGCTCATTAGCCATCTGAATGTATTCTTCGGTGAAGTGTCTGTTCACATCCTGTGCCCATTTTTCTATTGGATTATTTACCTTTATCTTGTTGTGGTGGCCATGGCCTTTTCAATCACTTTCTATGCATATGAGAGCTGGACACTGAATAAGGATGACAGAAGAATTTATTTCTTTGGAGAAGAGTACTGAATACTCATCCTTAAAGAACAGATATGCCTTGGAGAAAGTACAGCCAGGGTGCTTCTTGGAGGCTAAGACAGCAAAGCTTCTTCTTACATACTTTGATCATGTTGTTAGGCGAGGCTTTTCCATGGAGAGGGCCATCATGTTTGGAAAGGTAAAGAGTTGGTAAAAGAGACAAAGACTTTCAACCAAAGGGATTGACATAGTGACTACTGCAATGGGCTTGAGTATGTTAGAAATTATGAGGATGGCATAGGAGAGGGCAGGGTTCAGATCTGGTTCACAGGGTTGTTATGAGTCATACTTGACGCAGTGGTAACTAACAACTATGGGAAGTCAAACTTTATACCAAATATTATATGAAAACCCTTGTTCAGGAATTGAAGGAATTACAGATTTATAGATTAGGATTTCTCATGTGGCAGATCACAGAAAATGAGCTGTTTGTTCCCTGCAGATGAGAGACAGGTAGGGCCCCCCTACAAAGGGAGTGTTACTTCCTGTGAAATACTTCCTGAGATAGAGCATTAGGTTGACAATAGAGAAAAATTCAGCTTTATTTACAAGGAATTCCTTTTATTATTTGCTTCCCCAGATTATCAATAAATACACAGAGAAACATGACTTGGGGTCTTCAGTCGAGAACTGCTGGCCCCCTGTTTTATGCTCTCTGCTCTATCTCATTCCTGGCTGTTTGTCTCATTATTAATAATTATAAAATTACCCTTGGTCTGCAACAAACAACCACAATCACATTTGATAGCTCAAGAGATCAAGGTACCACACTGTTAAGAAGAAAAACCAAAATTCGAGCCTCAGTTTCTCTGACCCTATACTCATTAAGAACTAAAATTTCATGATCTCTTAATCTTCATATACTGTCCTAGTGGAAATGCATATATACAATAAGATACACTACACAGCTATTAAAACAAGAATAAGAACAGGTGGCATATAACAACAGCGAGGGTAAGTATCTAGGAGGGAGATTCCTGGGTAAGTTGTGGATGTTGTTGATTGCCTTCCAGTCAAGCACGACTCATACTGACCCTATGAACAAAAGGTCTGAAGCCCCTCCACAGCTATCGACATTTATCAAAGTTCATAGAGTTTCTGGAGGCATGTTGTTTAGGAAGTGGATGCCACTCTTGCTTCCAAATCTGTCATAGTATGTTATTGTTGTTATGTGCCGTTGAGTCACCTGCGATGCATAATGACCACAGCTGAACCCTTCTTTTTTCTGAGCCAGTTTCACTAATTCTGACACACCAAACTCCATTACTCCAGTTACAGTATCAATCCATTGCATCTGGCGTCTTCCTCTCCTGTGCTGTATATGCAATTATATGAGACGCATTTCTTTATAAAAGTATTCAAGTATTAAACTATTTTTAAAGTATGAAATACTTGTGTGTGTATATATGAATAAACTGAATTTGAGTAAAGATTTCCAACTAATGTTACTGATATCTAATTTGTAAAATACTTGTTGTATGTCACAACGTAGTAATCCTGTATGGCAGTAGAACTGTCTTTACAAAAATGGATTGCCAAGTATTTTCTCCAGAGGTGCCATCTGCAGTTTTAAAACTGCTAACTTTTTGGTTAGTAGTCAAATATACAATTAGAGTATCCCCAGGATTCCTAATGTAACATCTAGTTAGTAAAAATAATTAGCAAAAGCTATAAAAACTTAGCAAGTTTCAAAGAATTTAGACTAAAAGAAATCAGCTTTTATCCATAAATTTGAAACTATGTGTCTGACATATACAGAAAATTGTACTGTATTTGTAGATGCATAATGCAGCCAATAAAGTATTCTAGAATACCAGAAATATATTTTAAAGTCATATCATGCTAATAAGAAAATTTTATCACAAATAGCTTACCTGGTATTATCATGGAAGTGACATTTATGATGTTACCATGTTATCATCACAGAATTAACTGATACCAGAGGGATCTGAGCATAAATCAGCCCACTGTCCTGTTGACTTTCTTTCTACAGATACTTATGAAAGGATTTTTAAACTAAATGAAGAAACTGCTAAATAGAACTTAAACTTATTAAGTATAATTCTGTATGTTTTCTTACATGAGTAAATATATATGTAATTTTATAAGCAACTATTGAACTGTTTGACAGTTGTTTTCCGGCCTAGCTGTACCACTTTGTATTATCACTAGCAATGTATGGGAGTTCCAGATAACCACATCCTCACTGACTCTTAGGACTATCACTGTTTAAAGCCATTCTAATAAGCATACTCCGCTGAAAGCCTTGTGGAACTCGGTTTTTTTCTGGTTCCACAGTGGTCCCATGAGTCAGAACTGACTCAATAGTTACTTGTTTTAATAGCTGTGTGGTGTATCTTCTTGTATAGGTCACTAATGGCTAATGATGTGGAACATTATTTCCATGTGTTTATTTGCCATCAATATATTCTCTTTTGGTGAAGTTGAGGAACAAGGCAGGCTCTTATTGAGGCCGACTGGTCCAACAGCCCAAACAATGGACTCTAATGCCGACCCTTTCAAGGATAACTCAGGATCAGGCAATGTTTCACTCTGCTGTAGAGGGAGGTCATCATGGGCTAAGAGTCAACTTGAAGGTAGCTATCTATCTTATTTTTGCTGGAGTGTCCATGTCTTGTGAGGATTTTTTTTTTAAATAATGTATTCTGGACATAATTCTTTTGTCAAAATATGTGATTTCTGGACATAATTCTTTTGTCAAAATATGTGATTTGTAAGTATTTTCTCACAGTTTGTAATTTATCTTCTCATTCTTTTTTATTTTTTTAACTCATAGTGTGCCATCAAATCAGATCAGACTGACACAGGAGGAGATTGCCCCTCCTTCTCCAGAAGAGAATCTGGTGGATTCAAACTGCATACCTTTGGGATTACAGCGCAGCTTCTTGCCACTAGGCCACCAGAGCTCCCTTCTCTTTTTTTTTCTTTAGGTAAACTGATACAGGGACTTTAAGAATGGGCTCAAAAAAAATGGGCTCAAGCATAGCAGAAATTGTGAGGCTGGTACAGGATAGGGCAAGTTTTAGATCAGTTATTCGTAGAGTTGCTATTCCTTGATGTATCTTTTCATTCTTAATGGTGTCTTTTGCATGCAAATTTCTAAGAGTTTCTGTTTGGTTTTCTTAGGAGTGGGATTTGTTGCTTTCTTGCTAAACTAATTTTTTTTTATTAATACTTTAACAAAAGTTTACATAAATTTAGATTTACATTCATTCATTATTGTACATTTTCCACCCTTCTCCCTCTCAGTTCACGCCTTCTCTTTAAAAATATTCTTTCATTGTTGCACAATTTCCTCCCTGTCCCCTCACATTTCTAAGAGATTTTTTAAATCCAATTATTCAAGGTTTGGTTTGGTTTTGCTTTTTCTTTCTCTTTTTGATTGTACTTTCTTTTTTCATTTTACTTGTAACTTTTTTTCATTTTTTTAGTGAGGTTTTTTTATTGAGATTTTAATGAAAGTTTATAGAGAACTTAGATTTCCATTCATTCATTGTTGCACATTTTTCTCCCTGCCTTCCTCTCCCGACCTCTCCAATTCACTTTTTTCCTTTGGAAAAAAAATTATTTTCTTGTTATACAGTCCCCTCCGCCGAGTCCACTTTACTATGCAGCTCTTATTCTGAACTTTTGCCATACCAATAATACGTATATATGATTATATATTCCTTTTATACAGTTCTCTCCCTCGTCTGTTTCAGTGTGGTGTACATTGTTTATCCCCTCTCAACCTCCATGTCATTCTGTTTTACAACAGTGGCATTATGCAGTATTTGTCTTTTTGTGACTGAGATATTTCCCTCAGCATAATGTCCTCCATGGTCATCCATTTGGTATAATATTTCATGAGTTCTTTGTTTTTCGGTGCTGTATAATATTCCATTATGTGAATATACCACAGCTTCTCTATCTATTCATTTGTTGATGAGCACTTGGGTTGTTTCCAACTCTTTGCTATTGTGAACATGGGTGTGCATACATCTGCTTGGGTGGCAGTTCTGGTTTCTTTAAGGTATATTCCCAGTAGTAAATTGCTGATTGTACTTTCTATGTCATGATTAAGACTCTATCTAATCTCAGTTGATGAAGATTTCTTCCTATGCTTTTATTTTAGTTGTAGGTTTTTTATTTAGAGCTATGATTAATTTTTAAATAGTAATATAAAATATATATTTAGGATGAGGTCTTGGGTTTTGTTTTCTTTTCATATGATGTCTAGCTGCATCACCACCATTTGTTGAAAAGACTATCCTTTGCTCATTAAATTGTTTTCTGCACCTTTGTCAAACATCAATTAGCACCACAACAAGATAAAGGTAAATAATCCAATTGAAAAATGGGCACAGGATATGAACAGACACCTCACCAAAGAAGATATTCAGATGGCTAACAAGCACATGAAGAAATGTTCAAAATCCCTACCTCTAAGAGAGATGCAAATCAAAACAACTATGAGATATCATCTCATCCCAGTCAGAATAGCAAAATTTAACAGAACAGCAAGCAACAAATGCTGGCGAAGTTGTAGAGAAACTGGAACCCTTATTCACTGTTGGTGG
>NW_006399767.1:27679265-27704434 GCF_000299155.1 Elephantulus edwardii | reverse complement strand
GACTGCCTCTTGGTCCAAGTATAGGTTTCGCATTAGCACAATTAAATGTTCTGGGATTCCCATTCTTCTCAGAGTCAGCCACAGTTTGTTATGATCCATGCAGTCAAAACTAAACACTAGTTTAGCTTAATCAGCAAAAAAAGAATGTCTTATGTTCTTCCATGATATTGGAATGAAATTGACAATAACAACTTGAAAGACCTGATAGGAACTCGAGGGTCAGAGAGTTTATACTAATGATGGATGAATTCACTTAAAGTAGGGTAGAATGGTTGTAAAATTCAAAGAATGTAAAGAACATAACCAATATCACTGAATTGCACATGTAGAAATTATTGATTTTGTGTTATGTTTTGCTGAACATTTTCTCAACAAAAGAAATTAAAACTTAGAAAAAATAATTTGGCCATATTTGTATGGGTGGCCTGGTGGTAAGGAACAATGCTTCAATCCCAAAGTCACATGGTTCAACTCCACCAACCGCTCTGTGGGGAAAAGATGGGCAATCTCCTCCCATGCTATTAAACTGCCCCCAAAAACCTGCTGGGTGATCCACTATGAGGCAGTTCCAACTCGATGGTACACAACAACATTATTTCTGAATTCTGTCTGGCAATATACACTCCTTTTGATTACTGTTACTGTAACAAGTTAAAATCAGATAACCAATTCCTCCAGTTTTACTTACTATTTCCTTAACTATTCCAGTTTCTTTGCCTTTCCATATAAATTTAGAATCATCCACAAAAATTCCTCTCAGGCTTCTGACTAAAATGTAATTAAATCCATAAATCAATTTGGGGAGACATGGTAACCCTTATTATGTTGGATCATCCATTTTTCACTATATTCTTCACTATCTGTTCTTCAATTACTTTCATAGGCATCCTACATATATCTTCTTAAATTTATCTACAATATTTATTCATATGTATTACTTTCTTTCTTTTTACAGTTATTTAAGCAATGGGTTTTTTTTAAACTTTCTGTTTCTGATTGTTCATTGTGAGCATATAAAACATAATTGAGTCTGGAAGTCTAGGTTATTCAGAAAAACAAAGCAAAATATCCGTCCCTCGATAATATTTTTTAATATGTTGGTTTTGTATCCTGAGATTATGCTGAATTCTTTCATTAGTTTTGGGAATTATTGGAGTTTCAGCATTTCTTATGGCATTTATATTCTTTGGGAAAATTAAGTGCTAAGAAATATGTCATCATACTTTGTTCTTAATGTATTTTACTCGTGCTCTCCTATTGGACATTTACATATTTTTATTTTTATTATTATTTTTATTTTTATTACTGCCATATTAACAAATAACAATGGGTGGGGGAGAACGATAGGACCTATTTCAGATTCTGGGACATACATCCCTTTTCTTTTTTTTTAATTTTTACTTTATTATTTTTGTGTGAGTGTACCGTCAAATCACATCTGACTGGTACAGGAGGAGATTGTCCCTCCTTCCCCGGTAGAGCATCTGGTGGATTCGAACCGTGAGCCTCTGGGATTGTAGTTGCAGCTCCTTACCACTAGGCCACATCCCTTTTCTAAATTACATTCAAAGGAGAGATTCCTAGAAATGGGATTAGAAGATCAGAAATTTGAACACTCCGCAGGAGCCACACATAATCTAGCTCCTTTCCACAAAGATCAAACCAACTCATTCTCATCAGCAATCCGTGAGAGGACTCAGTGAGTCCTTTGCCAGCAATAAGAATTCCAGTTATAAAGTTCTTTGCCCAGCTCAGAGGAGTAAAACAGCACAGGAATCCTTCATTTTCCAAAGTTTGCTTTACTCCACTTCACTTTTTTACGAAAAGACCTACATTAGCACCTGTTTTGGTTAACTGGAAGAAAGCAAAAGAGGATTTTGGCTTTTAAGGTAAAAAGAATCTACTGTCCAGCATTTGGTTTGCAGTAAGCCATTAAAGTGACCGTGTGTGCTCCTCCCCCACAAGCAGGGCGAGTGACGTCATCAGACTCCTTCCCAGTAATTATGTTCAGCATCTCTACACCGTGTCTGTGAACACTATGTTAGTGTTATTTCGAGTTTGATATATTATTTGGTATGATTTGGCAGTTGTTTTGGAGGTCTAGGAGTGCTCAAAAAGTTTTCCCATATAAATTAATGGCGATTGTTCATGCCGTTTTTTACTTTCAATAGGTTTCATAGGACGGCTCTACTTTGAGACAGTGGAGAGAGCCTATATCTCCATTGCATTTCACAGTAATCCTTTCTAATGTGCCAGCCTATCCCATCCCCTGCTGAAAACCATTGCTTCCCTTCAGAAACCTTCAGAACAAAGCTCATACCTTTGTTCTGGCTAGTGAATTCAGCCCTTATTTACTTCCTTCATCTTCCAATTCCTTTTACTACCTCTACCAGACGCTACAGGGCAAGTGAGTATTTCTGAGATACATTAGAGAGTCCTTTTCCTCCACATTTGCCCACCCCGTTCAGTCTACCTGCAACACCCCTCTGTTGCTAATGCTTGCTCCTCCCCACCCCAGCCCAATTCCTACACATCATGCTCAAAAGGCACCTAGGAGACATTTAAAGTGGCAGCTCTGGAGCTAAACTGGTTGTTATTGCCTGTCTCAACTATGTGACCTTGGTAAAGTTACTTAACCTCTCTGCCTCAGTTACCTCACCTGAAAAAATGGCAGCAAGGACAGTAGCCACTTCAAAGATTGGTTGTTGTAAGGATTAAAATTCATTCATAAGGGCATATATCAAGCCAAGATTGTAAAAATTCGGAGAACAACCTGCAGTAATCTTCCATTGAATGCTGATTGTGGTATGTTGGAAGCTGAACCACCAAGGTTCTGAAGTCAGAGCTCTGCTTTAGTACAAAAGAGAGGGACAGTTGCAATCAGCTGTGACCCTATTGTGTCTTTATGATGTCTTCCTTTGCCAGAAACATTCTATGCAGTCTCAAGATTCAGAGCATTCAGCAAAGGATGGCAAGACAGCCACCAAAAACACCAGAGTTTCATGACAAATAGTGTAATGCTATTCTAGACAGCTGAGTGGCTTTGTTTAGTTTCGTTATTATTTGTATCCACACAGATTGGAGGAGAATAGAACCTGTCCCCTGTGAGCAGCATTATCCCAAATGAATGGAGAGAAAGAACTATCATACTTGCTACACTTCCAAACTGTTTCAAAACCAACTTGTTATCTACATACTGTGCTACTCATTAAAATATGGTTCTTGCTGTTGTTATGTGCCAAGTCACTCACGACTCATAGTGACCCTATGTACAATAGCTCTGAAGCCTGTGCTATCCTCAGCCAGTCTCATTGACTCCAACACACCTACCCCCATTACCGCAATTATTGTTTCAATTCATCTCACCTGAGGTCTTCCTCTCTAGTGATGTCCCTGCACCCTTCTAAGCATGATGTCCTTCTCCAAGGACTAATCCCTCCTGGCCACGTGCCCAAAGTATGTGAGACGGAGCTTCTCAAAATATGTGAGATGAAGCTTCACCATTCTTGCCTCCTAGGAGCACTCTGGCTGTTCTTTCTCCAAGATATGTATTTGTTTGTTCTATTGGCAGTCCATGGAGTATTCAATAGGCTTTTCAAAGGCATCAATTCCTCTTCTGTCATTGTTATTTGTTGTCCAGCTTTTAGATGCATAGGAAGTGACTGAAAAGATCATGGCCTGAATCAGGCGCACCTTAGTCTTAAAACTGACATCATTGCTCTTCAGAAATTTAGAGGCATTCCTGATAGCAGAATTGCCTAGTACAATACTTCTGCTGATCTCCTGACTGTTGGTATCAAAGGCAGTGATTGTCAATCTAAGGAATATGAAATTGTTGACAATTTCAATCTTTTTTCTATCTATCATGATGTCGCCTATCAGTTCAGTGATGAGAATTTTTGTTTTCTTGATGTTAAGATGTAATTCACACTGAATGCTGTAGTCTTTGATCTTCAGCAGTGTTTCAAGTCCTCACTTTCAGGAAGCAAGGGCATGTCATCTGCATACAGCAGGATGTTTCTTCTTCCAGTATGACTCTTCTTCTCATCCTGATACCACATCCTTCTTCATAGATTCAAGCTTATCAAATTATTTTCTTAGTATATCGATGAAATAGATATGGAGAGAGGACACAACTTTGACCCACACTGTTCTTAATTTTAAACCATGTAGTATTCCTTGCTGTGTTTGCACAACAAACTAGGTATGTTTCACTGACTATGCAAAAGTATTTGACTGTGTGTATGACAACAAACTGAAGCTAACCTTGAGAAGAATGGGAATCCCAGTACACTTAATTATGCTTATACAAAACCTATGTTTTGACCAGAAAGCAGTCATCAGAAAAGAGCAAGGAAATACTGCATTTAAAATCAGACAAAGTCATGACAAGAGTCCAGAATGAAGGCTGCATAGTGGAGTGTATTGGGGTGGGCAGATGGGGGAGGATTGTATACCAATGAAAGAATTTTTCTTTTACTTTTCAAAGAGAAGAGCAAACTGGGGGGCGGGGGGCAGGGAGAAAAATACAACATTGAATGAATGGAAATCCAAAGTCTCTATAAACATTCATTTAAATTAATAATAAAAAATATAAAAAAAGAAATCAAAAGACACATTGTATTGGCCAAATCTACTGTCAAGAACCTCTCCAAATTTCTAAAGAGCAAGGATGTCAGTTTACTAGTGTGTCTGATCCAAGCCATAATCTTTTCAATTGCTATGCAAGTGAACTTTGGAAAATCAATAAAGGTTACAGAAAAAGGAAAAAAAAATAAGACAAAGTGTACACCAGGGATGCATCCCATCTCTATTCCTTTTCAATCTATATGTGGAACAGATCATTTGAGAGGCTGGACTCTATGAGGATTGGAGGGAGACTCATCAACAACCTGCTCTATGCAGATGACACAATCTTGCTTGCTGAAACCGAGGAAGAGCTGAAGTATCTGCTGAAGGTCAACTGAAGCCTTCAATATGGATTGAAGTTCAACATCAAGAAAATGCAACATAAAGAAATCAAGATTCTTACCACTTCACCAATTGACAGCATTATGATGGACAGAGAAGAGACTGAGATTGTTAACAGCTTCAGCTTGCTTGGCTCCACAATCAACACCCTTGATACCAGAAGTCAGGAAATCAAGAGACAAATTGCATTGGGAAAGTCTGCTGTCAGGGACCTCTCCACAGTACTGAGGAGAGGAGCAACGATGTTTGCCTAGAGACTAAGACACACCTGATCCTTGGATCCTTGGTCTTTGCAATTACTTGCTATGCATCAGAAATCTGGACAATGAATAAAGATGACAGAAGAAAAATTGATGCCTTTGAGTTGTAATTGCTGGAGAAGAGTATTGAACATACCATGGACTACTAAGAGAATAAGCAGATTTGTCCTGGAAAGGGTGAAACCAAGTTTCTCCTTAAAGGCAAGGATTTTGAGGCTCTGTCTCACATACTTTGGGCACATGGCCAGGAGAACCAGTCCTTGAAGAAGGATAGATACCATGCTTGGAAGGGGGAAAGATCAGCACAGGAAAGGAAGACCCCTGATGAGATGATTAATACATTAACTGGAGTAATGGGGGGTAGGTGTGTCAGAGACAGTGAGATTGGCTTTGGATAGAGCAGAATTCAAAACTGTTGTATGTAGGGTCATTATGAGTTGCAAGCCACTTGACAACACATAACAACCAAAACAACAATGGAGCATAGTTTTCACAAAAGCGCAGTTCTGGCATTCCTATTCTTCTCAACGATAGCCATGATTTGAAGGAGTAGGGGAGAGCCATTTCACTAAGGGTTATCATCGCTGTCCAATGCCCTAGTCATGAAAGCAAGTGGTAGAATAATGCTATAACCTCCGATTTCTTGAGCAATTTTTGTGTGCCAAGTACTGTGCACCATTTAGTTCCCATGTTACAACGCAGCAGTCAGGGCTCTCGCACGAGATGGGATCCAAACTAGGGGTTCAGGAAGTTTTTATTGAGGGACCAGTTATGATACTGGCAAGGTAAAAAAGAATCAACAAGGGGGCGGGGAGTGAGGCACTGTTCGCAACTGTGGGAAGTCATCCTATGAGAGTAAAAGAGCAAGCGGAAGATACATTTCCCAGAGTCGCAGCCAGACCAAGGGCCAAAGCAGGACAGTAGCAGAGGAAGGAGTACCCCGACTTCTCCTCTTCCTGCCCTCGGATCTCCGGCCAGCGGGTGCTGACCAACACAAAGCCATCTGGCAAGGGAGCCAGAGACGCAAGCCAAGAGGTCAGCGTCTATGGGGCACAGAGCCAGTGGTCAGAGCAGGGGATGGACAGGGCAGAGGTGGTGGGAAGAGGAGTGCGTGGGAGGAGAATAACCAGTGGAGGGAGTAAGCTGTATTATCTCCCCCATTTTGCAGAAGAAAAAACTGAGGCTGAGACATACGGTAAGTAACACGCCAGTGGCACAGTGCCTTACACAGGTAAGGAAGGTGGAACTGAAAACGAGGACAAGGTTTTAAGGAGGAGAACCGTTGGCCCAGCCTCCCAGGCCAGGTAGTCAGCTTCAGGTTTCCACAAGATACTCAAGGGCAGCAGTGCCCAAGGCTCTCTCTTCCTCCATTCACTTCTCTCTCTCATCTTCCCACTGTCTGCTTGCCTGTTCCTCGGGGACAAATGTTTCTTTCATATGTGTCTCTTTCCTTTTCCACTTCGTCTATTTCTCCCTTTCCTTCCAACAATTGGTCTGTCTCTGACATTGCCTCTTTCTTCCGAGAGCTCCGTTTCTCTGTAATTTCCTCTCGACTGTGCCCTGTGCCCGTCTCCACCAGTCTCTCCTGGTAGTCAGTCCGTCTCTCTGCCCTTCAGTTTCACATTCCCATTAGCACGGTACCCCATCTTTCAGTTCCCGTACTCGGTCTCAGTATCCCCATGTCTGCCTCTAGGGCCTTCAACACCACTGTGCCACTCCATGGTACCTTATCTCGGCCCTGGGCACTCATCTCTGCTCACCCAGGCGCCACCCGGCCCTTTCCTCCTTCGTCCGCTGCGGCCGGCTGGTGGCGAAGCCAGGGGGCGGGGAGCGCAGGGCTGGCTGCGCGCCCGGCCTGAGTCACACGCATGAGGCAGCGTGAGTCAGGCGCGGAGGGAAGTCCCTGCGGAAGGGGCTTTCGGAGCCGCAATCCTAGGGAAAGAGAAAGTGTTCCAAAAGCTCCTTTGACACAGTGACCTTGTGTGAGCCCAGACCTGACACACACCCACTCCCACACCCTACCCGCAGACAACAACATGACACCACCGGGCGTTTTTCCTGCTTCTCTTCACCCGCAGGGCCCTTCCGCTGGGCTTCGGAGCCTTCCCAGGTACATGGCTCCTGGGGTGGGGCTTGCAGGCTCCAAGGCCGACCCTGGTTTGGACTAGTGGAGGAGAGGGAGCGCAGCGGTCCCATTCCTACCCCACCCCACTCAGAAGCTCAGAAGCCTCAGCCTCAGACTCATACAAACACATGCACACAGTTGAGGACCCTGGGGGTGGCAGAAACAGATGGGCAACTTGGATCTTAAAGTGGGGCTGGATTCCAGCACCTTCCCACCCTTTACTCTCGGAGATTGTCCTGGGTTCAAACAGGTTCTAATAGATTAAATAAATATTTATTAAGCACCTACTGCATACCAAGATATACCAAACCCAGTATAGCTACCCCTCAGACTATCTTAGAGGAAGTGCAACCAGGGTGCTCCTTAGCACCAAGGATGCTGAAACTCTCAAATACTTTGGGCATGTTGCCAGGAGGGGCCAGTCATAGTGGAAAAGGTGGAGTATCATTAAAAGAGCAGAAGACCCTCAAGGAGATGGACTGAGGTAGTTGACTGTAACAGTGGGCTTGCAAATATCAGAGATGGTTAGGTTGGAGCAGGATAGGTGCTGTGAGGAACAAGGACCGCTGTATGCCAGGTTCTAAACACCTGGGATATAACAAGTCACAAACACTTGTTATATACAGAACACATTACAAGTTAACCCCTGTTCCCCCCCCCCCCAGAGCTGATACCTGCATGAATAAGGAAAGACAATAAATAATAAACAAGCAAATTGCCTTTTCAATAGAAATGTAATGCAAACTGTATATGTAATGTATCATTTCCTAGAAGTGACATTAAAAGGGAAAAAGACAGATGACTTCAACAGCAAAAAGACAATATAATTTAAAAATGGACAAAGGATATAAAACAGACACTTTATCAAAGAAAACATTTAGACAGTCAACAAATGCATGAAGAAATGCTCCAAACCATTAACCATTGCTGCTGTTATTATTAGGTGCCATCAGGTTGAGTACAACTCATAGTAGCCCTATGAACAACAGACCTGAACCCTGTCCTATCCTGTGCCATCTTCATAACCTCTGACACACTTGAGTCCACTGCTTCACTATGTAAATTCATCTTATTGAGGGTCTTCCTCTTTTTCACTGATGCTCCACCTTTCTAAGCATGATGTCTCTTTCAAGGAATAGCAACATTCTCAAAATATGTGGGATGAAGATTCACTCTCCTTGCCTTCAAGGAGTACTCACTCTGGCTGCACTTTGTCCAAGACATCTGTTTGTTCTTTTAGCATCCCATGTGATATTCAGTGTTCTTCAACACTGCAGCTCCAAGGTATCAATTATTCTTCTGTCATCCTTATTTATTGTCTAGCTCTTAGATTGATAGCAAGTGATTGAAAAGACTATGGCCTGAATCAGGCACACCTTCATGACTCTGTAAGAGTACAATAAGAGTAAGTTCAAAAAGACACAACCAACAAATGCAGCTAAAGGTATGGAGAAATTGGAACTTTTTATACTTCACTAGTAAGCTGTTAGATGGTAAACTACTGTGGAAACCTGTACAAAACATCTTAAAAAATTGGAGATAAAAATACTTTTCAAGCTAGCAATCTCTTTACCAAGTCCATATTCTAGAGAAATAAGAGCAGGGATGTGACTAAAAAAAAAAAATACTCATTGCCATTGAATTAGTTCAAACTCATAGCAGACCTCTATGTGGTTTCTGAGACTATAAATCATAATGGGAGAAGACTGCCCATCTTTCTCCCTCAGAGTCACTAGTGGATTCAAACTACCACAGGGTGCAGTCTTTGGATTAGCAGCACAACTTACTACAACCTATGCCTATAGAGTTCCCTGGGATATGAATAGATACAAGGACATCCATACCCATGTACATCACAGTATTACTCAAAATAGTAAAAAGAAAAACAGCCTAAGTGTCCATCAACAAATTAATGGATAAACAAACTATGGCACATGCATACAACGGAATACTGCTATTATTATTATTATTGTTATGTGCTGTTGAGTCCCTTGCAACTCATCAACACTATGTACAACAGCTCTGAACTCTGCTCTATCTTGAGCCAATTTAATTGTTTCTGACACGCCTACCTCCATTACTCCAGTCACTGAGTCAATCCACTTCATCCAGGGTCTACTTCTCTTGCGCTGCCCCTCCATCCTTCCAAGCATGATGTCCTTCTCCAAGGATTGGTCCCTCCTGACAACATGACCAAAGTATGTGAGATGAGCTTAAAAATCCTTGTCTCCAAGAAGCAGCCTGGTTTCATCCTCTCCAGGACAGACCTATATGTTCTTTTAGTATTCTGGTATGTTCAATACTTTTCTTCTGCACCAGAACTCAAGGAATTGATTTTTCTCCTATCATCTTTAGTCATTGTTTAACTCTCTAATGCATAGTAAGTAATTGCAAAGATTATGGCTTGGATCAGGTACATCTTAGTCTCTAGACTAACACAGTTGCTCTTCAGTACTATGAAGAGGTCCCTAACAGCAGATTTTCCCAATGCAATTAGTTTTTTTTAATTTTTAATTTCCTGGCTGCTAGTACCAAGAGTGTTGATTGTGTAACCAAGCAAGTTGAGGCTGTTAACTCAATCTCAATCTCTTCTCCATCTATCATGGTGCTGCCAATTGGTCCAGTGATGAGAATCTCTGTTTTTTGATGTTAAGCTTCAATACATATTGAAGTCTTCTGTCCTTGACCTCCTGCAGCAAATGCCTCAGGTCCTACTCAGTTTCAGCATGCAGGGTTGTGTCATTTTCCTAACACAGGTTGTTGATGAGTCTTCCTCCAATCTTGATGTCACATTCCTCCTCATAAAGTCTAGCCTCCCAAATGATCTGTTCCATGTTTAGATTGAAAAGGTTATGTACATAGCATGCATCCCTTGTGTACACTTTTTCTGATCTTGAACCACCGAGTGTTTACTTGCTTTCTGGTCCAAGTATATGTTTTAGATGAGCACAATCAAGTGCTCTCGGATTCCCATTCTTCTCAAGGTTAGCCACAATTTGTTGTGATTCACCCAAATGCCTTTGTATAGTCAATGAAACACAGATAGATATTCCTCTGGTACTCTCTGCTTTCTGCTAAGCAAATTATAGAAAAGCAATGAATCCACAAAACAATCCATGATATGGATGAGTCTGGAGGACATCATACTGAGTGAATTAGTCATTCAGAAAAGGACAAATATTGTGTGGATAACCATTATAAAAAGTTAAGAAAAGATTTATACACAGAGAGAAGCATTCTTTGATGCTTACCAGGGATGGAAGGTATGTGGATGTTACTAACTAGATAGTAGGCATATATTGATTTGGACAAAGGGAAATGGAATACATAATAATGAGTAGATCAGTACAATATCACTAAGACAAAAGAAGACACTGAGAGGTGCACATGAGTTACAGGCAACAAAGGTAAATACTACTGCATACACAATTTTACAGTATCAGTAATAACAAACAATAATGTCAAAGTAGATACATAGGCAGACACTCAAGATGAACAGGTACAAGTCAATGAGTGGCACTGTACTCTGACCACATCAAAGTTTGGCAGTGGATATTCCTATATACATATTTGTATGTTCTATAAGTATATCTATATCTATATCTATATCTATATATATATATATATATATTCAAATAAACAGGGGCCATAGTTATGAAAACTTCCTAGTCACCTTCATAAATATGTTGAGGGAATTAGTCACTGTGCTTGTGAGTTTACGACCACAAATGTGAGGAAAGTTAAAGTCAATTGCATAAGACTGTTCACAAAGGCAATTCTATATACCACTGTGAAGAGCTAATATAGTAAAATAGGGAGCTCTGGTGGCTTAGTGGTAAGAAATCGTGCTGCTAATGCAAAAGCAAGCAGTTCAAATCTACCAGCTGCTTTACAGGAGGAAGATGGACAATTCCATGTTCCAACTGGATGGTACATAGCAAAAACTTAGGGAGCTCTGGTGGCCTAGTGGTAAGGTACACAGTTCAAATCTATCTGCTGGTCCATGGGAGAAAAATGAGCAATTTCCTCCTATGTGATTTACTGTCTCTGAAAATCCACTGAAGGTTATGCTATGAGTCAGTTTCAACTCACTAGACATAACAACGACAGTGGTAAGTAGTAAATGGAATCTTAAAAGAAGCGAGTGGCCATCTAAGAGGCAACTCTTGATTTCTTCCTGGTGAAAAATTAAAAAAGTGTGAAGAAAATCAAAGATCCAAGCAAACAATTGGTTCAAAGGACTATCAGATCCTATGACTCACAATTTGCACCTCCCTGAGACCAGAAAAACCAGATGGTGCCCCGATACCACTACAGATGGCTTTGACACGGGTCACAATAGAAGGTACTGGAGCAGTGGGGTAAAAAGTAGCCCTACAGCCTTGGAAAGCCCACGGGATTGTTGTACTCATCCTATGGGATTGCTATGAGTTAGGAGTTCAGCTTGATAGCAGTGAGTTTGGTTTGGTTTGGGGGATCCTTGCTGCAAAAAGATAACCTCCTTTGATCTCAGTTTCACTGACTGTGTCTTGGAGTACTTCTAGGGAACTGAGCTAACCCTGGATGAAGCTAAAGTGCATGGGTACACGAGGTGCCAGTCTCATCACACCTTTTTTGGGAGCTGAGAAATCTTTTCCCCATCCTCTCCTAACACATCTTGACACCATTCACTAAGAGCAAAACTAGTAGGAAAGTGATTCGTCTAGATTGCACAGGTCCCAGGGAGCAGGGGTGGATGTGAGGGGTTCTCAAACTGAGGTGCCACTTGGGAGATCTGGACAACCTTCATAAACTTCACTCTACCCTTCCACCTTCAACATGGATGGCATCTCAATGTCAAGAAAACAAAAGTTCTCACCACTAAACTGATAGGTGACATTATGACAGATGGAGAAGACTGAAACTGTCAATGACTTCATCTTGTTTCCACAATCAATACATTTGGCACCACCAGCAGATCAGAAGACATACTGCAGTGGGAAAGTCTGCAAGCAGGGACTTCTCCAAATATCTGAAGAGCAATGATGTCAATTTGAAGACTAAAATGCACTTGATTCAGGCCATGGTCTTTTCAAGCCACTTGCTATGCATCTGAAAACTGGGCAATGAATAAAGATGACAGAAGAAAAATTGATGCCTTTGAGTTGTGGTGTTGGAAGAGAGTACTGAATATGCCATTGACTGCCAAAATAACAGGTATGCACACACCTTAGCTTGTCCAAGGTTCAGCTCAAGATGGTAGCTCAGTCCCCCGGCAGTACGCCATGACCCCGCAGAAGATGCTGCCAGAGTGCTTCTTGTAGGCAAAGATGGTGAAAATTCAACTCACATATTTTGGGCATGTTGCTAGGAGAGGTTATTCTTTGGAGAGGGACATCAGGCTTGGAAAGGTGGAGGGACGGGGAAGCAGAAGATTCTCAACCAGCTGGATTGACATAGCAACTGCATGGAGTGTGAGGTTGGCACAAGATAGGAAATGGTTGTGATCTCTTGTTCTTCAGGTCTGTTTGAGTCCTACTAGACTGAGGGGACCTAACAACAACCCTTCCACCTGGACTGGAAGGTCAGTGGACTTAACAATGTAACAGGAACATTGAGAAGGCAGCAACATGCAGCTTCTTCTTCTGGGACACCCCTGGTTGTACCTGTGGCTAGGCTGGAGGCTGAGGGGGAACTGGCCCAGAAATGTCCAAAGGAGGCAACAGCCCCTCACTTCCCCCCTCCCCTTTTCCCCACTATGGGCCTGGGAACTGACAGGGCATCCTGGGTGATTATCCACAAACATGACTGTCAGCAACTCCAAGCCTTGCCAGGCACTGTCTATATGACACTCCACTGCATCCCCTGGGAGTCCCCCGCAGCTGTCAGTCTGGCAGACCCCTGGGTTTTTTCTTTCCGGCCTCTATAGAGCCCACACAGATTTTTCCCAAACATATCCCAATTTCCCACCATTCAGGCCTCAAACATCTATTCTATGTGTGTAGGTGTGAGGGTAAGATAAATGGTGTCCCTAGCCTAGGCCTGCCATCCAGGCACACTGCCCACTCACTCCCTAGGGCAATAAGGTTTCCCAATCACAGAGGGCTACAGACGTCCCCAGTGACTGGGTTCCTGGAAAGAAAAGAAACAGCGAAGACCAGGCCTTAACAGAGAGGCCACCCACCAGAATTTATATGGCAGGGAAAGGCCTGGAGACTCCATGAGCAGAGTAGACAAAAAGATTCAAACCAGATTGGAGTTGAGTGGAGGGCCACTGAGCCCCTCCCCGGCGGAAGTACTTGTCGACCTCACCTCCTAGCCAGATTCCCGACCAGCAGGCTCTTCCGGCTCCGCCTTCCTCCCGCCTCTTCCTCTGCCCCTTACCAGTAGCTACCTCACCTCCCTCATTACCCTCCTCACCCCTCCCCCGAAGCTATACACTTCCTCTGGCCCTACCCCAGGCCCTTTCTAGCACATTCATCCATACTTGATGAGTGCCAAGGTCTTTTAAGGTCCTGCTTTGGGGCTTGGGTGGGTGGGGAAGAACAAAATCCTGTAGGGTTTAAAAAAAAATCCCCTGCTCACTCCCTCCTCCCCAAAACCTAGGCCTCTACCCTACTTTCCTTTCTATCCCCAGCCTCTGTCCCATGGCCTGTAGGAATATGAGCCCAGCCTCAAATGTCCCAAGTGCTTCTAGGTTACCAAAGGCGCACCTCCTTCCTGCCCATTCTCTTAACTGACACTCTAGACCCACAATCTCTAAACCAAAGAAAGGTTTTGGTGAAGGAAGGTTCAAGGAGAACTGGAGAGAACAGAGTACTGAACAGCATCTAGAGTCCTAGTCTCAGCTCTCCAGTCGGGTGCAGGACAGCAGTCTCCCATCTGAACAGGACCAGATATATGTGTCATCATGCTCATTGATGCCTGCAGAGGCAGGAAGAGCTGGCACTTTCTGGAAACCCAGACTTTAGGCTGGAAAGGGGTCTACAGCAATTCTTCTAGAAGTGCTTAAGAAAGTCATTCTCAGGACATTGTTTCCCATCCCTCTGAAACTCAGCTTGGAAAGACGGCAAAGAATAGAGATAAAAGAAATTAAAGACAGTAATTAGATGATGCCTGGATGGGAGCAGACAGTTAAGAGATTTGAGTTCTGTGCATAAATCCCACAAAACTGATTTAAAGGGTTGACATGGACCTATAAACTCAATGTATAGCCTGGGAGGCAAACAAAGTCTAAGGTCTCAGACTCCATAACACTCTTCCCCCCAAAAGGCTCATGCCACCCTCCACCCTCTCACCTCACTCCCACTCTCTCAGCCCTGTCCTAGCATTGTTTTGTCTATTGGTTCTGACAAATGAGACTTTCATAAAGCTACACAGCTTTAAAGTATTGCTTTCTGGTGACAATCTATGCAATCAAACAATTTCTTCATGAACGGTTTGATAACATTGATTACACACTTTTACTATACCTCCATTCCCACTATCTCTACATAATATTGTTTTATCATTATTAATATAGACTCTTTGCCCCTTAAAGTTCTCATCTATGTGTGGTGCAGATGAATCAATAGGCACTATCATGACAAACGTAGAAAAGGTGGAAGTTGTCAATTATTTAATTTTATTTGGATCTACAATCAACAACTCTGATAGCAACAGCAAAAAAAAATCATGTGACTTTTTGCATACTAAGGTGCATCCAACTTAAGCCATGGTATTTTCCATTCCTTAATATGCATGAGAAAGGTGGACAATGAGTAATGAAAATGAAAGAAAAATTGTTCTTGCATTGTGGTATTGGCGGAGAGTACTGAATATACCATGGACTGCCATAGTGGGACTAGAGGGCTTTTTAGAGGCAAGAATGATAAAATATTGTCTTACATACTTTGTGCATGTTGTCAGGAGACACTCAGTCCTTGGAAAAATATATTATGTCTAGAAAAATAGAGTTGACAAACGAAAGGAAGATCCTTAATTAACAAGAAGGATTAACGTGGTGGTTACAACAATATAACAGCCTCATCAAAGCCTTGGTATTTCCAATTGCTTCACATGCATATGAAACTTGGGACAATGCATAACAAAGACCAAACAATTGATGCCTTTTAATTGTGAAGCTTATAAAGAACATTTTATATCCCACGGACTGTCAAAAGAATAACAAATCTATCTTGAAGGAAGTACAAGTAGAGTGCTTTTAAGAATAAAAAATAATGAGATTTATTTCACATACTTTGGGCAGATTATTAGGAAGACCAGTGCTTGAAAAAAGACATGATGCTTGGCAAAGTAGAAGGTCACTGAAGAAGACAAAGACCCTTCACAAGATATGTTGTTGTTATGTGCTTTTGAGTCGCCTGCAACTCATAGCGACAGCCCTAAACTCTGCTCTATCTTGTGCCAGTCTCACAGTCTACAACACACCTACACCGATTACCCCAGTCACTGAATCAGCCCACCTCATAGATGGTCTTCCTCTCCTACGCTGTCCCTCCACCTTCCCAAGCATGACATCCTTCTCCAAGGAGTGGTCCCTCCTTGCAACATGTCCAAAGTATGTCAGACAAAGCTTCAGAATACTTTCCTCCAAGGAGGAGCCTGGTTTAACCTTCTCTAGGTTGAAACTGTTCGTTTTCTTAGCAGTCCATGATATAGTCAATACTCTTCTCCAACACCACAGCTCAAAGGCATCAATTCTTCTTCTATCATCCCTAGTCATTGTCCAGCTCTCTAACACATAGCAAGTGCTTTCAAAGACCATGTCCTGTATCAGGTGTACCTTAGTCACCAGAGTGACATCATTGCTCTTCAGTACTCTGAGAGGTCTCTTAATAGCAGCAGACTTTCCCATCAAGCAAATTAAAGCTATGAACAATCTCAATCTCTTCACCATATATCCCGATGTTGCCCATTGGCCCAGTGGTGAGAATCTTTGTTTTCTTGATATTGAGTCTCAATCCACATTGAAGGCTGTAGACCTTGACCTTCTGCAGCAAGTGTTTCAGGTCCTCCTCAGTTTCAGCAGGAAGGGTTGTGTCATTTGTATAACACAGATTGTTGATGGGTCTTTCTCCAATCCTCATGCCACATTTCTCCTCATACAGCCCAGCCTCCCAGAAAATCTGTTCCGCATATAGATTGAAAAGGTATGGAGATAGGATACATTGCTGGTGTACACTTTTCCCAATTTTGAAACAAGCAGTGTTTCCTTGCTCTGTTTTGATGACCTCCTTCTGGTTTTGCATTAGCACGATCCAGTGTTCCAGAATTCCCATTCTTCTCAGAGAGTTAGCCACAGTTTGTTGTGATCTATACAGTCAAATGCCTTTGCATAATCAATGAAACACAGGTAGACATTCCTCTGGTATTCCCTGCTTTCAGCCAAGATCCATCTAACATTAGCTACAATATCCCTAGTACCACGGCCCCATCTAAACCCAGCCTGCACTTCTGGTAGTTCTCTGTTGATGTACTGTTCCAGTCGTTTTTTGGATAATCTTCAGCAGAATCTTGCTTGCATGTGATATTAATGATATTGTTCGATAATTTCCACATTCTGTTGGATTACGTTTCTTTGGGAACAAATATAGATCTCTTCCAGTCAGTTGGCTGAAATAATGAGCTTTAGCACTAGAGAAATTGTGAGGATGGCTCATACTTGGGCAAGATGGTTGTGCACAGGGCTGCTATGTGTGAGAGTCAACACAATGGCACCTAATGAGTTATTCTTGGTGTCTCTTTGTGCATTCCACATAAATGGATGGCAGTATGCAAATGAAGTCTATGGAACCTGTGAAAGTTGGGGTTACTTATCAACTCCTCTAAATCACAATTCTCAGAATTATACGGCTGTCCTTCCTTTGTAATCTCTTATAATAGTTCTCTGTTGTGTGTATTATAAATTCTGACCTCCATGTGTCGTTGGTTTATTGTTTTCTTTTCAAATATATATATAATTCTTAGGGAGATTTAGTGGTCTAGTGGTAAGAAGCTGCATTGCAATCCTGAAGGCATGTGGTTCAAATCCAGCAGCTGTTCTGTGGGAGAAAGATATCTCCTTTCACGACTTTAACTGCCTTTGGAAACCCATCTGAGGGTCAGATATGGGCCAGTTCTGACACTACGATACACAGTAACAAACATATTAGTGGAGGAGTACTAGTGGTATAGTTATTATCTGGTATACAAAACGTTAATGGTTCAAAGTCACAAGATGCTTGAAGAGAGAAAGATGTGGGTGGCAGTTTGCTTCTGTAAATATTACAGCCTTGGAAACCCTATGAGGCCCTTCTCCTCTTTTCCTTACAGAGTTTCTGTGAGTCATATGCAGGCCCTAAACACAGACAATGTGTGGTGCTTCTTTTTTGCTTATTCATATTGAACAGGATCTGGGGGGGGGGTGTCTATGTCTATGTGCATGAGAAAGACTTAGCTATCCATAATGTAACTTTTTGTTAAATGTGACTATAATATTCGCAATTAAATGAAAAAGTGACTGGTATTGGTCATGCAGAATAAAATGAACTGGATTATAAAATGTTTAATGAATAATAAAGGTACTAAGGGACTAAGATTTTTACTATGTAATACATTTTCCACAAAAAGAATATTTCCTATATTACACAACAAAGAA
Source organism: Elephantulus edwardii (assembly GCF_000299155.1). NCBI lineage: Eukaryota > Metazoa > Chordata > Mammalia > Macroscelidea > Macroscelididae > Elephantulus > Elephantulus edwardii. Next base: position 27,686,460 of record NW_006399767.1, on the reverse strand, counting down.
AAAGTGAACTTAGTTGTTTCAATAACCCATGTTAAATTCTATTGATCTCTGCACACACAAAAAGTTCACTAATACTGATTTTCCTTTAAACAGCTCATATTTCAAAGATGATGCTTGTTTCATAATAAGTTACAATAATCAATGAGCAAATGAAAAGATGTCAGGAAAGAAAATGTAACGATCAGAAAACAATGATAACAAATTACTATATTTTGCTTTTAGATAGAGCTTTCATCTCTGATGTTACAATCAAAAGCAGTTCTTTCTATTCTTTGCTTTAACAGCTCTTCAGTGATTCATCACAATTAGGCTGCTGAGATCTACTTCTATACATAATAAGGATAATGAAGCAAGTCTTTTTTTAATCACTGTTTCACATTAAGGGTTTTTTACTTTCTTTAGAGATGAAAATGACCATTATATTGTGTAATTTGTAAGCATTAAGTAATATATGTAAGTAATATCGACATTGGGAAATATTAATCTTCTATAATGTCAGTCTAAAGACTAAGGTGTGCCTGATCCAGGTCATGTCTTCTCAATTGCTTGCTAAGTATCTGAGAGTAGGACAATGACTAAGGATGACAGAAGAAGAAGAGATGCCTTTTGAGTTGTGGTGCTGCAGAAGAATATTGAACATACATGGACTGCCAAGAGAACAAACAGGTCTATCCTGGAGGGGGTGAAGGCAGTTGCTCTTTGGCGGCAAGGATTTCTTTGAAGTTCTGGCTCACATACTTTGGGCATGTTGCCAGTAAAGACCAGTCCTCTGAGAAGGACATCATATTTGGAATGGTACAAGGTCAGCACAGGAGAGGAAAACCATGGATGAGATGGATTAACACAGAGACTGTGGCAATGAGTCAGGTGTGTCAGAGACAGTGAGACTGGCTCAAGATAGGGCAGAGTTCAGAGTTATTGCTCAATATGGGTTATAGTTGACTGGCTGGCACATAACAACATTATGGGATCATATATGCATATATGAAATGAAATTATTGCACTTTTCCATAAAAATGTATATGTATGTCATCCTATCCAGAGAAGCCTGCTCTAATTTCTTAGATGCCTTTACTGATTAATTCATGCATCAGGCTTATCCAAATTGTTTAAGAAGGAAAATCTACTTGAAAGAACTTTGAAGGGAGCTTTGGTGGCCTAGTGGCAAGAAGCTGCACTGCAATCCCAGAGGTACATGGTTCAAATCAACCAGATGCTCTGCTGGAGAAAGAGGGACAATCTCCTCCTGTACCAGTCAGATCTGATTTGACGCTACACACAAAAAAAATAATAAAAGGGGGGGAAAATTTAAAAAAAACCTTTGTATATTTCACCCTTCTTTTCATGCAAGATTCAAGTGTGTCACTGATGGTGTAGCATGGAATTAGGCCAAATTGATCTGTGGTACTTAATACATCTGGAGTACTTCTGCCATTTATTTGTTTCTTTCTAACACTTCTATAATGATGAACTGTTTGATAATTGTATTTGGCAGTATTTGTTAGAGTGTTTTCAAAATTGTCAAAATGTCCTTATAAACTATATATTCTGCTAATGACTAATAAAAGTCTGTGCATGTATTTAAATTCTTTTCTGAGTCCAGAAAGGAATTGACTCATCTGACAAAAATGCTGCAATATATTATACCCTGAGGCCAATATACATGCATTTTTTAGTATCTGCATTTTATTAGCGATATTCTGTTTTTCTCTTGGTATCTCCTTTTTCTATCTGGTCTTAGTGGGTTTACAATGTCAAGATTGCACTTGCTGCTATACTATCTGCTCTTAACTTGTATTGTTTTGTTATGTGCCATTGAGTCCACTAACTCTTAATGATCCTATGAACAACAGATATCCTGTGTCATCCTCACCATCTCTGATATACTTGAGCTCTTTATAATCACTATGTCAGTCTATCTTGTTGAAGGTCTTTCTCTCCTATGCTGACCCTCCACCTTTCCAAGCATGATGCTCTTCTCTAAGACTGGCTTTTAACAACATGCCCAAACTATGTGAGACAAAGATTCACCATCCTTACTTGCAAGGCGCATCCTGGTCACACTTGCTCCAAGACAGGCACTCAATGTGATAATGAGTAACACAACTCAAAGGCATTGATTCTTCTTCTGTCATCCTTAGTCATAGTCCAACTTTCAGATGCATTGAAAGTCATTAAAACACTATGGCTTGGATTAGGCATACCTTAGTCTTCAAACTGAAGTCTTGCCAACACTTTGGAGAGGCTCTTGATAGCAGATTTTCCCAGTGCAGTATGTCTTTTGATTTCTTTACTGCTGGTACCAAGAATGTTCATTGTGGAGCAAAGTAAGATGAAATAATTGACAACATCAATATTTTCTCCATCTATTTGATGTTGCCTATTTGATTGCTCCAGTTCAATCAATTTCTGACTACAAAAGCTGAGAGAAAGAATTTATTTCTTCTTCTTTGGCTGTGGTTGTTGGTGCATGTATTTGAATGATAGTGGTATTCACCAGATTTCCTCGTATGCACATGCATAATATCTTGTCACTCACAACACTGTATTTCAAGATGGGACCTAGAAATTACCTTTTAAACTATGAAAGTGATCCCGCTTTTCTTCACCTTTTCACCTCCAGAATAGAATATCATATGATTGTCTAATTCAAAACATCCCATGATAATCCATCTCATTTCACCAATACCTAGTATGTCAACTTTTTGTTTGTTTTACATAAATGAACCCATTTATTATAGGCTAAAGATGCTTCAAATGCGGGAGCTTCTACTGGTCTTTCAGTTCCTTCAGTGATCTGATGGCAGACTTTACCGTGACTAGAGAGGTGGCGGTATAGGTCCAGGCACCACCTGCTGCTGTCTTCATGCAAGAACCACAGTGCCAGATGTCCACAGCTCATCTCCTCATTTTGGTTTTGCCACAGAAGGAGCAAGTGTACTTGGCATGCTGGCTGATTTCAGTGACAATCCCAACTTTCTTGGTGCATTTAGCCACTTTGTCACAAACCACCACCAAACTCAGGGAGTATGTCAATATTTTATGCATTTCATTTCTTTCCTAACAATGACAAATTTTCCTACACTCATGTTCCTCATCACATTCCACATTCCAATCATTAGTGTCTGCTTACAACTGTTCCTTCCTCTTTGTGTTTCCAAATTAGAGGGTTCAGCCTCAGTTGCCATATCTGTCAGTTTGCTCTAAGAAGGATCTAAGTATACATAGGATTTTCAAAGGCCTGTTATTTCAGAAGTGGATGACAAATCCTTCTTCCAGTCTGTCTTAAGGATGCTCAGCTTTAGAACAATATCTGGCATACAATCATTTTATAGAAGTGCAAAAGTTGGGAACAGGGAAGAGGGATCAGTAGTCAGAAAAATATGGACTTGGTGACAGAAATGAGCCTGGAGATAGAATGACAGAATTCTGTACAATCAATGATTTATTCATTGCAAAATACCTTTTACACAAATTCAGACTATACATATGGATTTCACCTGACGGTATGCTCAGGAATCAGATTGATTACATCTGTGGAAAGAATTGTTTTAGTAGCTCAATATCAGCTGTGAAAACTCAGGCAGATTTTGATTGCAGACCAGACCATCATCTACTCGCATGCAAGTTCAAAGTAAAGTTAAAGAAGTTTAAATCAAATGCACAGGAACCAAATTTTGACCTTGAGTCTATACCACCTAAATTTCAAAACCATCTCAGTTACAGGTTTGAGGCCTTGAACACTAATGAGCAAAGGCCAGATGAGTTGTGGGAGGATATCAAGAATATGATCCAGGAAGAATACAAAGACAGAGGATGAAGAAAAGACCAAGATGGATGTCAGAAGAGACTGAGCAATGGGAAGAAATCAAGACACTAAGGAGTTAAACAGAAGATTTCAAAGGGCAGCATGGGAGGACAAAGCAAAGTTATCGTAATGAAATATGCAAAGAACTGGAGTAGGAAAATTAAAAGGACCGAACTCACTCAGCATTTAAGCTGAAGGAACTGAAGAACAAATTCAAGCTTCGAGTTGCAGTACTTAAGGATGGTATGGGCAGAATACTGAATGATCCAGGAAGCACTAAAAGAAGATGGAAAGAGTACGGAGTCATTATAACAAAAAGAATTGGCTGACACGGAAGAATTTCATGATGAAGGAGGAAGTTCAAACTGCTCTGAAGGACTTGGCAAAAAAACAAGGGCCCAGGAATTGATGGAATATCAACTGACATATTTCAACAAATAGATGCTGCCCTGGACATGCTCACCAGGTTGTGCCCCAAAATCTGGAGGACAACTAGCCAACTGACTGGAAGACATCGATATTTATTCCTATCCAAAAAAAGGCTGACCCAACAGAGACTGTACATTATCAAATAATATCACTAATATCACACACAAGCAGAATCATGCTGAAAATTATCCAAAAAAAAACTGGAACTACCTTCATCAACAGAGAATTATCAGAAATACAAGCTGCATTTAGAAGAGGATATAGCACTAGAGACATTATCACTAATGTCAGATGGATCTTGACTGAAAGCAAAGAGTACCAGAGGAATGTCTATCTGTGTTTCATTGACTATGTCAAGGCATTTGACTGTATAGATCACAACAAATTGTGGCTAACTTTAAGAAGAATGGGAATCCCAGAACACTTGATGGTGCTCATGCAAAAATCTATACTTGGACCAAGAGGTAGTCGTCAGGACAGATCAAGGAAACACTGCCATGGTTCAAAATCAAGAAGGGAGTTTATGGCCTAGTGGCAAGAAGCTGCACTGAAATCCCAGAGATATACGGTTCGAATCCACCAGATGATCTGCTGGAGAAGCAGTACACACACAGAAAATAATAAAATAAAAATTAAAAAATTTAAAGAAAAGAAGGGAGTTTATCAGGAATGCATCTAGTCGCCATACTCACCCTCATACCTTTTCAATCTATATGCGGAGCAGATAATTCAGGAGGTTGGACTTTTGAGGCAGCAGGATTGGAGGAAGATTTATCAACAACCTGTGTTAGGCAGATGACACAATCTGGCTAACCAAAATTGAGGAGAACCTGACTTGTTTCCTGCGAAGGTCAAGGACTGCAGCCTTCAATATGGATTGAAGCTCAACATCAAGAAGACAAAGATTCTTATCACTGGACCAACTGGAAGCACCATGATGGATGGAGAAGAGATTGAGGTTGTTAACAATTTCAGCTTTCTCTGCTCCACAATCAATACTCTTGACACTAGCATCCAGGAAATCAAAAGACAAACTGCATTGGGAAGTCTGTTGTCAGGGACCTTTCCAAAGTACTAAAGAACATCAAGTAAGTCTATATACTAAGGTGCACCTGATCCAGACCATGGTCTTCACAATTACTTGCTATGCATCAGAAAGCTGAACAGTGACTAGAGATGACAGAAGAATTAATACTTTTGAGGTGTGGTGCTGGAGAAGAGCATTGAATATACTATGGATCACCAGGAGAACAAATAGGTGTCTTGGAGAGTGTGAAACTAAGTTTCTCTTTTGAGACAAAAGACACATGACCAGGAGGGATCAGTTCTTGGACTCTGCTTGGAAGGATGGAGGGACAGCTCAGGGGAGGAAGACTCTGAATGAGATGGATTGACACAGTAACTGGGACAATAGGGATAGATGTGTCAGAGTCAGTGAGGCTGGCTCAGGATAGGGTAGGATTCAGAGCTATTGTACATAGAGTTGCTATGAGTCGTGGGTTATTGGATGGCACATAACAACAATAATTGATCCAGTAATGAGGATTTTGTCTTCTCAATGTTGAAATGTAATCCATATTGATGGTTGCAATATTTGATCTCTGCAGAAAGAGCTTTAACTTTCCTTCAGTTTCATCTACAAAGTTGTGCCACTTGCATAATACAAGTTGTTAAAGAGTCTTCTTCTGATTGGGATGCCACATTCTTCTTCATAAATTCCAGCTTCTTGTATGATTTCTTCAGCATGCAGACTGAATTAGTATAGAGAAAGGATATAAGTGGAGGGGCAATCTCCTCCTGTAGCAATCAGATATAGTTTGACTGCACACACACAAAAATTAATGAAATTTAAATTTTTTTTAAAAAAAAGAACAGATATAACTGTGAGTCACACCTTTCTTGATTTTAAATCCTAACATGTTCTCTTGCCCTGTTTGGATCACACCTTTATGGTCCGGATAAAGGTTTCATAATTCTGAGATTCCTAGTCTTCTCTATGTTAGACATGGTTTGTTATGATCCACATAATCAAATGCTTTTGTGTCATCAATATAATATAAATAGACATTCTTCTGATTTTATCTGCTTTTAGCCAAGATCCATTTAACATCAGCAATGATATTTCTGGTGCCATGGTCTCTTCTAAATCCAGCTTGAACTTCTGTAGCAAGTGTTTCAAGTTATCTTCTCTTTCAGCAAATAGGTTGTATATTCACATAATGCATGTCATTGTTATTTCTCTAGTGATGTAGAATGTATGATAAAATTAATGTTGGGTATCAGAGATCACAGAAATTGTGCAAATTTAACTTTGACCAGTATTTTATTGGATATGCTAAAAAGGGAGGAAAGCTTTGCCCTTGAAAAATCCAGCCTTGTTGGAAGTAGTAGACATTTCTAGAGGGCAAAGAGTTTTAGGTTGGACAATTAAGCCCCATCCAATTCAGGAGCTTGAGAAGAGTATTGAACATCCCATGCACTGTCAAGAGAACAAACAAGTATATCTTGAAGAAATTGCAACCAGGGTGCTCCTTGGAAGCAAGGATGGTGAAGCTTCATCTCACATACTTTAGCCATATTGTTAGAGGGGGCCAGTCCTTGGAAAAGGACATCATGCTTGGAAAGGTGGAGAGCTCGATGGAGAGGAAGACCCTCAAAAAGATGGATTGTCATGGTAACTGTAACAATGGGTTAAAATATATCAGAGATGGTAAGGATGGCATAGGACAAGTCAAGGTTCAGATCCTTGTTCAAAGGGTCACTATGAGTCTCAGACACTTAAGTAAATTAACAACAACAGTATATATTACTGTTGTTGTTGTTATGTGCCGTTGAGTCATTTGCGACTCATAGTGACAGTATAGACGACATTCAGATGGCTAACAAACACATGAAGAAATGCTCAAAATCCCTAGCCCTAAGAGAGATGCAAATTAAAACAACTATGAGATATCATTT
>NW_006399767.1:27667686-27676815 GCF_000299155.1 Elephantulus edwardii | reverse complement strand
ATGAGGTGGATTGATTCAGTGACTGGGATAATTGGGATGGGAGTGTCAGAGACAGTGTGATTGGCACAGGGCAGAGCAGAGTTTAAGGCTGTTGTACATAGGGTCTCTATGAGTTGCAAGCAACTCGACGGCACATAACAACAACCACCACCTATAGAGAACAATTTCACCCGGGCTTCACCACCTCTTTGTAAAAAGGAAATTATATTTGTACTGTGTAAAGCATAAATTGTATGCTCATACTCAATATGTACTTAGGTGAACAGCCACTACTGTCATTTCACTAACAAGAAAGCTAACCAGTGCTTCCAAGGGGACAAGGTAGTTGTCAAGCCCCTCCTGGCCCTTGATGACTAAGCTTGCATGTGCATTACCATAGTCTTTATATATCAAAGACACCAAGTGAAAAGAAAAAATAAAATTCCCACAACTAGTGGCAAATTATAACATCCAAAAGTTGTTGTTTGTTGTTAGGCGAACTCTGGTGGCCTAGTGGCAAGAAGCTGTGCTGCACAGAGTTTGAGGCCACCAGCTGCTCTGCAGGAGAAGCATGAGCAATCTCCTCCCATGTGCTGGACAATCAGCTATGGGTCAGTTTGAATAAATAGTACTCAATACTCAAACATCCAAAGGGAGTTGCTAGAAATGAGTTTGTGAGTAGAACACTTAAGAATTTTTAACTTGATATAAGAAACACTCTCCAAAATGTACAGAAGCTCTTATGCCTGTCTCTGTCTAGGTGACCCTATCACTCTCATGACAATTTTTTTTATTCTTTCAGCAAAATAAAAAAAGAAAGGAAAATCTTTAACAAGATGGGCTGACATAGAGGCTACAATAATGAGTCCAAGCACAGCACCAACACTGAGGATCGCACAGGATTGGGCAGTGTTTCATTCTGTTGGACACAAGGTTGCTATTAGTTGTAGGTGACTTGATGGTGTCTAACAACTGCCATTTTCTATGCTTGGAGATGTGGCAACAGATGTTCTAGCCAACCCAGCGCCTTGTGGTTTTGGCCTTTGCAGATAACAGAAACCACTTGGGTCACTCACTCTTCATTCAATATATTTTTTTTGAGCTTGAATACTGTACTAGGCCAGGGACATGCCAGTGAACTTACAGATAAATCTCTTTGCCCTAATGGAATTGGCATTCTATTGGGTGGGAGGGAGGATTAAAAAGTAAACACATTATCAAATCCTTTAGCCATCCAGTCAATTAACACTCACAGTGACTCTGCAAGACAGAGCAGAGCTGCCCCATAGGCTTTTCAAAATTTTAACCTGTACAAGGGCATGCTGCCCATCTTTCTTCCTTGTAATGACCAGTGGGTTCAAACTACTGGTTAGCAGTTGAGCACTTAAACCACTGAACCAACTCTGATTCCTTAGTAAATACAATACATAACATTGATTACTGATAATGAACTATGTAGTATGTTTGAAGCTGATAAATGCTATAATAATGATAATAAAGTAGGGCAGAATGGATAGAGGAATAAAGAGAGAAATGTGAAATTTTGAATAAGGTGGACAGGGAAAGGCATAACAAATCATATGGTGTTTTGGGAAAAGCATGGCAGGCATGCAAAGATCCTGCGATGGCCTCATGCCTAGTAGGTTTGGAGAGCTGTTGAGAAGCAGAATGAGCAACAGGACATGTAGGTCTGAGGAGCAGGTCACAGGGGATTTGTGGGCCATTGAGAGGACTCTGGATTTTATACCATGGGAAATGGAAGCATCTAGAGGATTCTGAGTAGAGCATAAATTTGACTTACATTCTACATGAAAGACATTTAACACTGAAATTTAGATGTTTAAAAAACCTTTTATGAAGCTGGCTTGACTGGACCTTATGGAACAACATGACCAAACGAGCCACCTCAGCTCTAAAAGGCTTCACCTTTAGAGGCTGAGGCTCGATCTAGGGTCAAGAGGGCTACCTGGCACCCTATCTGTCTACTGACCTCCCCAAAGCTGGTGACTGGACACTATATATGCTGCAGAATAATCTCGAATCTTCACATTCCATGGCAAGGCTTTCCTAATATTCTCTTTCAAAAGATATTTTTACTTTTTTTAAAAAAAAAATATATGTATTTTTACTTTTTTCCTAAAATGTCTCTATTTGATGGTAACTGATTCACATATAAAACTGTAGTATTGAAAGGATGTGCAGAATGAAGTTTTGAAGGGATTTACAGAATGCATGCCAGTCTACCCTGTAACACACCTGAAACTCATCCACGCAAGATACTCTATTGCTACCATCTGCTTCTAGGCCTCATAAGATGCTCCACAGATTTCTGAGCTTCTCCAGACTCTCATTACATTAGGTACCACAGTGGTAAAATTGACCATTTACCTCTCCACATCATCCTATGCCACATGGTATAAGTCCCAAAAGGATAGGAAATGTATCTATCAAGTACAAGGCCACCTTCCCAGGGTTTATTATGGTACCTGGAGATGGAAGGGAGGGAGTGTCTTCTAGCCAAACTGAGAGAAGACAGCAAACCTATCAGCCTGAGAATAGGGCTAAAAGGTAGAATTCAAACCTCCCTGAGCTTCAATTCCAGCACCTTTAAGATGTGGGCAATATTAATTTAAAAAAAAAAAAAAGTAGGCAGTATGTGTACTGCTCCAGTAGGGCTGTGGATCTGAGAACAGATGTATTTAGTATGTGTTCATCTGCCTCTCCTTCCCCTAAAGTTTCTCCCAAGGTCAAGTTTGTAGAGGAGTTGTACTTTCTGGGAACTCAGCCCTGAAGAGAGCCATAAATTCCACTGTATCCTGGGATTATGGGTCACTGGCTCATAACAGGAGGGCAGAGAGGTACTGCCTTTTCATCTAAGAGTTTTTTCCCCTAAAAGTTGGAACTAGAAAAGGCCCTCCTTCCACTCCAGACCTGCCAGGCTTGCTGGCAACAAAGCCCCTGGTTAGCAGGGCCTGGAAGCCTGATCCTGGCAGATGACCTGATGTAGCTGACTAGTAACTCAAAGATTTTTGATTTTTTGTCTTGTTGTGTACCATTGAATCAAATCCGAACGGCACAGGAGGAGATTGTCCCTCCTTCTCCAGCAAAGCATATGCCTTTGGGATTGCAGCACAGCTTCTTGCCACTAGGCCACCAGAGCTCCCCATACCTTCTGTTATAGTCTTGGTGTCAGGCTGTTATTAGCCAGGTCAGGTTTATGCTCTTCTCTGGTGATAATTAATGGTATCTCCTTTCATTCTTAGGCACCTTGTTTCTGACTAAGACTATACACACACACACACACACACACACACACACATATTCAACTAACTGGTATAGTCAGCTCTGACTCATAGTGATTCTCCATCAGGTTTCCAGAACTGTAAATGATAATGGGAAGAGACTGCCCATCTTCTCCTGTGGAGTCACTGAAGGATCCAAACCACTGGAGACACAGCCTTTCAGTTAGCAGTAACATATGCTGTGGACCACTAGAGCTCCTAGATATACTATGATCCAGGAATTATTCTAGGTGTGTTCCCAACACAATGCACACCTTTGCTTATTAAGACATATTCTAGAAACTTCATAGCAAGAAGTTTGTATTAGCTCCCAATAGGAAACTATCTAAATGCCCTTCACAAAAGGGATAAATCCACCCAGTCAGAATAGCAAAATTTAAAAGAACAGCAAGCAACAAATGCTGGTGAGGTTGTGGAGAAACTAGAACCCTTATTCACTATTGGTGGAAGTGTAAAATGGTGCAAACACTGTGGAAGGCAGTATGGCACTTTCTCAAAAAGTTGTAAATAGAAATGCCATTTGACCCAGCAATTCCACTACTGGGAATATACTCCAAAGAGACCATAACTGACACCCAAGCAGATACATGCACACCCATGTTTATCGTGGCTTTGTTCACAATAGCAAGAAATTGGAAACAACCTAAGTGCCCATCAACAAAAGAATGGATAGAGAAGCTGTGGTATATTCACACAATGGAATACTACGCTGCATTGAAAACCAAGGAATTCATGCAATATTAGTCAAAATGGGTGACTCTGGAGGACATGATGCTGAGTGAAGTATCTCAGTCACAAAAGGACAAATACTGTGTAGTGCCACTGTTGTAAAACAGGACCGACCTCGGGGTTGGGGGAAGACTGAGAAAGATAGGTTCAATAACGTATACTGAATTGAAACAGATGAGGGAGAAAACTGTTTAAAAAGGATATGTGATTAGGTATTTTTGTCATGACAGGATTCCAGAGAGAAGGCTGTATAGTGGAGTGGAGGGATTGTAAAACAAAGAATTTTTCTTTTACTTTTCCAAGTTGGTAGTGTACTAGAGGGGAAGGTTGGGAGGGGAGAAAAGTGAAACAATGAGTGAACAGAAATCCAAAGTCTCTGTAAATTTTCATTGAAATTAATAAATCATGATTCATTCATATGATGCAACTACAGTGCAGTGAGAATGAACAGTCTGCAGCCATGTTGAATAACATGGATGATTCTGACATAAAGTTGAGTGAAAGAAAACAATCCCAGAGAGGACATTCTGTATGACTCCATTTGTGTAATGCACATCAACAGGTAAAATTGAGTTAACGCGGTTAGAAACTAAGATAGTGGTTATGAAGAGAAGTAGGTAATATTCTGTTTGTTGATCTAGGGGAAGGTGACATAAGTGGATTTTGTGAAAACTCAAGCTGAAAGCTTAAGGTTTGGGTATTTTCTGTATATATGGTCAGTAATTTTACTTTTAAAATTATCCTAGTTTGGACACTTTTGTGGTTTGGACACTTTTGATAGTGTCATTCAGTGACACCTGACAAGTGTTTCTTTTCTTCCCCCTCCCATCCTGGCCTGAACCCGCCATGCTGTGTATGTTCAGCTTCCAATCTCATTGGAAAAAATCTCAAAGAACATCATTACTTATCAGGCTAATCCATGCTAGTTGTCATGGATTGAACTGTGTTTCTAAAATATGCGTCCACTGGACTGGTCCATGGTTTAGTAGTTATGTAATGATGCCATTTGCCTCTTAAATAATGATGTAATCAACCCCCATGATGTGATCAATCAGTTTTAAGAGGACTTGTTCAAGTCACAGGCCTGACTGAATATAAAGTGAGTTTTCCTGGGGTGTGATTAAATCATCTTATATCCTCCAAGAGATAAAAGGAGAAGCTCACAGAGAATTTAGTAAAAAAGATTTGGGAGTGGAATGTATCTGTCCACTGAGTTTCCCCTTGGGTGGGGGTGGGAGGAAAGACTGATAGCCAGACATTGGAGATCTCCAAGGGATACTGGACCCACAGACATTGAAAGGAGACAAAAGTCTTCTCCTAGATCTGCAACTCTAAATTCAAACTATAACAATTGGCTCACACATATTAGAGAGCTTTAGGATGGGGCAGGACAGGGCAGGGATCAGATCTGTTGTTCACAGGCTCGCTATGAGACACTAAACTCCCAACAAGAAACAAATTATGTGAGAATAAATTTGTTTGTTAAATCTATCCACCTGTGGTATTTTTGTCACAGCAACATTTGATAACTAAGACACTGAACTTTCCTTTGACTCTTAAAATCTGCAATTGACTGAGAAGCAAGGCAAACAAACCGACTGGAGAGATGTTGTGAAGAAAGAAATTTTTAATCTCTAAGGAATGCTGCGAGATACCCCAATCTGGCATAATTTTTGCATTTCCAAGCCAGGACTGGGATTGTAAGGGAAGGTACTAGTATATCAGGAAAAACAGCTTCAGTTGTTCTGAAAAAAACAAAACTTATATTCCCTAGGCATTTCTATTGGCTTCATCGAGCTATCCTTGAGGAAAGTATAATAATCTGAATCTGATCACTGGGAAATGCTTCTTGTGCTAAAAAACTGGGTCTAACATTAATTAACTTCTGTGGGCTGGCCCAGGCCTTGATCACTGAGTGATTGATGTTAGGATAAGAATTGGGTCTAGAAACTTCCTCTCCATAGCCCCTCACATAACACAAATAACACAAGGACTCCTCAAACCCATCTATCTCTTCCTTGAGCCTTTCCGGACCACCTCAGGATCCCAACAGTACTCCTCCCATTTTACTTAACATTTACCAAGTCTTCCTTTAAAAACCCCAAACCTCAATCTAAATTTCAATAGTGCCCAGGAAATGGCTTCTTATTCACTGATTTTACTCCAAGATTTCAGGCCAGTTGCTGACAGTTAGAAGGCTCGTGTTCTACCTCATGGCATCTCCTGGATTTTTACGGAGGTTTGTCTTCTACATTGCTGGTCAAGATTTCTCTAGACATGAATTTTCCCGGGACGTTCTTAATTTTATCTTCGTTCCCATCTACCTTTCTTCTTAACACCTAATGAAAGATGAAAAGAACAGAGAGGAGAGTGAATTCAGGACATACGCAATGCAGAACGCTTGGAGGTGGGGGTCAGTGGGTGGAGTTATTTGGATTTCAAGGTGTGGATAATCCTGGATGGGAACAGCCTACTTTATTTGACTACATCTTTATTTATACTTGCGTCTTCCCAGAGAGTTTGAAATGGTTTACAAAAATACACAGAATACAAGATGAAAAAAACAAGTCACTGAGGAAATCAGGACAGGGGGAAAATTAAGAATATGAAAAATACAAAGTTGGTTTGCTAGAAGTGGGCCAAAAAGTTGGCCGAGTTTTTCCACTGCCCTCTCGGGGCAAAGTCCTGTCACCTCTCTAGCTTTCTGAGAAGGAAGCCAAGGACAAGGAGGTCCGCCCTGAGTTTAGCTGTGTCCAGAGGTAGGGGCTGATAGTTACAGGGCCTTGGCCTTAAAAGCCCAAGGGGCCTACAGGACGCCTAGCCTTGTAGAAGGCTGTGCCCAGCCGGGTACTGCTCTAGGGGGAATGGCCCAGATAGAGGGTCTATGATTGTGATTGCTTTGAGGCCTGTGGCCTGAGGATGGATGGGTGGGAGTTGAAGACGCTAGCCTCCACTCAACTCCGCAAATGCGCCAGAGCTCGTCAACCATTGCCTTCCAGCCAACTTTTCTTGCGGCCTACTACGCGCGCGCTCCATTATCTGGGCACAAAGATGCAGGGAGCCGCGCGCTTCACCCCGCCCCACCCCCACCCACCGGCTCCAGACAAAGGGGCAGCCGCCCTTCCCCCAACCTCTCCCTCGCTTCCTCCTCCTTTCCCCTCCCTTCGGGCCGCCCTTCGTTGACTTCCTCTCCCCTCCAGGGGCGGCCCCGAGACTTCTCAGTAACTGCAGTTCACCTGAGCGCGGGGCGGACAGACAACGCGCGGAGCGCGGCCTCGGGGCCCACCCTCAGCCCAGGCAGGCCCTAGGCCCGCGCCCGCCCCTTTGAACCCGCTCTTTCGGCCCCTGGCGCCTTCCAGCCCTGGCGCCCCCGCCCCCACTCGGCCGAGCACGTGCTGCCCTGGGCCCAGAGCGCCATCCTACTGCCCCGGGGTGGGGGCTGGGCCCACTTCTGGCTCTGTTCCCCACCCCCACCGGAAACATTCCTGAAACATTCCTGAAACTGGGAGGCTTGGCCTCTCCTGCTCCCCACCCCCTCCACTCCAGGCTCAGGGTTTTCCTGACGTCCCCCTCCACCGCCAGATCGCCTTCTGAGGAGGGGGCTGGGCCGGGGCTTCGGCGGACTGGGGAGGAAGAAGGGGAGCAAAGAATAACATGAGTCACAGCCGCTGTGTCACCGGACCGCATTGCAATTCCCTGCCTCACGGAAGGTGTGGAAGGCCGCCTTAGGGCCCGAGGGCGGGGAGGTGCTCCCTAGAAGGCCCCGGGCCCGGCCTGCAGGGCGCTCCGTGCCGACAGCGCCTTTTTTCCTCCATCGCCCCCTCCGCCATCTTTCCACTTTGGCTTGCTTTTCATTTGAGCAACAAGTTTTTGTCAAGCCTGGCGCTAGGCGGCCCAGGCGTGGCGAGTATGGCGTACGTAAAACTCAGCCCTTGCCCTCAAAGAGCTTCCAGGCAGCCCCTTACCTACGTTTTAAAATAAACCTAGAGGTCCAGGGCACACAATGAGAAATCTTGCCCTCAAATGATCAAGCCACGTCATCCAAAGTACTATCTCATCACGTGAACTAGTCAGTTTGTTTGAAGGCTACAACTTGATAGAGTTCACCAGTGACCACTAGTAAATGACAATTCCTTGGGTTTCCCTAGGGTCACACTTGTATTTCATCAGCCAACCAGATGCTGGTTGACACGGAAATACAGAAGCCGACACCTGTCAACCCCGGAGAGTTATGAGCAGTGTATCTGGGCAAACTGGGGACGATTAGGCCTCGTAAATGTCCAACAGGTTCACTTCACTCTCCCTTACACCTTGTGGACTCCACAGGCGCAAACGCCCAACCGAGAGATCAAGACTCAAGTGTTAAGATGGCCCCTAGAGGTGAACTAGGTACTCCAGTTCCGGAGCAGGGGAGGAACTGCTCTTGCCCTAACGTAAAGCTCCTTCCCGATTTTTCTGTGTTCCTTGGCAGTATCCCCATGCCAGAATTGTGACGAGTGAGTGGGCTATTGCTTTGGGTTCCCAATCCAGGCCTCGTCCCCCGACGTCAGGAACCGTAAACTCCTCCCACAGTGAAAACCGACCCGCGCGGCGGGGGATAGCGGGCGGCCGCCCTTTTAAATCCCCGGGCTCATTTGCATGGCCCCGCCCCCGTAGTGACACGGCTGGCGCGGGCGGGCCCGTCCCCCCCCTGCCCCTGGGTCGCTCTTTTTAAGCTCCCCTGAGCCGGGGCTGCGCTCCTCTAATTGGGACTCCAAGCCGGGGCTATTTCTGGCTCTGGCGCAGCTCCAAGAAGGCGTGAGTTCGCGGCCGCTCCGGTGGCTTCCTATTTTTTTTTATATCTAGAATTTAATTAAATTATTTATTTTCTGAGGCCGCGCACGGGCCGTGCCTAGCTTCCTGCCCCTCGCCATCCTTCGGGGAGGGGGGAATATTCTCCCCCTTTTGGATGTGACATATAAATACCCCATGGGGGCCTAGGCGGCGAGCACGCGGCAGTGGCAGACTCTGAGCGCCTCTGCTCTCTCCTGGTTTCAGATCCGCATTTGCTACCGGCGGCGGCGGAGCCAGGCCGGTCCTCAGCGCACAGCACCGTCGCTCCCGGCAGCCCAGAGCGCGC
>NW_006399767.1:27643188-27667399 GCF_000299155.1 Elephantulus edwardii | reverse complement strand
AAAGCGCGCGGTGGGGGAGGGGGCGCGCGTCTGCGGCGAGCGCGAGTTGTGCACCCGGCAGAGCCCGGTGCACCTCGCGCGGCGGCCGCACTCGCCCGAGCCCGGCTGGGAAGGTGGGCAGAACAGCAAGCTACCGCGCCGCGGGAGAGTGGAGGGGGGAGTCGGGCTCCCCTCGTAACCTGGGGAAGTTCTAGAAGTGAGGGGGATGGGCCAGCACCCCGCAATTCGCCCTTAACTCCCTTCGCCCTTTCTCTTAGTCCCTCTTCCGCAGATGAGGCCAAATCGCAGGCCTGGGTTTGGGGCTTCACCCTGACCCCACCTCTAGCCTGGCTCGCGCCTCTTCAGCCCCCAGGGCCGGGCCTGCCCTCCGCCCCCACAAACTGGTTTCTCTGCTTTGCTGGGTGCTGTTGGAACTAGTTCCCTTGACTCCCCGTTTCTATTCTTTTGGGGGTATTTTGCGTGAGGGAGCAGAGCGAGGTGGCTTTCTTCCTCTCCTGCGCCCGCGCGCGCGCCAGGTTTCCTGCCCCAAGGCGGGCTTGGGTGCCCCCTCTGGCAGGAAATGGGGCCGGGTGCACCCGCGTGGCGGTGCATGCGGTCGGGGTGCGCCGGTTTCCCGCGCCTGCAGGAGTAGTCTGCCCCTCCCCCCGCTCGTCCAGGTTCCCAGTCCCGCCGTCTGGCCTGGCCTGCAATGGTCGAGTGTAGGCACATGCAGAGTCACCCAGGGGAGTGGTCTGTATCAGGGGACGACAGAGACGGAACCAGCCTTCAGGTGGGGAAGAAAAGTGCGGCGGGCGGGTGCAGTGGCCAGAAATCTACTCGAGTATATGCTGGACAACTTGCTGTGTGACCTTGGACTACTCATCAAGCCTCTCTGGGCCATTTTTCCTTTGGAACACAAGAAGAACTGCCTCAGATTATTCTAGGGTTATTTTTGCAAACATAGTGAATGTACAGGATTTGAGGCATACTTCATTGAGACCCAAGCAGAATTTCTGCTAATGGAGACACTAAACTTGGTCGCTAAATGTGCCTTCTCGAAGTCAGACCTCCAGGATGATGTTCAGAAACAGGTGGAAGAGAGAAGCATTTCTTGGCCTCTCTAAAGAAGGCCTCGGGTTTTCATTTTGGTCTTAAGAGCCTGGCTGGGAAAGGGGTGTGAGTAGATTAAAGGGTCTCTAGCAGTAAGGGGCGTGGGGATAAGAGCTTCCAGGGAGAGGAGACCCACCAGGATGCCCAGCCTCTGGGATTCAGGCCTGGCTAAGCTCAGCTGGAACCCCGTCTGTAAGGGGAGGGGGGCCGGCAAACCTCATGTGAGGTCAGCCCTCATTTAGCTGATTAATTTTGATGTTTAGTTTTTAAGGGAGACCTGTGGCGTAATATAAGATTCTAATCATTGCCTGTAATTACAGAGCAGGCCAAGCCACTAATGACGGAGCAGGATAAATCACTAACCACCTTGTTTAAAAGGGTCTCCAAGTCTGAAATATTACAAAATAGAATGATTACTAAGACAAAGTCCCGCCGTCTGGCGGGCCTCTTGATACTTGAGGATGGGGGCCTCGGGCCCTCCAGAAAGTCACAAGTTTACAGAAATGTCTGGTTTTTTTCTTTGGTTAAAATTTGGAATTACTCAAAGACCTAAAAAGATGATAAATTCTCATTTTGTCTAGAGTGAAGATTCTCTTCTCCCCCTCCCCCGGTGCCCATTATTAGAAAAGGAAGATTGAGCTCAGTGTGGAGTGTAGTTGAGTCAGGTACCTTGTTTTACTACCTTGTTTTTTAAATGGAAAGAGACGTTGAGGCTCGTAGATCCACCCTTCACCAAAGGCAGGCATACTGGTTATTGAGGAAGTATACCAGGTTTCCTTATTTCCCTGTCTGTAACAGGGAGTAAGGATGGAGATGTGCAGGTTGCAATCTTGTCTCAGGAAGAGGCTCTAAAATAGTTTACATATTCTTGTAGTGGGTGATTTAGACACTAAAAATTTATGGGACTGATTAAAACAAAACAGATGTAAGGTGCCAAAAAAATGACCAAGTAGGATGGGAGTGAGGCCTGCTAGGACCCCCTAGGGCTTGGGTAAGGTCTGTCAGAGTCTCTCAGTTGTAGAAATCTCTTCTCTATTAAACATCAAGGAGAAAAAACATCATCTGACTCTTGCTGTGGAGCTTTCAGGGGTGCAAGCACCCTTTCCGCTTTCCTTCCTTATCTTTGGCATTTCAGCCATGTCCCTATCTTTTTTTCTCAATTGTCCCTATCTTTTAATCCTCTGGAGTAGAGAACTGCTTGTGGAGTCACCCATGCTGACCATGTGATTGGCTGTGGAGTGTCATGGTTGGACCTTTGTGGGTTTGTGCTTTTTTTTTTTTTTTTTGTTTTTTTTGCCTTGAGTCTTAAACTTTGCCAGGTAGGTTATATTGTTGATAGATTGGGGAGGGGATTGATATAAATGAGAGGTTTGGTGATTACTTGGCCACCAGATCCTTTGCTCCTGTGCCTGTTCTCAAGTACTCAAGACCTTGGGTTCCTTGTTAAGAGAAAAAAAGGTCGAGCTGCTGCCTACAGAGGGAGGGATCTCTCAGTGTGTTGGACCCACACCTTTGCTCCAGGGTGGCCTCAACCCACATAGCCAGATCTGTGGGCTGGCTGTGCCTTGTGGGCCTGCACTGGGACAGGACAAAGAAGCCTCTGAACAGGAGATAAGGAGTAGAATAGCACCAACAGTCCTGCCCCACCTTCTGGCAGTATAGTGGGGGAAGGCTAAACCCTCCATCCTGGCAGAGGGAAGATCCCTGGGAGCAAGTCAAGTTTCCGGAAGAGTATCAGTGGTGAAAAGCAGGTAAAGGGTGATAGTTTGTTTAAATTTTTTTTTAACTGCCCTGCAGCATCCCAGCCATCTCTCCATCAGCTCCATTGAGAAAGGAAGATGAGCGAATCAAGCTCAAAGTCCAGCCAGCCTTTGGCTTCCAAACAGGAAAAGGATGGCACTGAGAAGAGAGGTCGGGGTAGGCCACGCAAACAGCCTCCGGTGAGTCCTGGGACAGCGCTGGTAGGGAGTCAGGTGGGTGTCTGAACTTTCGCTTTGCTTTTACAACTCTTTGGGCTAGGGAGGTGGTGGGTGTCTCAACAAGTGAAATGGGGACTGGTCACAGTCATCCTTGTGTATGTGTTCTCTATATACACATGCACACACAAAGGAGCTAGCCTGTGTTAGTGTCCAATACACACCTCTGTGTCTGTGGTCAGCCTCCTAAGACCTATGGGGAGATTGGCTGAGGGAATCTGCCATAGACCAATACTTTATTTATTTATATATTGGGTTTTTTGTGTGTACTCTCCAGTCATATCTGCCTGGTAAAGGAGTCTCCTCCAGCAGAGCATCAGGTGGATTCGAACTGCTTATCTCTGGGATTGCAGTGTAGCTTCTTGCCACTAGGCCACCAGAGCTCCCTTAGACCAGTACTTTTAGAAGAAAATAAAAATTGTTGAAAGATGGTATAAACGTATGTGTATATATACACACAAACACAAGGCTAAAATTATTTCTTGTTTGAGCCAATGCACAAAAAACTGTGCTCAATTTGCTATAAAAGTTTCTAAGAATGAGAGTTGGACAATGAATAGGGAGGAAAGAAGGAGAATTGATGCCTTTGAGCTCTGTTGCTGGAGAAGAGTATTGAATGTACCATGGACTACCAAGAAAACAGATTCATCCTAGAGAGGATTAAACCAGGCTGCTCCTTGGAGGCAAGGATTCTGGGGCTTTGCCTGACATACTTTGGACATGTTCTAAGGAGAGACAGGTCTTTGGAGAAGGACATCATGCTGGGCAGAGTGGAGGGACCGCGCAGGAGGGGAAGACCCTCTATGAGGTGGATTGATTCAGTGACTGGGATAATCGGGATGGGTGTGTCAGAGGCAATGAAAATGGCACGGGATAGAGCAGGGTTTAGGGCTGTTGTACATAGGGTCGCTATGAGTCGCAAATGACTCGACGGCACATAACAACAACAACAACTACAAATTCCTGTACTTACTTTTCCCGTCTCCTCCCTGCCTCTGTTTGCAGGATAGTCAGTAGGGTTGGGCTCTGTAGATGGAATTAAGGCCCACGATTTAGAATTATGCTGAGAAAAGAGGAAGACCCTTGGAACTTTCCTACCACCAGTAAGGTGCCACAGGGTTGAGAAAGCCAGCTGGCAGTCTGGGGCACCCAAGGGAGCTAGGCCTTTTGTGGGGAAACAGTGTTATAAAGAGGACATAGTGTTTTGTTTTGTTTTTCATAAACAGCTGTCTCCCAAACAGGAAGATATTTGTGAAGCCTAGTTTTGATCCTTCTCTGGGAAGAAACACAAGAAATCGAGGGTGGCTTGCTTCTTAAATGTGGAGGCCTTAGTCTTCCTAGCCTGTAAGAAGGCAACTCCTGTATTGACCAATTTCTGAATCTTTGTGTTACATGGAAGGAACTCTGAAGTCTATAAAGGAGTTGCACCGTAAACCCAAAATTGGCATCTCCCTTGTGGTTTAAATCCACCAATGGCTCAATTTTCAATGCTGTTTACAGCTAGTCTCCTGAAAACTTGTTGGAGAGTCAACTAGCCATGAGTTGGTTCTGGTTCAACAGCATGAGCTCTGAAGACTCAGTGTGTATTAGAATTTGGCTGCCTACAGTCATGTGAGGATGGCTTCATTTTTTCTTTTCTTTAGCCTTCTCACTATCTTCTTGCCTCAAAAGGTGGGGACTTTTGGCACAGGGGAATTGTATTGTGTCATCCATGCAAACAGGCATAGTAGAATGATCCTGTGGGCAGCTGCCCCTCAGAATCAGCAGCTGATGAGCCTTTATTGCTCAGCTCTATGCTTTATGCACCAAGCTTTCTAGTCTGCCTTGAGAATAAGAAATTTCAGTGTCAGATCTGAGAAATTGGGGGTTTTAATTTCCTTTCCCCTGAGAAGCAGGGGAGAGTCCAGATTTACGGGGAGGGGGGATCTTTTTTTTACATCCCTGACAGTTTTAAATATGTACCACCTGAGGGTGGACAGTCCAGTTAGCATCTGATCATGACCCCATTATGTAATTTTTCTGCAAGGTAAGGCTTGTCACCACTTTACAGATTGAGAAGCTGAGGTTCAGACATTTAGCATAAGCCCCGGGGTCAGGGTATTCCAGCCAGTTGTGACAAAGCTGCCTAACAGTATCTTTCTATCACAATCATTCTGGGCCTTATCCTCAGGGAAGCAAGAGAAAGTATGAAGATCAGACTGAGGTCTTCTACCCAGAGAGTTTTACCTGCTATGGTTTCTGAATTCTAGGGTTTTCTGGCTTAACTTTGCTGCTGGAGGCCTTCTAAAGTGGATGAGATAGATAGATAGATAGATAGATAGATAGATAGATAGATAGATAGATAGATAGATAGATAGATAGATAGATGGATGCCCATTGCACCCCTCTATCTCACTGCCTTGTCTGTTCTGCAGAAGGAGCCCAGCGAAGTGCCAACACCTAAGAGACCTCGGGGCCGACCAAAGGGAAGCAAAAACAAGGGTGCTGCCAAGACCCGGGTAAGACTCCCAAGGAAGGAGAAATCCATTGTTGTGTAGTGGTGGCTGCAGCCATAGGGGTGATTGATCATGGACTGGCTTGTCCCTCTTAATTCTGTAGACTGTTTCTGGCACACACAAGAAAGCAGGTGACTGGAAATCCCACCTTGCATGGGCTTGGTCCTGTGTAGGGCCAAGGGAACATGAAGTCACATCTGCTTCTGGGGAAAAGGCAAAATAGGGGAGAGGACGCAGCTCTTCTGTCCAGTTAACTGAAATAGAATGCTCCATTCTGTCCTGGGGTCTCAGAGCAAGAGGAGATGTGGGATAAGCAGTGAAGGCCAGATGCATGGGAGCCTCAGAGCTTTTCAGAAAAGTTTTGTTTTTTATTTTTTTCCTAAAACACGACTCATATCCTCTGAGTCATGGGTGGAGGGAATGGGGGGCGTTTGTGTTGAGGGTCGGGGTGTGGGGGCCGGTGGATGGTCCAGTCATCGCCAGCTGGGCTGGAGTGAGCATCCTGGGCTGCCTTGATCAGGGCTGGGCAGTTCCCTCCTCTTTGTGCCTGCCCCTCCCCATTGCCTTTCTCCCTGACCTGGCACATTGGGCATTGAATTTGACTGGGGCATTTGGACTTATTAGATCTCTTTTACCCTCTAGAAAACCACCACAGCTCCAGGGAGGAAACCAAGAGGCAGACCCAAAAAACTGGTAAGTGAGGGAGCATCTGCTGCTTATCACCTTAGCACTTTAGGTGGGGGAAGAGGGTTAAGAATGGGTGATGCCAGGTCAAGGAGACGTGCAGTGGAAAGACTCCTGCCCCACAGGCCATGAGTATGAGACAGCACAGAGTTTACAGAGATCTAGGGAGGGGAAGGGGGCTTGTCCAGGGCCCACCAAGGTGCCCAGCACTCAGAACTGAGCCTCCAGATGGCCCTGCCCTCCCTACCTCTTGCCCCCTCTGTTCATAGAACAGTAAGGAACTAAGGCCAAAAGTGAGATTTGGCCCCACTGAGGCCTTAAGGGGAAGGACAAAAGTAAGGAGGGAAAAATAGTAAAAGATTTCAGCCCTGGGGGGGGCCAGTGCTCCCTGAGACTGAAGCATGATCCCATCACTCCTGATGTAGTGACCCAGGTGTTCGCTATCTTGGAGCCCAGATCACTGGTGGAGGGCGTGGGTGGGCTACTTCCAGGGGTGCACTGCAGCTTGGGGAGTCCCACCTTTGTTCCTCTTGGCCTCAACCTACCCCCTCAACTCACTGAGACACTCATTCCTCTAGTTGAGCCATTACTAGGGTTAGGGTGGGGTTAGGGGGTGCTGGCTGAGACCCAAGAGTGAGTAACAGGAAATAAGTTATTTTGGAGTTTGTGCCTGGCACGGGGGCTGTGGGCCCATGTGGTGTCCCAACATTCCCGCCTAGTGAGTGAGCCCCTCAGCACACTTCCCCTTCCTCCCCACCCTGGCCTGGGGTCAACCTGCCATTACCACAGAACTGCCTGCTGCTCCAGCCCAACTCTGCCCTGCACCTGCCTTACATGTCAGCACCACCTGGTAGGGGGCCCCTTACTTTCTAGTCACCCCTCCACATAGTTCTGCTATACACCCAGTGCTCCTCCTGACAGGCTTAGGGGCTGCAGGGGGTCTGGCTTCTGGTTATATGTGTGCAAGGAACATGCGTGTGTGGTTCCCCCCCTTCTTTAAATTCCTCCTTTTTTATGAATGAAATCCGGCCATGGAGGTTGCTGAGTCATCCACACACTCAGCCCTGACTCATCTCGTCCCCCTTCTAAGAGCCAGGGAGTACAGGCAAGATGGGGGCGAGTGTGGCCTACACCCCTCCCCTGAGCCAGCCCTCGAAGCCCCCTCCTAGGCCTCTGAAGAGGAGGGGCCAGCCAGTCCTTGTTCTGACTGACTGCCCTGCCTTCCCACCCCCACCTGCAGGAGAAGGAGGAGGAAGAAGGCATCTCGCAGGAGTCCTCCGAGGAGGAGCAGTGACAGACGCACCATGCAGCCTGCTCCCACCCAAGGAGCCGTTTCCTTCCGGGGCTGGACAGCTTTGCTCCGCTCCCACACCCCCATTTCTGCCCCCAGGCCCACGCATCGCCAACCCCTCCCAGGCACCACCACCTCCTACGCCTCACACCACACACTACACAGCACACCAGCGCTGTAGGACCCCCCACAGCTGAGTGGGGAGCAGTTTTCCCTCAGTTCAGTGTCCAGTGATTCCTTCTGAGCGAGCACACACCACCCCTTCCCTCCTGGACAAGGCTAATGCCCACTTAGCCGCACCTGCATCTGCTGTGCCCTCATCCTCTCGGATGGGGACATTGCTGTCTGGGTCCCTCTGCTCTTCCCTCTGGCTCCCTTTAATGGGGCCTGGATGGACTCCCCTGGCCTTAAAGGGGCCCAAGCACCCCATATTCTGACATGTCCCCCACTGAACTTTACTGGTAGCAGCAGGTGTGACCAATGAGGGGGGACTTTGGCCTGAGTGTGTCCCAACCTGTCACCAGATGGGTCTCACACCTTCCTCATTTATTAGGTTGGACAGTGACCCTCCACTGGGACTCATGAGGGCAGGGATTTGAGCCCTTTCCTCCTCCTGCGTGGGGGTCCTAAGCCACCATTTATATAGTGGGCTCAAGGAGGCGCAGGATTCCCTGGGGCAGCCACTTTAAGGTGGTCTGGGACCACCACACACTATCTGCTACCACTCTAGGTTTATTTCTCCATTCTTCAAATGGGGCACTAACACAGGAGCTAGCCTTGCCCACTCCCACCCTTCCTGCTCCTCCCCAACCCCCAAGGTTCTGGTTCCATCTTTTCCTCTGTTCACAAACTACCTCTGGACAGTTGTGTTGGGTTGTTTATTTTGTTTGTTTGTTCAGTGTTTCATTCTTAGACATCCATCATCACTGCTGCTGCTACCAGTGCCAAATGTCCATCCTCATTGCCTCCCCCTGTACCCCCACACTCCTCCCCAAGATGCTCATCAAGGGGAAGGGGCTGGGGCACAGCATGCTGGGTTACAATTACCCCAGACCCAGGGAAGGTGGGGCCCTGCCCCTAGGATGCTGCAGCAGAGTGAGGAGGGGTGGCACGTGTTGACCGGTCAGGGTGTAGGTACACCCTCTCCCCTGGTTCTGTTGGGGAGGGGGTAGCCATTATTTGTCCCAGCCTGGGGCCCCCCTCTGGTTTCCTATTTGCAGTTACTTGAATAAAAAAATATCCTTTTCTGGACTGGAGCCTTTTCTGTCATGGGTGCTCCCAAAGCCTGAAGTACAGTTGGAACCAAAAGCATATAATGGGTGGTTTGGAATAATAGCACTAGGATTAGTTTAGGAAACAGAAGGAACACCACACCTATAGCCACAAAACATTTTATTTACAAAATATATATACTGAATACTATACATCAGGTTCTTTGTCACCATGGAAGTCACTCCAGAGCCCTCTTGGGAGTCTATTGCCAAAGCCAAGTTAGGGAAGTCTAGAAAAGTAACCAGTCAGTTCTGACTTGGCTACCTCATATGTGCTTCTAATTGGGAAGGAGATTGCCAGGTCTTTGGCCTTCCATAACCACTGCAGCCTACCTAGTGCATTAACCTTTTGCATCACTCAGACTCTACATAAAAGCCCTCTCAGTCACCTTTGCCTTGAGGGAAAACCTGTCAACACTTGAGAGCTCAGAAAGGGCTGAAAGTAGGAACTGCCTGTTTGCATGGGCTTAGAAAATGGGTAGGTGGGAGAGAAAGAACATCCAGTACCCAACAGAAGTTGGGTGGGCACAAGGAGAGGGGAAGAGAAGCAGTCTATGATCCCCTAGAGCCCAAGGCTCAGGAGATGAAGCCAAGGGGTCTGTCTGTTCATGTCTTCACGTCCAGCAAGGGCATCCGCTTGTGCTGGTAGCCACTCTGCCAGCCATGTACCACCTGTAGAGGAGTAGACTAGTTCATTAGGCTGGCCTCTGGCTTTGGGAATCAATGATGAAATTTTGGAGGAAGCATCCTAATACAACCCCAAAGGGAAAGGTCAAGGGCAGGACCAGGCTAGGGGATGGCACTGCCATCCTAAAAGCATGTGGTTTGAATTCCCCAGCTGTTCTGCAGGAGAAAGATGGGCAGTCTCCTCCCATTAACTCCATTAAGACTTAGAGCCTGGGAAACCCAACGTCAATTCACGACTGCAGTGAGCCAGAACACATCAGCGTCCTACCTCTGCCTTGGTTCTCCTTGCCACCAGAGTGCTTGCTCACCTTGGGGTCTCCCACATCAGAAAGCAGCTCCTGCTCAGCCTCGTGCAGCTCCTCAGCAGGGTCATAGCTGTACATGGGGAGCAGGTGGTGTCGAAGCCGGTCCACCCTAGGGAGACAGGTCTCAGCATAGGGGCCTGTTCCCCTCACAGATGGCCTGCACCTGGCCTGCCACTATGTGAGGACCATTTCTCAAGCCTTAGCTATTCTCAGGGCAAGGAAACACTTTGTTTAAAACAAAACACAAAAGCTCCAGCAATGATTTTCCCCCTAAGTTGAGGCTTGGCAGGAAAACCTAACCTCCAGTGTAGGGCATTTTTCAGGATTATCAGAAGGGCTGAGGGATGTCCTATATATATATATGCAGAAAACTCAGATCCTATGGGGAGAAATTTCAGAACGTCTGCAAGCTAGCACTGGACAGGGTACCCACACAAAGGACACTCACCGCTTTTTCTTCTGTATATACATTACCTGTAACAGAAATGGCACTTGGAGTTGCTGAGTCCAGGAATGCCCACCACCAGCAGGGGCCCACTTCCATGCCTTCATTCACCTGCCACACCCCATCCCCTTAATAGCAGGATGGCCGAGAGACTGCAGATTTGCACAAGGCCCATCCAGTCCCACCTTAGTGAAAGTGTATGTGGAGGGCTCCTTACCACAGCCATCACCACCCCTACCAGGGTGATGAGGAAGAAAGGCCCCAACACGTAGCCCACCATGGAGTCACTGTTGGCCTGGGGGACATTGGGCACTGTGCTGTTACTCATGACATCGGCAGTGACAGCCCAAGTCGGAGAGCCAGGTAGTGAGCATGGGCTGTATGGTCCCTTGGGAGGGCGCCTCCACTGGGCTCCCTGGGAAGGAGGAAGGAAGGTTAACCATTTTACTTGAGGCCGATGTCCAAACTCTGGACTCCTCCCCAGAGCTGGAGATACAGAAAAACTTTTATGTCCGACTCTAGAACTGGAGTCCTCCAGGCAAGCATACTGGGTTGCGACGCCCCCCTCCTTCACCATACTCAGCAAACCTTTAAGGTAAAGAACACCAGGTGAAGATCCAGCCCTGAGTCCTGCCCAGTTGTGATACCTGAATCAGGATGGTGCTCAGCTCAGGAGGTGGCGGCTAACTAAAATGCTTGATTTTCAGGTCCCAACTAAAGTACTGACTGCTGCTCCAAACTCCTTGGGGTGCTGAACAGCTGGCACCCGTCCACTGGGGCAGGTAGAGAGATGAGGTACAAGAGGGCCCTGCCCTGCAACCTCTGCAAGAGAATTTGAAGGCTCTGGCCTGTATCCAGATCTAATAGCCCAGGGTTCTGGTGTTCTGGTCCATCTGTGCTTTGACTCTCAGGCCTTCTTGTCCCTGTGTCATCTAAGGTATATGGCCTGGACCCCCTCTCTCATTTGGCTCATGTGCTAGGGTGTTCACTTTCAAGTGGGTAGAGTACTGACTGATGTCACCTTTGGTCCCCACCCGCGGCTTGCTCTGGTCCTTCCTCTTCTTTCAGGGGCTGATGGGCCAGAAGTGGGAAGGGTCAGTTCCCCCTGACAGATACATGTAAGAGATAGCTGTCTGTGGTTGCTACAAATTGCTCAAGGCCACACTAACCCAGGTTCGCCTGGGTTTCCAAGGGAAAGGCAGGAGCTACCTGCTCCTGTCTCCGAGGCACTCGGTTTGCCTGTACGCAGTCGCGTGCTCACCGTCCCCGATCACGATGGGGACATGCCAGAGGAGGGTAAGTTGTCAGGCCGCTCCTAGGATGCTGGCCAACAGCAGCGGGAGGTAGCTCCCACGGCACTACGAAGCTTAGGCCAGGGGTGCGCTGAGAGCGCAGGCAAGGGGCTGCCCTCTGCCCGCCCATCTTGGCAATACTCCAGGCGTGGATTCGTGCGCCCACTCTCCAGTCCCACAACCCTGCCAAGCCGGGCATGCCTTACCTCCCGCCGCTGCAGCCCCGACAGGAACGCCCTCGGCTCCAGGGCCCCGGAAGAACCAGCAGGCGCGTGATCAAAGGACCCGGGGAAATGGGCGGGGCCTCAGCGCGGGGATGTAGCCAATCCGGTAACGTAGGGCGGAGCGGTTCGGAGACCTCTGGAATCACCAATCTTGAGTCGGCGGGGTAGGGAATGGGCGGTGCGAAGACAAACTAGAGTGGTCTAGAGTGCAGGACTTACCCCGCAGCGGCAGGGGGCAGCCGAGGGCTGCGCTGTCGGGGAGGAGGGTTGAGGAGAGTGCGCGATTTCCCGGCGTCCCGCGGGTCCGGCGGGGATCCTGGATGCCGGAGTTGTGATCAGGCTCTAGGCTTAGTTTCTCTGTAGCGCATCCGAAAGAGGTCTGGTGACCTTGTGGAGAGAAGCTGCGCTACAATCCCAAAGGATTCGAGGCCACCAGGGGAGAGAGATGAGGAGTCTCCACCTATGCGTATAACTGCCTCTGAAAATCTAACAGAGGGTCGGCTATGGTTTGATTCTGACTGTGGTACACAACAACAAGTGCATCTGTTAGAGAGCTCTGGCAAGAAGCTGCTCAGCAATCCTGAAGGGGTGCAGGTCGAGGCCACCAGCTACTCCGCAGGAGATTTGCAATCTCCTCCCATGCAATTAACTGCTGCTGAAAATCCACCAGAGGCAATCTCCTCCCATGCAATTAACTGCTGCTGAAAATCCACCAGAGGTTCTGACTTTACACAAGTGCACCTATCTGGTTGTATCCATGTCGCTAACCTCTCTGGTTGGAGCCCTAAGACAGAGACAACCACGCGCTGACGTTTAGCCCAAGACCTGCACTAGTGTTTTTGAATACTCCAACCTTCCTCATGCTGTGCTTAGCAGATCGTCGACTCAGGTGAGTTAGCTCAGTAGGACTTCAGGCTATCTGCGCCTCAGTCTTAACATCTGTAAAACAGGCTGTTTTGAGAATTACATGAGTAAACACCATGACATAATGTGCACTGAGTATTGTTACCTGCCTCTTTTTTACTTCTTTCTAGTTTAGGGTAGTTTCAGATGTGGCAGAAGAACGAGGATATTAGGCCATTTGCTAAGCAGGTATGTTTAGGTGAAAGTTTTTGTGAGTTGATAATTACACTTATTGGAAAAAAATCAGAATTAAAGTGGCATGTTTTAGTCATGTCAATACTGTGGTTATGATATTACACCATAATTTTGGATCTATATTTACAGAAGCTAAATCACTGCTAAATGAAACTAGTGCTGTTATATCTGGAGGAACATTCTTCCACTTTGCACACCACTCTTCGTCAATGTGCTATATGAGGTAACCTGGATTTGCTATGATGCTGAACCTTGTGTGATGGGGATATCAAATACCAGAATGGTTTCCCATTGTGGACAGTGTTTGGTGGAGCTCCCAGTTGTAAACTGGCTGGAAAGCATGAATGGTAGCCACTTCTTAAACCACATGCCTCTGGAAACTCTATGAACTTGGAGAAACAACAATAGCTATGGAAAGGCATTAGGTCTTTTGTTCATAGAGTCACCATGAGTCAACCTCAACTCGACAGCAATCAACAACAAGAAGCCAAGTTTAGAGTCTAGAAACTAAGGTACACCTGATCCAAGTCATCATATCAGAGAGCTGGACAATGACTAAGGGGACAGAAGAATTGATGTCTTTGAGTTATGGTGCTGGAGAAAAGTATTGAATATACCATGGACCACCAGAACAATTAGGTCTGTCTTAGAGAGGATCAAACCAAGTTTCTCCTTGGAGGCAAGGATTTTGAAGCTCTGTCTGACCTACTTTGAGTACGTGGCCAGGAGAGACCAGTCCTTGGAGAAGGACATCATGCTTGGAAGGGTAGAGGGACAGTGCAGGAGAGGAAGACCCTGGGTTAGATGGGTTGTTTCAGTGACTAGAGTCATAGGGTTAAGTGTGTCAGAAACTATGAAATTGGATTAAGATAGAGCAGGGTTCAAAGCTGTTGTGCATGAGTCGTTATGAGTTGGAGTCGACTCAATGGCACATAACAACAAGAAGCAAAGTTTAAAAAGGATTGTTATTATTTCTTTTTTCTCCCATTTACTCTCTTCTTTCATGATTTTTTTTTAAATGGAAAAAAGCAGGTATGGGGATAAAGAGTAAGGGTGGGAACAGAAGACTGAGGATGGGTAGGGATGAAATTGCAGGATTGCACAATTTGGTGGGTAGAGGGAGTTGGTAAAGGAAATGAGAAAAATCTGGTGGGGACCAGAAAAGACAGGGTAATGGTGGGCATAGTCCAATGGTGATTAATTTTTTTTTTTTTTAACAAAGAAATTGTCTTTTCCATTTGTGGGTTTCTCATTTGGGAATGGGGTGCAGACTGTCTGGTTGCTTCATCCATGCTGAATGGGGTGTTGAAATGAAGGGAAAGGGGAGCCCACTTTAACACTTGTGGTCTTGAGTTTAAGCTGCATGCCTTCTTGTACAGTTAGAAGATATTTTCCTGACATTTCTGCCCTCTGGACTGCAAAGTGTTTGTCTGGGTGGGTCCAGTGGTGGTGGCTCCATCCACCTCCACTTCCTTAGCTGGCAGTTATGTTTCCCTTTTGTTTCTGAAACTGGGTGCAGGGTTCAGCTCTGGAACAAGATTCAGTGTTCAGGTTACCTATAGGAAAGGGAGCAAATGTAGAGAGAACAAACTTGAGAGTTACAAAGAGAAAGGCTTTGAAGGTGTTACTTACAGATGTACTGGAGGAGGAGAGGGAGGAAAATGCCTTAGATTAAAATTCCTCATACGCACCAGGCAGCTCTCCCCAGCAACCTGATGGTTCTCCCCAGAGGCCGGGCAGCTCTCCCCAGGAGCCAGATGGCTCTCCCCAGGATTGCTATTATTTCTTACAAGTGCATGTGAACCTGCAGTTACTTTTATATGTGTTTCTGGTTTTGTACCAACTCTCCTCAAAAGAAACCAACACAAAAATCCATCACGCTTTCCCAAAATATAACTTTTGAAATAGTCTGTACCTACATTGTTTACTTCTTGTCTCAGATAGATTTTAATCTTTAACTGGGAAAAGCCCAAGCCTCTGGTACATGATAGAACTAAGAACCTAAATATTCCAGCAGCTGACCAGGTTAGAGGCCCTCCTGAGTCTTAGTAGGAAGTACTGGAATACAAAAGATGACCTGGGTCTCTATACCTTACCAGAACCTTTGGGGAGTCCTGCACACACCACCCCCTCCAAAGCAGCCAGTGGCATGGACTTGGTTTGGCCACATGTTTCTGGTTGGGTAGATCCATTTTCAGCAGGTCCCTGTGAGAAAGCTGAACAAGGGTTGAGCAGAGGCTGATCCAGTTGGAAGCCAGAGGGCAGTTAGGAATTCTGGTCTCTCATTCTCAGACATCATCTGACTGGAGACTGAGGGATAGAAGGAAAGAAATTAGAGGAATGCCTGGGTCTAGGGGTTCCAGGTAACCTTCCTGGTAACCTTAGACCTCTGAATTTAGATAATAGGAGGCTACCTACCCTACGCTTTTTTCAGAGCTGAGGGCATAGGAGGAGAAGAGACTATATCCCCAGGCAGAGCCTGGCTTGGCTTGCAGAAAAGTTGGGGACAACTGTTGTTGTTTTTCTTGTTTTCTACTAGTTTATTTACAGAATTTGAATATAAATTCAAACAAATTCTTTCAATTTGGGGGCAACTGATTATTCAGAGCCCACAGTCCCTTGGCTTCCTATACAAGTCCCCATTGAGACTCAGTTACCATCTGCAGAGCATCTTACCTCACCTAAGGCTAAATCTCATTTAAGATCCCTCTAAGTTGGCAAAAAAACAAACAAGTCTGTCCTGGAATGGTGGAACCAGGTTGCTTCTTGGAGGTAAGGATTTTGAAGCTCTGTCTTAACCTATTTTTGGGTATGTTGCCAGGAGGGATCAGTCCTTTGAGATGAATATGCTTAGAAGGGTCAGCACAGAGGAGGAAGACCCGATGAGATGGATTGACACAGTAATTGTGGCAGTGTATGTCACAGGTATGTCACAGACAGTGAGGTTGGCTCAGGAAAGGTCAAAATTCAGAGAATGGTTCATTGGGTTGTTCTGAGGCCAAGTCAGCTGGATGGCACACATCAACAATAGGAACATACTCCATGTTGGTTATAAAGAGTTTGAGTCCCAATGTCAAAGACCTAGCATGCATTTACTTATCCCGAAGACAGAGCATCTTTGTGAACTAGGCAGAACTGCTTACAAGGCAGGTGGGAGCAAGAGGCCAGGTTGTCTCTTCATTGACACCTCTGCTGGCAGCCGTTAAAGGGATGCTCTTGAGGCCTGATTTCTTGCAATGATGAGATGTTGGGGTACCACAAGAACCCTCAAAGTAATTTGTTAAGTTGTGTCCTCCAAAAATCTGTCACATTACTAGGCCTTGATTCCCAATGGTTTGGCAGCTATACAGTGATGACATTCCCCCATGATGAGACAGCTAATCAGTAATAAGGTGGTTAGAATGGAATGCCACACCCTGAGGTCACAGACTTGATGTGATTGATGTAAGGGAAGTTTCTATTTTCTTTTATCTCAAAAGACATAAAAAAGAGAAGGAAGCAGAGATGGAGGGACCTCAGCACCATCAAGAAAGAAGGGTAGGGAATGGAGTATGTCCTTTGGATCCAGAGTCCCTGTACTGACAACCTACTAGACCCAGTGGAAGACTGATGCCCAAACCCACAGGGATCTTCAGGGACTGCTGAGCTCACAATTGTGGAAAGAAGACAGCATCTTTCAGAGTTGACAGAGAGCCTTCCCTGAGAGTCAGCAGTCTGGATTTAGACTTCTAGTCTCATAAACTGTGAGAGAATATGTTTGTTTGTTAAAGTCATCCACTTGTGGTATTTCTGGCAATAGATAACTGGCACACATCCCAAGTTCAACTTGAGAACACTTCAGCCCTCTCTGCCTTTCTCATGCAGTCACCTCCTCAAGAGGGAGAAGACTGAGGTGGGGCAGCGGTGACCCCACTGTGTCCATCCTTGAGTTTGGGCTGTCCCCTCATAGCCAAACTGTCAAACTTAGTGCTTGAGTTTGTGTGCCCACTCATGATTATTCTCCATTTCTTTCTGCTGTTGACTCACCTAACAAAACTTTACAGGTAACTGCATTCCAGAACAAAACTGAAGAAGTTTTAAAGGAATAATAATAGTAATTTAAAAAATCTAGCTGTCAACA
Organism: Elephantulus edwardii; assembly: GCF_000299155.1. NCBI lineage: Eukaryota > Metazoa > Chordata > Mammalia > Macroscelidea > Macroscelididae > Elephantulus > Elephantulus edwardii. The sequence goes on along the minus strand of NW_006399767.1, from coordinate 27,650,422 downwards.
AGATAAAATGCAGTGTCTAGCATCCAAGAAGAAAACAGCCAGGCATGCAAAGGGTAGGAAAAACACAAGCTATAAAAGGAGAGTAATCAATTAAGTAAAACTGACAAAGATGTTAGAATTAGTAGTGCAGGATATTGAAATAATTATGACTGTTGTATGCCATATGTTCAAAAAAGTTAAGTAGAGACATGAAACATTTAAAAGAATAGCCAAATTGAACTTGTAGAGTTGAGAACTGTAATACTGGAAATGAAAAACACACTGGATGGCAGAACAAATACGAGCTATCATCATCTCATCCAGCAATTCGGGGCAGCCAATAACAAATGCTGGTGAGGACGTGAGGATTGAAACTCTTATTTACTGCTGGTGGGAATGTAAACGGTACAACCACTATGGAAGGCAGTCTGATGCTTTCTCAAAAAGTTAGAAATAAAAAATAAAAAAAAAGCCCCAAAAGTTAGAAATACCATTTGACTCAGCAATTCCACTACTGGGAATATACCTTAAAGAAACCAGGGCCACAGCTCAAACAGATGTACGCACACACATGTTTATTGCTGCATTACTGAAAATAGCAAAGAGATGGAAGTAATCCAAGTGTTCATCAACAAACTAATGGATAGAAAAAACTATGGTACATTTGCATATGGAATATTATGCAGAATTGAAAAACAGTGAACTCATAAAACATTACACAACATGGATGAACCTGGGGGACATTATGCTGAATGAAATATCTCAGTCACAAAAGGACAAATACTACATAACACTACTGCTATAAAATAGGACTGCCATGGGAGGTTAGAGGGAGAACAGGAAAAGAGCAGATGAATAAAGAACATTGAATTGGAACAGATGAGGGATGAACTGTCAAAAAAGGCATATATGATTAGTCATTTTATGTAAGACAACAGTCTGAAACAAGGTGTGCATTGCAAAGTGGACTGGAGGAGGGAAGAAAAATGTGCAACAATGAAGGGAAAAATACTAAAAAAAGAAAAATAGAGTGGATGGGATTAATGACAGATGTCGCAGAAGAGAAAGTAAGTGAACTTAAAGGCTTAACAGTAGAAACTATCCAAAGGGAAATAATGTTGAATATGACTCAAAGTGCCTTTTGAACAACAGAGCCTGTCTTATCCTGTGCTATTGTCATCTCTGACACATTTAAGACCACTGCTGCAGTCACTATTTTTTAAAAATTTTTTTAAATTATTATTATTTTTTATGTATGTACCGTCAAATCGGATCTGATTGGTACAGGAGGCGATTGTTCCTCCTTCTTCAGCAGAGCATCTGGTGGATTTGAACTGCGCACCTCTGGAATTGCAGTGCAGCTTCTTGCCACTAGGCCACCAAAGCTCACCGCTGTAGTCACTATTTTTTTTTAATTAATTTATTTATTTTTCATTTCAATGAACATCTACAGAGATTTTGGAATTCCATTAATTCATTGTTGCACTTTTCTCCCCGCCCCCTCACCCCCCCCCCCATTTGCTCCTCTCCTTGAAAAGCAAAAGAAAAACTCCTTCATTGGTACACAATCCCCCCCCACATGCCCCAACCCCAGCCCCACCCCAAATATAATCCACTCTGCAACCCTCATTCCGTACTCTTAGGATAAACATAATGCCCTAAAATATAATACTTTTAATCCATCCTATTGCTAGTCTTCTTTTTCACTGGTCTTCTACCTTTCCAAGCATGATATGCCTTTCCAGGGAAGAGCCTCTTCTATCAACATGCCCAGAGTATGTGAGATGAAGTTTTGCCATACTTGATTCTAAAGAGTACTCTGGCTGCACTTTTCCTAAGACATAGCTCTTTGTTATTTTGGCATTCCATGGGATATTTAGTACTCTTCTCCAACACTACAGCTCAAAGTCATCAGTTCTTCTGTCATCCATATTTATTGTCCAGTTCTCAGATGTTTATAGCAAGTCAGTGAAAAGACCATGGCCTGAATCAGGTGCACCTTAGCCTTCAAACTGACCTGATAGCACCTCATTAATTTGGAGAGGTCCCTGACAGTAGGACCTCTGCACTTTCCCAATGCAGTATGTCTCCTGATCTCCTGACTGCTGGTTCCCAGGGTGTCAACTGTAAATCCAAGCAAGATGAAATCGTTGATCATTTCAATCTTTTCTCTATCATGATGTTGCTTATAGATCCAATGGTGAAGATTTTTGTCGTCTTGATGTTGAGATGGAATCCATACTGAAGCTATAGTCTTTTATCTTCTGAGTATGTATTTCAAGTCCTCACTCTCAGCACACAAGGTTGTATCATCGCATAGCACAGGTTGGTGGTGAGTCTTCCTCTGATCTTGATGCTATATTCTCCTTCACAGAGTCCAGTTTCACAAATGATATGCTCAGCTTTCAAACTGGTTCTGATTTTGAACCATGCAGTGTTTGCTTGCTCTGTTCAGACAGCAGTTTTTTTTATCTAGGTATAGGTTTCATACAAACATGATTGTTTTGGGACTCCCATTCTTCTCAATGCTGGGGTAGTGGGAAGAGAAAGAGCAAAAAGCCTCAGTGAGCTATGGAACAATCTTAAGTAGCCTAATATGTATAATTAGAGACCTGGAAAGAGAGAAGAGAAAAAATAGGACAGAAAAAAATATGTCCAAATCCTTTACATACTAAACTAAAACTAATAAACCCACAGATGCTGGAAGCACGATGTGCCCAAGCACAAGAACCATAAAAAAAGAAAACACCAGAAAACCTTCACTAAGACAAATCATAACACAATTGTTCACAATCAATGATAAAAATATTATAACTATTATATGTTTATAAAGGGAGCTCTAGTGGCCTAATGGTAAGAATCTTTGCTTCAGTTCCCAAAGGCACACAGTTCAAATCCACCAACTGCTCCACAGGAGAAAGATGGTCAGGCTCCTTTGAAAGTCTCTGAAAACCTGCTGGAGGGTCAATTCCGACTCAACAGTACACAATAACAACATAAATATTAAATATTATGTAATATTTAGAAATACGTATTATAGGAAATAAGACTTTAAGATATCAGTCATATCATCAGAAATAATCCAAATAGTGCAATATCTGAACAAAAACCTGGAAATCTAGATCATCTTGCCAAAAATCCTTCCAAAAGCAAAGGTGACAAAAGGTGATGTTTTAAGATACAAAAAATCCTGACAGAACTCATTAACAACAGACTTGCACTACAAGAAATTATAAAGTCCTTAAGGCAGAAGGAGAATTCTATTAGATGCACATACATGTAACTACTCAGGTTAACACACTAACTGTATTTTCCCTTATTAACTCCACTGAAAATAACTGACTAAAAAACAACATAGCAAAATATTGTGGGGTGAATGTCAAAGTAAAATGCATGACACTAATAGCATAAAGTCTGGGAAAGAAATGGAAGTATAGCATGGTTAGTTTCACATATATGATCATGATGGCAGACCATCATATGAAGGTGAATGGGGCTAAATTAAAGATAGACACTGTGAACTCTAAAGCAAGTACTACAAAAAAGTTATAGCCAATAACAGCAGATAAAATAAAATGAGAGTAAAGAAAAATACTTGGTTAGCACAAAAGAAGGCAAAAAAAGGGGACCATGAACAGATAAAGCAACTAGGGAAAAAAAATAATGAGAGGTTTTAAAGAACAAAAATGCATTTTCTTACCATTTAGGAGGCTAGAAGTCTGACTTTGACACTCAAGCTATAGCTATGAAGTGACCTTATTTGGAAATACCATTTTCCCAGATGTAGTTAGTTAACATGAGGTTATACTGGCGTTGTTAGTAACAGCTCCCAATTTATCAAGTCAGCTCCCAATTTATAATGATTCCAGCACAACAAAATCAAATGCTATCTAGTCTTGTACTAAACTCATGAGTAGTAAGAACCTGCGCTGTAATCCCAAATCTATGTGGTTCAAATCCACCAGCTGCTCCACGGGAATTGGATGGGCAATCTTCTCCCATGTGATTAACTGCCTCTGAAAGCCCACTGGAGGGTCAGCTATGGGTTGGCTCTGACTCAGTGGTACTCAACAACAACAGTTTTACAATGGATCACCAGGAATTCCTTTCTATTGTTCCTTAGTCTAGAAGCCTATACTTCAGTCTGTTCAGCAGCATAGCAACACACAGGACTCCACTAATGGGCTTTAATCCAACATGACTGGGGACCTTACTAAAACAGAAGCAGCAGCCCATATGCAGAAGGAAGATTTCTACATGAAGGCAGAAGCAGATATTGGTGTCACTGCCACATCCCAAAGGTTGCCTGGGACAGACCACCAGAAGCTAGAGGAGACAAGGAAGGACTCATCTTTTAGCACCTTTGGAGAGCCTGGCCCAGCCAAACCCTAGCATCCAGAAGTGTGAGGGAATACATTTCTATTGTTTTAGATCATTCAGTTTGTGGCAAGTTGTTAAGGCAGCCCTAGGAAACGAATACAAATGCTATCAACCAGATTGACCTGTTTGCCATTTCTACAACACTCCACCTAACAACAGCAAAGTACATTCTTCTGAGTCATAAGTCTCAACAAATTAAAAAGGATTCAAGTCATACAAAGGATGTTCTCAGACAACAGTGGAATGAAATTAGAAATCAATAACAGAGCCTTGGAAAATTCCCCAAATATTTGGAAACTGAAGCTTTAGATAAAAGAAATTTTAAAAATTAGACAATATTTTGAATGAATGCAAAATGAAAACAACATACCAGAATTTGTGAGATGTCTCTAGAAGAGGCATTGATGCCTCTGCAGTTAAAAAACAAACAATCCATAAACCCAGACTCTTCAATCTCAGTTATTACCTCAAGAAATTACAAAAAAAAAGCAAATTAAAGCCAAACCAAAAAGAAGAAAGGAAATAATAATGACCAATGCAGAAGCCAATAAAATAGGGAAAAAAAAGAAAATCAATGAAACCATATGTTTGTTCTTGAAAGAGATCAACAAAACTGATAAAGCAAGCTCTGGTGGCTTGTTGTGTGTGTAGTTATATGCTCTTGAGCAAGAACCGACTTATAGCTAACTCTCCAGCAGGTTTTCAGAGGCTGTAGAGGAGATTGTCCATTATTCTCCCGCAGAGCAGCTGGTGGATTCAAACCGCAAACCTCTGGGATTGCAGTGGAGCTTCTTGCCACTAGGCCACCAGAGCTCGCCAGTAGTGCAGCTTTTCACCAGATTTGTATCATCCTGATACCAACCCCAAAGCCAATATAAGAAAATGCAATAGCCCAGATTAAAAACTTGAAACAAAATTTTAATAAATCAAAGAAAAGAATTAAAAGGATAATTTAGCATGACCAATGGAAGTTTACCTCAGGAATACAGGATTGGTTGGTTGAATTTTTTTTTTGTTGTTGAATGTTTTAAAAACAACGTAATTCATCCTTTTAACAAACTAAAAAAAGAAAAACTTATGTGATCATCTCAATAGAGGCAGAAAAATCCAACATTAGTTTCCTATTTTTTTGTTAAAAAAAATCTCTTTAATAGAAACTAGTAAAAAGAGCTTCTTTAACTTTATAAAGGATGTCTATCTAAAGCTGACATACTAGTGAAAGAATTTGATGCTTTCCACCCGAGATCAGCATAAGACAAGGGCTCACTACCACTATTTAACATTGCATTAGAGGTTGTACCCAGTGCAATCAGGCAAGAAAAAGAAAGAAAAGAAATCCAGATTGGAAAGATGTAGTTATTTATGGATAGCATGCTGCTTATGTAGAAAAATACAATGGAATCTTAAAAAAAAAGGGGGGGATAATTAGTCCACTCAACTTTTTCAGATCCTCAGTCATCATCTTCCATCCTTAAGATCCCTCTTCTCCAATTCTCTTAACCCAAATTTAGCTTCCTTTGCTTGTCCAAGGCACAGACTTGGCGGGAAGTGACCAGTCTCCTGCCCCAGGCCTGGGAAAGGTTATAGGATCCTGGACTGAGAGATAAGGAGAATAACAGGAACTAGGGGTTTCCTCCACCTGAAAAAGCACCTCCCACACTCTACCACCTCCAAGTTGAGGCAAGATGAGAAAGCAAATTTAAAAAAAACAAAAAACAAAATGCCAAAAAACTAAATCTAGGAAAGGGGCCTCAGAGGAGAGATCTCTGAGGGATAATTGTTCCAGTTGTCCAGTGGGTACCATCCTGGTTGAACTATCATCCTTGTCTCCATCTACTCCAAGCTTCTTCCTGAAGGATGCTCAGAAGCTACAGGGTAGAGAACCCCAATGGGTGCAGTATTGCTGGGCTTCTTCTACCATTTGTGTCTGGACTTTGGATAAAGTGAAGAGTGTATATGTTGTTGTTGTTGTTGTTAAGTGCCATCGAGTCGCAGGCGACTCATAGCGACCCTATGAAGGAGAGTCCTCGACACTTGGGTGCCTTTCATCCTCTCTCCAGGTTCATAGGGTTTCCGGAGGCAAGCTATTATGGAAGTGGATGCCACTCCTCCTTCCATGAAGAGTGTATATAGGAGGTGGTAAAAGGTGGGTAGGTGGCACTGGGCATGTGCTGTGAACAAAGTTCTGTTTGGTTCTTTGCTTCCTCCAACCTACACTTCCCAAGTACCAGCTTGGCATCACTTGTTGACCGAGTGATCGTGGAAAATCACATGGAAATCCCTTACCTTTCTGCTTCCTCAGCAGCTTCTTTTGAGAACCAGATACAAATTCGGCCCTTTTACCATCTACTCACCTCCAATCTCTGCCTGCCCAGCCTAGCTTACCCTCCATAGTGACCAAAGGAGTGCACAGCTGAGTGGGCAGGCAGGCCCCTCAGATTTGAGGACAAGTCTTCCATTTATTACCAGTATAAGCCTGGAGCTATTATTTACCTTATCCAGTGTTTTTGGGATATATTTTCTATAGTTGTGAACTTACTTTCATGTATGGTGTGAAAGATCTAATTTGATCTTTTCCCATTTGGTTGGTCAGTTATCCAGACACCACTGTTGCCATCTTTCCTTGCTCCTAGGCCTGCCTCCTCTGGCTGTCACCAAGCTCCTGGTTATGTCGAAATGTCTTTCTTGACCCTGCCTTCTGTTCTGTTACCTAGCTTATTTAACAATCCCTAAGTCCCTATTCAACACTCTTGGCACCAGTAGCCAGGAAATAAAAAAACGTATTGCGATGGGAAAGTCTGCGGTTAGGGACCTCTCTAAAGTACTCAAGAGCAACAGTGTCTCTCTGGAGACTAAGGTGTGCCTGATACAGGCC
>NW_006399767.1:27628857-27643088 GCF_000299155.1 Elephantulus edwardii | reverse complement strand
AGAAGGAGAATTGACGCCTTTGAGCTGTGGTGCTGGAAAAGAGTACTGAATGTACCATGGACTGCCAAGAAAACAAATAGATTCATCCTAGAGAGGGTTAAACCAGGCTGCTCCTTGGAGGCAAGGATTCTGGGGCTTCCTCTGACATACTTTGGACATGTTGTAAGGAGAGTCAGGTCTTTGTAGAGGGACATCATGCTGGGCAGAGTGGAGGGACAGCGCAGGAGGGGAAGACCCTCCATGAGGTGGATTGATTCAGTGACTGGGGTAATCGGGATGGATGTGTCAGAGGCAGTGAGATTGGCACAGGATAGAGCAGGATTTAGGGCTGTTGTACATAGGGTTGCTATGAGTCGCAAGCGACTTGACGGCACATAACAACAACAACAAGTCCCTATTCAGCTTATCACTCCATTTTTATTACTAAAGCTTTCTACTAAAGCCATGATATTGACAGGACAGAGTACTTAACACACTTGTTTTTCTAAATTGGTTTGGACATTCTCAGAGCATAAAAGTTTTAATATTAATTTGCCAGGTTCCTTTAAAAAGTACTAATCTTCCCCAAGCCTTCACTCTCTTTACCATAAAATGGTGATAATACAATTGATGACTCCGACTGCAAAGATGAAATGGACAGCACTCAACATGGTGCTTGGCATTAAGTGTTGGAACAAAAGGCGCACTTGTTAGAATGAGCAACTTTGAAAAGTCCCTTGTCTAATGCAGTCATTGCAGCTTTAAAACCTTTGTTGGCTTCCCAGTCTTGCGGAGTAAAGTTCAGGTTTAGGCTGCCAAGCCATCTGACCCCAGTTTACCTTTCCTGAGGCACCTCCCTGCCAGCTGTCCCTATCGTGTTCCAGCCCAGCGCTCCCCCTCAGCACAGGGCCCTGCCTACAGCCTGGGATCCCTATGGAGGTGGCCTCTCCTGGGAGCATCAGTTGCCCCCTCAACCGCCCTTTCTGCTTGTTTCACTTTGAATAGGGATTCTTTGTGTCAGCTGTGGCTGGCTTTTCCTATTTAGTGAACTCAGCACAGCACTAGGCATTTCTCAAAAAGGTGGTTTGCCTGTATCCACCATGTAACGAAACCAGCTCTATGTAAGCATTAACCACACACGTATTTCATGTCCCCAACAGACCTGTAAGGTAGGTGTCTTTCCCACTGAGCAGGAGATAACAGGGACAATAACTTGTAAAAAATGCAGTCTCTCAACAGCTGAATTAAGCCCTGCATTAATCCATTGCACATACTTTGTTTCACCAGGCAGCCATTCAGTGAATGCCTGCCTTTGCTCCTTTCCCCAAATCTCTTACCTCTACCCCATCCTTCTGTGGTTCTCCTGCCTGAGTGCTCTCAAACACTGCCCTCTGACCTCCTCACTATGTCACCTGTTAAGAGTTCATGCCATTTATCACGAAGCAGTGTCACCAAGCATTTCTGGGAGGACTTTGTGTCCTGAGTTTAGCACTTTGCTGGTATTCAGGGCCTAGAACATGGAGCATCATGGCTATGTCCTCAAAATGCTGAGACATTAGCTGGGTGTCACAAGACCAAGGAAGTAAATCCTTCATACTACCAATCTGTCTCAAATCCAGAAAAGAAACAAGACATGGTCTGTAGTATCAGGCTTTCTTGGACAGAATTATTAGGTCTTCAGAGACGATGGGAGTCAGTCTGACTAGGGGATGAGCAAGGATTAAAGGTCAGAGTCGTCACTGGCCTGTCAACGAAAGGAATGCATGCTGGTACGATGCCTCTAAAGCTGGCTCCAGCAGTGCTGCCTGCTGCACTGGCGTCCTGCAGGTTCATTTCCTTGTATCACTGTGCTAAAAGCTTGGCGGGGGGTGGGGGGGGGAATGGCTATTTTTCTCTCTAGCCACAAGACTTGTGTTGGCTGCTGGGAAACAGAACTGCAGTGTGACAAGTAAATGCTGTTTGTCAGTTCATTTCTAAGAATAAAATTAAAATAGTCAACAAAGAGTGAACCGGATGCCCATGCTCACTTACTGGCATTGAGACAGAATCACTTCATAGCTGACTTTTCAGTAGGATTTCAAGAGGTTATAAACTGCATGGGAGGAGAGTGCCTATCTTTGTTGGAGACAGTGGGAGATTCGAACAGCCAGAGAGGCACCACATTTGGGTTAGTAGCCCAACTCCTTACCCACGAGGCAACCAGATAAGTCACCTGTAAAATGGTTTCCAAAGATCAGAAATGGTTGGTGAGTGGGAAAATCCTGGAACACAAAAGTCTCAACTTTACGTGTCCAGTTGGGGGTTAGTCCTGAGTATGTAATTTATGTTGGCATCTATAAAGTCATACCCTTAGCAGGTAAATGGCATCTTGCAGAAGACTGCTTAGGTAGTGGATAGTATGAGATGGGGGGGAAAAGGCTGCAGAATTAGAATTTCAGAGGGGGAAAGCTGCCTGATCCCCCTAATCCGGAATTTGCCTAATGGTGGAATAAAGTCATCAGGCTATTATTTCTCAGTAACTAACCCCCTGCTATTCTGGTTACTGACTTCCATAGTTGGTACACTAACCAGATGACTTGGTTTGAAATCTACCATGACATAAAGAAGAAAATTCTCTCCGTTAGCTCATGAGTTAGGTTAAGTGTGAATCTTGCCCTAGAAGTGACCCTCTGGAAATAATAACCACTGGTGATGCTATCAGAGTTCCATCTGGGGGGAGATCAGCAGCTTCTGAACTGTTTTCGTGACACACTGCTTACTCTCTCCCTCCTCCTACTCTACTCTCCTCCCAGGCAGGCCCCTGTCTGCACTGCTTCATGTCTGTCCTGCAGCTCTCGACCACTCCTGCTCTAACCCCTGCTCAACTTCCTCAGACATGGCTGACAATACAACCACCCTGCTCAAGAACACTTCACATGCAGAAAGTAGAACAACTTACTTAGCCTAGTTTTTGTGGCCTCCCATCATTATAGTCTTCACTGTAGCTCAAAAATGCTTTATTCTGAGGGAGCTCTGGTGGCCTAGTGGCAAGAAGCTGCACTGCAATCCCAGAAGTACAAAGTTCGAATCCAGATGCTCTGCTGGAGAAGGAGGGGCAATCTCCTCCTGTACCAGTCAGATCTGATTTGACAGTACTCAAAAAAATTAATAAAATAAAAAAAATGAGTTAAAAAATGCTTTATTCTGAGGGCTCTTTTAACATTGGTCTCCCACTGACCACAACCTGCCTTCCTAAGCCTGGAACGTACTATCTCCACACACCTCTGGCAGAAGGGCCTCAGCTTGCTGGCTCCATGCTTACTGCTGACAACATCTTGCTATACTGCCTTGCCCCTGGTGTCGCCTACCTATGCGCCTCTGGGGTGACAGGCATCCTGTAATGCCTCCCTGGCTGAGGGGAGGTAGACCCTCCCTCCTATATCAGGATCTCTCTAGGTACCTCTGAGGAAGGCTGGTAAGAGAACATGATTATCACTGTCTGCCACAGGTTTGTCTAACTCATTCTTTATAGAGAGCCACCCTTGATCCTCTAGCAACTCCCGAGAACCCAGGAGAGTGAAGTAAAATAGAGGTCTCACTCTAAGAATTAAGAAAAATCTCTGGAAAGAACATACCAGACACTAACAGGCATATGTGTGAAATACTGGTTTTTATTGGTTGGCACAAGATTACAACCTACAATTCCAATGCCCTTCCCTCCCACACAGCTCAAATGGAAAGAAACTGATAAAGACACAGAAAGGGACTGTACACTCACAGGTTTAAGCATTTGTTTTTACAGAAAGAGGTGGGATATGAAGGTGGTAGGACTTTAAGGGTAGTCCCAAAGTCTTAGACTACAGGGTGGGAGTGTCTTCTGATTGTTGCTAGCACCTCATAAGGGGATGCTTCCATACAGAAGAGAAATGGTTACATATGGCCACTTGGCTATCAAAGGGTGGGGTGGGGTGGGGTGGGGAGAGTAAGACTCTCATCTGCTGTGCACGTCTCAGACAAACCTGAGGCTGGGACCCAGTTCCAATTTCCTTCCAACCATTTCCACTACCAGACTACTGTCCCAAACACTTGTCCACAGGAAAAAGATGTGAAGGAAGCCCAGACACCTCTCTTGAGAAAAGGAAATGGGAAAGTCAGTTTCTTTCAGCCTTCTCTGGACCTAAACTAGCCTCTTCAGTCCCCAGCACTGTTGATGTCTTCCTTACAAGCACTGCAGAGACACTGCAAAGAGCAGAAGCCAGGTCCGGAAAGACAGGAGGAAGGAAAGCTTCATTTTCCATGCAAGGTTGAAAACAAGAACATGCACCCCTGGGTTGGGAAATTCCTAAATCCTAAAACATGTGTGGCTTGGGAGCAGGGGCAATATTACTATAAAACTCATTTAATGAGCCTAGTATCAAGTTGGAAGTGGTTTAAGAACTCAATCAACCCCTCCTTTCCTCCAACTACCGTTCTTAAGATTCCTCCGTTCCATTGAGCTCAACTAAGGTTATTGCTGCCACCCTCAGCTCCAAGGATGACTCAGTCTGTTGGTTTATTACATTTTCTGCTCTTTCTACACTAGGAAACACTCTGACAGAACTGTGATTGACATGCAATGTCGGACAAGGGGATGGGTAACCTAATGAGAAGGCCAAGTTGTCTGCCTTTCTGGGTGGTCTTGTGAAGAGGAACAACAGAATTCTAGGGCATCAGAGCAAACGTTTGCACCACTGTGTCTCTAGGCCCTTCAGCCTCCTGCTCTATATAGTCAGTTGAGTCATTACTGGACTTGGTCAGTTAAACCTCAGCTAAAATGTAGGAATCTTAGGCAGAAGGGACAGAAACTTGTGTATTGTTGACTGACTTCAAATCGAGCATGACTCATAGCGACCCTATGAACAAAAGGCCTGAAGCCCCTCTACAACTATCTACTTTTATCAAAGTTTATAGAGTTTCCAGAGGCATTTTGTGTATTAGAAAAAGTTAAACTAAGTATATTTTGGCTCCTTTGTCTCAATTCAAGAGGTAGGGGAAAGTGTTCCCTGGAAACACTTGAACTTGGTTAAATGGAAACTGATGATTTACCTGTGAAATGAAAGGAAGTGCATCTAATATTCTCTTTTAAAATTAGAATAATTCCCAGAATATTCTGGTACTGACTGGTGGCTAGAGTGGAGGTGACTTTTTACAAAAGGAAATCTCGTATAAAACCATTTATGTTATTTGGAGACCGTACCCTGTGGATGAACAAACAGCTCTGTGGCTTTATTTCCTTCTCAGAACCCATCCTTAATAAGAACACTGGAAGAGGATGGAAGACAAAACCCTCAGAAGAGATGGTTTGGCAAGAGCAAGGTATGAAGAGGCTCCTAATGGGGCTGCCACTTACTTTTTCTGACATACTCCAGTAGGTGAGAGACGCTTCCTTGTTTATATCACTTTCATTTTCAAACAGCTCACAACAATCTTAAATGGGCATGATTCAAGCACATGGCAAATTGGTAGCGACCTTATTTGAGAAAGATACATAAACTGAAATTTGGCGTTCTAGTCAAATTTCCATTTACCTATGCCTTCTTTGATTATAAACCAGCTTCAAAGGTTTTTTTTAAGATCATGAAACAATAAAATGGATCTAGCATTTACAAAACTGCACCATGTGTGCGTATCTTCTTTTTTTTTTTAAACAACTGAGTGGACCAACTGGTTTTCTACCCACTAATGCTGTTGCTGGTCCCTGGACTTCTATGCATCAGTACTCTAAGCAATACATTCAGGTTCATCTTCTAAGTGAGGTTCTCAGAGGCTGACAAACTATCTAAAGCAAATTAGGTTTAGAAGGTGAGTCCTCTTGAGAAATTCTGAGGATAAATGCTCACAGCCATGGGGAAGAGGGGAAAGGGCAGTTACCTCCCTTCTGAGCTCCACTGCACTTCTGCTCACTGAGCAAGTCTTCTTAGTTCTCACTTCTCCACACCCTGGAAGTCCTCACCTCCACTTAACTTCAGCTTTGCCCCCACTGGAGGCACTGTGGGGAACAGATCCACCTCTCTTGTTCCTTGAGTGTCTATATCACCAGCCTCCAACTTCCCTGGCACAAGTAATTTCTGTTACATGGCTGTTGGGTACCAATATTAGATGGTCTTGGAATAACTTATTACTGACACATTCTTTCCATAACAAATAGAGGTTATAAGACCAAGGTTTAACCCTGAAAAGTTATATACCCCCAACCCTCAGGAGTCAATGAAAAAGGGAAAGAGGTTACAGAGCTCTACCAATGCTTTAGGCAACATTTCCAATTCAGCAGAAAAATACTCAGGAAAGCAGACTCCCATCAGGATTACTTTCCTGGAAGGGTTTACAGACAATCTTATTGGTGAAATGATTTCTTGAAGGTGACACACTTTAGCCAGCTCTATGGAAAGGGGCGGACAGTCTTAAGGCCTAGCATTTGGATTGTGGCATCTTGCTTTTTCCCCCACCCTCTTCAAAGATCATTTTGATCTAAACAGCTTGTTGAAACTTTAAACCCAGAAAGGTTATTCTTCTTTACTGTGCTGTGCTGCACTGTTCTTCAAAAGGTACACCTCAGAGGTAATGTTCATCAGCGGTAAATCGTTTACTGGTTGATTATTTTTGAACCACTTCCTCTACCCGCCCCCCCCCCCAATTGCCTGATTTAATAGAATCCTACATCTGGCCTAGCTGGGATGGTGACAACCCTGGCAAAATACCAAATGCTGCTGTTCTGGCATCACTGAAAAGCCACATCTAGTTCTGATGCTTCTTTTGGTGTTTTAGTGCCCTCCAATAAATTTTGGGGTTAAGAACTGGGGATATAAACGAAAGGAAGCTTTTGTTTAAATTAAGCAACTGAATGCTAGAGGAAGAGAAGTAATGGCTCTCTCCACCTTGTATTAATCTTGCCTTTAGGGGCAGGGGAAATGACACTTCTTTCTTAGCACAGTCCCTCCTGGTCTGCTGAGTTCTGGGTGAGCATGGCTTCCCTTTGCACTCCCCTCCCCAGGTGGACCATCTCATTTTTTTTTAAGACAAACACAAATGCTGTAAACAAAGCCCCACAGGGAAAGATAGACCTCTTCCTTAGAAAGCTTCATATTGAAGACAGCCAAAATCACATGAGTGCCAGCTTCAGCTCAGAAGGGGGCCTGAATGAGTAGCAAACTGGAATCTCCCTTTCTCTTTTTATTTATTTATTATTAAGGACATGAGGAGAAGGAACTATTTGATTACTAGTGAGAAGTATAATTTTCTTGATGTCTTGATTAGGTTTCTAATAGCCTTTGTCTTTACGAGCTATAGACAAGAGTTTCTGGGGGCTAATAGTAAAGTGTGACACTGCCCATTTAGGGGTAAGGTGGGAGGCTGCTGGCTCAAAGAAGAGCTGGCCTGCACTCTCTGGGCTCATAGGACCTGTGCTGACCTCAAGCAACCTAATGCAAGGGAAAAGGTATTTTAAAAGTATTGTAGTCTGTGATTCTGTTTTGTAATTTTTACTGTAAAATCCCAAATGCCTTCCTGCTTTGGGTGACATTTAAAGTGACATGGAAAACGAATACCATGCCTGCCAGTTCAGCAACAAAGGCAGTACAGAATGTGCTTCCTTCAGCTGTCCATTAGGCTTACTCTTTGCACAGAGCCTAATGCTGGGGTGCTTTTCTGTCCACTTGCACAAGGTGGGTGCCTCCCAAGCGTCCAGCAGAACTAGGTTCCATCTCGGCAGGGTTACTGAGAAATGACAGGGATTGCCACTGGGCAGTAACCTGCAGAGCTTCAGGTCTGACTTGAAAATGGGAACTCAAGAAGAGCTTTTTAGTAGCAAATAATCTACCCTCATCCATAACAGCTGCTGGAGCTAAGTGTCCTACATGTCTCCTATTTCTCACAATGATGTGGATTATTTTCTGAAGCATAGATGACATCAGAAAGAAGCAATATTATGAGTTAGAGCCAACTCTCATTTCTCTGAAAGCAAAAGTCTCCACTGTGGAAATGTGTCTAAGCCATGTCCAACATTTCTAAATCTACTCTTAACAAGGGCAGGCTAACAGAACACTTGAGAAATACTAAAACCACACAGTTGTGGCAACAATCATATTGTGGTTATTATATCCTTTTTGTGAACTAAAAAGTGAATGTGGCTCAGGTTAAGCTAGTTTTTTAAAAAGATGAGGTGGGAAGAGCAACAAAGCATGAACACAGCACTAGGTGGAAATGACAAAGATGTAAAACATATACCAGGGTTCACAGGAGACTATGCCTCTGACTAAGGAGGTTTCAAAGGAGCGTTTAATTAGCCCTGTTGTGAAGAAGAAAAAGGGGAAGGAGAAGAAGGAGGATTGGTTTTGTGCAGAAGTTTTTTGCTTTTTTTTCTAAAAACCACAAAGCATAACATTTTTCTTCCAATCAAGTCATAAGAGACTTTATGTGGGCTGACTCCTAGTATCAAAACAGTAAATATGTCCTTGCCATGAAGAAATTTAACTATATAGCAATATATTTACAAAATGACTGTAAAATACTCCCAAAGGCCTGTGACCCCATCTGCTCCCCAGCGGCTGAGAGATGCAAGGCCTGGGGATCCATGGGGACTGCAGTGCAACAGAGGGCGGAAATCCTGCTGCAACATCACCCTCTAGGCCTGTGGCCTTTTCGCCTGGGTGACACTCCCACACCTTTGATCCCTCCAGATGGCTTTGGCTCAGACTCAGCAGTGAGTGAACCCACTGCCTGCAGGGCAGATGAGGCAGTGTACACTTGTAAAAACAAAACAAAAACACAGTTAACTCATTAACTGTTCCACCCTGTTATGCTTTCTGTGTGAAAAATCAAGACTTCTGTTTCATGGACTGAGTGGCTATGTTCTGGAAGGCTATAGAAAATCTTATAAGGCTGACTCCTAGTATGCCTTCTCTCTTCTTTTACACACACAAGCACATGGGCATGTACAAACATTCTGGCCCAACAAAAGATTAGCACTTCACTACTATTTCCCCAATGGCTGCAATTGAAAGTAGCAATTTTTTAAAAATCCATTTGTTTCTCTCTCCCGAGTATGATGTACACTGTTAAGATACTCCAATAATAATCAGAATCTAAGACGTAAATTTCTGTGAGTGAGAAGAGAATATAGCTGCCCTAAATATAGGGACCTGTTTTCATCAAGGTTGAAGAAGAACACTGGTAAATTTAATGGCAAATCTATGTCAAACAAATACTCTGTAGTATTCTGTAGTAAGTATTAAATAAGTAGGGTAGGGTTTGTTGGGTTTTTTCTTTCTTTCTTCATACTTTGTTCTCTCTCGCAGGTCTAACTAATCCATCATAAAAAGAACTTGACTACACAGCAGTAAAACTGCCACGATGTTCAGAGCCCTGGGCTCCTCAGAATCTCAGTGTGACAGGAAACAGCACCACTTTTAACAATCCTGGTGTTCGACAAAGCCTCCGTTTGTCAGTTACACGCTTTCCAGCTAACTGCATTAATGGGATCCATTCAGGTCACTGAAAAATACTTTCTTGGCACAGGTCACTTTCCTGACCCAAAGATGCTATCAGCAATCAAAACTGGAGTGGTATTTTGTTACATCAACCCAGTAAAACATCTTCAGATCATTAAAAACACACAAATGACTGTTAACACTGCAGAAGCAATGACAGACTTCTGCTAAGCAATTTCAATTCACACCATTAAGGTAGAATGATTTGGAAGAGTATGCTTTTTTCCCTTAAGTTAAATTTCTTTTCTCTTTCTCTTTATTTAGTTGGGCAGAACCTTAGAACACTCTCAGTCAGGTAACAAGAAGGTTTGTGTTAGGTTTTAAGTAGGCTACATGAGTTGGCATTTAGTGTCATATTCCTTGGTGCTGTTACTGAGGCCTGGGACCCTTGGATATATGCTTCCCTTCTCAATGGTAGGAGAGTAAGCTGAGCAAACGGCCAACACTGCTTTTCAGCATTGTGTTTTAAGACTAGGAGAAGAGATAATTCAATTTGAAATTCAACAATTCATGACCTCAAAAACTCTAAACACTAAATGACGGGTGAACTAGATACAGACATTTCTTTTTGTGGGAGGGAAGAGCAAAAGCTTTTCAAAGTCCAAATATTTATTAGCATTTTCAAATAGAGAACTACGACTTTAATTTCACATCTTGGCTATACTTTGACAAAGGAGAGGCCACTAAGAGCATAGTGACACACTTTTGTTCCAAGCCAGGGATCAATCAGTGCCCTCCCTCTAACCCACCACACCCCCACCCTATAATCTAAATTTCCTTTTCTGCCTACTTCCCAAATAAACAATACAATTGGCAAATGAGGCCAACATGAAATTTGTATCAAAAACCAACAAGGGAGTCTCTGTAGTGAGCCAATACATTACATAGCTGTTCTGGTAAATGATTAAGCATCCTCTCATAGCACTTCTCAGCAGATGCACCTTTCATATCCCAGTGGGTGGGGGTGGACAACAAAGTTTAATATTTCTGAGCATGCTCTATGGTGCAATTTTAAGTACTGCAACATGACAAAGACAAGCAAAATGCCTGGATCTCCCCACTGTGCATTTTTTTTATGAACTCAGCAAGGTTACCCAACATAGGGACAGGGCTGCACAGCTGCACTTACAAAACACAGTCAGATGCTGTGGAGCACAAGGACAATATCCAGTTCGGCATGGTGTAAGGCATAGATGGACAAGAAGAGAGGCCGTGATCGGCAATAAGTAGCAGTATGAAAAAAATTCCAAACCAGCAGGAAAGAAACGGTGCTTGGTGTTCAAGTTCTTTAGAAAGTAATCCCAAGAATCCAGTTCAAATCCCTATTGTCAAGATGTAGGACAGATTTCAATTTCTACCATTTTTGTCTCTGGATCTGGGATAAAGCCATTTGCTCCTGGGTTGGTGATGAGATACAAAACAAGTTTCTTCCTGTTTCCTTCTTGGCATGGAAACACAGCTTAGAGAAGAGAAGGCCATGAGTCCTGGGAACACTACAAAAGTAGCTAACCTCTCCCTGTACCCACATCACTACAGTCAATGACTTGGAAACAGAAAGGACAGGGAAACTTGCCTAGCCACTAGCATCATATAATGTTTAAAAAATCAAAACACAAATCAAATGTGAGGCTCAGAAATACCCCAAATTAAGAAAAAAACCAGAAAACCCTAAAAAATTAAACAGTTAAATTCTTCCTTCTAAAAGTCATTTATTTACATATTATATGTCCAGTATATAATGTGTAGATAAATGTAGCCTACAGTAAAAATGACGAACCTCCTGGACTGGAACAACACATTATAGGACAAGTTCTTAAAAAGTTTTCTCTCGTATTGGTATTTTTTAATTAAAAAAAAATAATAAAAATCAAAGAAAAATATCTGGCCAGGACTGGGATGAGACAAACAGGACCATTTCAGAATCCAAGGCAGGGAGAAGGCTGTCTGTCTGTCTTCAGAGAATTGTAGGGGTGTTTAAGGGAAGGACAGATCATGCACCAAAAATATTTTACAAATTACGTACCCTACCCCCACCCCCTAAATAAAAAGAGAAGAAAAAGTCCCACCACATAACACCAAACAGCAACATTATCAATAAACCCTTTCTCTGCTGCCCTTCATGCCGTATTTGAAATAGTAGGCCTGTGAGGAGAGGTGAAAAGAGCAAGGGTGAGAGGGAAGATCTGTACTTCAGTCTAGTTTCCAATTTCCATTTCTCTTACAGGAAGTCTTCAGTCATCTGATGCTGGGCATTGAGCTCTGAGCAGAAACTGAGTATGTGGTGGCCACCACTGGGGTGCCATTATTGGCTGAATATCCTTGCCTCAATGTTTCAAAATATGATGCCTGCACAGGTTTGTGATACTGCAGCACTTTTATGGCATCTTCTATTTTAAACCATTCCCTCTTCCTTCCTGGAAAGGCAGAAATAAAAGGAAATTAAGTACAAAACATTTCTACTCCTAAAACATTTAAGAAAATATGAAAACATGACAACATTCTCAAAATTTTTAAAACAGATTTTTCCTTTTTTTTAAATGAAAGAAATTTAAGCACATTTTCTTTTCTTAAATGTTTTTATTTTTATTATTTTTTTGTGTGTGTGTGTACCTTCAAATTGGATCTGACTGGTACAGGAAGAGATTGTCCCTCCTTCTCCAGCCATGCATCTGTTGCATTCGAACCGCTTACTTTTGGGATTACAGTGTTAGCACATTCACTATTCTTTAAAAATCATGCCAAAGTAATTTCTCCATGTAGCATAATAGTACAAAAGCTGAAAACTGAAGAGTTAATAGCCTGCCTGGGTTTTCTCCAGTTTACATACAAAAGCCCAAAGCTCAAGTCCGCATCTTCATCTCTGGCAAAAATCATGAGCTCACCTTCCAAAATTACTATGATGGCTGGATTTTAATGCATATTTTTAAATTCCTTTGTTATTTTTTTCTTTTATAAAAGTAATAAAGGTTACTGCTAAAAACTAGGAAAGCAAAAAGAATACAATAATTAACCATATCTTACAAAGCAACAGCAGCCACGTAAAACCTTAGTGCATTAGTTTTTCATTTGAGTATATCTTAAAAAGAAACTATTCTGTGCAACTGTAATTAGAGCCTCCCTTTATGGTGCTCTACATCATGAAAGGTTTGGATAGAAATGCTGTGATTAAGAACATGGACTCAATCTGAAGTACTGGGCTCTAATCCTATTATCAGTCTAAGTACTGTGAATCCCTGAGCAAGTCAACAGGATAATAAATAGAACCTATCTCACAAGATTTTTTGGGAGGATTGATTGTATACATATATGTAAAGTTCAACAACAACAACATCATCTCACAGTTTTTTTTACTTTATTGATTGTGTATATATTTGTAAAGTACTTGAACAGCACCACCATGTAGTAGTGTTTGCTGTAAGAGTCTGCTTTTTTTTTTATTATATTTTGTGTGTACCATCAAATCGGGTCTGACTGGTACAGGAGGAGGTTGCCCCTCCTTCTCCAGCAGAGCATCTGGTGGATTTGAACTTTCTGCCTCTGGGATTGCAGTGCAGCTTCTTGCCACTAGGCCACCAGAGCTCCCTCAAGATTCTGCTTTTTATTATCATTATTTCTTGACGGTAGCATTCGAATGAAAACATCTAGCATGGACTTATCTTTGGTTCTGTTTTTAGTTCATATTCCCAATTTAATGTAGTGCTAGTAGATAACAGAATTCTGTATCCTGCTTTCTGTGCTTACCAACTCTTTATCAATAAACATTTTTCCAGGTTAGCCATACAACTTTCACTACAATGGAACAGCTGTTTAATAATCCATCAGATGAATATACTTTAATTCATTTATATCTACCTACCAACCTGTATATTTAACATTCACTAGTTAATTTTTAATTTTTCACTAGTAAAAGTGATGCTAAGGAGCCATCTGAAAAGAAGGTCCATAATGCTTATTCCCCATTTGGGGGATTATTCATAAGGGTCAATCCTCAGAAGCAGAGGTACTAAATAGAAGGTCTGAATAGTAATAGTAATAAAGCAATGAAATCTTAAAGTTAGTATTACAGGAATGTGAGTCCTCCCTGACAGAGAGTTTTTTTAAGGACATGAGTTACAACATATTTATCTTTTAATACTTTGTAGGCTGTCAGAGTATTTGTTTTCAATAAATCTCCACTGCATTTACTGACTTGAGCATTTTATAGTGCTATAACACAAGGCATTAATACCTAGATTAACAGTATTAGAGGCATGGTGATAATGCACTTGCAAAGAATAATGGAGGGGTTTTGGTAAGTGGATCTTGTTTGTAATTTTTTTTTTTTTAGAATTTAATTTTAATAAACATTTACAGAGATTTTGTATTTCCATTCATTCATTGTTGCACTTTTCTCCCTGCCCACCCCTCCGCTACAGTTCATTCTTCTCTTTGAAAAGTAAAAGAAAAATTCCTTCACTGGTATACAATCCACTCCCCCATGCTTGTCATTGTTAAAAGAAGTTAAATTAATATTATTTTCCTAGAATATAACTTCTTCAGAGGTCAAAGGTTAAACCACAAGGCAACCACTAAACTAAATTTTTCATTCAAGAGACAATATCTATAATAGTGATCTAAGAGATCAAGAAAAATGGCTCCTCACCACAACAAGATAAAGGTAAATAATCCAATAGAAAAATGGGCACAGGATATGAACAGGCACTTCACCAAAGACGACATTCAGATGGCTAACAAACACATGAAGAAATG
>NW_006399767.1:27618483-27627573 GCF_000299155.1 Elephantulus edwardii | reverse complement strand
AAGCCCAAAATCTCTGTAAATGTTTATGAAAATTAATAAAATATAATTATAGAAAAAAAATTTAGTTCAGAAACTGGTTGGAAAGGTAAAAAATGACTGCTTATCCTTAAACCTCTAATAAAAGATAAAAACAGCTAAAAAAAAAAAAAAGAAAAGAAAAATGGCTCCTAAGTAGGAACAGAGGGGTGAGGATGGGCTGGGAGAGAAATCATAGGGTCACACAATTTGATAGGTGGAGGGAGGAGTGAGTAAAGGAAATGGGAAAGATTTGGCAGGGATCTGGAAAGACATGGCAATGATGGGCATATTTCAATGTTGATTAATTTTCTAAAATATAATGAATGGCAAGGATTCTGAGGCTCCATCTAACATAATTTGGACATGTTGTAAGGAGGGACCAGCTCATGGAGAGGGACATTATGCTTGGTAGGGTGGAGGGACAGAGCAGGAGAAGAAGGCCCTCTATGAGGTGGATTGATTCAGTGACTGGGGTAATTGGGATGAAAGTGTCAGAGACAGTGTGTTGGCACAGGACAGAGCAGAGTTTAAGGCTGTTGTACATAGGGTCGCTATGAGTAGCAAGCGACTCAACAACATATAACAACAACAAAAAAAATGAATGGCAATGATTGCATGAAACACAATGTGATGAATGAAGGATAGTGTGAAACACAATGTATATAAACTTTGTAAGTAAACCAATATAAAATAAAAAATTATTTTTTATTTTATATTAAAAATGGCTCCTACAATGAAAGATTTTTTGAAAAAAATTTCTTTTTTGTGTGTGTACCGTGAAATCGGATCTGACTGGTATAGGAGGAGACTGTCCCTCCTTCTCCAGCAAAGCATCTGGTGGATTCGAACCACGTACCTCTGGGATTGCAGTGCAGTTTCTTGCCAGTAGGCCATCAGAGCCCCCTAATGAATGAATTGTTTAAAGAGAAAAGTGAAGTAAGGGGGTAGGGAGGAAAATGTGCAACAACGAATGAATGGAAATCCAAATTTTCTTTAAAATCACTATTAAAAGAAAGTCTCTTTAGAAGTAAGCTGCTATATGTGAAGGGGAGTATGAATATATGAATAACACTATTTCTCAATGCTCTGTTTCTATTAATTGGCTCCAAACAAAGTTACTCAGCTCACCAAACCAATACAGTTCTCTCCAGTGTAAAGGCAGCAAAGGTTCCAGGCATGCTCTCACCTGGGCCTCCCAGGGCCAGCCGTGGACCTGGCACTGTGGAAGCCTCTGAGCAAGCAATACTTGCTAGCTGGTATGCAAGTATAACTTCTAAGGAGGATTTAAATTGATTTCTGAAACATTTCTTATTTTTATGAGCAATATTTAATTTTTCCTGCAATTGGGTCCAGGATAGATGAGAAAGCAAGTAGAATTAATTTTGTGTTCTTTTCTTTTCTGAAAAGGCTTTTTAGAATATTTGCTTACCAAAGCAGACAAAACAGTGTACTATAAACCCCTTGTAAACCTTCCTTTTCTTTTTACATTTTATTCATTTTTATAAATTAGTGATGGTAGACAAATCTATAGGGGGGGAAATACACCTTTGAGTCCAACATTCCCCTTCCTTGTGTTACAGGTTGGTTTTGGTTTTTGAAGGTTCACAAAAAGATTGGTTTTATCCATTCATTCACTTCCATTTCTTTTTTTTTTTTTTTACTTCCATTTCTTTTAAAATATTTCAAACTTCTAATTTTCTCAAGTTAAGAAATTTTGTTAGACACATCTCTATTATTTACTTTCTTTTCCAGATTCAAGTTTTCTGGCCTGTGGCAAGGGCTGGTTGTTTGGAATTTTATGAAGGCTGTCTGGTGACAACTTACCAATGTTGACCGAGTCTTCCCAGTCTTCCAACACTTCTGTGACAATAAGCACATAGACATATGTTCTGTGCTTCCTCTCTTGGTTCTGAAGGGGACCAACAAAAAGGCAAAGAAAAAGTTTGTCCCTGAGACATATTTCCTTAAACATATTTTATGCCTACAATCATAGAGTATAAATAAAAAGATTCTTATTTTTTACCATCCTACAACCATATATAGGTGACTCGATAGCACATAGCAACCACCACCATCATATACGGAATTGTACTCCTTTAAAATATGCCACACTTGAAAATAAAGATGCTATATTTGGTAGTGGCACTAGAGAACTGTCATGCTTTGGTAGACAAATCCACGCCAGCAAGCTGGGTATCTTGCATACTTTCCATACTTTCCCTTAACCTTTGAGTACAGATTTTCATTTTCTTGTGCTTCCTTCAATGTTCCTCCAAATTGTACCACAGTCTGTTTCCTTGATGTTCCTTTCTATTACCATAACTAGTATATTCTTTTTTCCTGTCTTTTCTATATTTACCCAACCTTCTGGCCACTTTGGGAGAAGATGGACGAAAGGTGGGACTGGGAGAAAGATAAAACCAATTCTAGTTGTTTGAGAGACTGTGGCATTCAAAAAAGAAGAGCATACTAGTCTTTGTTTAGAAAATAAATGAAACAGAGATAGCATCTTTCTTATATTAAAATATATATGGTAAAAGAACATAAAGTTACTAATATACTCATGATATTAAAGATTTTAACACTTACCTCAAAAATCCCAACTAATCTTCCTAATGTCCCTTTAACTCCAGCCTAGAGAGTACAAAAAAAAAATTAATGCACTGACATTGTTCATACTGGTGATCTCATTCTGAATTTTCTTGAGCCATTTATAAAATCAAAATAGAAAACAAGAGGATACATTTAAGGAAGTTTCCAGGTCTGTGGAGATTACACCAATGCTTCTCGATGTGTCTGAGTGTGTTAACAACATGGCATATTCTGGAGAGAAAGAATTCCTTTCATCTCTTTAATGTAAAGTTAGCCAAAAATAAGAGTGAGTAATCAAGGCCATGAAGCTATTCTGAAGATATTTTCAGGCATTAACTATTAACTTTTGTATTATTTTACTTATTATTTTTTATCATATTATTATTTTCACTTATTAACTATTTCATTCAGCAAATGTACTAAATTCCAGGTTATCAGTTGTAGGTACCAGAAGTAGAGCAATGAACTGGCTGAATTTGAAGACCTAGGAGAACAGAACCTTTGAGAGACTTGGTTTTGGCTACATGCATTAGATATACAAAACAGATTTCAGCTCCCAGCAGCAGCTCACAAGCACACTGTCATTTGACAAGGGATAGGCACTGTGATAGAGATGTACAGAACAATGTGACAAAGACTGGGGAAGGGAGAACTTCATGCAGTGGTCTTTATCTTTTCTTTGTTGTAAAAATGCATACAACAAAATATTTGCTACTACCTGTCAGCAAAGGCTTGTGTGTTGCTATAATGTTGGACAGATTTCAGAACAGCTTCCAGGTTAAGGCAGACTAGGAAGAAACGGCTACTATTCTACTTCTGAAAACCAGCCAGTGAAACTCTACTGACTGCATCTACAACTGATTAAGGAGATAGACCATGATCAGCTAGAGTTCTTTGTAGGAGGTCGCCAGGAGCCAGGGGGTCAACTGGATGGCAGTTACCAATAAAAATAACTAATGATATGCACACCCATGTTTATTGCAGCTTTGTTCACAATAGCAAGGAGTTGGAAACAACCCAAGTGCCCAGCAAAAAATGAATAGACAGAGAAGCTGTGGTATATTCACACAATGGAATACTACGCTGCATTGAAAAACAAGGAACTCATTAAATAGTATTCAAAATGGTTGACCCTGGATTGACATTATGCTGAGTGAAATATCTCAGTCACAAAAGGACAAATACTGCATAATGCCACTGTTGTAAAATGGGACTGACTTTGGGGTTGGGGGAGACTGAGAAAGATGGGATAAATGATGTATACTGCATTGAAACAGATGAGGGAGAAAACTGTTTAAAAGGGATATGTGATTAGGTATTTTTGTCCTGACAGGATTCCAGAACGGAGCTGCATCGTGGCATGGACCTGGGTGGGAGGGATTTGTAAAACAATTAAAGAATTTGTCTTTTACTTTCCAAAGAGACTAGTGTACTGGGGAGGAGGAATGGGCAGGGAGAAAAGTGCAACAGTGAATGACTGGAAATCTAAAATCTCTGTAAATGTTCATTAAAATAAATAAGTATAAAAAACCCAAATAAATTAAAAAAGGGGAAAAAAAACCCCAAATGATGTTGAACATATTCCCCACCCCCAATAGGTATATCATCTTTGGTAAGATGGTCTCCTCAAATCTTCTGCTCATTTTTTGACTGGGTTATTTGACTTTCTGTTGTTAAATTGGAGAAATTCTTTATATTCTGGGTCTTAAAATGCTTATATTGTTGTTGTTGATGTGTGTAGAGTCAGAACTGACCCATAACTGACCCTCCAGAAGGTTTTCAGAGACAGTAAATCGCACAGGAAGACTGCCCATTCTTCTGCCACAAAGCAGCTGGATTAGAACTATGCGCCTTCAGGATTGCATCACAGCTTATTTCCACTAGGCCAAAATAGATGGCTCCTAAATACTTTCCCCCTCTATTCTATCTCTTCACTTCGTATGAAAACTCTTTCCATGTTCAGAAAATGTTAAAATTTTTCTAAAGACCTATTATTTTGTAATCAGGTATCTGTGTTTTGGTGTCATCCCCAAAAATCCATCATAAAAAACTAGATCCTGAAAGATTTCCACCATGAGTTTCTTTCAAGGGTTTTATGTTGTGGTGGTGAAGCCTTCTTAGTATATATATCTGTCCTTTTGTATTTTTAGATTTGTTTCTCTAGATGAATTTTTCTGCTTATTCTGATTTACTGATTTTCAGCTGTATCCAAGGTAGAGCTATCCCATCGTTAGCCTATTTTTTATGATTAATATATTTTTAATTTCTATCTGCTCTTTTGATAAGCACTTGTTTCTATATGGCCACTGGTACTTATTCTCATACAATTCTGGGTGGTTTTAATTTTTTTTATTATTACTATTTTTTGTGTGTGTACCTCAAATCGGATCCGACTGGTACAGGAGGAGAGTGCCCCTCCTTCTCCAGCAGAGAACTGGTGGATTTAAACCGCATACCTTTGGGATTGCAGTGCAGCTTCTTGCCACTAGGCCACCAGAGCTCCCTTGGGTGTTTGTTGTTTTTTTTTAAAGAAAAGGTTATGCTTTCCTTTACTTTCAGATATCTTGAACTTGTTAATTATAGGTTGTCTGTAGGGCGGTACTATAATATTCATTTCATTGAAGTGAATTTATATTCCAGTTACTGAAGGGTTTGCCTTTGAAGTTGTTTTCCAAAGCCAGATCTTAAAATGACAGCATGGGGTTCCTGTTCGTAAGTGTTACTGCAGATAGAGCTACAGATCTAGAGGGTAAGTTGGCACCATCCTCCTTTGTGTGTTCTCCACGTCTAGACCCACATCCTTCTAAAAGTTTTTGTTATCATTTCATGCCCCCCTCCTTTATCTCCAGAAGGAAACCTAGACATTCCAAAGCATTCAAATGCCAACCCCATTGTTACCTCTGTACCTTCTGGTTCCACAACTCTGCTGTTTCAGATCCAGAGGTGTTGATCTTGTTTTCAAGCCTGGTTTTATCTTTTTTAGCTCTTGCTTTTTGTATTTTATCTGTCTTTGCTGGGAATTTGGACAGAAAACATGAAGGAAAGAGGAACCTACTGTGCCAGCCTGGCCAGCAGGGCTTGTGTAACTCAGTAACTTGTTCTCCAGTGTTTGTATAATAAATTAAAAGTTAAAGCAAAAATACTTTCTAAACATAGTAAGTGCTAAATTTTTGTAGAATGAACAAAAGTTTTAAATAAAAGCTCTAAAGATTCTTAAGAGATACTGAACACTAGAAATCTGATTAAAAGACCTACTAGGTAAGCTATATTTTGAAATTAATTGGCACTTATTATCTGGCAAAGAATTAGTTTCCTTTTTCTAACACGCCTGCTTGCTTTATTATTTTATATCCATTCGGTTCCCCAAAATGGCTTTCAGTCTACTTAAATGGAAATGTCTACCCTTTCTTATTTAAATTGCTTCTCTACAATTTTAGGAATAATTGCCTTCCACAGCCAGCTAAGACTAGCTATATTGTTGTACTTTAAGAATTAACCAATGAAGCTCACTGAACAAGTGGAACAAGCTGGCAGGCCAGCCTGGGTTGGAAGGCCAATTCTGCCCTTGGATCCAGGCAGCCCACATATGCGCATATCTCCTCCTGAGATGCATCACATGTGCTTCTACATAGGCCTCTAAAGACAGGGTCAGGGAGCAGAGCTGTGGGCACAAGTTACGGGCATGGGGGATGGTGACAAAAGATTTATAGAGATCTTTATTTACCTATCTCTTCTGCAAAGTGGAGAGCAAGAAGACTTCTCACCAGCAGCTACTATTCAACTAATTTTTCTCCTTAAAGAAACCAAAGTTTAAAAAGGGAAACAAACTCCCAAATTGTAAGGGCATAAATCAGCTTAATATTATGAAAACTTACTATGCTTTATTTAAAACTTCTGTTTAATAATTTCTGAATTTACTGTCAGAAGCAGTGGGGGAAAACATAAAAATACCTTTCATCATGAAATAAATTTGTCCTTAAAAAGTCTAGTATAAATCAAATAATACTGCCATTAATCTTCAATTTGTAGAAGCTAGTAATAGATTTACTTGTCCTGAGTCTTCCTTTCAGGTTTCATATGAATAGTCAAAGATCTATTTGGCAAAGTTCTGTTTTTAAAAAATCATATGAGGGGGCCATGGTAAAAAGCAAAGAACTATTTCTATATTTAATCAGGTTTTAAGATTAGGAATTAGCAGTTTTCTTAGAAGACTGTTTTTCAGTAAGAAAAAAAGATTTCCATTATTTAAAACCATAATATTAATAAAAAGAAGGGTTCCTTTAATGAGCAACAAGAATGGGAAGAGCGAGTGAAGGGAGTAAAAATTAACAGATTAATTGGGTAAAGGGAAATGCAATATACAACAGAAGATTCATGAGCTAGTCTAATGAATTAGTCAATTATAATCAATGTTACAAAAACATGATGAGTGATTGAGAAACAAATATGCTTTATAAACTTTCATTCAAGGGAAAGGGAATAAATTATACTGAATAAGGGAGGGGAAGAGAGTTCCTATAGGCAAGGGTCCTCCAAAATGCAGTCCATGTCAACCATTTTACTTCTTCCACATTCCTCCCAACTCGGACCCAACTTGCAGCTCCTACTTCTTCCTCAGTGCTAGCCAAGCAATCTGAAAGTCAGTTATTTTTATCCCTCACATGATTGCTGCATGCAGGTCTGGGTAGGCGTCAGGGTCATATCTGACAGATATTTGGCTCAGGCATTTAGGAATAAGATTTGATTCAAGGTATATGTATATTTGGTCCCTTTGTTTAAACCTGCTTTTGTCAAAATTATATGTTAAGATTTCAATTAGTATGCCAAAAGTCTAAATCCAAACAAGTCTTTATTTAAAAGCACATCTTGATTGGTAGCAAGAATTCCAAATAAAATGTCCACTGCCTTTCATCATGTAACCAAATGGAGTTGAATGATTCCTTGAACCTGTAATTAAAGTATGATGATATTAACTGTGATGCTGTAAGTCTAGTCAGCAGAAATAGTCTGAGTAACTGCCTATTTTGTAAATGAACAAAGGAAAAACATACACACACATACGTTCTTCTCTGGGGTGTTTTATCGAGATTGGAATATTTATGTGAAAAGGGCCCACCTTTCCTCTGGAGATCTCTCCCTCCTTGTATACACAAGTCTCAGGCACAGGCCCTCTCATAGACAGGGCCTTTGAGTCTGCCCCTAAAATAATCTTTCAGCAGAACCCCTGGTTTTGTTGCTTAATTTATATGGGCAAAGTGGACTGGCACCTGTTAAAACTGATTTTTCATTCTAAAGTGGACATTCTGGTAAACATGATTGGTTCCCTAAACCCACAGTCATTTCTCCTACCCCCACCTCCCCCTCCTTTCAACCAGGACCCTGATTCTGGGCAGGTGAGGACATGCTGGTCTTTTTTTTTTTTTAAAAGTCACTATGGCAGTTCATTTCAGCTTTTTTTTTTTTAAAAGAAAATTTCTGTTTTATACTGGTTTACTTATAAAATTTGTATACATTGTTTTTCACCCGAGGCATGCCATTCTTACAGAAAGTGTGCTAAGCCATGCTTGAGAATTCCACTTCCTTCTGCTGTGACAAGTTCAGGAGTGTGTGTGGCATGTGACCCAATTCTAGACAATGGCCCATGTCTCTCTAAGGCTTCTGGGAATGATAAAAAGAATGCACACGAAGAAATCCTACTCTCCCCTTGCTTGTCAAGTGGGGATGTGAAACTTGGAGCTGTTACCATCATCTTGTGACTGTAAGAAGGTAGCCAAGAAAATCAATGAGAAGCTGACCCAAACCCTTGCTGCTGCTGAGCTACTGAAGCCACGTGGTAACTGCCAACCTCTGAACTTCTTACGTGAGAAATAGAACTAATGCTGTTGAAGCTACTGTTAGTCAAATATTTTGTTACTTGTAGTTGAAAGCTTTGTGCTACTCTACTCCCCAATTTAAAACTCCCTGAGGAAGCCAAATACCCCACAACAAAAATTCTGAGCACTCACAGGAAATGGAGAGCAAGAGTCCTTTATTAAAGAAACAAACCTAGCTTCCAAAAAGAGCTCAGAGGAACAAGTCAAATATAAGTACTAGCACAAAGAAACCTACAAGCCACCACAAGATAAAGGTAAATAATTCAATAGAAAAATGGGCACAGGATATGAACAGGCACTTGACCAAAGATGACATTCAGATGGCTAACAAGCACATGAAGAAATGTTCAAAATCCCTAGCTCTAAGAGATGCAAATTAAAACAACTATGAGATATCTCATCCCAGTCAAAATAGCAAAATTTAACAGCAAGCAACAAATGCTGGCGAGGTTGTGGAGAAACTGGAACCCTTATTCACTGTTGGTGGGAGTGTAAAATGGTACAACCCCTGTGGAAAGCGGTATGGCGCTTTCTCAGAAAATTGCAAACAGAGATACCATTTGACCCAGCAATTCCACTACTGGGAATATACCCCAAAGAGACCATA
>NW_006399767.1:27609202-27616893 GCF_000299155.1 Elephantulus edwardii | reverse complement strand
TTTAACTTGTTAGTTAAATTTGTACCTTCTAGGCTGCAACACTTCCATGATACATCTTCAAGGATATGAACATGTATGGCTAAGCACAATTGAGAACAGTGCATCTAAATTCCAAAATCAATCTTCACAATAGTCTACGTGGTTCCTATTGTCAAAGGGGCCCTTTAGAGTGATGAGAGAAGATCTTTACCCTGAAACCTACAGTGTTCCTTTTCAGCAGGAAGTAGCTAAGAGAATACACTGTCCCCTTTTCCTTATGACTTAGGGTAAAGTCTCTCTCAGAGAGGTATGATAGGGAATGGCAAAGGACACACTGACAAAGGAGATTAATCAGAACTGGCTTTGACAAGCACTGTGGCAATGGGACAATTAAAACAGACTTTCAAGGGGGAAAAAAAAAGAGGAAGGAACTGGGGAGGAAGGTAGAGAAAATAGTGCAACAATGAATGAATGGAAATCCAAAATCTCTGTAAATGTTCATTAAAATTAATATAATTTAATAAAAAAAACAAAAACCACAAGCAAAAAAATACATGGCCTTCTATGCACATAACTTCTGGCACCCAGCAAGAACTGCAATTACCAAAGAAAAGAATCACAGTGATGACAGATGGACAGATGAGAAACCAGTACAGGTCCAGGGTAATCCCATCACAGGGTGGTTGTTTATTATTTAAACATCAGTGAAGCAAAGAAAATAACTACCCAGCTTTGTCAATAGTGATACACCATTTTGTGTATTTTTAAAGAGAAAACAAAAATTTTACTAGTCAATTCTGAATTTAGTATTATACTCTTGCATATTTTTATATAGGGAGTTCTAGTAGTGTACTATATAGGACACTGTACTGCTATCCCAAAAGTGGTGCCTCTGGCGATTCAAATCCATCGGCTCTGAGAGAGGTGAGCAAAGCCCCTCCTGTACAATTACAGACTCTGAATACTCCACTGGAGGGTCAGCTATGAGCCAGCTACAACTAGAGAGCAATGAGTTATGATTTTATGGATGTGTTCATTAAAATTTAAGTAAGTACAATCAAGTTACATCTATTATTATTATTTATCCTTGTGGAAACTCAGATTTTCACTTGAGCCACTTAGGTAAGCGCTTTCAAGATTAATTAGAATGAGAGTCTTTGAATTTATTTCCTGTGCAATTTGTACAGTGCTAGGCAGTTTACATTTTCAATTTATTGAATTAAAAAGAAACTGTCAGGTGGTGCTTCAGCTAGGTAAGTTGAACCTGTCCAGGGCCAGTAGCTGCTGATAGTGTAGCACAATCTCCAGAGGCAAAGGCTAGATACAGTTAGTACTGTTGAAGCTGCTGTGATCTGTGTTGGAGTTGAGACAAAGTAAGCTGTGGATATACTTCCTAATAACTAAAAGTCCTTTCCAGAAATGTGCAACTGGATGGGAAAGCAGATACAACTGTTTTGAGGAGTCTTTTGGACTCAATTCACTTAGCAGAAGAAGACTGGCTCCTCTCCTAGTAATTCTGCCTCTATTCAAGCCAGTTTAAAGACAGTAGTATATTTTTTAAAAGGTAGATGCTAATCTCTAGATTTTAAGTCAATGAATTGATGATTTACCAATGGGTGGCATTCTATAATGTGTGATAATACAGATAGCTAAACCGAATAAAAAGGTATCAACCTATTTTTTAAACCCAGTCTTAAAAAAATGATTGAAATATTCCAAAGAAGTAGTCATTTGCAGTCAACGAAAGCAAAGGTGGTGCAGTGGTCAAGTGCTTGGCTGCTAACAAGAAAGTTAACGATGTGAAGATGTGAAACCATCTGGTTCTGCATAATGAACCAGTGATCTATTCCCATAAATAAGATAGTTGTTGTTGTTGTTGTTAAGTGCAGTGGAGTCAAGCACGACTCATACTGACCTAAAAGCGAACAAAAGACCTGAATCCTATTCTATAATTACTGTCATTTCTCTAAGTTCATAGAGTTTCCGGAGGCATGATAAAAAAGATCATAGCCTAGGAAGCGCTATGGACAGTTCTATTCTATCACTGGGGGGTGTGGTGGCGGCCGGTCCACATATAGGCATAAGACAAAGAAGAGCAAAAAAACTCCAATGTCAAATATATGTTTTAAAAAGACATTATCATGTTTCTTTCCTAACTGCATATTTCAACAAAGATCTTTGGCCTAAAATTGCTCATACAATTCATCAACCATTAACCTTAGTGATAAAGGTTAGGTCAGGAGATAGTCCTAAGGGTTCAGTGCATCCCCTTACCTGTGTGATTCAGGGCAAATTATTAACTCTTCTACTCTGTCATTGTTGTTGTATACCATCAAGTCAGACTTAGCCCTTCGCTGACCCTCCAGGCAGGTTTTCAGAGGCAGTAACAGGAGGAGATTACCCATCTGATAGATTTGAATCGCCTATCTTTGCACTGGCAGTGCAATTCCTTACCACTAAGCCACCAGAGTTCTTACTAAACATCTACCTGTGAAGCAGATGTTTAACATATACATGTTCCATATAAGAAAAGTAAAGCTTTGCCGATCTAGATGCCTTTTTACTGTCACTATTTGTAGATGATATGATAGTGTACACAGAAAACCCCAAAGACTCAACAATAAAACCTGTTAGAATAGACCAATTTAGTAGAGTGGCAGGATAAAAGATGAATATCCAAAAATCAACAGGACTCCTCTACAGTAACTCAAGAGAAGGAAATCAAGAATGCAATACCATTTACAACAGCCAACCAAAAATTGAGATACTTGGGAGTGAACCTAATTAGAGACACAAAATACCTATGTAAGCAAAACTACTGAGCATTTCTGCAAGACACAATAAAAGGCCTAAAGAAATGGAAAAATGTGCCCTGTTCATGGATAGGAAGACTCAATATTGTGAAAATGACAATTCTACCAAAAACAATCTACATGTTCAAAGCAATTCCAATGCAGATACCAAATTAATTTTTCAAGGACACTGAAAGGGAAATTAAAAAATTTATCTGGAGAGGCAAGAGACCTCAAATAAGCAAAACACTTCTGAGAAACAGGGTGGCATAGCATTCCCTGACCTCAAAACCTACTACACAGCAGTAGTAACCAAAACAGCATGGTACTGGTACAATGATGGGCACATAGACCAATGGAACAGAACTGAGAATCCAGAAATAGATGCAGCTATCTATGCTCAACTGATATTCAATAAGGAAATCAAAGCTATTACATGGGAAAATGATAACCTCTTTAACAAATGGTGCTGGCAAAACTAGACTTCTACCTGCAGAAGGCTGAAACAGGATCCACATCTCACACCATACACAGAAATCAACTCAAGGTGTATCAGAGACCTGGGAGTAAAGCCCAAAACCATAATGTTCATAAGAGACAAAATGGGATCAAGCTTAGAAGCGCTAGTTCAAAGTAAAAAGAGACTGCCAAATACAACTAGAAATGCACAATCTGAAGAGGATAAAATTGATGAATGGAACCTTCTAAAGATTAAATTCATGTGTGCGTCAAAAACTTTTTCCAACAGGGTGAAAAGAAAACCTACAGACTGGGAACAAATATTTGGTAAAACCATTTAAGCCAGAATCTTATAACAAAAGTTTACAGAATACTCCTGGACCTCCACAAGAAAAATTCTGATAACCCAATTATAAAATGGGCAAAAGACATGAAAAGAATTTTCAAGAGGGATATTTGAATGGCAAACTGACACATGAAGAAATGCTCCAAATCACTGGCAATAAAAGAAATGCAAATCAAAACCACAATGAAGTACCATCTAATTCCAGTAACAGTGGCAAAGTTTAACAGGGCAGCAAGTAATAAATGGTGGAGAGGATGTGGCGAAAAAGGAACTCTTATACACTGTTGGTGGGATTGTAAAATGGTGCAATCATTCTGGAAGGCAGTCTGACCCTTCTTCAAAAATCTGAACACAAATTCCATATAACCCAGCTATTTCACTAATTGGAATATACCCTGAGAATATGAGAACTGAGGCACAAACTGAGATTTGTATGCCAATCTTCAC
Source organism: Elephantulus edwardii (assembly GCF_000299155.1). Classification (NCBI taxonomy): domain Eukaryota; kingdom Metazoa; phylum Chordata; class Mammalia; order Macroscelidea; family Macroscelididae; genus Elephantulus; species Elephantulus edwardii. Next base: position 27,612,870 of record NW_006399767.1, on the reverse strand, counting down.
AGCAGCATTATTCACCATTGCAAGAACATGGAAACAGTCCAAATGTCCAACCATAAACGAATGGATTCACACAATGGAATCCTATGCAGCACACAGGAGCAGTGACTTTGTAAATTATTACCTTACTTGGGAGGGACTGGAGAGCATTATGCTGAGAGAACTAACTCAGATCCAAAAAGATAAATATTGTATAAAACCATTATTGTAGAATAAGTATAAAGATCCAAGAGGGGTGGAAGAGGTTGGAAGCAAAGGGATGAGGATGTGCAGGGTGAGGGGAGGAGTAATCATGGGATTGTACAATTTATTGGGTGGGGGGATAAGGAAAATGGAAAGAATTTATTCTTGAAAACAATGTATTCAAATTTTGTAAATAACTAGTAAAAAATGAAAAAAGAAAGAAAGGAAGAAAACTAAAGCTTAAAGATGACAAATTATTCACTAATACCTTGTAGAAAGAAAGAAAGCACCAGGACTTGAATCTAGGTATGTACAATTCATTTTAGGGCCTGTGCACTTACTGGTCATATGAACAAGTTCTTCTTCTCTGTTGCTAGCAAAATAAATTTAGGGCACTTTTTGGAGGATTAGCTTATATAAATAAAACTCTAAGCCATTTTTTAGTATTTGCATTAATGAAGGGAGCATTACACAAATCTTTTTACCGCTAAACAATCTTGAACAGAGTAAAAGGGGGTACAGTATAAAGGGGGTAGAAAGAAGAGGAGGGGAAAATAAAACACTTAAGGAAAGTTTAGTCATGGTCATGAGTGATGCACAGTGGCCAGAACGGCCTCCTAGTTGACCCTTCATTGGGTTTTCCTGAGGCTGTAAACTGCAGGGGAGGATCCTGCCCATCTTTCTACTAAGGAGCCACTGGTGGATTTGAACTGACAGAGGTGTTGCCTCTGGGTTAGCCCTATCCACCACAACACCAAAACTCCCTTAAAAAAGCTGGCCTAAGGGAGCTCTGGTGGCCTAATGGCAAGAAGCTGCTCTGCAATCCCAGAGGAACACGGTTCGAATCCACCAGATGCTCTGCTGGAGAAGGAGGGGCAATCTCCTCCTGTACCAGTCAGATCCGATTTGGCGGTACACACACACAAAATTTTTTTAAAAAAAAAGAAAGAAAGCTGGTCTAATAATTTTAAATAATTCTGGTTTTTACGGAATAGACTCCACATTTCCCCCCTTTAATAATAAATTGTTTGAAAGGACAAAAGATCATTTCAATTTTGCCAGCTAACACTGTGGAGCTCTCTGAAACATTTTATGCTGCATATATTTAATTGAACAAAGATGAACAGTTATTTGAAAGGAGCAAGAACTTGAACTACATGTTTCTCAATCTGCTGAACAGAATCATCCATGTTTTGAATTTAAACAAATTCTATTTTGCTGTTACTCTTAAGAATATACAGCAAAAAAAAAGAATATACAGCAAAACAAACACCAATTCAATTGCTTCTATATACACCTGAGTGACACTGCTGATCACATTCTTCAACATTTTCCTCTTCCTCTATTGAGTTGTTCCTTCATCATTAAATTAATTTCACTACCCTGTAAGGTTGGAAGCAGAAGTGGCATCCACTTCCATAACAGCTTGCCTCTGGAAACCCTATGAACGTGGAAAAAGGATGAAAGTTATACAGGTGTCCAGGTCTTTCGTTCATAGGGTTGCTATGAGTCGCCTACGACTCTACGGCACTTAACAACAACAACAAAAACAACCACCACCACCCTGTAAGGGTCCTATCTAATCTTCCCAGTTGCTGTGGTCAATTTGATTCCATATACAGTTCTTCAAAGAGTATAACATTCAAGGCAGATAATTTTTACTAGTTAAAAGAAACTATTGTTTTGTTTGGATGTTAGTGTACAAGCTTTTAAGACTTCAAGCACTGACAGAAGTATTAACCTTTGATAGGCCAATTAATTGGGATTTTCCATGAAACCAAAACCCTAAACTTCCAACTAAGGGACCAAATCCCAGGAGAGTTTTGATTGTATACAAGTTACCTCAGCAGGAGTTACTCTTGTTTTGTTTTGGTTATTGTTGTATCTATTACATAGCCTATGTCAATTCAACTCTTTCACAGGTGTAGTATCATCCATTTTTTATTGCAGCTTCTTTTCTAGTAAGTATATAGTGACCTCTTACTGCTGGATGGTAATAAGTGGTATTTTTCCCTAAAAGAAAAGTTACTCAGATAATGTATAAGAGGCAGTATCATTCATTTATATGTTTTTTTTCCAAAAGGGGGGGGGGGAGGTCTGAATAGTATAAAGTTCTGCTTGACCAAAAGTGTGGATTTAAAACTAGATAACCTTTTGATGTCCTCTTTCAAGAATGTGATGCTATGACCCTATAAAAATAAATCCTAGTTAACATCATAGTCTCTATATAGATAGACATGCTCCCTCAGGCTTCTCAAGTTTAAGATCTTCTCACACTGATGTTCTCATTCCATTTGGTACCCAGAACTTGGTTGGTCAGAGTCATAAATAGTTATCTTCCTTCCTTCAGCTTTCATAAATCTAGGTTAAAGCACATCATGGAGGAGCTCTGGCCATCCTGGTTAAAAACTACAAACTTCTCTAACAAGCTCATTCTCCAGTCTACAAATCCACTTTGAAAGCTTAGTTCTTTTGAATAATTTTATGGATTACTCTGAAATAAAAACAGTTTCTGTGTGGGCAGGGAGCAAAGTGCAATAATAAATGACTGGAAACCCTAAGTCTCTGTAAACTTTCATTAAAATTAATTATTAAAAAAACCACCCAAAATAAAAACACTATCTGTTCTAAGCATCACCTAGAGTTCTACTAAGTCCCTCAACTGACAAAATTCCTTGTTCAGATGGCACCTCTGACTGTCTACTGCTGTCCTGAAGTTACCTCTCACCTGTAAAAGGGAGTGAGAAGGAACAAAAACACAGCCAAACAAAATAAACATTTTTGAGATATTAAAAAAGGTTTCGAATAACTGTAACTCGACCTGACAGAAAAAGACTGTTTAGTGTGGGCAAAAACGGAATAAGAAGGAAGGTATACTATTCTGGCACAAATAGTTTGGACTTGCTATATTTATAGCTTAAACATATTAGTTTTCTTAAACTATTAACTTCCCATCCTCAATATAAAACATTTTATCACTAATAAGATCAAACTAAAATTTTAATGTAGGAAAAACCTTTCTTTTTTTTACATTAGAAAAATATCTTTCAATCACAACATGAGTGTGAAAAGAATTCTTTTTATAACTAATGATTTTTTAAAAAACATATAACCATAAAGATTAAAATTTCTATGAACCTGTGGTTCATAAAAAACCTATGTGGATCAACAAGATGTCAAAGACATAGGAACAGTAAAGCTTATTTTTCTATAAATAGGTATTAAATATTTAATCTATTAATTTGCTCAGCAAATAATACCTAATATAGCATGTTGTTGTTGTTTACCATCAAGTTGGAATCAACCGACAGCAGACCCGCTGGCTGGTTTTCAGAGGCAGTTAATCCACAGGAGGAGATTGCTCATCCTCCTCCCACTAAAATAGCACTTATCACAATAATAATTCTTTAAAGGTATGGAAAAATACGTATTACATTTTGTAGTTGTCTATCTGTGCTTCATTGACTATGCAAAGACTTTTTTTTTTT
>NW_006399767.1:27607768-27609102 GCF_000299155.1 Elephantulus edwardii | reverse complement strand
TGAAATAGATGAGGGAGAAAACTGTTTAAAAGAGATATGTGATTAGGTATTTCTGTCATGACAGGAGTCTAGAGCGATGGCTACATGGTGGAGTGCACCTGGGGGAGGGTCGGTAAAACAATGAAAGAATTTTTCTTTTACTTTTCCAAGGGGGTAGTGTTCTTGGGGGGAGGCTTAGGAGGGGAGAAATGTGCAACAATGAATGAATGGAAATCCAAAGCCTCTCTAAATTTTTACTGAAATTAATAATAAATTTAAATTTTTTTGAAAAAATTTAAGTTAGAGTAAGGATGGCAATGGATTTATAACTGCTCATGCTAATAACACTATATCATGGCATGGAGGAGGAATAGTGGAACTGTATCCACATGTATAATATTCTTCTTACCAAAACCATTTATGGAAAATAGGAACTGCATTGGAACATGTATCTCTGGATTGGAAATAATCATATTGTTAATATTTCTAGCCTTAAGCTTAAAAGATTATATTGTTCAAAATTATTTGTTATATATTTGTTTAAATTTTTCCCTCTTTTAACAACTGGGAACTAGCGGGAAGAGGAAAGACCAGAGAATGGCCAAAATTATTGGGGCAGCTATTGCTGCCAGTTTAGGGCCTGTGTCAGGAAAAGGAAGTCTTACTCATATACAGTGCCATCCAAAGGTAATAAAGAGGGTCAGAATTGATTCCACTGTGGAAAGCTGGGGCCAATTCAGTAGACAGTGTCACAGACGAGAGCCACAGATAGGCAAGGGAGTAGAGAGGAAGCTCCCACTCACTTGCTTTAAGTGTGGATCTGAAGGACACTTGGCCAAGGGTGGCCCACATCAGGTCCTCGTGGCTGACAGGACTGACAGGTCCCAGCTCCCAGCTGGAAACAAAGGAAGACACTTCAATGATTTAGATTCTCCCAGAAGAGCTGTGGATGAGCATTAACATTACTGGTAAATATATTCATTTTCTCCTGGACACAAGAGCCTACTATTTGGTCCTAAAAGCTTTCTGAGGTCCCAACTCTTCTCCCAATTTCTTAGTTGTTGGAATTGACGGAAAACCTCATTAGCAGTTCCTTACTTCACCTCTGCCTTGCATGCGGACTTCTGAGCTGTAAAACAACCCAGTGGTAGACGGAATTTGGTCCAGGACTTAAGAACAATAAATGACATAGTTGAGCCTCTACATCTTGTGGTTCCTAACCTTTATACTTTAATAGACAAAGTGCTAGCCAATAGGCCTTTTATTTTAAGAACTACCTTTCCTCTGTAACTTGATTTGTGCCACTGTTAGAACCTCTACTTGGAATATTATTGCTTTTAATTTTTGACTCATGT
>NW_006399767.1:27584949-27606605 GCF_000299155.1 Elephantulus edwardii | reverse complement strand
CTCTTCAGGGTATATTCCCAGTAGTGGAATTGCTGGGTCAAATGGTATCTCTATTTTATGCAAAGACTTTTGACTGTATGGATCACAACAAGCTATGGCTGACTCTGAGAAGAATGGGGATTCCAGACCATGAGATTGTGCTAATGCGAAACCTATACTTGGACCAAGAGGCAGTCGTCTGGACAGAACAGGGAGACACTGGATGGTTCAAAATCAAGAAAGGGGTCCATCAGGGATGTATTGTGTCTCCATAACTTTTCAATCTGTATGCAGAACAGATCATCCGAGACGCTGGGCTGTACGAGGAGGAATGTGGCATCAGGATTGGTGGAAGAATCCTCAACAACCTGCATTATGTAGATGACACAACCCTACTTGCTGAAACTGAGGAGGACCTGAAGCACTTGCTGCAGAAGGTTAAGGACTGCAGTCTTCAATATGGACTGAAGCTCAACATCAAAAAAACAAAGATTCTCAACACTGGACCAATTGGCAGCATCAGTATGGATGGTAAAGAGACTGAGATAGTTAACAGTTTTAGTTTGCTTGATTCCACAGTCAAAACTCTTGGTAACAGCAGTCAGGAAATCAGGAGACAAATTGCATTGAGAAAGTCAGCTATGCGGGATCTCTCAAGAGTACTGAAGAGCAATGACGTCAAGCTGGAGACTAAGGTGCGCCTGATCCAGGCTATAGTCTTCGCAATTACATGATATGCATCGGAGTGTTTGATAGCGAATAGAGATGATAGAAAGAGAATCGATGCCTTTGAGCTGTGGTGCTGGAGAAGAGCGTTAACTATACCATGAACTGCTAGGAGAACAAACAAGTTTGTCCTGGAGAGGGTGAAGCTGGAGTGCTCCTTGGGAGTCAAGGATTCTGAAGCTTCGTCTGACATACTCTGGGCATGTTGCAAGGAGGGATTGGTCTTTGGAGAGGGACATCATGTTTGGGAGAGTGGAGGGACAGCGCAGGAGAGGAAGACCCTCGATGAGATGGCTCGATTCTGTCTGTGAGTGGAGTGGTGGGAATGAGTGTATTTGAGATGGCGAGGCTGGCACAGGATAGAACGGCATTTAGGGCTCTTGTACACAGGGTCACTATGAATCACAAGCGACTCGATGGCTGTACACAGGGTCACTATGAATCAGAAGCAACTCGATGGCACGTAACAACAACAATCTCATTCTTCCAGAAAATATAGCAAGGTTTTGTTGATATTTTTACAGTAATATTTTTAAAAAATCCATTATTATTGAAACGTCACTAATTTTTTCTGATTCTTTCTTATATTCCAAGACTTTTAAAATGAAGGAGTCAGGTTTCTGGTCAATGCATTGAGGATCAGGAAGAGGTGTCTGTCTCACGTTTTACTCTCATGGGACAGAAGTGAGTAATTTCCTTCTTTTCTTCCTCCCTTCTGTCTTTCACTAGGTGCCAGACATTTCTTCTAGGTGCTAAGGTCACATCAGTGAATAAGACAAAGGCTTCTCTGCCTGTACAAAAGTGCTAGGCTTAAATGTAAACCAAGAGACAGAAAGTGCTACAATTCGGCCAACATCCCCAAATTTGTAGCCAAAAGACTGAAAAAAAGATAGCAGGCAATGATAGCAAAGAAAAAATTTAGAAAACCCTACCTACTATTTTTTATTATTATTTTTTTAATGAAATTAACTCTCAATTTCTGACATGTGAGAATGTCCTACAGCAGTCCAGTCTTATGAAGGAAGGCTGACAGGCATAAAAGAGCCCCCAAACTCAAACCAACAAAACCCACTCACACAGAAGGTAATATCACTACTGCTGAATATGAAAAATTTCCATTTTATTCTTTTATGTAAAAAAAATATGGAAAAACACATTACATTTTGTGTTTTCTATCTTTTCATGTTATAGGTCACTGAGTCAGAACCAATGTCTAGCTGATCGTCCAGTGGGTCTTCAGAGGTCGTAAACTGTCCTTCATTCTCCCATGGAGTTAGCTGGTAGATTCAAACTATGTCCCTTTGGGTTGGCAGTGCATTTCCTTACCACTAGGCTACCAAAATTATTTATATATATATGTGTGTGTGTGTGTGTGTGTGTGTGTGTATCTATGTGTGTGTGTGTGTATGTATATATAATTAGAAATAGGTATTACATTTATAATCATAAAAATGAGATTTCTAGTGGTCACCAGCTTGATCAGTGATCAAATATGGCCACACGTAACAGCATCGTAAGGTACCTAGAGGGCACACTTAAAAGTCTTCAGAACAAGAACCCTATTGAATATAATATTTTACTACTTATATGATTAAAATATTTACAAGTATGGGAACTCAAGGTGAGGAGGACTGAGGATGGGTAAGGGCGAAATCACAGGGTCACACAGTTTGGTGGTGGTAGTAGGAGTAAATGGGAAGGACCTGGGCAAAAAGACAGGGAAATGATGGGCAAGGTCCAATGGTGATTAATTTTAAAAAACATAATGCATGAGAATGTTTGTATGAAACACAATGGGAATGAAGAATAGTGTGAAAAACAATATACAAACTATGTAAGCAAACCAATTAAGAAAAAAAAGCTTAAAAATATTTATAAGCTATTCTGGTGAAATTTCCTAGGTAAAAGCAGCTATATTATAAACAAAAATCTGTCAATGACATAGATATATAGTGACATTTTAAGTATTACTTCCCATGAAATGCATAGTATTTATTATTTTGACAAAAGTAAAATTTACAGTCACCCAAAACTCTTAATACTTTAAGGATGACTAGAGAAGCAATCACGAAAGTTTAACTCCAGGAGCCATGTACCGTTTTGGAGCTCCAGTCTTGGAGACGAGAGGCACTCTCAGAATGAAGAGAGCTCTTCTTGCTTTAGGGCCAGGGTTTGCATTACACTCCCAGCCACGTGAGTACAGAGTGAAAGCAGAGCAGGGATTATCACAATGAGCTTCAGCCAGGCCCTTTGCTGGAGGCAATGTCTATGCCAAGGCTTCCTTCCATCCCTGAACTGTAACTGAGAGGAAAGGCCCTTCCTAAGTTTTCAGCTGCCAGAAATAGGAGACTCAATACTGATTGACTACTTAAGGGTGTGAAAGGTGATGCCAGAGCTCTGTGGGATTCATTCCATCCTCTAATATGAAACAGCTTCACACCCACTTCCACTAATAACATGGTATTTTTTTCTGTTCATTTTACATTTATATATTAAAGTTGATATTTTAATATAATATTTACTTTTTCCCCCCCAAGGATAAGCTCTTAAGATCTTTAACTGTTATTTTTGTGGGTATGTTTTCCTAGGAGGGCAGAACAAAGACTGAATATGCATCCTCATTTAATGTGAGCAAAGACTTTTCTAAAATATTATCACTGAACCACATTTCCCATTAAATTATTTTTTAAAAATAGATACAATCATGACATAAACTTATTAAAAATGTGGTAATTCTTGTTGTGACCAAGAATCCTAAACTAACTGTTGTCTTACCAAGTAAAAACACAGGCCAGGGTAAAATCTGTTGCCAGTGAGATGATTTTGATTCATAATGACTCTATGGGATAGACTGTTCGTAAAGTATCCAATTCTGTAAATCTTTAAGGAAGCAGACACCTTCACCTATGGAGCAACTGACAGGTTCAAACCATGGACCTTTTGGTTAGAAGTTGAGTGCTTAACCATTGTACAACTAGGGTTCCTTCAAAGACCTTGGTGTTGCTGTTAGGCTACTGATTAGTCTACCATGATTCATAGTGACATTATGAACAATGGCTCAGAACCTGGCCCTATCCTGTGCCATCCTCATCATCTCTGATATACTTGAGCCCATTGTCACAGTCATAGCATCAATCTATCTTGTTGAGTGTCCTCTTCTGTTTCACTGACCTCTCAAGCATGATGTTTTTCCAAGGACTTGCCCCTCCTAATAACATGCTCAAAGTGGGTGAAATGAAGCTCTATCATCCATGCCTCCTAAGGAGCATCCTGGTTACACTTTCTCCAAGATATTCTTTGCTCTTTTAGCAGTCCATGGTTTACTGAGTACTCTTCTCCAACACCACAGCTCTTAGACATAAACTGTCTTTATTCATTGTTCAATTTTCAGATTGCAAAGCAAGTAAATGAAAAGATCATGGCTTGAATCAGGTGCCCCTTAGTTTTTAAAGTGACATCATAACTCCTTAACACTTTGGAGAGGTCCCTGACAACAGATTTTCCCAATGAAACACACCTCATTTCTTAACTGTTAGTAACACGGGTGTTGACTGTAAAGACCATGGTGGTGGTGTTTTCCGTCGAGGTGGAACCAATCCACAGCTGACCCTCCAGTGGTTTTCAGAGGCAGTTTAATTGCACAGGAGGAGACTGCCCAACCTTCTCCTGTGGAGCAGATGGTGGATTCAAACCGTGTGCTTTCAGGACTGCAGAGCAATGTCTTGCCACTAGGCAACCATGGTGTTGTTGTTAGGTGCCATCTCACAGAGACCCTATGTACAACAACCCTAAAACCCGCTCTATCCTGTGCCAATCTTACTGTCTCTGATACACCTACCCCCATTACTCTGGTCATTGAATCAATCTATCTCATCCAGGGTCTTACTCTCTTGCGTTGTCCCTCCACCCTCCCAAGCACGATGTCCCTCTTCAAAGACTGGTCCCATGTGGCAACATGTCCAATATACATCAGATGAAGCTTCAGAATCCTTGCCTCCAAGGAGCAGCCTGTTCTCGTCCTCTCTAGGACTAATTTGTTCTCCTAGCAGTCCATGGGTTATATTCAGTACTTTTCTCCACCACCACAACTCAAAGGCATCAATTCTCCCTCTATCATCCCAAGGCCACCATGGTTGTTGCTGTTTGTTGTTATGTGCCGTCGACTCATAGCAACTCTATGTACAACAGCCCTAAACTCTGCTCTGTCCTGTGCCAGTCGCACTGTCTTTGACAATCCCATCCCGATTACCCGTCACTGAATCAATCCACCTCATAGAGGGCCTTCCCCTCCTGCACTGTCCCTCCACACTCCCAAGCATGATATCCCTCTCCAAGGACTGGTCTCTCCTTACAACATGTCTAAAGTATGTTAGATGGAGCCTCAGAATCCTTGCCTCCAAGGAGCCACCTGGTTTAACCCTTTCCAGGATGAGTCTGTTTGTTTTCCTAGCAGTCCATGGTACTCTCAATACTCTTCTCCAGCACCACAGCTCAAAGGCATCAATTCTCCTTCTAGGTCATTGTCCAACTCTCTGATGCATAACAAGTGATTGCAAAGACAATGAATGGCCTGTATCAGATGCACCTTAGTCTCCAGAAAGACACCACTGCTCTTCAGTACTTTGGAGAGGTCCCTAACAGCAGATTTTCCCTTGGCAATATGCATTTTAATTTTCTGGCTATTGGTGCCAAGAGTGTTGACTGTGGAACCAAGCAAACTAAAGCTTGGTAAACTAAACCACCATAGTAGCAGTTATAAAAAATGCAGTTTGTCTTCAGGAAAATCATTCACTCCACATTCACTACCACTGAACTGAAATCAACTGACAGCTAATTCTCCAGTGGGTTTTTAGAAGTTGTAAATTACACTGGAGGAGACTGTCTGCCAATTGTAAATCGTTTTCCTTGAGACTGGCAGCGTAACTCCCTACCCAGTAAGCCACTGGAGCTCTCACAGAAAGCAATGTCCACTATTTTCTTGTATTTCATGATTTCTAGCTCAAGATTTTAAATATAACTGGCACACAATATTTCTATTTTCTACTCAGCTTTTCATTTTGAAAATTTTCCAATATATAGAAAAATTCTGTACTTATTCACTGGTTTATCCATTTGCTGTACAGAGCTAACTAGTGGTTGCTGTGACACTAAACACTGTGACACTGATGTGTCAAATGCGATAAAGATTACCCATGGTAGACAGTGTTTGGTGGAGCTCCTTGATTAAAACAAGTCTGGAAGCAGGAGTGGCATCCACTTCTGAAAGAGCTTGCCCCCGGAAAGTCTATGAACTTGGAGAAATGATGAAAGTTATACACGTGCTGAGGTCTTTCATTCATAAGGTCGCTATGAGTTGTCTACAACTCGACAGCACTTAACAAAAACAACAATATTCTGTACCTATTTTTAAGATAAATCTATAGATATATATAGCTTATAAACGTGCATTATTACTGAGAATTCATAGTTGTTTGATTTTAAATCTTTAAAAACTAAATGACTGGAATTTAGGTAATGCCTACTTTACAAGTAGGCACAACTGAGTCAAAGTCTCTCTTGATTTACAGCAATTTATGTAAATCTGGACATATTTTTTCACAGTAACATGTCCATTGTTGTTATGTGCCATTGAGACGCTTATGACTGATAGCGACCCTATGTACAACAGCCCCAAAGACTGCTCTATCCTACGTCAACCTTATTGTCTCCATTATTCCAGTCACTGTATCAATCCATCTCATCAAGAGTCTTTCTCTCTTGTGCTATCCTTCCACCTCCCAAGCATGATATCCCTCTCCAAGAACCAGTCCCTCCTTGTAACATTTCCATAGTATGTCAGATGAAGCTTCAGAATCCTTGCCTCCAATGAGCAGCCTAGTTTCACCTGTTTGTTCTCCTAGCAGTCCATAGTGTATCCAACACTGTTCTCCAGCATCACAGCTCAAAGGCATCAATTCTCTATCATCCCTAGTGATTATCAAGCTCTCTGATGCACTGCAAGCAATTGTGAAGACTAAGGCCTGGATCAGGCACACTTGAGTTTCTAGACTGACACCGTTGCTCTTCAATATTCTGGAGATGTCCCTGACAGCCAACTTTTCCAATGCAATTCATCTCTTGATTTCCTGGCTGCTGGCACCGAGAATGTTGACTGTGGAGTCAAGCAAACTAACACTGTTAACAATCTCAATGTCTTCATCATACATAATGATGCTGTCAATTGGCCCAGTATTCAGAATCTTTGTTTTCTTGATGTTAAGCCTCAACCCATATTGAAGGCTGCAGTACTTCATCTTCTGCAGCAAGTGCTTCAAGTCCTCCTCAGTTTCAACAAGCAGGGTTGTGTCACCTTGCACAATGCAGGTTGTTGATGAATCTTCCTCCAATTCTGATGCCACATTCCCATTTCCATTAAACAGTAAAATATTTTTATTGATTTGCTTTTTCTTACTATTTAGGATATTTTTTAAAAAAGTATCTTTGGGGAGCTCTGGTGGCCTAGTGGCAAGGAGCTGCAACTACAATCCCAGAGGCGCACGGTTCAAATCCACCAGATGCTCTGCCGGGGAAGGAGGGACAATCTCCTCCTGTACCAGTCAGATCTTATTTGATGGTACACTCACACAAAAATAATAATAATTAAAAAAATATCTTTATACATGACATTAGAGCTCAGGAGACCTGACTGTCACCTAATTATCTTAAGATACAGTATGGTTGTTGTTTTTCATTATTAGTTATTTAGTAATATTACTGTTTTAATTATTTGATTACCATCTTAAAAGCAAAAAAGTTTAATCAGTTGTCTATGATGAAATAGCAGAAGCATTCACAGGAAAATCAAGTTTCAAATTTTTCTCCAAACTTTAAAGGTCCTAGGGTATTAACTGTCACTTGACAAGTATTGGGCCTGAAAGAGAGTCCACTTCTGGACGAGGGCAGACTCTCTGCACAGTGTCAGAAACTAGGACACTGCCACGTCGTCCATCCTTTTCCATCCAGGTAAAGAGCTGGGACACCTGATTTACAGTATTTCTTTCTCCATAGGAACTAAAGTTTTATCTATCATGCTGAAATGATGGAAAAGTTTTCTTACTTTTGTTTTAATGTTTTGCTACTAAATTACATTTGTATTGTTTTTAAAGTTCTAGATTTAAAAAGATAAATAATGTTATTTTCCTAATAAATGTTGTGGTATCCCACCCTCTACTTTCCACTCACAACTGTTAAGACTAGGTAATAATGTTAAGAAAAGTAACACAGCCATACTAAGCCAACACTTCTTTTCCACTCCAAATAGAGTCAAGCACTTAAGAACTTTAAAACAAATAAACAAACAAAAAGATAAAAAAGTAACATAACAAAAAATCTTAAATTACTCCCAAATATTCAGAGTCTTCTCAAATGCTCTACTCTACATGTAAGTGATACATGAAATATGTTTTCCTGTTAGAGACAGTTCTGAGATTCTACACAGAGCTTTTCTGGGGGACATGCTCTATATAATAAACACAACCATTTTTGCAGGGATAGAAATCTGTAGTATAAGATTTGAGTAAAATATAAATTTTTAAGTAAAGTTTACTATGACATTTACTATGCTTTTATCTGAAAACAAATAGGATCAAGGAGAGCTATGATTAACTGGCATAAGGCAGATTCATAAGGTTAGACAACTTTTGAGGTTAATTTGGAGGGCAATCATATTCCTTGGTGCTAGAGTTAAGCATTTTGGGATTTTGTAAATCTTTTTTAATGAAGGTAAATAAAATCAAACCTCTTCGGTTATAAAATTTTACTCTATGTGAAGCAAAAAATTTGAGAGAGGGAAGCATGGTACATCATTAAGCTAGTGACTTGCAACGAAGGAAGTTTATGTGACAAAAAAACAGGTGAAGAAGAGCCAGAAAAACAGCAAGGAGTGTGATACTGGGATCTTAGTAAAAGATAATATACCATCCATTTTAAAAATGAAATCACATCCTAATTATCAGGTGGCCAACAAATTCTTTATCATTTATATGCTGAGAATTAGTCAATAGTTATAAATCTTGTCCAGACATGAAATAGAAGAAGAAATAAACTGGCTTTTGTTCATGCACTCTTAAATATGACCAAGGATTATACTTCACTAGAGGCAGAAAGTACTCATCTTTGTCATCTATGCTACAACTGAAGGTACAGACATCATATTTTCCTGGTTCTGTGTTCTGACATCCTTGCATCTTAGTGATAAGACTCTTGGTTTGGCTAAGAGATGGATGAGTTAAAAAAAAAACCCAATCAGAAACTTAAATAGATGAACCAAAGGCAGAACAACTTCAGCCTCAGATTCTCTATTTTTCTCTCCTCTTAGTAAATAGTTTTATCTTTCGCACTAAATTAGCAGGAAAGAAGAGCTTTATTCCACAGCTGGCTGACACAAGCCACAGGCAGGTCATGGAGAGAATTTGGTCCTTCTGACACTCTGAGGTATAACTAGAAGAGGATTTTCTTTTTTTTTATTTTATTTTTTGAGGATTTTCATTATAAACAGATAAAAAAAATGCAGCCCAATCTACAGAAAGAAATTATTTTAGCTCTTTAATTATGGCTGATAATGTTTTTAATAATACTGATTTGTCAGTTTCTGAAATTTAGTCAATATGCTGAAATTTAAAAATTGGTTACATAAAGCTTTAAAAAAAGGCTGAGTTTAATGGTATCTATGCCTCATGATAAATTGTTGTTATATGCTGTTGAGTTGCCTGTGACTCACAGTGACCCTATATCTGAAGCCTGCCCTGTCCTGTGTCAATCTCATGGAATCTGACACACCTAACCTGTATGACCCCAGTTACTGTAACTGTATTAATCTATCTCATCAGGGGTCATCCTCTTCTGCACTGTCCTTCTACTTTTCCGAGCATGATGTCCTTTTCCAAGGATCGGTCCCTCCTAGCCATGTGCCCAAAGTATATGAGATGAAACTTCAAAATCCTACTTCACTGGTGCAACCACTGTGGAAAGTGGTATGGCGCTTACTCAAAAAGCTGCAAATAGAGATACCATTTGACCCAGCAATTCCACTACTAGGAATATACCCTAAAGAGACCATAACTGACATCCAAGCAGATATATGTACAGCCATGTTCATTGCAGCTTTGTTCACAATAGCAAGGAGTTGGAAACAACCTAAGTGCCCATCAACAAATGAATGGCTAGAGAAGCTGTGTATATTCACACAATGGAATACTACGCTGTATTGAAAAACAGGGAACTGATACGATATTATTTAAAATGAGTGACCCTCGAGGACATTATCCTGAGCAAAATATCTCAGTCACAAAAAGACAAATACTGCATGATGCCACTGTTGTAGAAAGTGACTGACATCAGGGTTGGGGTAAGAGTGAGAAAAACTGGATAGATTATGTATACTGAATTGAAACAGATGAGGGAGAGAACAGTTTAAAAGTGATACATGATAGCTTATCATGATTATCACAGGAATCCAGAATTAAGATTGCACAGTAGAATCATTTGGGGGGGCAGGGTCGGGGTTGGGGGGATTGTATACCAAAAAGAAGTTTACTTTTTGCTTTTCAAAGAGAGGAGCAAACTGGAGGGAGGGGGGATAAAGAAAAAAGTGCAACAATGAGTGCATGAAAATCCAAAATCTCTGCAAATGTTCATTAAAATTAATAAAATAATTTTTTTTAAAAAGAGGAAGAAAAAAAATCCTACTTCACGGAGAAATCTGGTTTCACCTTCTCCAACACAGACTTGTTTTCTTGGAGGTCCATGGTATGTTCAAACTCTTCTCCAGCACCACCACTCAAAGGTATCAATTCTTCTTCTGTCATCCTTAGTCATTGTCCAGCTTTCTGACACACAGCAATTAATTGCAAAGACCATGGCCTGGATTAGGCACACCTTAAACTCTAGATTGACATCTCTGCTTTTCAGTACTCTGGAAAGGTTCCTGAAAGCAGATTTACCAAATGCAATTAATCTTTTGGTTTCTTGGCTGGTGTCAAGAGTGTTGATTGTGGAGCCAAGCAAGCTGTAATTGTTAACAAACTCAATGTCATCTCTGTCCATCATGGTGCTGTCAATTGGCCCAGTGGTGAGAATCTTTGTCTTCTTGATGTTGAGGTTTAATCTATATTGAAGACTACAGTCCTTGACCTTCTGCAGCAAGCATGTCAGTTCTACCTCAGTTTCAGCAATCAGGGTTGTGTCACCTGCATAATGCAGGTTGG
Organism: Elephantulus edwardii; assembly: GCF_000299155.1. Taxonomy (NCBI): domain Eukaryota; kingdom Metazoa; phylum Chordata; class Mammalia; order Macroscelidea; family Macroscelididae; genus Elephantulus; species Elephantulus edwardii. The sequence continues at coordinate 27,595,656 of NW_006399767.1, read as the reverse complement.
TGATGAGTCTTCTTCCAATCTTGATGCCACATTCTTCCTCATAAAGCCCGGCCTTCCGAATGAACTGTTCTGGATATAAAGTTGAAAAGTTACAGAGTGCAGCCCTGATGCACTCCCTTCATTGTTTTGAATCAGGCAGTGCTTCCTTGTTCAGAGGACTACTTCCTGGTCCAAGTATAGGTATTTCATAAGCACAATCAAGTGTTCTGGGATTCCCATTCTCAAGATTAACCACAATTTATTGTGATCCACATAGTCAAATGCCTTTGCATATTCAATGAAAGACAGATAGGCATTCCTCTGGTACTCTTTGCTTTCTGCCAAGATCCATCCATTGGCAACAATGTGTCTAGTGCCACAGCATCTTCTAAACCCAGCTTGTAATTCTGGTAGTTCTCTGTCAATGTACCATTCCAGTCATTTCTGGATAATCTTCAGCAGGATTTTGCTTGCATGTCATACGAGTGATACTGTACGATAATTTCCACACTCTATCGGGTCACTTTTTTTTTTAATGGAAGTAAATATGGACCTCTTCCAGTCAGCTGGCCAGGTAGCTGTTCTCCAGATTTCTTGGCACATGGTGAGTACAACCAGGGTAGCATCTGTTTGTTGAAATATGTCAACTGGTATTCCATCAATTCCTGGGGCTTTATTTTTTTGCCAAGTCCTTCAAAGCAGCCTAAACATCTTCCTTCATCACCACTGCCTCTTGATCATATATTGTTTCTTGAAATTCTTCTGTGTCAGTCAATTCTTTTTGGTACAGGGACTCTGTATACTCTTTCTATCTTCTTTTAATACTTCCTGGATCATTCAATATATTCTACCCATAGCATCCTTAAATATTGCAACTTGAGGCTTGGATTTGTTCTTCAGTTCCTTCAGCTTAAGAAATACTGAATGAGTTCGGCCCTTCTGATTTTCTGACTCTGGTTCTTTGCACATTCATTATAATACTTTGTTTTCTTGTGCTGCCCTTTGAAATCTTCTATTCAGCTCCTTAACTTCTTGATTTCTTCCCTTTGCTTTGGCTTCTTGGGGCTCCAGTGCAATATTCAGAGTCCTTTCTGATATCCATTGAGTACTTAATCTCATTTATGTTTACACAGAGTTCTTAAATATTAAAATAATTGGTGTTGTTGTTATGTGCCATCGAGTCACTTGAATAAAATAAAATAGACAGGTTATAACTGTTGTTGTGTACCATCAAACTGGAACTGATCCATCGACTTTTCAGAAGCAGTTATTTGAAAGGAGGAGACTGTCCATCCTTCTCCAAAGGAGCAGCCAATTCGAGCAACTGGTAGATTTGATCCTCAAACCTTTGGGTTGCCAGTGTAACTCTTTACATCTAGGCCACCAGAGCGCTAGATGATTATCAGGCAGAACCTATCTCTTGGGTGAGGTGAATATGAGAAAAAGTCAAGACAGGATAGCAATGCACAAGCGAGGAAAAACATAAAAAGTCAAAAGCAGAAGACAGGAAGCTAAGAGACTGGGAAGGTGGGTCTCTCAGAGTGCAAGGGAGGGACTGAGTTCATGAGCTATACTGCAATTCTCTATTTCAGATAAACCATAACTACCTCTCCACGGAGCTACACAGCAATCCTCTGAGCTACCTGCACTTCCTTGAGGTACAGAGATCCCTCTCTGCTTAGCTACACTGTACTCCCACCCATAAGGAAATATGTCTGCCTTTGCACTGAGACCTACATTTCTAGCTCCAGGCAGCTGGGTGGCTCCTGTGTCAATGTCATGTTTTGCTTACTTAACTAAAGAACCTGGAGAAAAGCCTGCTCCTGAAAAAAAGAAAAAGCCTGGAACACAACAACAACGGCACCTAAGTAGCTACCTGAGGGGTCAAAGTCAACAATTATTTTATTAAACATTTGCTAAATTCTGGTGGCTTGGTGGTAAGACATAACACTGTCAACCCAAAGACACACAGCTCAAATTCACCAGCTGCTCTGTAGGACAAAGATGGGCAATCACCTCCTGAGCAATTTACTGTTTCTGAAAACCCACTGGAGGGTCAGCTATAATGAGATGGTGCATAACAACATGTGTCAAGGAATCAAGAAGCAGTCATTTAAAAAAAATAGGAGATATTACATGTTTTAAAATCAGGAAAGGTGTACATTAGGATTTTATCCTTTCACCATACCTGTTAAATCTGTACACTGGACAAATAATCCAAGAAGCTGGACTATATGAAGAACATGGCCTCATGAATGGAGAAAAACTCATGTATAACCTGTGATATGCAGACAACACAACCTTGGTTACTTAAAGTGAAGAGGATTCAAACCATTGAAACAAATCAACATGAAAAGAACCTCATGTTTAGAAAAGCAGAAGTCAGAGAAGCAAGAAGGCAGCCTTCAACAAGATGAACGAACACAAAAAAGAAAAGCCATTTGGAAGACAAGGACAGTAGAGATTAGTGGTGAGTGAGGAAAAGGTGGTGGCGGGTAAAGAAATAGGTAAAGTGCAATGAAGACTTGCAGAGACAGGGTGATAAAAGTACAAATCAATAGTAATTATATAAAACACAATGTACAGAAACTATTTTATAAAACAAAATGTACATGAATGAAACCACATATATGAATAACTATATGGATAAACAATAATTTTTTTTTTTTTAAAAAGACAACTATCTGAACAAGGGGTCCCCTGCAGGGTGGGCTGGGCGAAGGGGAGAGTGGGAGGTGGGAGTGAGAAAATATGCAACAATGGGAGGAAAAAAAGATGGATTGACACAATGACTGCAACAACCATGGGTTCGACCACAGAGATGGTGAGGACAGTGAAGCATTGGTCAGGGTTTACATCTATGGGATACAGGTTTGCCACAGGCTGAGGTCTACTCAGTAACACCTAACAAAATCATTGCTTTTAAAAATTTCTTTAAATTAGTTCAAGTCTAAATGGCTTCTAAGAAGTCAAAAGTGTATTAATGCATCAACGCTTATACGTCATAATGGCCACTTTACTCTCCCCAACAGCATAATCTCTGAGAATACTCCTTATCCACCATCAACTCTGCTGCTCAAGGTCAGGTACTCTTATTTTTATATTGCTTACTAAAGGTATACAAAGCTACAATTATTCACTTAGGAATAACACCTTTAATTTGTTTAACAATTAGAGAAGACATAATTTTTCTCTAAAAGGCATTATCTTCCTGCTTTCTTGCTGGTAGAGACCTGCTTTTGCAGACGTACTCAACTTCTGAGGTGCAAAAGGAAAGTGTTCCTTTCAAACTCTAAAGGATGAAGGCTTTGTTAGTTCAAATGTTGAGCTAGCATTCCTTTTGTCAGGAAGTGGGTCAAGCACGGCCATAAGAACAACTCTGTAAAACCAGAGAGAAGGTGGGTACAAAGTTTTCCCCGTAACATAAGAGATCCATGCAAAGAATCTGTGCTTCTTGTCTTTGAATGGAGTAGGCACAGACAGAATTATGGAAATAATTATGTAAATACAAGTTTGAGAATGGAAGCCAATGTATCAGATGAGATAATACAGTAGATGAGAAAGGTAAAGAGAACCTGGGTTCATATATTGTCAATTAATCAATCTTGTACTTCTTTTTGTATGACATGGTAAACCCGTTACTGAATAAGAGTCATAATATTTTTTTTCAGATGCTATTGTTTTTAACTTGACATAATCTACAAGGAAATCTATGAGTCCATTTTCATTTGAACCTATGGCTGACTCTGAGAAGAATGGGAATCCCAGAACATGTGACTGTGCTAATGTGAAACCTATACTTGGACCAAGAGGCAGTTGTCTGGACAGAACAGGGAGACACTGGATGGTTCAAAATCAAGAAAAGGGTCCATCAGGGATGTATTTTGTCTCCATACCTTTTCAATCTGTATGCAGAACAGATCATCCAAGATGCTGGGCTGTACGAGAAGGAATGTGGCATCAGGATTGGTGGAAGAATCCTCAACAACCTGCTTTATGTAGATGACACAACCCTGCTTGCTGAAACTGAGGAGGACCTGAAGCGCTTGCTGCAGAAGGTCAAGGACTGCAGTCTTCAATATGGATTGAAGCTCAACATCAAAAAAACAAAGATTCTCAACACTGGGCCAATTGGCAGCATCAGTACGGATGGTGAAGAGATTGAGATAGTTAACAGTTTTAGTTTACTTGGTTCCACAGTTAACACTCTTGGTAACAGCAGCCAGGAAATCAGGAGAAGAATTGCACTGGGGAAGTCAGCTGTGAGGGACCTCTCAATGACGTCAGGCTGGAGACTAAGGTGCGCCTGATCCAGGCTACAGTCTTTGCAATTACGTGCTATGAATCGGAGAGTTGGACAGTGAATAGGGATGACAGAAAGAGAACTGATGCCTCTGAGGGGTGGTACTGGAGAAGAGTGTTGAATATACCATGGACTGCTAGGAGAACAAACAGGTTTGTTTGTCCTGGAGAGGGTGAAGCCAGAACGCTCCTTGGAGTCAAGGGTTCTGAACCTTTGTGTGACATACTTTGGGCATGTTGCAAGGAGGGACTGGTCCTTGGAGAGGGACATCATGTTTGGGAGAGTGGAGGGATGGCGCAGGAGAGGAAGACCCTTAATGGGATGGACTGATTCTGTGAGTGGAGTGGTGGAAATGAGTGTGTTTGGGATGGCAAGGTTGGCACAGGATAGAACAGTGTTTAGGGCTCTTGTACATAGGGTCGCTATGAGTTGCAAATGACTCAATGGCACATAACAACAACAACACCCATATTTAGCATAGGGAAATGGGTTTGAATGAAAGGGATTCAAATAAAGGACAAAGGTCTAGAGAGGTTACTTCTCTGTTAATGTTTATCAAGTTTGGGAACTTCTTTAGCACTTTTACTGGTCAATCTACCACAAAGCATGTATTAATTTCTGCTCATCTAGCTGTACACTAGACACAGGAAGCGGGATATTTAGTAGACAACATGATCTTCATTTTCAAAGATCACAATATAGTTTTGGATACTAGATCAAAGACAAAATAAGTGAGATACAATAGTAAGAGTTTAGAGCAAGGAAAGAATTTATGTGGGTAAAAATTAGCATAAAAGGAACTTTAGCAATGGCAAGACCTAAATGAAATGTGGAACTGAGAGTTGTTCTAAGTGGCATTTTCTATTTCTTTAGAATCTGTCTTCAGTTTTTTCTGGAACAAAGAGATAAAACATTGGCAAAGGGGCAAGCAAGTAAACAGAGGTGATAAAACTTACACCACTGTGTTGAGTCCTAAACCAGACAACAGAAGTACAAGACAGCAGTGACCCAAGAGGCCATTGAGAGACATTATTTCCTTCCTCCTGGCTTTGAACGGCAATCTGTTTTTGTTTCTCCAACTAGATTGCAAGCTTCTGATCTAAGGGAACCATAGATCCCAGACTATTTATTCTGGCTGTTAACTCTGGAATATCAAGTATCCACACTGGGCAAGTCTAATGAACTCAACATATGTATACTGAACATCACTCAACTAAATAACAAAGAAGCTATTACTATCTTCCTTTTTTTCCTTTTTGCTATTAGTATCTTTTGAGTTGCCCCAGAAACAAGCTCAGACTAACAACAGTGGTGGCTACAGCCACATTTCCACACCCAGAATTCAAGAAACCAGAGAACAAGGGCCTCCTCTTGATCATGCTAAGGCTCATGAGAATGAGGTATTTATACTAATACTGCTATACTGCTCACTGTCCTCATTTCTTAAGGCTAAAGGACTAATTGGTTCTTGATATTCTGTCATATGTAACAGAGGCAATGGTGAGACAGATCCGGGGTGCGGAGGAGTCACAAAGGAATGTCTGGTATAATTATATATAGTTGCTACTATAAGCCTGCCTTTCCATTGAGTGCCCGATAAACATTACCCTGTTACAACCCAATTGCCTCTTTAATCAAAGAGGCACATGGTAACTATTAAATGCCATCATTCTGTGATCACGAGTATGTTTATTCAGTGAGTGGCGATAAATTAAAGAACTACATGGATAGGACATGTTCATGATTACAAGGCACAGCCGTGCTTTTTCTTCTCCACGCATACCTCCTCACAGACTTCACGGACTGCTGCCACACTTGGCTCCTCCTCAGGCTCCATGCCTCCTCCGGGGACAATCCATCGATCTGGATGGCGACTACTGCTTACAAGTAGCACCTGAAGTCATAGAAGTTATGTGGAATGTTAAAAACTCAAAAGGTACATTTATACCAACATCAAATAAATAAATAAATAAAAGTAACTAATATCCAATCTTTGCTTATACCTTTCCAATCACTTCTTGTAGGTTATTTTTCATTTCTTTGTTGTTGTTTTTTTAAAATTTTTATTTTATTTTATTATTTTTGTGTGCGTGTACTGTCAAATCAGATCTGACTGGTACAGGAGGAGATTGCCCCTCCTTCCCCGGCAGAGCATCTGGTGGATTCGAACCGTGCACCTCTGGGATTGTAGTTGCAGCTTCTTGCCACTAGGCCACCAGAGCTCCCCACATTTCTTTGTTTGAAAAAGTAGACTAACAAGGCAATGTGCCTGGTAAAAGTAGAACACTTGAATGAGTGGCCATTATCTCTATCTTTCCCTTTAGAGGCTCAGTCACTCGTTCTATTTCTCTCCTCTCTCTCAAAGCCTTTTGAACACAAGGACTGACAAAGAGACAAAAGGTTTGAGAGAGAGAGAGAGACAAAGACAGACGCTACTGAGCCAAGTACCATTAAGGGCTGGCCAGGAGGAAAGCATTTTTGGCCCTAACTGCATCATGATCCCAATGCTTTCCCTTCAGGGTCCTCACTCCTGTGTGTCTCAGTTCCTGCTCCATTAAGATGGCTACAGGCCAACACAACAGAACACAACACACTATGCTTTAAGTGTACACTAAAAACTTAATTCTTATGTACATTCAAAATAAACTGTTCGAAGGCCCCAAATATGCTGCTGCTGAATTAAGACTAATTTACAGCAATCCTCCATCAGGTTTTTGAGGCTGTAAGTCTATCTTTCTGAGAAGCTGGGAGAAACACACTGCTGAACTTTTGGTTAGCAGTCTGACACGTTACTCACTAATCCAACAGCACTCCTTTACATTAGGAAGTAAATTCTTTTTCCTCATAGTTTCATCTGAGACAAAACTATCCCTTTTTATTAGGAAATTTTTCAGGAAATAAAAAGAGGACCAAACAAATACACAAACAAAACACTTATAAAGAACACAATTTACTAATTTTAACTCAACAGGTGACTCTAGTTCTGATTTAAATAAAATCTAGAATTTCCAAAGTTCCTTACATTTGCTTACCCTCCCTACGACAAACTCTCAGTAAAGTCAGACTCCTGGTTTAAAGGTTGGGTTGAGTTGGCATTATGTCTAAACTTGAGGATTCTGAAATCACGACTGTTTGGTGATGCGTTTCAAGATCTTATCCCTAAACTACATCCTCTTTGAGCACTTCACTTCCATTCTGCAGTCATCCTTTCTAGTCCTTCGAGATTCCATTGAGTTCTAGTTACCCAGAAAATACCTCTAGTCACTTTCTTTCTCTTTTTCATGAAGTCTCTGCAACTATGGACCCCTGGAATTTTCTTCCTTTTTAATACCTTCCTTTCTGTCCTAATAAATTTTATTTATGCTTAAATAAAAAATCTGTGATCTGCAGACCACAGAATATAGAAAGAGGATCTATGAATCTATACAGAGTCAACAATATAGTACCCACTGGCGGGGGGAGTCTTATTTTTTCTTAAGCAATGTTTTAAAAAAGGCATTTAAATCCTGCTTTGATTAACGTAATGTAGACTAATTTAAAATCATATCAAATTCCTAACATTTTTGACTCACATGTATGAATGTTCAATTACAGGATGTTAAACAGAAGGAAGAGTGTTAGGCATAAGAAGAGGATATGGTATGTGCGGTTAACTGCCCCATGAACAATGTCTTGTTTGCCATGTAACCAAGAAGAAATGGAAGTGCTCAGCTACCCTTATTGAATATGCTGATCAAGAGTCTACAGCAGAATTCTGATTAGAAGGGAGAAGATTTACATAGAATTTTAAATTCTCCCGAAACTTAGGTTTTGTAGAGTCATGAAGACTACTGAACGGACCCCTGAAATTTGCCCTGTGATAATTATACCAAAACCACTCTCTAAAGTCTTCTTAAGACCAAATAATAAAAAATGTCTGTCTTGACCATTCTACTCTTTTTTTCTCCCTCTTGTTGTGTACCGTTGAATCTGTTCCAACTGGAACAGGAGGAGATTGTCTCTCCTTTGCCAGCAGATTATCTGGGGGATTCAAACCACACACTTTTGGGATTGCAGCGTAGCTTCTTGCCACTAGGCTACCAGAGCTCCCTGACTATTCTACTCTTACAACTCTTACAGCTATGCGACAAAGATGAGGCACTCTCTTCCTATAAAGAATTACAGCTTTGGAAACTTGTTTGATAGAAGACTGCCATGGGCTGGAATTGCATCAAAGGCACTGGGGTTTTTTTGTTTTTTAATATCACATAAAAAATTATGACGTTAACTAGAAAAATTAGATAAGAACCTTAGAGGTCAGTGAGTTTTATGTTAATGGAAGAAAAACAATTCAGAAACAGAACGTGAGAAAGGCTGTACCATTTGAGGAATGTCATCAATGCCATTGAATTGTATAGGTAGAAACAGTTGGTCTTTGGGGTTTTTCTTGTTTTTGAATGAAAGGTTGGTTTTCATTCATTCATTCCTGCTTATTTTCCTCTGTCCATCTTCATTCCACTTCCCCTAAGTTTACTTTGTAATGTACTTCTTGTTCCAGATTGTTAACTGTCACCCACATAATGATACATTCTTTCAGACAGTTCTTCCCCTCATCTGTTACAGTGCAATGATTCTTATCTATCCACTTTTGTTCTGTTCTCCACTCTGGACCCCTGTGTCAAACATTACATCAGTGGTGTTATACACCATTTTTCCTTTTGTAACTGAGATTATTTTACTCAGCATAATGTCTTCCAGATTATTTTACTCAGCATAATGTCTTCCAGACTCAACCATTGTGTTCATCATCCTGGGAAAGGTTGAAGGTCAAAGGAAATGAGGAAGACCTTCAATAACACAGACTGACAAAGTGACTCTAACAATGGGTTTGAGCATATTAGAGATCATGAGGATGACATAGGATAGAGTATGGTTCAGTTCGGTTGTTCACAGGGTTGTTAGAAGTCATAGGTGATTCAATGGCACCTAACAACGTCAACAGGACAGTTATAATTAAAACCAGAAAATAAGTGTCAAGAATGTGAGAAAACTGGAACCCTCTAACACAGCTGAGAGGAATGTAAAATGGAGTGGCTGTGGCAAAACAGTTTGGCAGTGCTTCAAAAACTGAAACACATAATTATTATATCATTTAGCAATTCCACTGTTAGGCATATACCCAAAAGAACTGAAAATGGGTACTAAAATAAATTGATGTACAAGAATGTTCGTTTGGCAGGCCGCTCAGGGAGGGGATACAGGAGTCTGACCAGCTGAAAGCTGGGCAGCTTAGAGGCCTGTCACAGTCCCCACCCATCTTCCCAGGTAATCGAAGATGCAAAAAACCGGGTGACATTCGTTCCGGCTCTCAGGCCTCCAGCCCTAGGGCCAAGAAAAGCCTATCTACACACCAGTTCTATAGGATGCATCACCTTTGTTCGGGAAACATGACTAAACTTCAGAGACATTGGTCCCAACATAAGGAACTACCAGCAGCTGATGTGTTTGGAATCACAGAAGCCAAGGAAGCTTCATATATGTTATTAGATGGACGGCTGGTCAAAGGGAGACAGATGTGAAGGGAAGGGGTAGAAGTGGATGGGTATCCTGGTGGATGGTGTAGCAGGGAAATAAGTGGGTAAAGACGTGTGTGAGAAAGGCAGGGACAACACTGACACTAAAGTAACTCCACAATAAGGGATATACCTTTAACTTGCTGGTCTGTCTGATACTTCTCTAAATCTGAACATTCACATTAAGGCAGACTAGGAAGAAGGATTGGCCATCTACTTGTGAAATAGCAGGCCTCTGAAAACCCTATGTACAACAGAATACATTCAGATAACAGAAAGAGCAAAGGAGGTTGAGTTTTCAAGTATGGAAATACAAAGGAAGAGGAACAGTTGTAAGCAGACACTGGTGACTGGAACATGGAATGTGAGAACCATGAATGTAGGAAAATTAGGTATTGTTAAAGAAGAAATGTAACGCATAAATATTGACATACTAAGCATTGGTAAGATGAGATGGACTGGCATGGGGCATTCTGAGTCGGATGACCATATGATATATTACTCTGGAGATGAAAAGGTGAGGAAAAATGGAGTTGCTTTCATAGTTAAAAAAGTCATTGCTAGATCCATCTTGAAGTACAATATTGTCAGTGACAGGATAATATCTATATGCATAGAAGGATGTCCAGTGAATACCACTATCATTCAAATATATGCACCACCAACCAGAGCCAAAGAAGAGGATACAGAAGATTTTTACCAACTTTTACAATCAGAGATTGATCGAATATGCAATCAAATGCATTGATAATAATGGGTGACTGGAATGCAAAAGTCGGGAACAAAGAAGAAGATTCAGTAGTTGGAAAACATGGACTCGGTGACAGAAATGGAGCTGGAGAGAGAATGATCGAATTTTGCACAATCAATGAC